>NC_080164.1:128339325-128996825 GCF_950295315.1 Erinaceus europaeus | reverse complement strand
TTGCTAGTACCGAAGGTAATTAAAAATCAGAACAAAAGCAGTCAATTAAGCAGGTCCATTCAGATTTTAATAAAGGCCACAAAGACAATAAAAAAAGAAATATATTGGGGAGTTTGGAGTGTGGATAATATGATGTTGCTTTAGGTAGAAGTCAGGAAAGACTTCTCTCTGGATTAATATTTTGAGTGTTTAGAGCAAAAGGATGAAAGAAGGAATCCTTGGGAAAATGGGAGGCAGGAGAATCCCAGGTGGGAGTTTGGTAGGAGATGCAGCCCTGTGATAGAAGGCATTGCTTATTTTACTTTTTTTTTAATTGGCTGTGCCTAAAGCCTTTGCATTATGATGCAAATTAACCTTTCAAAATGGTCTCAAGAGGGAACTTGGGGGAGAAGGGATACAGAAGGAACAGGACCCTATAACTTCAGTCCTGTTCAGCCAGTCAGTCCCCTGAGGACCACCTGAATAGCAGTTAGCACCTCCAGCACCCCACCCTCCCACCCCCATCACACACACACACTACCACCACCATCACCACATACCCCTTGTCTCTGTTCCTTAGTCAAAATCACCCTTCTAAACCTAGGATACTCTCTTAAAAGCTGGTGTCAAGTTTCAAAAGGAAGAGAGGCCTGAGGAGACCTGGTTGTCTCCCTTTAGCCAAACCAGCTCTCTGCCCTCTTCAAAGCAGAGGCCATAATTAATACATGGAAGATGGTTTGGAATGTTACTACAAATGTCAGGAGAAAGCTGTGAGCACCGTCTGAAAGTCTGCCCAGATGCCTCAGAACTGAAGGGAACAAGATGAGCTGAGAATGGTAGCAGAGAGGAAATCAGAGCAAAATGTTCTCTGCAGTTTTTTTTTTTCCACCCAAACCTAATATGAAACAAATCCAAAGCCAGCAAGCAGCAGTTCTAAACAAGTTGTGCTAGATGCTGCTTAGACACAGGGAGGGGATGTGTGAAATAACTCTGTCAGGCTGAAATGCTGGCTGCTCTTGGGAGAGAGAAGCAACTCACTTCTACCTTTCTAGCAACTGTGGAATAAAAATGTGAGCAATCCCTCTGTGAGCCAGTCAGCACTGATAAATGGCAAACTGGCTCCTGATTCTTTGGCACCTCCAAACAGCAAAGGAAAGAGGCAATGCCATTGTAATTATGAAAAACTCAGACAGTTATGGGAAATATGAACCAAAGTTCAGTGAGGAAGGGGTCCTGAGTATAGCAGTAGGTAGGATAGTGGTCCTGTTCCCAAGCCTAAAATTTTTGCATAAAAGTTATTTAGTACATGATTTAATTTGCATGATTGTGTGTGCGTGTACACATGCTGTGCCCTTGCTGGGGCTTTACCATTCCAGGTCAACTTTTTCCACATAGAAACAGAAAGACAGAGGCACCACAGCATTGAAGCTTCCCAGTGCCTTGGGGTGTCTGGGCCCAAACTGGGTTGTGCCCATGGCAAACCAGGTATGCTTCCAGCAAAGCTAATTCACAAGGTGCATATGATATGCTTTGTATTATATAAGTGTCAGATGTCCATCATTGAAAATGCCCAAATCTCAATTCTTTTTGGCACCTGTGTTCATCAGAGATATTGGTCTATAGTTTTCCTTTTTTGTTGTGTTCCTGTCTGCTTTTGGTATCAGGGTGACGTTGGCTTCATAGAAGGTGGAAGGGAGTATTTCTGTTTCTTCGATCTTTTGGAAGAGCTTTAGAAGTACAGGTATTAACTGCTTCCTGAAGGTTTTGTAGAATTAATTTGTAAAGCCATCTGGTCCAGTAGTTTTGTTGTTGGAAAGTTTCTTAATAACTGTTTCAATTTGTTTGTGATTTGTGCATTTAGGTTTTGTAGTTCTTCTTGGTTGAGTTTTGAAGGGCATATGTTTCTAGGAATTCTTCCATTTCTTCCAGATTCTCAAGCTTGGTGGCATATAGTTCTTTGTAGAAATTTCAAATCGATGGGGTTTACAGTCAAGAATATTTATACACCTTTCCCACATTAGGGAGCTACTCTCTTCTCTTATCCAGTTTTCTGGTCCTTTTTTTAACCATGATATCATCTCCTCAGACAATAACTTGGAAACACAGGCATATCAGATTTCAGGCTCAGGGGAAAAAAGAAAAAAAAAAAACTAGTATAGCCACAGGACCTTTGGAATATAACTAAAATATTTCTACTAGCTATCTACAAAATGGAGGACCCCTCCCAACTCTTTATCTATACTATTCCAGGCTTTAGGTCCATGATTGGTCAACAATTTGTTTGGATTTGTATGTTAACTCCCTTTTCAACCACCAGGTTCCAGATGCTAGCATGATGCCGACCAGACTTCCCTGGACAGACAACCCTACCAATATGTCCTGGAGCTCTGCTTCCCCAGAGCCCTTCCCCTCTAAGTAAAGAGAGAGACAGGCTGGGAGTATGGACCTGTCAATACCCACGTTCAGCGGGGAAGCAATTACAGAAGCCAGACCTTCTATCTTCTGCATCCCACAATGACCTTGGGTTCATACTCCCAGAGGGTTAAAGAATAGGAAAGCTATCACTATCAGGGGAGAGGATGGGATACAGAGATCTGGTGGTGGGAATTGTGTGGAGCTGTACCCCTCTTATCCTATGATTTAGTTAGTGTTTCCTTTTTATAAATAAAAAATTTTTTTAAATTCGCTTGATTTTCTGAATTTCTTTGGTGTCAGTTGTGATATCTCCTCTATCATTTACAATTCTATTTATTTGAGTCTTATCCGTTTATTATTTTTTTTGTTTTTGTTTTTTAGTCAGTCTGGCTAGGGGTTTGTCAATTTTGTTTAATTTTTCAAAGAACAAACATGTGGCTTCATAGATCTTTTGTATGGTTCTCTTATTTTTGATGCTGTTTATTTCTGCTCTGACTTTAGTGCTTTTTGTCCTTCTGGTTGCCTTAGAGTTCCTTTGTTCCTCTTCCTCTAAGTCATTAAGGTGTGCAGTAAGGTCATTTATTTGAGTTTTTTCTTGTTCTCTAGTGTGTCATTGTATGGCTATGAGTTTCCCTCTCAATACTGCTTTAGCTGTGTCCCAAATATTTTGATAGCTTGTGTCTTCATTTTCATTTGTTTCCAGGAACATTTGAATTTCTTGCTTGAGTTCCTCTTTGACCCAGAAATTATTAAGCAGCATGCTGTTGAGTTTCCAAATTCTGTGATTTTTAGTAATTTTCTGTTTGTTGTTGAATGTTAGCTTTACTCCACTGTGGTCTGAGAAGATACTTGGATGATTTCATTGCTGCTGAATTTGTTAATTCTGTCTGTGTGGCCTAACATGTGGTGTATCCTTGAACATGTGCTATGTGGATTTGAAAAGAATGTGTATTCCAATTTTTGGGAGGTGAAAAACTCTGAAAATATTCAGGAAGTCTAGTCTGACCATCTCTTCATTTAATTCTCTTGTTTCTTTGTTGATTCTCTGCTTTGTTGAACTGTCTTAATGTGAGAGAATGGTGCCTCCTTCCCCAAAGCTCAATTCTATCGTTTACCTTGGATCTCTCCCTTCACCCTAGCTTACCCATTTTCTGGGAACCATTAGTTGGTTTTATGTAAAAAAAAAAAAAAAAAAAAAGTATTGATTTTTTTTTATTTGGCTCATTCATTTGATTTCTCTGTATACCACATAGGAATGAAACTATATGGTACTTGCCTTTCTCTGTACTTAACTAAGCGTAATACCTTCCATGTTGATGTAAATGGGACATCTTTTTATTGTTGAGTAGTATTTCACTATTTATTGTATATATTTCTTTTTAAAATACTTTACTTAATGAGTGATACATATATAGAAACATCAGAGTACTTCTCATCTCTGGCATATGATGATGCTGGGGATTGAACCTGGGACCTCAGAGCCTCAGGCATTAATATCTTTTATATAACCAATATGCTGTCTTCCTAGCCCTGTTGTATATATTTCTTTTTGTTCATTTGTAAATAGGTACTCAGGTTGCTTCCAGTTCTTTACTTGTATAAACAGTGTTACAATAAATATGTCATTATATCTGTCTCTTTGTATTTTTAGGTAAATATTCAGAGATAAAATATCTAAATCATATGGAATATTTTTTGTCATTATTGTTTTTTTTTCCTCCAGGGTTGTTGCTGGGACTTAGTGCCTACCCTATGAATCCATTGCTCCTGGTGGCCATTTTTTCTTTTTCTTTTTCTTTTTTTTTTTAAATTATTGGATAAGACAGTGAGAAATTGAGAAGGGAGGGGGAGGTAGAAAGAGAGAAAGAGGGATCAGGGGGGTAAGTGCACATGGTGCAAAGCACAAGGACCAGTGAAAGGACCCAGTTTGAGCTCCCAGCTCCCCACCTGCAGGGAGTCCCCTCACAGGCAGTGAAGCAGGTCTGCAGGTATTTAACTTTCTCTCCCCCTCATTGTCTTCCCCTCCTCTCTCCATTTCTCTGTAACAATGACAACATCATCAACAATAACTACAACAATAAAAAGGGCAACAAAAGGGAAAATAAATAAATAAATGTAAAAAAAAAAAGAAAGAGAAAGAGAAAGAGGAAGACATATACCTGCAGACTTGCTTCACCATTTGTGAAGCATCCCTCCTGCAGGTTGGGAGCCTGGGGCTTGAACCCAGATCCTTGCGTGGGTCCTTGTGCTTATTACTATGTGCACTTAACCAGGCACACATAGAGATACATAGAGAAGAGAGACAGCACAGCACTATTGCTCACCATTCATAGAGCTTTCCCCTTATGTTGTGGGTCATGTTCCCAAATGTGCAAGTGGTCTAACCCAGATCAATGTTCAAGGCGATCTACTGGGTGAGATATTTCCTAAATCCCTTTGTTTTTATTTTATTTTTTTTGAGCAATCTCCACATTGCACTTCAAAATTGCTGCACGAATCTACATTCCCACCAATAGTGGACGTGGATCCTCCCTCCCTCTACATCCTCTCCTACATTTGTGGTTTCTTGTCCTTTGAACAATATTGGAGACAATGTCTCACTGTTGTTTTGATTTGCACTTCCTGAGTAACAAGATATGTTGACTGTCTTTTCATGTGCCTTCTGCCATCGTCTCGAAGTGTCTATTTAGATATTCTACAATAAAATTTTGTAATATCATTCTTTTTTGTTAAGCTCTATGAGTTTTAAACATTTTGATAACTAACCCCCTGTTAGACATGTGAAGTTCAACTACTATCTCCCACTCAATAAAATTATTTTTTATTATCTTTATTTATTTATTGGATAGAGACAGCCAGAAGAGAGGAAGTGGGAGACAGAGAGGGAGAGAGACAGAGAGACACCTGTAGCCCTGCTTCACCACTTGCAAAGCTTTTCCCCTGCAGGTGGGGACCGGGGGCTCGAACCTGGGTCCTTGTGCACTGTAACATGTGCACTCAACCAGGTGCGACACCACCCGGGCCCTTTTTTTTTCAAGCCTTTTTTTTTTTTTTTTTTTACCAGAGCACTGATCAGCTCTGGTTTATGGTGGTGCAGGGGATTGAACCTGGGACTTTGGAGCCTCAGGCATGAGAGCCTCTTTGCATAACCATTATGCTATCTACTCCTGCGCTATTTATAGGTTTCTTTCATCATGCAAAAGGTATTTACTTAATTTTTTTTCAGGTGTCTTTTTTTTTAATAATTTATTTCTTTATTGGGGAATTAATGTTTTACATTCAACAGTAAATACTATAGTTTGTACATGCATAACATTCCCCAGATTCCCATTTAACAATACAACCCCCACTATGTCATTCATCATCTTTCATGGACCTGTATTCTCCCCACCCACCCACCCCAGAGTCTTTTACTTTGGTGTAATACTCCAAATTATTTACTTAATTTTAACTTATTTTATTGATTGATTTATTTTTTTGCCAGGGGACTGATCAGCTCTGGTTTATTGTGGTGTGAGGGCTTGAACCTGGGACTGAAGCCTCAGGCATGAGAGTCTCTTTGCATAGCCATTATGCTATCTATCCTCACCCAATTTTAACTTATGTAAAAAAATACTAATTTATTTATTAGGTAGATTAAGAGAGAGATCAAGAGGGAAGGGTAAGATAAAGTGATCAAGAGAGGGGGGTGGGTGGTATTGCACCCATTTGAATGCACATGTTGCAATGGATTAGGATCTGCATTTGAGGCCACCTGCATGGATAAAGCTTTACAAGTGGTGAAGCAATAATGCAGGTGTCTCTCTGTCTCTACCCCCTCCATCTTCCCCTTCCTTCTCAATGTCTGACTCTCTATCCAAACATAAAGTTAATAATAATAATTTTAAAATGTCAAAGAGAGATCAAGAGAAACACTAGAAGCACTGCTTCACAGTTTTTGAAGCTTTCCCCTAAGCAGGTGGGGACTGACGGTTGAATTCAGGCCCTTGCACATGGTAACATGCACTCAATTAGGTACACCACCACTGGATCTTTCTTTCTTTCTTTCTTTCTTTCTTTCTCTCTCTCTCTCTCTCTCTCTCTTTCTTTCTTTCTTTCTTCATTTCCTTCTTCATTTCCTTCTTTCTTTTCTTCTTTTATTTATTTATTAATTAAATAAAGATAATTAATTATTTATTATTATAATTATTTATTAAATAAATATTAGAGAAATCAAGAGTATTTTTATTTTTTATATAAAGATTTATTTGTTCTTTGTGAGAGAGAGAAAGAGAGAAAGAGAAGAACTGGACAGCTATTGCATATGGTGGTACTGGCCGCTAAATTTAGGGTCTTTGGGGTCTCAAGCATGCAAGTTCTATAGTTGAAGACTGAGATATTGTATCCCTCCCCCCCATGTGTCTATTTTTTCTACCCTTGTTAGATCCCCAAATATGATCTCAAAACAGTGTTGAAAAGCATAACGCCCATGCTTTCTTCCATGTATTTTATAGTATCAAATCTTACACCAGATTCTCTTTTTAAAATGTTTATTTATTTATTCCCTTTTGTTGCCCTTGTTGTTTTATTGTTGTAGTTATTGTTGGATAGGACAGAGAGAAATGGAGAGAGGAGGGGGAGAGAAAGATAGACACCTGCAGACCTGCTTCACCACTTGTGAAGCGACTCCCCTACAGGCAGGGAGCAGGGGGCTCGAACCAGGATCCTTACACCAGTCCTTGAGCTTTGCGCCACGTGTGCTTAACCTGCTGCTCGACTGCCCAACTCCCTCTTACACCATATTCTTTGATCTACTTGGAATGAATTTTTGTGTGTGAAGTTAGTTGGTGGTCTAGTTTTGTTCTTTGCTTGTGGCTATTTCTCCTAATACCACTTACTGAAGAAACTTTCCCTGCTCCATTGTTTGCTTTTGGTTCTTTTGTCATCACTTAATTATTTATGTATGTGTGGCTCTATTTTTTGACTCTCAATGCTCCCATTGCATATGTTTATATTCTAGTACCATGCCACTAGAATTACTTTTTCCACATAACATAGTTTGAGGTTGGGAATATGATACTTTCAATCGAGTTCTTTCTGTTTGTTCCAAGGGTGTTTTTGCTATTCAGGATTTTTATAATTGCCAAATATATATATATATTTTTTTTCTATTCTGCTAATACTATTGGGTTTCTGACTGAAGATGCTTTGAATCTGTTCATTGTTTTAGGTAATACAGCTATTTCAATGACTTCAGTTTTTTCTAATCCATAAACACAGTGTGAATTCTTACCTTTAATTTAGACTTACAGAATTAAAAAAGTTTTTGGTAAGTTAGCTCATTCAGTGCCTTTTAAATTGTGTTTTTCCTTGTCCTAGAACTTTAGCTGCAGTACAGCAGATGTTCATCTCCGGGAGCTTCAGGGTATTATGAGGGCACAAAAGAGCACTCATTACCCTACCCTATTGCTAGTTGGTTCTGCTTTCATAAAGTCCTAAAATAAACATTGACTTCGTAAAGATGGGAACTGGAAGGAAATTTCAAATGAGATGATTTGGTCTACTCTGGGTAAATTTGACTTCTTAGCCCTGAACATTAGCTTCAAAAAACAGGTAGCAGGCTAAATGGAATTTAATTTGACCTAGCAGCACTGATAGTTTAATAAATTCAGTATCTTTGTACTGAGGCAGATAGAACCTCAGCTCCTGGTCTTATTACAAACTCAGTTTCTGAGAAGCTCATGCAAAGGAAATCAACAAAAATCTGATGTAGTCCTAGGCAGGCCCATTAGGGCTTATGCTCAAGCATACTTACATCTGGAGCAGAGTTAGTGCTCTGGTTCTTTTTTTTTTTTTTTCTTTTTATCTCTTTATTTCCCTCTTTCTTTCCTTTTTATTTATTTATTTTTTTAGTGATTTAATTTTGATTTACACAATAATAGGGGTACAACTTCCCACTGCTCCCACCACCAGAGTTCTGAATCCCCAATCCCTTCATTGTATGTTACGGAAGTTCTCTTAAGGTTGTAGATATGGAGATATGGATTAGATATTATTTCTACAATTATCTGTCTATATTTTCCCCCCTGCCCCCGGCCCTATTTTCTCTTCCTTTCCAACTCACACACACAGCTATTATTATATCCAAATGTTTCTCCTTTTTTCGTTTTCTCTCTCTGGGTCCTGATAGAGTTAGAATTCAGAGCCCTCTGGTTACCTTTCCCCTATCATTTCTCCCCAACTGGGAGTATGGACAAAATTATTTTTAGGGTGCAGAAGGTGGGAGATCTGGCTTCTGTAATTGTTTCTCCACTGGACATGGGCATTGGCATGTCAATCCATCCCCTGTTTCTATATTTCCCTAATGGAGTAGGACTCTGGAGCAGTGAGGTTCCAGGACACACCAGTGAGATCATCTGCCCAAGGACATTGGGTTAGCATCATGGTAGCATCTGCAACTTGATGGCTAAAAGGCTGTAAGATATAAAGTGGTACAAAATGATTAATGAGTATGAACCAAAAAATAGGTACAGAGCAGATAAGAATAGGGATCTTAGGGTGGAAAGAAGCTAGGGAGTCCATTGTAGGCATATTCATAAGAGCCCACAACTACCAGAGTTTTTGCTTGAGTTTGATAGCTAACATGGAGTTGGACAAAAATGTTGTCTGAAAAGATGATTTTAGAGTAGAGAAAAGGGCTAGAAAGTTGGATGAAGGCAGACAGTAGTTCCCAGTCTTGAAAAAAAGATCTATGAATAAAATTCACTGTTTACCCCATCTACCTGACTCAGGGCCCATATATATTTATATTTAGCACAGAATCCTGTATAACCTCTGAGTCCCTGTCAGTCTGAAGCTGTTGTCCTTTGTCTCCTGTTTACTTCACTAAGCACAATCTTTTCATGTTGCATCTATTTTATCCTAAAGGACACAATATCATCTTTTTTTATCTAGTCATTTGTTGAAGGACACTTTGGTTGCTTCCAAATGTTGGCTATTGTGAATAATACAGCTATGAACATGGGGGTACATATATCCCTTTGAATTAGTGTTATTATTATCTTTTGGATAAATGCCTGGTAGTGGAATTGTTGGATCATAAGGTATTTCCATCTGTCCTTGTTTAACGATTCTCCATACTGTTATCCATAGTGGTTGTATCAGTTTGCATTTCCACCAGCAGTGTAGTAGATTTCTTCTCTTTCCACATCATTTCCAGCACATGTACTCTCCTGTTTTGTTGATGAAGGCCATTGTAATAGGTGTGAGGTGGGCTCTCAATGTGGTTTTAATTTTAATTTCTCTGGTGATGACTGAATTGGAGCATTTATGCATATATCAGTGTGCGTATATCTGCATGTATCTCTTCTTTAGAGAACTATTTGTATCTTCTGCCCACTTTTTATTGAGTTGTTCTTTTTCATATTGTTGAGCTGTATGAGTTCTTTATAGATGTTTAATATCAACCACTTGTCTGAAGTATGATGTGCAAATATGTTCTCCCAGTCCCTAGGTTTCCTATTTATCCTTATGAGGTTTTCTTTTGATGTGGAAAGCTTTTTAATTTGATATATTCCACTTTGTCAAATCTTGTTTTTGTTTCCCTTGCCCATGGGGTGAAGGTCTTCGTGTTTATATCATGAAATGTTTCAACTATATGTTCTATGTATTTTATACTTTCAGGTCTAATATCCAGATCTTTGATACATTTTGAGCTAATTTTGGTGTATGGTGTTAATTGATGATCAAGTTATTTCATTTTTATACATGTGGCTATCCATTTCTGCTAATATCACTTGTTAAAGACAGCACCTTTTCCCCACTGAACAGTTTTGTCTCCTTTGTCATATATGAGGTGCCTATATATGTATGGTTTGAGTTCTGGAATCTCTATCCTATTCCATTGGTCCATATATCCATTTTTTATTCCAGTACCACAGTGTTTTAATTACTACCGCTTTGTTGTATAACCTGAAGCAGAGTATTGTGATGCTCCTAGTTTTTTTTTCCTCAGGAGTGCTTTTGCTATTTGTGCTTTTTTAAAATGTTCCACACAAATTTTTGAATAAGTTGTTCAATTTCCTTGAAATATGTCTTTGGGATTTTAATGGGGATTGCATTGAATTAATATATTGCTTTGTGCTCTGGTTCTTAAAGAGAGTGGTAACACATAAATGGATTCTGAATCCTAGGGACCATGCAGTCAGGAGCAAGTGGCTACACATATCTCTATCTGCAGTTCTGAAGATACTCTTTATACACTCAAAATGGCAGGAGTGCAGAGCATACATGTCACTATGTACAAAGACCTGGGCTCAAGCCCCTGATCCTCACCTGCAAAGGGAATACTTTGAAAGCTAGTTTTGCAGGTGTCTCTATCTCTAGACCTCACTATCTCCCCCTTTCATCTCAGTTTCTATCTGTCTTCATCCAAATAAGTGGGCCAGGCAGTGGCTCACCTGGTTAAGCACATATATTACAGTGCGCAAGTACCCAGGTTCAAGCCCTTGCTCCTCACCTGCAGAGGAAAAGCTTCACAAGTGGTGAAGCAGGGCTACAAGTGTCTTTCTGTCTCTTGCCCTCTCTAAATTCTCTCCTCAATTTCTCTCAGTCTCTATCCAATAATAAGTAAATAAATAATAAAATAAATCATTAAAAAAGAAAAAAATTGCTTCAAGGGGAAATGGATTAATTTAAAATAAGTAAATAATTAATTAAAATAATAGTTATTAATTTATAAATCTTTCTCATTTCACAAACATTTTACATCTCTCTGAAAAAATATATTCCATATTGGAAGATATCCCTTACAATACTTGCTTCTTAATTTTCTTTGCTCTTGAAAGAGTTTAGAATAAATTTTATAATGATCAGTTTTTACTTCACATATAACCTCACTGTAGATAGAAATTGAAAGAGACCTGTATTTTACTGTGTGTCCATCTGGAGGTGACAGTGGTGTCAGGTGATGTAACATGGACACAAACATACTGACATCATGTGTAATTTGTATACATCACAACTGATGGGTTGACTTGTATAGTAACATGACATTCAGAACTCCTAGACTTGTATATTGATTAACTCTCACATTTGGCATGCATCTAATTTTCAAACACCATATCTACATTTTAGGTGTCTAATATTGCTTTCTTTTAATTTTTCTGTTATAATTGACTTATTTATTGGGTGGAGAGAGAAACCAAGAGGGAAGGAGGGGAGTACAGAGGGCGAGACAAAGTGAGACACTTGCTTCACCACTCATGAAGCGTCTCTCCTAAGGGTGTGGCCCAGGTATGTGAAGCTGGGTGCTTCAGCATTGTAATATGTGCACTCAACCCGGTTTGCCACCACTCAGCCTCAGGTGTTTAATTTCTAAAGGAACCAGAGAGCTTGTCCTCATCCATTGGTGAGCTGTGCTCTGACTCTGATTTTAATGCCATCCATCAGGTGCCTTAACAACTTTGGAAAATGTTACTGTATAAATACTAGGGATCATTGTCACTGTGTCTCCAAGACATTATCCCAAGGCATGTAATTCCCAAGCCTCCAATGGAAGCTAAATGATATAGCATATATGCTTGTAGTGTTAATGCCTCTGGTAAAACTGCCACCTGGCTAACAAGCCCAGTGAGAAATGCGCAGGGAGCTATGGTGTCATTTATAACAATGCCTATACGTTGGATAACAAGGGCAACACTGGCTCCCACTACCGTTGGCTGTCTTCAGTGCTGGGAAGACTGATCTGCCTTCTGAGCTGCGGTTGGCCATTGCCACCTGCTGGCCCTGGCACCCCACTCCCCTGGCTTCCCTCCTGGTGGTAGTTTGGCAGTCTCCCCAAACTGCCAAGCTTGAGCCAGGGAATGCAGGGGTGCTTAGAGCCCTTCTCATCACCGAAACTGCACCATCAAACCAACTGGCTGATGGTGGTACATCTCCAGGGTCAGTGTGGGTGTGCTAACTACTGCGGTGATCAGCTGGCTAGCAGTGGCAGTGACTGGAAACTACCCCAGAGAACGTCACATGTTGGCAGGGAAGGGATACCAAGGGAGCAAGCCTTCATAAGAGAAAATAAACAATGTTTTATGAGATAGCTGCAAGCTTTTTCTATCCTGTCTGAATTTGTTTTGGGCATTTGGAACTTTTCTCAGAGAATGTTGCATTTAAACATTTGTGTTTCGGCCTCACAAACATTCGTTCCCTTGATTTTACTTTCAGAACTTGGATGTTCTCATTCAGCATATAAGGAATCCAAGTCTGAGGTCACAATGGTGTCTGGTGGCAGGCTTGGAACTGAATATGGGGTGCCCACCTTGCCTAGTGCAGTAAGTCCTGACATCCAACTTATTCATATACTCAATCATCTGCATGAGAAGCAAAATGGCTCCATATGCATTGCCAGGACAGGAAACAAGCCCCTTTTAATATGAGTGGGGCCATTTATGAGCCCATGTCCAACCAAGCTATAAAAGCCTCAGCTGGAGGCAGAGCTCACTATACTGTGAATGTCCAGCACAAACCCACTCATAATAAAAACTGGCCTTCCAGGAGTGAGAATAATATCCTGAGACGAGACCTTCTGGAATGTTCCAAATTGCACATTTAACTTCTATTCAAATATTGGAAGGCTAGTATATTAGGAGACACTGCCACTGATAAAGAGCTTGGTTTCTTCACAGATATCAAGAGGACAATTCTACGAGGCCATAGGGGTCACCCAAGGAAGCAGCACCATGGCTGGACAAGAAGCTGATGGCACAGCAGGAAAGTGTGGGTTGGATTTTTTTTGTTTAAGGTTTCCATGGAAAGAAATGTACCAGGCCAAAAAAAAAAAAAAAAAAAAAAAAAGCAGGCTTCTGATTGGCTAGATCATAGAAATTCAGCAGACTCTGGGACAGAGGGACCATCTGCTACATAGACTGTTGTCTGGCCCTCAGTGGTTAAGACAGGAGACAGTGGCACTAAGTGAGAGCCTGCTAGAGGAAGGGGGCTGTGCATGGGTTGTGGATTGGGCAATGTGATAGGAAAGACCTGCTGCTAGGCATGTGGCTTGCAGCCTCTAGGAAATAGCTACCACTGGGGAGGGCAGCTAGTCTCCAGATGTGGCAGCATCAAGAAGACCTAATGAAGGCCAGGGAGACAGCTTAGAATTACAGCACAGGACTCACATGACTGAGGCATGAGAAGCCCCTGTTTCAATGCCAGAGCAGAGCAGAGCAGCTACTCTAGTCTGTCTCTCCCTCTCTCCCTCTCTCTTGAAAATAAACTACATAATTACTACTTTGAAAATAAACTACACAATTACTACTTTGATAAGTCAGAAACAGAAAGATGGATATGGGATGATCTCACTCTCAGGCAGAAGTTGAAAAACAAGATCAGAAGAGAAAATACAAGTAGAACCTGAACTGGAATTGGCATATTGCACCAAAGTAAAAGACTCTGGGGTGGGTGGGTGGGGAGAATACAGGTCCAAGAAGGATGACAGAGGACCTAGTGGGGGTTGTATTGTTATATGGAAAACTGGGAAATGTTTTGCATGTATGAACTATTATATTTACTGTTGAATGTAAAACATTAATTCCCCAATAAAGAAATTAAATATATATATATTACCTTTGAGTAAGTAAAATTTTATGAGATAACCAATGTAAGAAAATTTGATGAATCTTGTATTGCTTATATGATTTCCCCTTATTTTACACCATTATTAACAGAGTATTTTTTTGGCATTTTCTTTTCCTCTATCTTCTTAAAATTTTTTATTAGTGATTTAATAATGAGTAATAAGCTTATAAGCTAACAGGGGAAAAAGTCCATACATTTCCTACCACCATAGTTCTGTGTCCCATCCCTCCATTGGAACCTTCCCTATTCTTATCCCTCTGGGAGTATGGACCAAAATTCTTTTTTTTTTTTTTTTAAATTTTATTTATTAATGAGAAAGATAGGAGAGAAAGAAAGAACCAGACATCACTCTGGTACATGTGCTGCTGGGGATTGAACTCAGGACCTCATGTTTGAAAGTCTAGTGCTGTAGTCACTGCGTAACCTCCCAGACCACTGGACCAAAATTCTTTTTGGGTTACAGAAGGTGGACAATTTGGCTTCTGTAACTGCTTCTCCACTGGAAATAGACATTGACAGGTTGATCCATACCCCTAATGTGTTTCTATCTTTCTCTAGTGGAGTAGGGCTCTGGAGAGGTGGGGTTCCTGGACATATTGATGAGGTTATCTGCCCAGGGAAGTCTGGATGGCATCATGGCAGCATCTGCAACTTGGTGGCTGAAAGGCAATAAGATATAAAACAGAACAAAATATTTAATAAATAGGAACACAAAGGGTAGGAATAGAGCAGATGAAACTAGGGGTCTTCATGTAGGAAGAAGCTAGGAAGTCCATTTTAGTTATGTTCCAAGGAGTCCATGACGCTAGTAATTTTTGCCTGAGCCCAACAGCTAACATGCATGTGGGTTAAGAGTATTGTCTAAGAAAATGGTGTCAGAGTTGAGAATAGGACTAGAAAGATGCATTAGGACAAAGAGTAGCTCCCAAATATGAGGAAAGTATATAAATACCATAAACTGTTAAGCATATCAATCTGACCTAGGGCCCATGTCTATTTATATTTAGCACTGGAGCCTGTATAATGTCTGAGTCTCTTTCAGTCTGAGTGTGAAGTCCATAGTCAAAGCTAGGAACATTCTAGGCTGCACTCATTCAGGACCAGTTTTCCTCAAGTAGCAGAATATGTTGACCCAATCTTCCTCTAGAGTATGGGGTCATTTCTACCACTGTTCTACACTGAGGGCAAGGTCCTGTAGAAGCCCACAAGAGGGTTTATGATGTTCCTGATAGAGTTGACCAGGGTGGTGGAGAGAGGGATCTGTTAGAGGTCTAGGCCGATAATATCTATATGGGAATCCCAGGATTCCCTGTCAATACCAGGCCCCAGATTATGGTTTGGCCTGGTATTGAGCAAAAAACATTAAGTGAGCCAGTCTCTTGCCCTTATCCAGATTTTGTAGCCCTTACTTTATTTGACAAGGTTAAACTTAATTGAGGGAAGTGAAGTAAGTTCCTTTCCCTCTAGATGTTTAGTATTTATGCAGGGATTGAATCTGAAAAAGAGTAATTTGAACATGTTCACATTAAAAAAATGTATAAGCCAGACCTTCTACCTTCTCAACTCTATCTTTAATTTTGCAAACGAGGAAACTGGAGGCCAGGGAGGTAAACAAGATGCCCTTCATGGATGGTGGAGTTCCACTAGGTTCCAGATGCTAACATAATACCAACCGGACTTCCCTGGGCAGATGACCCCACCAATGTGTCCTGGAGCTCCGCTTCTCCAGACCCCGCCCCACTAGGGAAAGAGAGAGGCAGGCTAGGAGTATGGATCGACCTGTCAACATATATGTTCATCAGAGAAGCAATTACAGAAGCCAGACCTTACCTTCTGCACTTTATAATAATCCTGGGTCCATACTCCCAGAGGGTTAAAGAATAATAAAGCTATCAGGGAAGGGATGGGCTACAGAGTTCTGGTGGTGGGAATTATGTGGAGTTGTACCCCTCCTATCCTATGCTTTTTTTCAGTGTTGCCTTTTAAATAAAAATTAAAATAAAAAAGAAACAAATAAATAAACAAGAGAAAACAAACAAAAGAAAGTGATTTTACCAGGTAAAAGGTTTTCAGTGAGTTTAAAAATGGGACCCATGAGGGGATGTGGATTCCTCTTTGTTGGTTTCTGGTCTCAGCAATTGTTGAATAAAAGGAAATCTATAATCACACTTGACTTTAAAAAATAGAATGCATAAGATGACTATAAATTACCAACATGCTATGCAAGGATGCAAGCATAAATGAAATTCTTCTGGTGTCAAAGAAGTCTTGTGTTATAATTTCCTTTTATTTATATACAATGGTTAAGATGTATGACCCCTTACTTTTTAGTAGATTAGTGGCCTCATAGAAAAGAATTAGAAAACTGTGTAGAGGAGAAAGTAGGAAAAAAACAGCATATAAATGGTGTTCCTATGCAAATTCATAATTCCATTTTATATTTCCTTATTGATTTGACTTTTTGGGGTTTTTTAAATTTCTTTATTTGGGAATTAATGTTTTACATTCAACAATAAATACAATAGTTTGTACATGCATAACATTCCACAGTTTCCCATATAACAATGCAACTCCCACTAGGTCCTCTGTCATCCTTTTTGGACCTATATTATCCCCCTCCACCCACCCCATGGTCATTTACTTTGGTGCAATATGCCAATTCCAGTTCAGGTTCTACTTGTATTTTCTCTTCTGATCTTGTTTTTCAACTTCTGCCTGAGAGTGAGATCATCCCATATTCATCCTTCTATTTCTGACTAATTTCACTCAACATGAATTTTTCAAGGTCCATCCAAGATCGGGTGAAAACAGTGAAGTCACCATTTTTTATAGCTGAGTAGTATTCCATTGTGTATATATACCACAACTTGCTCAGCCACTCATCTGTTGTTGGACACATGTGTTGCATCCAGGTTTTGGTTATTACAAATTGTGCTGCTAAGAACATATGCGTACACAGATCTTTTTGGATGGGTGTATTGGGTTCCTTTGGCTATATCTCCAGGAGAGGAATTGCAGGATCATAGGGAGGTCTATTTCTAGCCTTCTGAGAGTTCTCAAGACTGTTCTCCACAGAGTCTGGACCAAAATCCATACCCACCAGCAGTACAGGAGCATTCTTTTGACCCCAAAACCTCTCCAGCATTTATTTCTTGATGCTACCTTTTCTGATATATGACATTCTCACAGGAGTAAAGTGGTATCTCACTGTTTTTATTTGCAATTCTCTGACAATCAAAGACTTGAAGCATTTTTTCTCAAGTGTTTCTCAGCCTTTTGGATCTCTTCTGTGGTGAACATTATGTCCATGTCTTCCCCCATTTTTGGATGGGGTTATTTGTATTCTTGTTGTTGAGTTTGGCAATCTTTGTATATATTCTGGTTATCAGCCTCTTGTCTGATGTATGGCATGTAAAGATCTTCTCTCATTGTGTGAGGGGTCTCTTGGTTTGGGTTTCTTTTGCTGTTCAGAAGCTTTTTAATTTGATGTAGTCCCATAGGTTTATGCTTGCCTTAGTCTTCTTTGTAATTGGATTCATTTCATTGAAGATGTCTTTAAAATTTATGTTGAAAAGAGTTCTGTCAATCTTTTCCTCTAAGTATCTGATAGTTTCTGGTCTAACATCCAAGACCTTAATCCATTTGGAATTTACTTATGAATTTGGTGAAATATAGTGGTTAAGTTTCGTTCTTCTGAGTGTTTCAACACATTTTTCCAAGACCATTTGTTGAAGAGAATCTGCTTTCCTCATTTAATGGTCTGAGCGCCTTTGTCAAAGATTAGATGTCTATAGGTGTGGGGGCTCACTTCTGGGCTTTCAATTCTATTCCACTAGTCAATGTGTCTATTCATGTTCCAGTACCAAGCAGTTTTGGAGACAATGGCCCTATAATACAATTTGAGATCTGGGAGTGTGATGCCTCCAGTTCTGTTCTTTCTCCTCAAGATTGTTTTGGCAATTCTAGGTTTTTTTCTGGTTCCAGATAAACATTTGTAGCATTTTTTCTATTCCCTTAAAAATTGTGATTGGGGTCTTGATGGGGATAGCATTAAATTTGTAGATGGCTCTGGGTAGTATATTCATTTTGATGATGTTAATTCTTCCAACCCATGAACATGGAATATATTTCCACTTCTTTGTGTCTATTTCAATTTCCTTGAGTAGTGACTCATAATTTTCAGTATACAAGTCTTTCACTTCTTTGGTTAGGTTTTTTCCTAGATATTTTATTGTTTTTGTTGTTATAGTAAAAGGAATTGATTTCTGGATTTCAACTTCTTCTAACTTAGTGTTTGCATAGAGGAATGCCACTGACTTTTGAATGTTAATTTTGTAGCCTGACACCTTACTGTATTGCCTGGTGATTTCCAACAGCTTCTTGCTGGATTCCTTAGGTTTTTCCATGTATCATGCCATATGCAAATAGGGAGAGTTTGACTTCTTCTCTTTCAGTTGGTATCCCTTTAATTCGATTTAATATGCTATAATCTCCATCCTAAACATGGTCGAGCCATCTACGCCAAATCATGTCTTGCGGACATTTACCATACGGCCTCTTCGACCTTCTACGACTCCATTACTGTTGGAACTATTCAGCTCATCAATGTATATAAGCCTCCCAGTGCCTCATGGGATAACGAAGTCTTGCCTAGCCCGAATCACCCAGCCTTTTACGTTGGAGACTTTAATAGTCATCACCAAGACTGGGGATATTCCTCCACTCGTGCTGATGGCTCTATCTTAGCCGACTGGGCTTCAGTGAATGACCTCTCCCTATTATACGATCCCAAACAGCCAGGCTCTTTTCACAGTGCTAGATGGAATATAGACTCGTCACCCAACCTGTGCTGGTTTAGCACAGTCAACGGCCAAGCCTTCCCGCTACGAGACAAGTTCTCAAGATCTTTCCGCACAGTCATCACCACCCAGCTATCATCCACATTGGTCTCCAGCTCCCACTGATTCTGTGCTCAGAGAAACTAAGATGGAACTTTTGGAAAGCAAGCTGGCGTCTGTTCAGTGATCTTACCAACAAATCTATTCCTGCAATTCCAATTAACTCTATCCCCTCTGAAGATTCCTACAGGCGCTTCCGCCAAGCCATCTTCAAAGCAGCTTCCCAAGCCATTCCTCGTGGGAGACGTGCTAACTATATGCCTTGTCTTGATGCTGAATGCGAGCAACTACTAAAGCAGTATGATGAGTCGGGCGACCCAGATGTGGCTGACCAGCTCATTACCTCCCTGGATGCAGCACGCCAAGCCCGCTGGCAACAACTCACGGAAAGTCTGAAGTTCAGCCACTCAAGTAGGAAGGCCTGGAAGCTTCTTCACAGACTGGGTGCCGGTAGCCAACCCCCTCCCGTCTCCCATCCTCCTGTATCTCCAAACTCAGTGACCAGTCACCTAACTCAAGTTGGACGTGCTAAGATCGACCCAGTGTGGAAAAGAGAAATTTCCCATGAGTGGTCATCCCACTTCCGGTTATCTTGTCCATCTCCAAAACTCTCTCCCTTTACGCTGTCTGAACTGGAAGATGTTTTGAAGAGGGTTAAACCGGGAACAGCTGCTGGCTATGATAACATCACCCCAGAACTCATTCTTAACCTGGGCCCCGCGGCAAAGAAGTGGCTCGCTTCATTCCTGTCCCACATCTTGGAATCTGAGTCTATGCCCAAAGTTTGGCATCGTGCGAAGATTATAGCGGTTTTGAAACCAAAGAAAGACCCAACACTGGCCGCCAGCTATAGACCAATTTCTCTCCTCTCTGTGTGTTACAAACTCCATGAGAGGCTGCTTCTGTCACATATTTCTCATCTTACAGAGAAATTCCTATCACCTGCCCAGGCTGGTTTCCGCCCAGGAAGATCTACCTGTGAACAAGCCCTGGCCCTCTCAACTTATATTGAAAATGGATTCCAGAAGAATTTAAAGACGGTGCTGTCTTTGTTGATCTCACAGCAGCCTATGACACGGTCTGGCACTGTGGTCTCCTGGTCAAGATCTCAAGATGCCTGCCTCCATGGGTGGCCAACACTATATCGTTTCTTCTCCAAAACAGAAGATTCCGGGTACATCTGGGTGACAAGTCTAGCAGATGGAGCCTTGTCTCAAGTGGCCTCCCCCAGGGCTCTGTTCTGGCTCCTATGCTATTTAATATTTACATCAATGACCTCCCAGAAACTTCTTCAAGGAAGTTCATCTACGCCGATGACATCTGCTGTGCAACTCAGGCAACCAAGTTCGACATCCTCGAGGAAACATTCACGAAAGACATGTCTCTGATATCTGATTACTGTAAAAAATGGCGGCTAATTCCTAGCACTGCTAAAACGGTATCATCTGTTTTCCATCTACACCATGCCTCAGCCTCGCGTGAGCTTAATGTGCAGCTTGGCAATATGAGAATCCGGCATGAAGCCCAGCCAGTCTATCTTGGCGTTACTCTCGATCGCACTCTGTCATTTCATAAACATCTCATAAAAACTGCAGCAAAGGTGGGTGCGAGGAATAACATCATTGCAAGACTGGCCAGCTCCTCATGGGGCGCGAGCGCTTCCACACTACGATCATCATCTCTGGCATTATGCTATTCCACTGCAGAATACTGTGCCCCAGTATGGTTCCATAGCCCCCATGTCCACTTGGTTGATTCCAAATTATATTCCTCCATGAGGATAATTTCTGGAACCATCTGTTCCACCCCAGTTCCATGGCTGCCAGTTCTTAGCAACATCGCCCCGCCAGATATTCGTCGGGATGCGGCATCATCTGAGTTCATTTCCCACGTCTACGCTTGACCGGACCTGCCAACATACGCAGATATCTTCGCCCACCCTGTTCAACACTTGACGTCTCGTCACCCAATCTGGTCCCCTACGCCTACACTGAACTTCTCTGTTCCAGACTCTTGGAAACAGAGTTGGCAGTCAGATGAGGTAAAGAACAAACACCTCATCACAGACCCCTGCAAGCGTCAACCCGGCTTTGACCTAGCTCGTTATGATTGGGCCCTCCTCAATCGCTATCGAACAGGCCATGGCCGGTGTGACGCTATGTTCCATCGCTGGGGAGTCAGAGACGACCTGAACTGCCCCTGCGGCTACAGACAGACTATGACCCACATAGTCAACGACTGCCACCTCTCCAGATTCAAAGGAGGTCTCGAAACTTTACATCAGGCTCAACCTGATGCTGTTGACTGGCTACGGAAGAAGGGCAAACGCTAGAAGAAGAAAAGTTGGTATCCCTTTAATTCGTTGCTCCTGCCTGATTGCTATGGCAAGAATTTCCAACACTATGTTGCATAGTAATGGTGATAGTGGGCAGCCCTGTCTAGTACCTGATCTGAGGGGAAATGCTTCCAGTTTTTCACCATTGAGTATGATGTTGGCTGTAAGTCTGTTATATAGAGACTATCTTCAGGAATCCATTATCTTCAGGAATTTTCCATGTATTCCCATTTTTGTATTGTTTTGATTATAAAGTGCTACTGTATTTTGTGAAAGGCTTTCTCTGCATCCATTGATATGACCATGTGGTTTTATTCTTGCTTTTGTTGATGTGGTGGATCGTATTGATTGATTTATGCATATTAAACCAACCTAGCATGCCTGGTATAAACCCCACTTGGTCATCTTTTTACTATACTGCTGTATCAGGTTGGCTAGAATTTTGTTCAATATTTTAGTATTTATGTTCATCAGAGATATTGGTCTGTAGTTTTGTTTTTTGGTGTGTCCCTGTCTGCTTTTGGTATCAAAGTGATGTTGGCTTCATAGAAGCTGGAAGGGAGTATTCCGGTGTCTTCAATCTTCTGGAAGACTTTACAAGTAGAGTTATTAGTTCTTCTTTGAAGGTTTTGTAGAATTCATTTGTAAAACCATCTAGCCCAGGACTTTTATTCTTGGGAAGGTTTTCTTTTTTTAAATTCATTAGCTGTGATGGGCCTGTTCATGTTATCTAGTTCCTTTTTACTTAGTTTTGGAAGTTTGTAGGTATCTAGGAAATCATCCATTTCCTCCAGGTTCTCTAGCTTGGTGGCATAGATTTGTTCATAGAATCCTCCTATGATATGTTGAATTTATGTGGTGTGTTGTGATATCTCCTCTTTCATTTATAATGTGCTTTATTTGGGTCTTCTCCCTTTTTTGTTTTTTGAGTCTGGCTAAAGGTTTGTCGATTTTGTTCACTCTTTTGAAGAACCAACATTTACTTTTGATGATCTTTTGTATGGTTTTCTTATATTAAATGCTATTTATTTCTGTCCTAATTTTAGTTATTTCTGTCCTTCTAGTTGTTTTAGGGTTTCTGTTTCTCCTCCTCCTTCTCTTCTTCCTTCTACTTCTTCTCCTTCTCCTCCTCCTCCTCCTCCTCCTTCTTCTTTTTTCACATGTGCAATCAGGCTGTTTATTTGTGCTTTTTCCTGTTTCCTAATGTATGCTTGTATGGCTATGAACTTTGCTCTTAGTTATGCCTTAGCTGTGTCCCAAATATTTTGATAGTTTGTGTCTCCATTTTCATTGAACTTTGGAAACATTCTGATTTCTTCCTTGATTTCCTCAAATGACCCAGTAGTTGTTAAGGAGTGTACTGTTGAGCTTCCACATTTTGGGACTATTACTAATCTTTTCTTGATTGTTAAGTGTTAGTTTAATTCCACTGTGGTCTGAGAAGATGCTTGGGATGATTTCAATGCTGTTGAATTTGTTCATGCTGCCTTTGTGGCCTAACATATGGTCAGTCCTTGAGAATGACCCATGTGGACTTGAGTCGAATGTGTATTCCAGTTTCTTGGGATTTATGACTCTGAAAATGTCCGATAGTTTGAGTTTATCTATCTCTTCATTTAGCTCTCTTATGTCTTTATTGATTTTCTGCCTGGATGATCTGTCAAGTTTAGAGAGTGGGGTGTTGAAGTCCCCTACTATGACTGTGTTGCTGTTAATACATTGCTGTAGCTCCTTCAGTAAATATTTGATGTATTAGATGGCTTCTCATTGGTTGCATATATGTTAATAACTTTTTATTTTATTTTTTTTCTTTCTTTTTTTTGTCATGGGAGAGCATGAATGCAGTCCCCCACTACCACAAATTATACAGTCAAGTTTCCCACATTTAGGGGAAATTGCAGGGGTCAGCACATCCTGACTGCAATGGATAAACCTAGCCCTGGGTAAACCACCTTCATGATCATGGTATCTCCCCTGCCAAGTAAGTATGTTAATATTTTTTAAGTCCACTTGACTGACTGATCCTCTGAGCATTAAGTAGTATCCATCCCCATTTTTTTAAATTTTATTTATCATGTCAGGTATGAGAATAGCTGTTCCTGCCCTTTTTTGTGGGCCATTGGCTTGTATAATAGTTTTCCATCTTTTCACTTTGAGGCTCTGTATGTCTTGTTGAGTTAAGTGGGTTTTCTGTAGACAGCATATTGTTGGGTTGTGTTTTCTGATCCATCTTCTTACTCTAGGTGAATTCAGGCCATTGGCATTTACTTATATCAAAGATTGAAGATATTTTAATGCCATTCTTGTAGAGTTTTAGATTGTTCTGATATCTGGCCTATTTATGGTGGTCTGACTGTTTATAGGAGACCTTTCAAAACTTCTTTTAGGGCAGGCTTGTTTATAGTTAATTCTTTGAACTGTTGCTTGTCTGAGAAGGTTTTTATGCTTCCATCTAGTCTGAATGACAACTATCAGGATACTGTGGTCTTGGTTGAAAGCCTTTCTCACTGAGCACTCGATAGATATTTTGCCATTCTCTTCTGGCTTGTAGTGTTTGTGTGGAGAACTCTGATGCTAATCTTATGGGTTTTCCTCTGTAGGTGACTCTTTGTTTTTCTCTTGCAGCCTTCAGGATCCTTTCTTTATCCTCATTCCTTTCCATTCTAAATATGATGTGTCTTGGTATCTTTAAGTCTGGGTTAATTCTGTTTAGGACCCTCTGGGCTTCTTGAAGCTTTATGTCTTTGATGTTGTCTTGACTAGAAAGTTCTCATTTATTATGTCCTGAAGAATACTTTCTTCCCTCCCTCTTTCTTCCTCTGGTAAGCCAATAATACATATATTATTTCTTTTGAAGTCATCCCATAGGTCTCTGTTGTTGTTTTCAGTATCTCTTAATTTATTTTTGAGATCTCTTACTTCTTTTTTAGTTGTCTCTAATTTGTCCTTCATTTTGATAATTCTGTCTTCAGCCTTCTTTATTCTATTCTCTCTCCCCTCTACAGTTTTTTGGAGTTCATCTATTTTGTTACCCTGTTCTGATACTGTTTTAGCATGTTCATGTAGTTGTGTTCTTAGCTCAGCTATTTCAGCTTTAAGCTATCTAATAACCTTGAGATAATTAGTGTTTTCTTCCAGGGTCTCATTTGTTGTTTCTGCATTTCTGATAACAATTCTTTCAAACTCTTTACTCACTCTGTAATTATTTCCTTAACTAGTGTTTGAATCTTCACCTCATTACTTTGTGCTTCACCCTTTGGGGGGGTTTTAGCTGGACTGTTGTCCTGGTTCATTTCTCCAATATTTCTTCTTGTTTGTTTAACCATTCTATATAGTATGTTATAAGGTCCCTCTCTCAGTACTTTTCAAATTACTGATCACTCATGCCTGGATTGACTTCTATCTAAATAAGGTAATTAACGGTTTCACAGTTGTAGAAATTGACAGTTTTTTTCAATAGTATTTTATTCCCTTAGTTGGAGCTCAGTGGCTTAAAAGCCTTTTTTGTTCTTTTTTCTTCCCTGTAGGCTATGGGAGCCTGAGGGATTTTAAACTATAAGTAGGCTTCTTAGCTTAATCACTGACTCCTGACCAAGAGATAAAGCAGGGTGGGGCAGACATAATCCAGTGGTTATGCAAAGAGACTCTCGAATCCCCACTGCTAGGCCACAGAGGTATAGATCTTATCCTGAGTTTCCTGGTTAGTTCTCTGTCCCCTGGTGTCAGCACAGTCCCTCCCTGCCACTGTTCCAGATTCTGAGGGCAGTAGCAATGGAGACTCACAGTTGTACTTGGTGAGTCTTAGGGGAGTCCTCTCCTCCCTTCAGTTGTCATTTTGTTGGTGAAACAGACTGGAGGTGGTGTCTCAACTGGTAAACTGCCAGACTGTTACCAGCCACTTAATCTCTCCCTAGGCTCCTCTCTGTCCATGAGCCACATGTATTTGCACTCACCATTGATTTGGTGGTTTCCTGAAGTCGTTCTAGTCCTGTCCTGTGGTCCCAGGAGGTCTCCTTTGGTATTCCTAGTTGACCCAGGAGAGGAGAGGAGAAAAACACAGCTGTTGCTGCTCAGTAGCCCCACCCAGTTTGATTTTTTTTAAACAGTCTTTAATCATTGACATAATTTTCACCTTAATTTTGCAGCACAGTACTTGCAATGCTGTAGTCTGCTTTGTTGCAAAATTTTTAGTGTCTACATCTTAGCCTCCAATGCTTTTCAGATTCTAAAAATAATTGCAGCCAAAGAGAAAATGTGACCATGGAAGAAATATTTCAATATGATGGCCTTTGCTCTGAAACCATCCAGAAAAAAATTTAGAATGGAGGCATGACTTGTTAAAAAAAAAAAAAGAGGATGGGGAGGGGAAGGAGGAGGAGAAAGAGAAGAAAGAAATAGTGGAAGAAAGAGACAAAGAAAAAATAAGATGGGGGTAGATAGCATAATGTTTATGCAAAGAGACTCTCATTCCCGGGACTCTCAGAAATCCCAAATTCAATCCCACCTGCCCGCATCACCATAATCCAGAGTTGAGTAGTACTCTGGTATAAATAAATGAAAACATTTTAGAAATTTGAGCACATGAACTTCTACTTCTCTGAAAAACTTAGACCTGGCAACACTATACCTGCATTTGCAGGAATAACTACAAACAAGAATAGGGTCACCCATGGACTTGCAGGAGCTTGACAGTCTGTCATAACTGCCTGTTATGACAAACCTGTTGCTCCCACTTATTTCATTTATTCACATTTGAAATAAAATGAGATCTAGATGCTAGGGGGCTCAGTCTCATAGTTGATCTAGATGCCACTAAGGGCATACCATAGTATATGTGTCTAAGGCCTTTGTTGTGCCATGAGGACCCAGGGACAGGAAATGATAGCAAATGAATATAGCAAAGATAAAAGGGATTAAAATATACTGAGAACATTGTGAGTGTGTTTAACTGGAAGAGTGCCAAGCTCCTGATGTGGGAAGAGAACAAGTTTGGCTTTTAAATCTATGAATTATTTTTTCTCAAAGTCTTTTTTCTTCTTAAAAGAACTTACATGTATGAATTATTTTTGTTTGTTTGCATTACCTCTGGCATTTCCATGGGAAAGTATAATTTCTAAGAGTGGTTTATAGCATTAGCATTTTTTATTGCTCTTGGCAGAGCTGAAAGTATAGTTAATAAATTCCAGTCACCACCGAGAAAGTAATTTCATATATATATATATATATATATATATATATATATATATATATATATATATATAATCTTGGATGATTCATCTTGGATAGAACTTGAAGGAATCATGTTAAGTGAGATAAGCCAAAAAGAGAAGGCTGAATATGGAATGAACCCACTTACAGACAGAAGTTGAAAAGTAAGAACAAAAAGGGGAAAGAAAGCATAACTTGGACTAGGTTTGGTGTATTGCAGCAAAGTAAATGACTTTGGTGGGGATGGGGACTTTCAGGTCATGGTTCATGATGGTGGAGGAAGACCTAGGCTGTGGGTGAGGGTGTTTTTCAGAACATTGAGACATTTTACACATATACCGACAATTGTATTGACAGTAAACCATTAATCCCCTCAAAATTTTTTTTCATCCACCATATCACAGACTAACTTTACTCTCCAGGGGTCTATTCTCTTAAGGGGATAGAATAGAGCCACTGTCCTGAGGAGAAAAGATCTGAGAGCCCATCACAGAAAGGATTTGAAGAGTAACTGGACCATCCTCCTGACAAGGACAAGTATGGTTTTCAAGAATGTCTGGCATATTTATATAACAGGAATAGAACTGATTTCCTATGGGTGACCAGGACATAAGAACTTAGGAATATTAAACAAAAATCATTCTGTGAGGTTAAAGAATAAACTAATTTGGAAACTTTTAAGATATATAAGTCATTATAGTAAGGATAAATACCTCTCGGGAAAGTGGTACACAAGCATGTGATACAAGATGGCTTGTTAGGGAGGCAGAGAGGGGAGGTAAGCAAGCATTGTCTTGACTGAGTAGCCTCTAGGATCTTATCAGTCCTGTCATCAGTTGATTCTATAAACGAGTCTCCCACAGGTAATGCCAGCAACTTACACATTGATAAATGGAAATAGGAACTCTGAAACACAACTTGTAGTTTGAGAAGAGCCAAGAACTGGAGAGTAATCTTCTATCTCCTACCAGATCTGTGCTCATTGCCAAACTGCAGGGGAGTGAGAGCCTCTGTGTTATTTTGATAGATGATCAGGAGAATCCTACACAGCTGTGTTGTGGAAATGTTCTCCATTTCCCTCATGATAACATTGAGTCATAAAAGGGAGAAATGAACATTTATTTGCCAACTCCACCTGTCTGTTGGGTCCACCATATCTATATTAGCATCAAGGGAACTTGCCTATAGTGCTGAAATTTTTATCAGTAGGAGAGAAGCAACTGTTCTTTCCCATTAAATTGCGGTTAAAGCCAGGTGCTTTTTTTTTTTTTTTTTTAAATCTCTCTTTCAAGAGCTAAGTAATAAAGAGTGAAAGTTGGATGATTCATTTACCAAAATTTGTTTGGAACCCCAGATCTCAGAACTTCTGATCTTCACCTTTATACAGCTTGGAACTCAATCCAGTCTAAATTCAAGAAGCAACCTTTTATCTAGAAAAGAGGGAGAAAAAGGAATTTACTTGTACTTTCTTGATAAAAAGCAGTATCAGTGAGGGGGAAAAAGTGGATAAAAATTAAGTGTAACAATGACTTTTTCATTCAAAGTTCTGGAATTTCTCTCTTTTTTCTCATTATTTCTTTATTTTTTTAAACTTATTTATTTTTGCCAGAGCACTACTCAGTTCTGGCTCTCCCTCTACTCACCAAAGGGAGGCTGGATCAATATACTCTGCCACTCAAGGAAGGCAAATCCTGAAATGAGTGCAGCCTAGAATGTTTCTAGCTGTGACCATGGAATGCAAACTCAGGTCTACAAGGATGCAGACACAGACTCCTGTGTTAATTTTGAATAGACAAGGGCCACAGATCAGATTGATGGGGGTCACAGTTAATGATATTTATTTATTTTTCCCATATTTGGTAACTACACTCTGATACAGCTTTCAAGTCCTATTTCCAACTTTGACACAATCTCCCCAGACAATACTCCTAGCCCACCTGCATGCTAGCTGTCGAGCTCAGGCAAAATTAATAAAGTCATGGGTCCCTTGAAATATACCTAAAATAGACCGACTAGCTTTTTCCAAACTGTAGACCCCAAATCTCATTCTTACATTCTTAGCTTAGATTCTTGATCATTAAACAATTTGTTCTGATTTATATCATAATGTTTTTCAGCCACTAAATTGCAGATGCTACCATGATGCCAACCTGACTTCCCTGGACAGATGATCTCTCTAGTGTGTCCTAGAACCTCGCCTCTCCAGAGCCCTGCCCCACTAGGGAAAGACTGAAAAAGGCTGGGAGTATGGATCTACTTGTCAATGTTCATGTCTAGTAGAGAAGCAATTACAGAAGCCAGCCCTTCCACCTTCTGCACTCCATAATGATCCTGGGTCCATATTCCCAGAGGGATAAAGAATAGGAAAGCTGCCAGTGGAGGGATGGAATACAGAACACTGGTGGTGGGAATTGTGTGGAACTGTACATTGTACCCCTTTTATACATTCTTTTCAGTCATTATTTAAAAAAATAAACACACAAACACATACTTGAAATGAGTTTCATTTCTTTTTTTTTTTTAATTTACTTTTTATTTAAGAAAGGATAAATCAACAAAACCATACGGTAGGAGGGGTACAACTCCACACAATTCCCACCACCCCATCTCCATATCCCATCCCTTCCCCTGATAGTTTTCCCATTCTCTAGCCCTCTGGGAGCATGGACCCAGGGTCATTGAGGGTTGCAGAAGGTAGAAGGTCTGGCTTCTGTAATTGCTTCCCCGCTTAACATGGGCGTTGACTGGTCGGTCCATACTCCCAGTCTGCCTCTCTCTTTCCCTAGTAAGGTGTGTCTCTGGGGAAGCAGAGCTCCAGGACACATTGGTGGCGTCTTCAGTCCAGGGAAGCCTGGCCGGCATCCTGATGGCATCTGGAACCCGGTGGCTGAAAAGAGAGTTAACATACAAAGCCAAACAAATTGTTGAGCTATCATGGATCTGAAGGTTGGAATAGTGGAGAGGAAGTATGTGTGGGGGGGTACTTACTGCAAACTCTAGTGTCCTTCTGCTTTCAGGTATATATTTTGCACTTTTTTATGGATACGTGTGAACATATGCTCTCTCTCACAGAACCTGATGTATATCTAGGTTTTGGGACTTTGTTAGAAAGTGATCCACCTGGGATGGAATTAGAGAATACTATGAAAGAAAAGGTCTCACCCTCATGGGGCGCGAGCGCTTCCACACTACGATCATCATCTCTGGCATTATGCTATTCCACTGCAGAATACTGTGCCCCAGTATGGTTCCATAGCCCCCATGTCCACTTGGTCGATACCAAATTATATTCCTCCATGAGGATAATTTCTGGAACCATCCGTTCCACCCCAGTTCCATGGCTGCCAGTTCTTAGCAACATCGCCCTGCCAGATATTCGTCGGGATGTGGCATCATCTAAGTTCATTTCCCACATCTACGCTCGACCGGACCTGCCAATATACGCGGATATCTTCACCCACCCTGTCCAACGCTTGACGTCTCGTCACCCAATCTGGTCCCCTACGCCTACACTGAACTTCTCTGTTCCAGTCTCTTGGAAACAGAGCTGGCAGTCAGCTGAGGTAAAGAACAAACACCTCATCACAGACCCCTGCAAGCGTCAACCCGGCTTTGATCTAGCACGTTATGATTGGGCCCTCCTCAATCGCTATCGAACAGGCCATGGCCGGTGCGCCGCTATGTTCCATCACTGGGGAGCCAGAGACGACCCGAACTGCCCCTGCGGCTACAGACAGACTATGACCCACATAGTCAACGACTGCCACCTCTCCAGATTCAAAGGAGGTCTCGAAACTTTACATCAGGCTCAACCTGATGCTGTTGACTGGCTACGGAAGAAGGGCAAACGCTAGAAGAAGAAGAAGAACCCTAGTAGTGAAACTGAAAGGTTGTCATTCCACACTCTTTTTAATTTCTCTCTTACTCTCTCTTTACTAGAGCTTTACTCACCTCTGGCTAAAGGTGGTGTGGGGGATTGAACCTGGGAATTTGGAGCCTCAGGCATGAGACTCTTTGCATAATCATTGTGCTATCTACTCCTGTCCAATCTGTTTCCTTCACACATTTAGGTCAAGATATTTGTTAGGCAGAGTCTCTAAAAAACTTGACCCTACCCTGACTTTTGACTCATACTTGGATTGAAATGTATGTAATGACATTATAGGACATGTATTGTTCTATTTTTCAAGAATAAGGAAAGCACCAAACAATAATAATAATAAAAACAAGACAGGCTCTCTGAACTACAGCAGCAAATCAGAGCTGGCATCTGTCCCCACCACCTTCACCATCTGATTGATAACTGTGATTTGCTGACTCTCTCAATTACTCTGGTTTCATTACAGTTTGAGAAACGTGCCAAGCACTCATTCAGTCTTTATTATTTTCCTACTCCTGTGTTTGCATGAAATGCCCCCAAACTGGCATTTTAGGAAAATGGTAGGTAAATTAACTACAATCAAAATAAAAAATAAATCAGTCTTTTTCTGTGTGGCCCCCCAAATAATTATCACACACACAGTCACCGCCCAACCCCAAAGCATATAGAAATGTACCATTATCTTTCAGTGCACTGTGGACCAGCACATGCTTTTTCCCAACATGCAAAACCTATGTGTGGTTGACTTTTCCTCTATTTGCTAATAAAATCCCCTTTCTAGTCTCAGGTGAACAGTCATTTTCCAGCTCATTGTTGTAATCTCCTTCCTCTGCACCCACCAGGTCACCAGTCCACATGTGAAATGACCTTGAATAATAAAAATATAGCACCAAAGATTATGACTCCAGCAGCTTTAAAAGGTGTCAGAAGCATGGATTGTTTTCATTATGCATCATTTGAACTCAGTACAAAAAGGACAGATTATGTCCTTTCTTTCTGGGTAGTAACTGTGAGGACAAATGGAACATTTCCCACATTATCCTGGAGATTGGTAACTGCCAAGAATTGAAATGTCAGCCTAAGTAAAGCCTTTCAAATTTAAATAGAATTTGGTAACAGTTTACTAAATAACAGGAAGTTAAAATAGGGGTTAAGTCTAGGAGTGAATTACCATTTTTTTTTCTTGAAAGCTTCATCCAGAAATCCAGTTCTTATCTTTACAATTTCTATATTCTATATTCTGAGATGACATCAGGATAGTGGTAAGCCTGCTCCCCAGCATAATCCAGATAAATGTCGGGAAATGAATACGTCATTGGTGCCACCTACAGATACTAATGCACTGCATTTGTTTTAGTTCAGAAACAGATAAAGCACAGCAGGAAAAGGATAGGTAATTGCTTCTGAATTCTATTTCAAATCTGGGCTTTAGGTGTTTGTTGATATTGCTCTTTGAAAGCAAGTTTCTTCTGTCTCCCTGTTCTGCCCAATACCCCACCAGGGCTATTTGAAGTAAATCCAGTGGTGGTTTACTTGGCAGAACACACACATCATCAGACACAAGGACCAGGGATCAAGCCCCAGGCCACCACATGAGCATGGCCACAGATGTGATGCTTCACAAGCAGTGCTGTGGTGACTATTTTCCCCACTTTATTGGTTTACAGTACAGTTGCTGACACACAGACACAACATCTTATCTCCACATGACAGGTGTCGGCAAGACATTCTCTCCCTCAACTTAGGTCCTTTTGCCCCATCATGCACCAGGACTCCTGAATCTCTTCCCTTTGCCTCCTCCAAAGTCCTATGCTTTGGTGCAATACACAAAAACCATAGTGCCTCTTTTCTCTTGTCTCTCTCTTCCTTTCTGTCTCTCACCCTCTATCTTGGAGCAGTGGGGTGAACAATAATTATGTACTAAATGACAAGGATATGAGGGGATGACCAACTCAACAAGTCACCAGCAATAACCCTATTGGGGAAAAAAGTGTCAGATTATATTTATTTAAAAAATATTAAACATCTCTACATCAAACTCTACTTTTCCATTCCCCCACCCCTAAAGTTAGTAAGCATATTCAGAAGGGACTGAACCTGAAAATTGGACTGACTTTAGGGACTCAGGTCAACCAATAGAGATAATATTCACTGACAACTGTGCTCTCAGTGGGTCTGTTAACTTATGGGGGAAAGACACAAACTTTGTAAACTATCATTTATTTTAAGTTGGGGAAGTGTTGGTTTACAAGTACATTGTTGTCACAGGTGTACAATGTCTCCCCATGATGAGTGTCACACCTTTTTATACCACAGGACACCACCAGCCCCCTCCACCTACCTTCTCTTTCTTTTAAAATTTTTTTCTAGTATTATCTTTATTTACTTATTTATTGGATAGAGACAGCCAAAAGCCAAGCGGGAAGAGGGTTATAGAGAAGGAGAGAGACACAGAGAGAGACATTTACAGCCCTCCTTCACCACTCACAAAGTTTCTTCTCTGCAGATGGGGACTGGGGGCTCGAACCTTGAGCACTGTGACATGTGTGTTCAACCAGGTGTGCCACCACATGGCCCTTCTACCTCCCTTCTCTAGAGTCCTTGGGGGTTCTGCAAAAACCACAGCTAATTGAAGTCTTACTCTGCATTTTACCTTTCTTTTATGTCCTTTACATTCAAAAAAAATATTGCTGACCTCTGTACTAGATGATGGGCAACTTACAGTCTTTACCTGCTTAAAGTCAGATTTACTTCAACAAAATCTTGACAGCTCAGTGCTTTATCAGTGAGGAAACTAAGGCATATAGAAGTTAAATACCCCAAATGAAATCACATGATCACCCATAGGCAGAGCTGACATGAAGTGCTGGTCCTCTGACCAAGGGTTAAGTCCAGGGAATTGTTTTCATTCAACAATCTTTGTGTTAAACCTGGCTCTCAGATATGGCAGAGAGAAGATACGCACCAGGTATATCACCTGGCCTCTCAATGGTTAATTTTATGGCTCTGTATAGTAAAGTGATTCACCAAATGATATATTTTTAAAATTTATTTAATTATTTAAGAAAGGAGACATTAACAAAACTGTAGGATAGGAGGGGTACAACTCCACACAATTCCCACCAACCAATCTCCATATCCCATTGCCTCCCCTGATAGTTTTCCCATTCTCTATCCCTCTGGGAGTATGGACCCAGGGTCGTTGTGGGTTGCAGAAGGTGGAAGGTCTGGCTTCTGTAATTGCTTCCCCACTGAACATGGACGTTGACTGGTTGGTCCATACTCCCAGTCTGCCTCTCTCTTTCCCTAGTAGGGTGGGTCTCTGGGGAAGCAGAGCTCCAGGACACATTGGTGGGGACGTCAGTCCAGGGAAGTCTGGTCAGCATCCTGCTGGCCTCTGGAAGCTGGTAGATGAAAAAAGAGTTAACATACAAAGCCAAACAAATTGTTGAACAATTATGGACCTAAAGGATGGAATAGTGCAGGTGAGGTGTTGGGGGGGTACTCACTGCAAATTCTTGTGTATTTTGCTTTCAGGTATATATTTTGCCCCAGTTTATAGATACGTGTGAACATATACTCTAACTCAGGGGACCTGGTCTATATCTAGGTTTTGGGACTTTGTTAGGAAGTGAACTGCATGGAATGGAATTAGAGAATACTGTGAAAGGAAAGGTCTCACCCGAGTAATGAAGCTGAAGGGTTGTCATTCCACACCTGAAGTCTCTGGACACAGTCTGAAGTGAAGCATGCTGCGGTGGCACTTGTTGCATTGATTAGGTTGGGATCGGCGGATGCAATATTATTTGATATGCATGGAGAGAAGCATGCAGGAAAGTGAGCCCCACCCTAAGGTTCTAGGACTGGGGGAAGTTTAGGCTCTATAGTGGAAATGTGAGGTTCCTGCTGTCTTAGGGTTCAAGAAGACAATGGATAGTTATTGTTATCATCACATTATTTGGTAATTGGGTTAACTTTGAAAAGTCACTTTGTTAGGGTTTGCTCTATACTACCCAGTATCTTGTATATAACTGTGCCACCGGTAGCTTCTGTTCTGCACTGCTGGTGGGAATGTAAATTAGTCCAGCCACTATGGAGAGCCGTCTGGAGAACTCTCACAAGGCTGGACATGGACTTTCCATATGACCCACCAATTCCTCTCCTGGAGATATACCCCAAGGATTCTATACTGCCCAATCAAAAAGATATGTGTACTCCTATGTTCATAGCAGCACAATTCATAATAGCCAAAACCTGGAAGCAGCCCAGGTGCCCAACAACAGATGAGTGACTGAGAAAGCTGTGGTATATATACACAATGGAATACTGTGCAGCTATTAAGAACAATGAACTCACCTTCTCTGACCCATCTTGGATGGAGCTAGAAGGAATTACGTTAAGTGAGCTAAGTCAGAAAGATAAAGGAGTATGGGATGATCCCACTTATCAACAGAAGTTGAGTAAGAAGAACAGAAAGGAAAACTAAAAGCAGGATCTGACTAAATTGAGAGTAGGGCACCAAAGTAAAAACCCTGTGGTGAGGGGGAGGGTGGACTTTGGCTTCCTGGGGTGGGGGTAGTGGGGTGGGGTGGTGGGTGGGATGGGACACAATCTTTTGGTGGTGGGAATGGTGTTTATGTACACTCCTATTAAAGTGTAGTCATATAAATCACTATTGAATTAATATGAGGGGAAAATTGATTGTATGTCTCAAACTTTTTAAAACACAGACTGATTCTTTTTAATACATAGGCTGAGTGAGTCTTTGATATGTGGACTCTCTCAAAAGCCTAGACCAGGTAGAACAGAAGCAAATGATATTTTTTTGTAGGAATACAAACTTGTCCAGAAATTCCTCCCAGAAGCAGGATGTTGCTATAAGACATCCTTAAAATACTTCGCATCTGCTTGGTGATAGGATGGCAGTGAGTTAAGAAAAAAAGAAATCTGACTCGCCTTCCAAGAAGCTTTCCACTCTGAGTAATGAATTGTGTAAGTTCCATGACCCTCACAGTAGGGGCACCTCACCACATGCCACAGATCTCTTTCTTTCCTTTGTAACTGGGAAAACTTAGTCTGTTTTCATTATTTGACATGCACTTTTATTGCTTGTGCCAAGCCAGACCTCAGGCAGTTCTCTACATTTATAAACTTTCCTAGTATTCTAGGCTTAAAAAATGTCACAAGAAAAGGTTTATTATTTTTACTTATTTTTTGTTGTTTTCATTGCTGAAAAATGAGATACATGGAAACTTTTCTTGTTGTAGTTACTTGTGTTATCAGTGAGACACTGAGACTGAACAATTCTCCCACTCCTGGTAGACTCTTACTTTTAGCTAGAGGGGTGCATCCCGTGAGTACCCATTCACTGGGGAAACTGACGATCCTTCCTAGCCAACTGAATCCACATGGATCCCAGTCAATTTCAAAGCCAGTAACAAGCAGCTCCTGACATCTTTCAACCTGATGCTGTTGACTGGCTATGGAAGAAGGGAAAACGCTAGAAGAAGAAGAAGCTAGAGGGGCAGCAGCTGAGGGAGGAGGAGAAATAACAAACCACATGTGAAGTTTCTTTCATGCAGGTGCTATCATGTCACAGCAGAGGTTTAAGCCTGGGTGGTATCTCGTGAGATTAAATGTACACTCTACCAGGTGATAGATCCCACAGCCCTGAAAATATAATGTTTCTAAAGATTTAATTTATTGAGTAAAAAATATGAATATGGAGTTAATACAGAACATGAGAAGTCAGGAGACATTTCCATATCAAACATAAAGTGTTAGTTAGCAAAAGTAAAAATGGAGTAGGAATTGATCCTGTAGGACTCTGTGATTAAAGAAAACAAAAAACAAACAAACAAAAAAACCTCCCTGATAAGATCTGTTAGATCAATCAGTGTCAAAGCAATGGTTATTTGCATCTATCTAAAGTGATGAGAGCACACTGACATCAGGGCTGTGGAATAATAGGCCTTCACTAGCCCTGGGTGTTCAAAAGCTATAACAGTACACTATTTAAATATTTCTATTTAAATATTTAAATAGAAAGAGAGAGACATCTGCAGACCTGTTTCACCATTCCTGAAACATCCCCCCTGTAGGTGGGGAGCAGGGACTTGAACCTGGGTCCTTGGACTTGGTAATATGTGCACTTAAGTGGGCGTGCCACTTCCAGATCCCCTAATACTTCTAAATTATGAAAGTTCATGGCACAGCTAAAGTTATAGGCCTTGTAAAAAAAAATATTTCCCAGAGGCAGTACAGTAGTGATTGAATCTTTAACCAGTGCCAAAGCATCACAACACACTTCCTCTACTTGAGAATTGGACCTGTCAGCTCCTAAACTGTGTGCACTTTCAAGCAGTTAGCAGTTTACTCTCTGGAAGCCATCATGCCATCCTCACTCTTACATCAAGTTGCTTCATAAATATATCATAAACATGTAGTATATAAAATATGATGTTGTACTTCCAGCCATAGTTGACAGACAGGAGTCATGCGTTCCATTTATATTTTACCACTGGCCCAAGAGAGAAGAACAAAAGAGGAGTCACTACTCACTTTATTGGACATATAATATAGTAACAGTTCATTTACCATGATTTTTTTTTAGCCCGTGTGGTATCGCTGGGGCACAGAGCCCTTGTACAGCCACTCTACAACTACAGGTGATTTTTTTTTTTTTTTTTTGCCACCTGGGTTATCACTGGGGCTTGGTGCCAGCACTATGAATCCACCAAACCCAGAGGCCATTCCCTCCACCTTTTTTCCCCCTTTTCTTTCCTATTTTTATTTGATAGAACAGAGAGAAATTGAGAGGGGAGGAGAGATAGAGAAGTGAAGACAAAGACACCTGCAGATGTGTTTCACCTCTCATGAAGCACTCCCCCTGCAGGTGGGAAGCCTAGGCTCAAACCCAGCTCCTTGCACATGGTGTTAGGTGTATTTAACCAGGTGTGCCACCACAGGGCTGGTGACCTTATTTTTCCTTGTTCTTTCTTTTTCTCATATATATGAATGAGAGAGAGAGAGAGAGAGAGAGAGAGAAAGAGACACTAACTGGCAGTACTATTACACCACTTGTGAAGTCCCTCCTCCACCCCCCATAGCTAGAGAGCAGGGATTTGAACCTAAGCATGGTAATAATTAATTTTCTTTTCTTTTTGCCACCAGAGTTACTGTTGGGTCTTAATGTCTACATGATAAAGCCACCACTCCTGGCACTCACTTTTTTATTTTGATAGAAAAGTAGGGCAAGAGTTGAGAAAAAAGAGATAGAGAAAGGGATACCCACAGCCTGCTCCTACAGCCTCTCTCCAACAGGTGGAGACCAGGGGCTCCAACAGGGAGCATAGTTAATTATGCTCTTTACCGGTTCAGTTACCACCTGCCCCCATTTTTTTTCTTTAAGTAGATAAATTTGAAAAGCTTACATTATACTACTGGGAGAATCTGATGTCCCTCTACCAAAGAAATTGTTCAGATTTTTATGGCATTTTACCTCTTTAAGCCACAGGTTTATTTCCATCAGCTGTTAGTGTTGTTGGTGAAATCAGGGGCTATGACTCCACAGTTTAAACAAGTCAAGTTTAGAAACCTGTTTTCTTCATGTTCTCTTCATGTGGCTATGGTTTGGGCAGGGTTAGAATGTGGGAAGAGTTCATTTGGGGATATATTTCTATATAATTAATTTCTATATTTCTATATAATTATATTTCTATATAATTAGCCACAAATTTAAGGGGTATGATGCCTATTTGAGAATTCTCATTTCTACTTCACTGAGCCCTGCCCCAGTCTGGCTCAGAGATAGTTTTTATTGGCGTGGAGTTGTAAAATAAGCCATTTAAAATGCATAAACACAATTCTAGAGCCGTGTCATTCATATATTTACCAGCAGGCAGGGCACTCACTAAGCTCAGCCTCCATGCCTCGCTGCTCAGCTGAAGTTCTTCTGTCCTTCTCCACTATTAATACTCACATGAAACAGTACAAGCAGGGTCCAGAAAAAATTGGAACACCATACAACAGACTGAAGTTTCTAAGATTGAATTTTGCCCATAATATGCTTTACAAAAATTAAAAATTCAGAATTTTTTTCAAACCTTTATTTTGATATAGCTTACATCATTACAGAACTGAATGTCAGAAAGTCTGAGGCCTACTTTTGGCCCCAATATAATTAGATAATTAAACCAACATTTATGAGTGTTCAATATGTGCTTGTCACAGTGGCAAATATTAGAATACAGAGAAAAATAATAGTTCTTGCTCTGTCACTGCCTATGGTCTAGTGAGGCGGACTAAAAGTACATATTGTTTCAACAGGTAAGAACTTTAGAGACACAGAATCTATGAGCAAAGTGAAATGTTAAAACAGTTGGGTTTTTTTTTTCCTTTTGAGCTATGACTTATGATCTGGTGTTAAAATACACCCTACTGTTTGCAAATTATACCAAGTACAAGCTTTGCACTTTACATATATGTTGCTTCTTAATTCCCAACAGAACACTGTGAGGTCATATACTAATAAAGAATTTTCACATATACTAATAAAGAATTTTTACATATACTAATAAAGAATTTTCCCAAAGTCACACCTTTAGTAAATGGTAGGTCAAGGACTAGGACCCCAGTCTAACTGTCTTCAACAGTTTTGCTTATACACCTAATTAAACCCATCCCAAAATAAGAGTCAACTAAGATGATTAAGAAGGTATATAGCTCACAAGATCCATGGAATATTTTCTGGATGGAACTGATGTGTTAATGGAGAAGAATCATTTGTAGGTCACATCTGTTTCCAGAATAAGTACCGATCTGTACTATTATGCTCAATTATTTATATTTTTCTTATTAAATAGTCATCAAGAGGAGAACGTGAGTTGGAATCTGATAGTTGGGAGATATAAAGCATGCTGTTTGTCTGTGTGCATTTACTATGAGCTGGCTGAAGGAGAGACCATTTAACAGTCCACAGAGGCAGCAGCATGAAGTCCTGGAAAAAGCTTGGCCTGGGACTGAGATTCTTGCCAATGAATCTGTGTGGCTCTGAGAACTCATTTCCTTTAACTGGACTTGGTGCTCTTATCTGTACAACTAGGATGATGAGTTTGGTCCAGTTTTCATGATTTTTTTTCAAAGAATAAATAAATAAGCTCCATGACGAAGTTGATTTTTAAAACATACTTTATTTTAATGAGACAGATACTGAGAGAAAATGACCAGAATGCTACCGAGCTCTGGCTTATGGTTGTGATGGGGAAGCAAGAAAGTGTTTTGTATAATCATTATGTTGTCTCCCCAGTCTCTTGACTGTAAAAGTCTGATATCTATATCCGTATCCATATGTATCTATCTCTATCATCTATCTCTATCTATATATCTATCTATAGTTTTGTTTCCCCTCAATGTTAATGTAGAACAACAGTGGTAGAAATTGCCCTGCTCTCTGTACTCTCATCTTCCTAGTCCTATTTCCAACTCTGACACCATCTTCCCAGACAATAGTTTTAACCCACCTGCATGTTAGCTCAGGCTCAGACAAAATTAGTAAAGTCATGGGCACTTTGGAGTATGTCTAAAGTAGACTTTCTAGTTTCTTCCAATAGGAAGACCCCAAATATCATCTACTATATTCTTACCATTTGGTCCTTATTATTAAACAATTTTCTCAGCTTAATATCTTAATGCTTTTTAGCCACCAAGTTGCAGATGCTACTATGACACCAACCTGACTTCCCTGGCCAGATGACCTTAAGAATGTGTCCTAGAACCCCACCTCTCCAGAGCCCTACCCCACTAGGGAAAGATAGAAACAGGCTGAGGGTATGGATCAACCTGCCAACACCCATGTCCAATAGAGAAACACTTACAGAAGCCAGGATTCCCACATTCTGCACCCCATAAGGATCTTTGGTTCATACTCCAGAGGGATAAAGAATAAGGAAGCTTCCAATGGAGGGGCTGGGGCATGAAACTCTGGTGTTGGGAACTGTATGGAATTGTACCCCTCTTATCCCACAATCTTGTTGATCATTATTAAATCACTAATAAAACAAACCTATGATCTTAAAAGGGTATCAACATGTAAAACAATGCCTGGTTAGTGAATTAGAAATTCTATTTTAATTATACTGTCATGGGGCTAGGTAGTGGTGCACCAGGGAAGGCTTCATGAGCAGAGAAGCAGTACTGCATATGTCTCTCCTCTCTGATTCTCTTTCCCTCTCTATCTTCTTCTGCCTCTTTCTCTTTTTATCTTTCTACTATATATACAATGCATACACACACACACACACACATATATATATACATACATACACATTTTTTAAAGAAATAATAAAGTCATCATATGAGCAACAAGCCCCAGCAGTAACCCTGGTGGCAAAACAAAAAATATACTGTTACTGTAACCTTTATAATATATTCTATGATAGTGCAAGTTGCAAGAAGTCAGGTGGTCTATGTCACAGACATATTTAAAATACTTAAAGACACACTTGATAACAGTATAATAAAGTGTAAAATCAGATAATCAACAACATTCAAATAAACACAGACAACTAAATGTAAAATGAACTAGATACTCTTTGACCTGTGAAGGCTTAAATGCAGATTTATTTAAAAGTAGGAAGTCAGAAGTTGGGTGGTAGCATAGCGGATTAAGTGCAGGTGGTGCAAAATGCAAGGACTGGTGTAAGGATTCTGGTTCGAGTCCCTGGCTCCCCACCTGCAGGGGAGTCACTTCACAGGAGGTGAAGCAGGTCGTCAGGTATCTATCTCTCCACCTCTGTCTTCTCCTCCTCTTTCCATTTCTCTCTGTCTTATCCAACAACAACAATAATAATTACAACAATAGAACAACATATATATATATATATATATATATATATATATATAGAGAGAGAGAGAGAGAGAGAGAGAGAGGGAGAGAGAGAGGAAGTCAAGCCTGGGAGCTTCTCGGCAAAGCTATAATCTATAACACAAGAGCAATCGTTTCCAGTTTCGAGGCTGGTGAGAGCTAGTTTCCTATTCAGATATACACAGAGCAAGGAAGTTAGGTAGGCATATACTGTAATTCAGACTTGCCTGCTTACAGATGGCAGCATTCTGTGCAATAATAATGCTCTCAGAACCATTTGAAAATTTGTCCAGTGACAACCCTGCCTTTAATGATGAAGTTTCCACAGTGGCAGATGGCAGAGTGAGCAGTGAAGGCTGCTGCCGACCCACCAGGGTTATGTCTGTCACTAAAGCGATCTGGCTCCAAAAACCAAAGTCTGTTGAGGTCACAATCACTATTGCTCCATTGGAATGACTTGATTGATCACATTTGTGGTTATTCCATAATGATGACCTTCTAGAAGGGGTCCTGGCAGTATCATCCTGCTGAGGGGATGTGATGTAGAGAAGCACAGTATCTGCAGTCTATCGGCATATTATAGAAACAAAGGGGCCATTTATGGAACTTGAGAAAATAGGCTCTGATTTTATTAGTCCCTTCTTGTGGCTGAATGGTCAGGCAGAGAGGCTGCAGAAACAGTTACCAAACTATTCTTAAAATGTAATCCCTATACAAAACGAAAAGGAAACCAGAGTAAGGCAAGAAAATATATTGCCTAATGAATAAAATCAACAGCAATTATTGTTCAAATAAAAGCACAAGAGCATAAACCAAGATTCAGTTATCCTCTTGGCAGCTACTATTAACTGATAGTGCAGTCCAAGGAAATTTAGAAATAAACTCTTGGTGTATTTTGAAGAAAATGATATATTTTTCCAAAGGAATCTTAACATAATATAGTATGGATTATGAGGTACATTTTATCAAAGTTGTCAAATTCTATTTACAATGTGATATTGTCTGGTTCATTTGACATACAGTGAGTGGACATATCCTCTGAAATTGAAGGTACCATCAGAATATGCCTTAGAAACTGAGAGGAACAAAGTATATACCTCCTCCCTCCCTCCCTATTTATGAAAAGCAGCAGGAAAGTTACCAAAAAATATAAATTTTCACATGTCATCAAATAAAATAAGAAGCATAGCTCATGTAAAGGCATTTATTGATCATGGTAATAACAATAGTTATCATTTATAATTACTTGTTCCATTCAGAAACAACTAAGGGCTTTAGATAGATAGGAGATCACCAGTGTTTATGATGACTATGAGGCTTATCTAGAGATTTCCTCAGAAAGCCAAGTTAGTGATGAGTCTACTTTGAAATTTTTCAGGAAGATTGAAGTTATTGATAAACAAGACCACTATTAAAAGTTAAATCATATTAAACTTACAACCACTTAAATTATATTAAAATTAGAAGTAACAAGTACTCAAGACTCATTATATCTTGGCTATCTTATTAGATCTTAATACTTGGTATACACACACATATATAGCTGATATGCAATACAATGGTGAGTTATTGTGCCTTTATATTTTTTGAAATATATTTATTTATTTCCCTTTTTTTGGCCTTGTTGTTTTTTATTGTTGTTGTTGATGCCATAATTGTTAGGACAGAGAAAAACTGAGAGAGGAGGGGAAGACAGAGAGGGGGAGAGAAAGATAGATACCTGCAGACCTGCTTCACTGCCTGTGAAGTGACTCCCTTGCTGGTGGGGTGCCAGGGGCTCCAACTGGGATCCTTATGCCGGTCCTTGCCTTTATGTTTTTTTATTAGACAGAGGCATAGAGAAGTTGAGAGGGGGATAGAGTGGGAAAGAGAAAAAGAGACACTTGAAGCATCATTTCACCACTTGGGAAGCTTCTCTCTCTGCAGAAGGCAACCAGGGGCTTAAACCTGGGTCCTTGTATATGGTAATGTGAGTACTCAACCTTGGGTGACACCACCCAACCCACTGTTGTGCCTTCCCAACTCTCTGTTCATCAGTGTTATGCAGGTAGTTTGAAATCAACCACACCAGGAGTTATCAAGCCAAGGAATTGTAAATGAGAGTTCCTTGACCCAGTAGGTAAGCAATTACAGCATTCCACTGTATAAGACATTTATTTCAGACTTTGAGGAATGTTGCCCAATAGAACCCTTTGAGTTGTTTTTAATAAGACCTCTGCTGACTTTGGGAGAGGGCTATGCTCAAGTGAATAAGATTTTTTCTGGAGAGAAAAATCCACAGCTTCTATTTAGTTATTAAAGTTCCATAACCCTGAGGAATTTTAAAGAATTGTTAAAAGTCATTTTGATAGGGAAAAAAAATCTGTCATCTGTAAGCATTTTTCTTTCTGATAAAATTGCCTGAATTTAATAGGATTATGAATTTTGCTTCTCCTTATGTGTTCTAGGAAATATTCTGCCAACATATATTTTATTCAGTAAAACTTTCACCACTTACTTATTTCTTGCTATTGCCTCTTTTAAAAAGTTTCCCAGATTTAGCAAAAATGACTCAGTAGAATTAAAAATAATGAAACGGGCTTTAATGAACACATTACCACATACAGGGACATGGGTTCAGCCCTTCTTCCCACCTGCAGGGGTAAAGCTTCATGAGCAGTGAAGCAGTGTGACTGGTGTCTCTCTTTCTCTTCCCCTCTATCTCCTCTTCTCTTTCAAGTTCTCTCTATGCTATCAAATTAAAAACAATAAATATTAAACATAATAATACACCTTGGTCTCCATCTACAAGGGGACAGCTTTGCAAATGAATGAAGTAGTGCTTCAGATGTCCATCTGTATCCCTTCCTCTTTTTTTTTTTTATTTTTTAAATTTTTTATTTAAGAAGGGATTAATGAACAAAAACACAAGGTAGGAGGGGTACAACTCCACACAATTCCCACCACCCAATCTCCATAACCCACCCCCTCCCATGATAGCTTTCCCATTCTCTAGCCCTCTGGGAGCATGGACCCAGGGTCGTTGAGGGTTGCAGAAGGTAGAAGGTCTGGCTTCTGTAATTGCTTCCCCGCTGAACATGGGCGTTGACTGGTCGGTCCATACTCCCAGTCTGCCTCTCTCTTTCCCTAGTAAGGTGTGTCTCTGGGGAAGCTGAGCTCTAGGACACATTGGTGGGGTCTTCAATCCAGGGAAGCCTGGCCAGCATCCTGGTGGCATCTGGAACCTGGATACTGTACAGCAAACCATAACAAAGGGACTTTTCAAAGTCAACCCAATTAACAAATAATGTGATGATAACATTAACTATCGATTGTCTTTTTGAACCCTAAGACAGCAGGAACCTCACATCTCCACTATAGAGCCCCTACTTCCCCCCAGTCCTGGAACCCTTGGATAGGGCCCACTTTCCCGTATGCCTCTCCCAATCCAAACCAAATAATATTGCATCCGCCGATCACAACCTAACCAACACAACGATTGCCACCTCAACATGCTTCACCTCAGACTGTGTCCAGAGACTTCACGTGTGGAATGACAACCCTTCATCTTCATTACTCGGGTGAGACCTTTCCTTTTATAGTACACTCTAATTTCATCTCAGGTAGTTCACTTTCTAACAAAGTCCCATAACCTAGATATACACCAGTTTCTGTGAGAGAGAGCTTATGTGCACACGTATCCATAAACTACTACAAAATATATACCCAAAAGCAGAAGTACACTAGAGTTTGCAGTGAGTACCTCCCTAACACTTCCTCTCCACTATTCCAAGCTTGGGATCCATGATTGCTCAACAAATTGTTTGGCTTCGTATGTTAACTCTCTTTTCAATCACCAGGTTCCAGATGCCACCCTTCCTCTTTATGTCCCTTGTTCCTTTCAATTTCTGACTGTCTCTAACCAACAGATACAGATAAAAAATAAAATAATAATAATGCATAGTTAAATTTAACCAAGGAAGCTAGATATCTAAACATTAAAATTTATAAAATATTGATAAAGTTGAAGAAGATACAAATAAACAGAAAGATATCTTGTGTTCATGGACAAGAATAGTTAATACTACTGAAGTGGTTATATCATTGAAAGTCAACTATATAGTTTCAATATGGTGCTAATCAAATTCCAATAACAGTTTTTATTTTAAAATAATCTTTAAATTAGAGAATCAGACCAATCTTGATAAAGAGCAAAACTGAACGTACTGCACTTCATGATATCCAATTATTTTGCAAAGCTATAGTGATCAAAATAGTATGGAAATAGAATAAAAACAGGCATGCACAGAGACAAGAACCCAGAAATAATCCCTCTTATATATGGTCATAAGTATTTGATAAGGCAGCCAATAAAACCCACTAGATAAAGAATAATTGCTTCAACAAATTATATTGGTAAAATGGATAAGCATATGTGAAAGAATATGCTTGTACCACCTCTTTTACATCAGTCACAAAAACCAAATCAAACTGGATTAAGGATTTTAATGTAAAATATGAAACCACAAAAACTCCCGGAAGAAAACCTTGAGAAACAGCTCATTGATAATAACCTTAGTGATGATTTATTTATTTATTTTGGATATGATTCTAAAGACATAGACAACAAAAGCAAATAAAAAGTAATAGAGTAGAAGTACATCAAACTGATAAACTTGCACATATAAATAGAAATAATCACCAAAATGAAGAGGAAACATATAGAATGGGAGAGAAAAGATTTCTAAATCATTTAGTAAGGAGTTAGTATAAAAACATATCAAAGTTATACAGTTCAATATAAAAAACTACCTAAGATAATAAAAACACTGAATTCATATTTTCAAAGAAATCCAAATGGCAAGTAGGAGCATGAGAAAGTGCTAGACATCATTAGTCATCAAGGAAGTGCAAGTCAAAGTCACAAGGAACTATCACCTCACACTTGTTAGAATGGCTACTAGCCAACAGATAAGAGATACATGGTGATAAGGACATAAAGAAAGGGGACTGCAGGTATGAGGTCCAATAAAGAAAGAAAGAAAGAAAAAAGAACTACCAACATGTAATCCAGCAATCCCACCCCTGGGCTGGGTAGGTGAGTATCTGAAGGAGATGAAGTCACTGTGTTAAAGAAATATCTTCACCTTCTCCTTCACTGCAGCACTCATCACAACAGCAAAGATATAGAAACAAGTATCCACTGATAAATAAATGTATAAAGAAACTGTAGTGCAAGCAAATATTACCCAGCTATACAAAAAGAAATTGTGCCACACATAACAACAAGGATGATTGTGGAGGGCATTATCCTAATTGATAGAAGCCATACAAAGAAAGAAAAATATTGTATGGTTTCAGTTATATGTGGGACCTAAAAACAATAAACTCATAGAAACAGTACAGTGGTGATTATCTCCAGAGTCTAAAGGGGTGGGGAATTGAGGAGATGTTGGTCAAAGGGTTTGGACAAGTTTTCTTTTTCTTCCTTCCCTTTACCATTTTTCTTTTCTTTCCTTCTATTTCCCTTCCTCTTTATCTTCCCCTTTTCTTTCAATTTCTGACTGTCTCTAATCAATGACCCTTTCCTTCCCTTCCCTTTCCCTTTTTCCCCCTTCCTCTCCCCCTCCCTTTTGCTTCCTTCCTTCCTTCCTTCCTTCCTTCCTTCCTTCCTTCCTCCTTTCTTATTGCCACCAGGGTTATTGCTGGGGCTTGGTGCCAGCACTATGAATCCATCACGAATTCACAGCTTCCAGCAGCCATTTTTTCTTTTTTTTTTAATTTATTTTTTATTTAAGAAAGGATAAATGAACAAAACCATAGGGTAGGAGAGGTACAACTCCACACAATTCCCACCAACCAATCTCCATATCCCATCCCCTCCCCTGATAGCTATACCATTCTCTATCCCTCTGGGAGCATGGACCCAGGGTCGTTGTGGGTTGCAGAAGGTGGAAGGTCTGGCTTCTGTAATTGCTTCCCCGCTGAACATGGACATTGACTGGTTGGTCCATACTCCCAGTCTGCCTCTCTCTTTCCCTAGTAGGGTGGGTCTCTGGGGAAGCGGAGCTCCAGGCCACATTGGTGGGGTCTTCAGTCCAGGGAAGCCTGGCCAGCATCCTGATGGCATCTGGAACCTGGTGGCTGAAAAGAGAGTTATCATACAAAGCCAAACAAATTGTTGAGCAATCATGGACCCAAAGGTTAAGCAGCAGCCTTTTTTTCTTTTCTTTTTCTTATTATTCTCTTTATCCATCATCTCTCTCTTGTTTTTTTTCTATTTTATTTGATAGGAGAGAGAAACTGAGAAGGGGAGTGGGAGATAGAGAAGGAGAGAAAAAAAGAGAGGCACTTGCAGACCAGCTTTGAAATATGCCCCCTGTAGGTAAGGAGATTGGTGGGGGGCTCAAATCCTGGTCCTTTTGAATGGCAATGTGTGTACCACTATCCTTACCCTGGAGAATTTTTCAAAAGTGAGATGGATACACAATATAGCTTGTGGTTATTGTTAGTGATACATTGTTATTTGCTTGAAAGTAGTTACGTCAGAGGAGCTTTTAATGTTCTCTTCAAAACAAAATATATAAGGAAAGTGTTAACTAGCTTTCTAGTAGTAAGGCTTTTAACAACATATGTGTATCAAATATAAATGATGTTTTGTACATGCTATCCTAAAACATTAATAAAATTTTAATTGAAATTCAGATTTAACTAGGCATTCTGTATTTATTTTATGTGACAACTCTACTCATAAAGGTTTTTCTTCCCTCTTTTTTCTACCTTCTTTCTCTTCCCATTCAGAAATGTATTGGATTAATGAACCACAGCCTGTATTTTATAGCAATTATGTAAATAAGGGGTTAGTTAGTTCTGCATTCAGTCCCAGTTCCATTAATTCCAAGTTTTGATGTTGGGAAAGTTATTTAATTTATCCATTCTCATTTTTCTTGTCTCTAAGCTTTCTCAGACTTACTAATGGGAGTAGAAAAGATAATATATGCAATAATTATTATAGTGCCTACCCAGTGCTTCTTCTTCTTCTAGTGTTTGCCCTTCTTCCGTAGCCAGTCAACAGCATCAGGTTGAGCCTGATGTAAAGTTTCGAGACCTCCTTTGAATCTGGAGAGGTGGCAGTCGTTGACTATGTGGGTCATAGTCTGTCTGTAGCCGCAGGGGCAGTTCAGGTCGTCTCTGGCTCCCCAGTGATGGAACATATCGGCGCACCGGCCATGGCCTGTTCGATAGCGATTGAGGAGGGCCCAATCATAACGTGCTAGGTCAAAGCCGGGTTGACGCTTGCAGGGATCTGTGATGAGGTGTTTGTTCTTTGCCTCAGCTGACTGCCAGCTCTGTTTCCAAGAGACTGGAAGAGAAGTTCAGTGTAGGCGTAGGGGACCAGATTGGGTCAAGCGTTGGACAGGGTGGGCGAAGATATCCGCGTATATTGGCAGGTCCGGTCGAGCGTAGATGTGGGAAATGAACTTAGATGATGCCGCATCCCGACGAATATCTGGCGGGGCGATGTTGCTAAGAACTGGCAGCCATGGAACCGGGGTGGAACGGATGGTTCCAGAAATTATCCTCAGTGCTAAGCCAGTAGCACACACTAGCTATAGTGATGATGACATAATCATTGTGTTTGCATTGTCATGAAGCTGAGTCCTCTGAATTATCATATTCATCTCACACTCCACTTTATTTTAAATTTTTATTTATAAAAAGGAAACACTGACAAAAACCATAGGATAAGAAGGGTACAATTCCATACAATTCCCACCACCAGAGTTCCATATCCCATCCCCTTCCTTGAAAGATTTCTTATTCTTTATCCCTCTGGGAGTATGGACTCAAGGTCATTATGGGGTGTAGAAGGTGGAAGATCTGGCTTCTGTAGTTGCTCACACTCCATTTCTAAGCATATGTGCGTCTTCATTCTCACCTCAGTTTTCTCATCTGGAATGAGTCATTGAACTTACCTAATCAGTCTCATCTGTTACTACTAGGTGAACCCCAAACCTTTACCACATACTATATTTTGTTTTCTCCCTCAACTTCATTGAGCTATAAATGACCTATAATATTGTATCATTCGAGTGTACAATGTGGGGTCAGGTAGTGGTGCACCTGGTTGAGCACATATATCATTCTGCACGAAGAACTGGGTTCAACCCCCCAGTCCCCACCTACAGGAGGGAAGTTTCATGAGTGGATGAAGCAGTTTTCTGGGGATCTTTTCTCTCTGCTTCTCTCATTCTCTCTCCATTTCTCTCTGTTTCTATTACTAAAGAAAGAAAAGTAATGGTCATGGGCCAGGTGGTGGCACACCTGGTTAAGTGCACACATTACAGTGCATGAGGACCCAGGTTAGAGTTCCTGATCCCCACCTGCGGGGGGGGGGGGGAGCTTTACTTTGCAAGTGGTGAAGCAGGGCTGCAAGGTGTCTCTCTGTCTCTGTCCCTATCTCCCCTTTACCTACGAATTTCTGGCTGTCTCTATCCAATAAATAAATAAAGATAATTTAAAAAAAGGTCATTGGGAATGGTGAAGTCACCATGCAGACACCATAACCCTGGTGTCTGGGGGAAACTGCAATTTGATTAATTTCCATATTTTAAAGTGACTGATTTCTACAGTGAAATTAGTTAACTAGTATCTCCATCTCTTCACATAACTATCATTTCTTTTTTCATTGAAGTAATGTTAGTTTACAAGATGATACAAGATAGAGGTAGAGTTCATAACTCTTTAAAATTTATGTTAGGGGCTGGGATAAAAAGTAATAAAAGTTTGCTTAATTTGAGTTTGAATTCTGCCCAAAGGCAGGGCCCTTTCCATATGTTTTTCATCATTTCTTAGGGAAATCCTGTATTCTTCCAGACATTTTACACATAAGGAAAGGAAATTATAAAGGTGAAAAAAGCAACAGTTGAAAGACACTTGGGCTTGAATGTTGGTAAGGAGTGCTCCATAACTTGTAGTTATCATAGCCTACATAGTTAGAACTATCCTTAAAGCTGACATTTTCCTCAAGCATGTTTACAGTCACAATTTTAATTATTCTCTTTTACTAACAATTTTATAGTTTTGAAAAAGTAATCATTGTAATCATCAAAAAAAAGTAATCATCAAAAGCAAATATTATCCCCATTATATAGACAATTGAACTGAGAAGTTAGAAGATTTGAATGTCCAGGATTATGCAGTAACTAGTTATTCATAAAATACATTCAATATTTCAGTACCATTGGTTTTTCTTACTTCCCAGAAAAAAACAAGTAGTATTTATCACATAGATATTTATACATCTTATATGCAGTTCTTATGTATCTTTGTGTCTCCAATCCCTGGATCACCAAAGAAACTCATGCATTAGGTAGTATTAAAAGATGTAGTAAATATCAGAAAGACCTAGACTCAGATATTTGTCATTTTGGACCTGTGTAGTCTCAGATAAGTTACTAAACTTTTATAGATTTCTGTTTAAATAAAATTAGAAAAAAGGAATATGTAATCAAGATATTGTGAGGTTTAAAGAGATAAAATATGTTTTTACTTAGTATGGCACTTCATACAAAATAGGTATACCATAGTATTACTTGATATAACTAATAATAAAAATGTTACTTTTATAAATAGAATTGATCTTTAAAGGTTCTTCAAATGATTCTTCTTTGATATAAAATGAAAGAGAATCAAGAGACAGTTGACCCAGTAGAGTGCATGCCTTATCATCATGAGGCCTTGGGTTCAAAGCCCAACACCACCTGGGTAGACCCTGGCACTGGAGAAGTCCCACAGATGGTGGAGCAGTAGTGTGTTTCTCCTTCTCCTTCTTCCTCTCCTCTCCCTCTCTACCTAATGTAAGAAAAATGAGAAAGTACACGTGGGATCAGCAGACTTTCAAATGCCCGAGGCCCTGGTAATACCAAAGTAAATAAATAAATAAGTACATAAAGGAATCAGCATATGTTCAAAGACTTCTTACATGTAATTTGCACATCATGTTGAGTTTTAAAAATATTATATCATTAATATCTCACTCCAACTTGTGAGGTACTTGTTATATCCACTTTACAGAGAAATTATAGAATTTATTCAAAGTGATACAGCTGGTAACTTAGAGTTGCAATATTCAAACACAAATCTGTTACTAAACTATGATATATCAAGTTCTACACTAAATACACAATCTGATGTTTACTATTTGACCAAAGGATCAAATGCTGCTGATGAGTTACAGCTTGAATGATTTAAAAATAGGGAAAAATAATCTCAAATATTTTCCCCCATGAACTTGTGTGAATGTGAGGCAAAAAGAAGAAGAAGAAATATGAGGCAGCAGCTCTGGGGAAATAAACTACAATCACACAATCAAACGAATACTAATGCAGATTCCTGCAAAGATGACTCCTGTCTCCAAACTCCTAGAAATTAACACTCTTTAGAAACTGCCCAGTTCCTTCAAATTCAGTAATACAAATTGTATCCAACATGTATGAGGCAGGCATGAAAATGTTGGCAAGCCTCTGACATTACGGCTGCTCTTTGTCGCTCTCCGTAGGTTTGGAACCTGTGTCGAGAAAGTGAAAAATGGCAAAAAGTATAGGATCTTTTTAATTACTGGGTCCAATTACCCAAAGATAACAGATGGAGCATTGATAATGGGATTATCATCCAAAATACCCAGGATCCTATGAATAATCTCATGGGAATCATGAGAGTAAATCTCTGCCATATTAAGAATCATTTGCCTTAAAAAAAAAAAAGCCTTCAGAGTAAAATATTGAAAGTATAAAATACTTTAAGTAGATATAGCATTTTAAAAATGTGAATTTTAAAAATTCACAATGTCTAGCAGTTCTACTTGGGCTTTCTACAAGAAATTTATACTATCTTCTATAGGTTTAAATGCTGATATTGTTCATTCATTTAACAGATGTGTTTAAGCACTGAGCATGTGCCAGAAAGGGGCATAGATACTGGGTCATACCAATGAAAATAACAGACAAAGTTCCTGTGTGTGTAATGTATATTTTAGTGGGAGAAGTAGTTAATCAATAAAGATGTAACTGGTTACATAATATCAATACTAAGGACCCAGATGAAATATAAAACTGGGCAGAGCACAGAAAGATGGCAGATTTTGGAATAGGAGTCATTGATGTTTTACAGTGTGTGGGCAAGAAATGGAGTCTCCAATGAGGAGTCATTTGAAGAGAAACTAAAAAAGCAGCAGGGTTAGGGGAGGTAGCTCAAGAGGTGGGAGGCTGAGGCCTTAGGTTCACTCCACATCACTGTGTACATCCCAGCTGGTGGCCTGGTCTCTCTCTTAGGAAAGAATTGAAGTCTTTTTTTAAAAAAAAGAAGTGGGGAAGTGAGGCATTCTAAAATTCTGGGTAAGAGCATAGCCTTTGGAGGAAACAGGGGTGCAAACCCCTGAGGCAGTTGTGTGCTTGGAGGTTGGAACAGAGTAAGATGAGAAAAATAAAAAAATATCCTTGTGTTAACTAACAGCCAAAGTTTCAGTTGTCATTTTGGAAACTCCCCCCCCCCTTTTTTTATTTGATAGAGACAGAGAGAAATTGAGAGGAAAGGGGGAGATAGAAAGTGAGACACCTGTAGCTTATTCCATGGTGGGGACTAAGACTTGAACCCAGGTCCTTGTACATGGTAATGTTTGTGCTCAACTGGGTGTGCCACCAGTCAGCACTGACAGTCAAGTTTTAAATATGTATGAATGATTTGTCTCCTTATGAAATAAACGGTTGAGTGCAAAAGGTGAAGACAGTGCAGATCTTTGCTCCTCTCAAGTCTTGTCTGTTAGGAAGGAGTCTGGGCTGGTGATGAAGGACTGGCCAGCCAAAGCTGCTTTCTGACACTTAATTGGCAAGCAATTTCAACTGTATTTTAGTTACACTACTGCAATTTAAATATTTTTACAATTTTAGACAATGATCCTGAGTGATTATACATTTTGTGAATGAGACCTTATGCTTCAATTACACGTGACAGAAAAAATTATGGCACCAGGAAGAATGTTTATCTTAAGATGGTTTAAAATAGTCCAATTTGGTTGATAATTGAAGTGGTTTTTAACTTTTGTAGATACTTAGAGATGTACTTAAACTTTTCCCTGTTATTTCAGTCACTGACCAATCCCCACTGATTGGTAAAATATTAAGTGAAATATTACTTTTATCGACCATACAAGACGGATGTAGCATTGTCCTAATTTTCATGGGAAAAGTATCTGATGCTATAAATCAAGAAAGCTCCATCAGTTATAAACACATCAATATGATGAAACCTTGTTTTAATTGCCTTAATACTCAGTAGGTCATGTATCAGAGTCCTTCAAAAGCCATGGCTGACAGTAATTTTTAAATTTTTTTATTTTTTAATTTTTTTATTCATAAAAAGGAAACATTGACTAAACCATAGGATAAGAAGGGTATAACTCCACACAATTCCCACCACCATAACTCCATATCCCATCCCTTCCCCTGATAGCTTTCCTATTCTTTATCCCTCTGGGAGTATGGACCCAAAGTCATTGTGGGAGGCAGAAGGTGGAAGGCCTGGCTTCTGTAACTGCTTCCACACTGAACATGGGCATTGACAGGTCGATCCATACTCCCAGCCTGTCTCTCTCTTTCCCTAGTGCTCTGGGAAAGGGGAGCTCCAGGACACATTGGCGGGGTTGTCTGGAAAGACAGTAATTTTTTTTTTTTTTTTTTTTACCAGAGCACTGCTCAACTCTGGCTTATGGTGATGTGGGGGATTGAACCTGGAGCTTTGGAGCCTCAGGCATAAGAGCCTCTTTGCATAACCATTATTCTACCTACCCTCTAAGACAGTACTTTTATAATATTCTGCTAAATATGTTTTTCTCTGATGATTTGCTATTATCACAATTTATCTGCATTCATTTTACTAATAAATGAATCCTAACTTTAAGTGTAGAATTTGATTTTAAATGTGCATTGTGCTTCAGGAATAGTAAAAACTCTTAGCAATCATGGAGTCACCTTATTCCCATATACACATCTCTGTGACCAGGGGGTGACTACTTGTCTCTCAGTTCTGGCCACCTGCTGTATGAGAGAATGAAAGGCACCAGCAGAAAACAGATCAGATGGTAGAATTTGGGAAAAAGCCAGTTTGCAGAATGTGAGATGCTACTGAATATATTATCAAAAAGGTCTCAAATTGAACTTTTCTGAGCACACAGGAGAAGTGGCTAAGCGGTTCATTGTCATGCCATCATTCAAGTTTTACTACTGGTCATTCAGTGAGAATGCATATGTCACTTAATCTCTGAGTTCACACTTGAGTTTATTCAGACATTGCCCCGAAATTCAGACACTAGGAACCAGCATATGATGAGAATTTCCTCAAATGTGTCAGGCTAAAATCATGAAGCACCTGAAATTCATTCAACAAACTGGCCTACCATTGGGTTCCTTCAGTGCAGTGCCAGTGTGTATGTGGTTTCTTTAAGCAAGAACGGTGCTTACACTCAGTCTACAGAGCCAGATTCTAAGAACTATGGGGGACTAAGTTGGGTATAAGATTTTGTATTAAGTTCTTCTTAGCTGAAACTATTTACATTATTTCTGGGAAAGGTAAAGAGCGTCATTTCCAATTTGTTTAAGTTGGGTTGACATTCATTAGGAACTTAAATGTACCAAGGAGGGCTGTAAAACACATTTTATTGAAGCTCATTTAAATTGGAGGCAGAAGAACATCTGTAACTACTCTGAAGGGGACTCTGGAAGAACTTTTTATGAGTAAACCGGGATTGTTGCTTTTAATTATTGGAGACTATAGATTATTCAGTAATGTGTGTAAAAAGCTTATTTAGCTACTACTGCCAGGCCACATCTTTAAAATACAGAGCATTTCCTTCTTCTTCTTCTTCTTCTTCTTCTTCTTCTTCTTCTTCTTCTTCTTCTTCTTCTTCTTCTTCTTCTTCTTCTTCTTCTTCTTCTTCTTCTTCTTCTTCTTCTTCTTCCTCCCCTTCTTCTTCTCCTTCTTCTCCTCCTCCTCCTCCATCTTCTTCTTCCTCTCCTTCTCCTTCTTCTTCTTCCTCTCCTCCTTCTCCTTCTCCTCCTCCTCCTTCTTCTCTTTTCCTTCTTTTCATTTTGCTTATTCTGTGTGATTTAAAAAATTCTGAAAGTAACTAAAGCGAACAAAAATGACTTGTTTACAGCAATGACTTCTGATAGAATCCTTTGTTTTGCAAGACCCAATATTAGTTATATTGCTTTGTTTCATGTTGATGCCTACAGACAAAATGATTTTTTTCCTTAAGACATACTCAAGATTTTCTTATTTTTGAATTTCTGCAGAAGTTTCTAGACCTAGAGAAAATATGGTAAGCCAGCCTTCTGGCTGAAAAACTGACAAGTGTTGATGGGGATGTGGAGAAATAGGAACTCTGGTACACTGTAGGTGAGAATGCAAACTGGTTTATTCCCTATGGAAAACAGAATAGAGAATCCCTAAACAAATAAAAATGAAAATGCCTTATGATACAACAATACCACTCCTAGTCATATATTCAAAGGATATGAAAACACTAATTGACAGAGACATATGCACCCCTATGTTCACAGGAATATTATTCACAATAGTCAAGGAGTGGAAACAATCTAAATGTCCAGCTTCAGGTAATTATATAAAGAAGTTTGGGATATACACAATGGAAAACTACCCTGGGCCACAATGGATAGAACTGGAAGTAATTATGCTTAGAGAAATAAGTAAAAAGATGGAAGACAACAACCAATGGTTTCACTCATATGTGGAATGCAATGAATTAAAACACATGAACTTGAGTTAACCATATTTATATACTTTTACCATATTTGGGAGCTACTCTCTTTCCTGATCCAGATTATTAGTCCTATTTCCAACTATGACACCATCTTCTCAGACAATACTTTTAGCCCATCTGCATGTTAGCTGTCAGGCTCAGGCAAAAGTTAGTAAAGTCATGGGCCTGTTGGAACATACCTAAAATAGACTTCCTAGCTTCTTCTAATACGAAGATTCTAAATCACATCTACTATGTTCTTACCTTTTGGTCCTTATTATTAAACAATTTTCTCTGCTTTATATCTTAATGCTTTTTAGCCACCAAGTTTCAGATGCTACCATGACACCAAACTGACTTCCCTGGGCAGAAGACCTCAGCAGTGTGTCCTGGAACCCCACTTCCCTAGAGCCCTGCCCCACTAGGGAAAGATAGAGAGATAAGCTGGGAGTATGGATTGATCTGTCAATGCCCGTGTCCAGCAGAGAAACAATTACAGAAGCCAGGATTCCCACCTTCTGCACCCCATAAAGATCTTTGGTTCATACTCCCAGTGGAGGGACGGGATACAGAACTCTAGTGGTGGGAATTTTATGGAATTGGACCATCTTATCTCACAATCTTGTTGATCACTATTAAATCACTAATAAATAAAAGGCATCCAAACTGTCTCTAAAATTTTGTGAGAACTATTGTGATTATTATTGGGTGGGAGGAAGCCAGCAGATTTAGTGGTTAGTTTAGTGTGAAAATATTACCTTGTAATCTTAGAAACTATTATTAAGTCACTAAGAAATAATGCTTAAAAATTTAATAATGCATTCTTTTTGCCTCCAGGGTTATTGTTGGGGCTCTATACCAGCACTATGAATCCACTGCTCCTAGATGCCATTTATTTTTTTCTTCTTCTTCTTTTTTTTTTTGTCATCAGGACAGAGAGAAATTGAGAAAGGAGGGAAAGACAGAGAAGGGGTGAGAAAGATAGATGCCTGCAGATCTGCTTCACTGCTTGTGCATGGCCCTGATGCAGATGGGGAACCAAAGGAAGGAACCCGGATCCTTTCAAGAGTCCTTGCACTTTGTACTATGTGTGCTTAACTCAGTGAACCACCACCCGGCCCCGGACAATACATTTAAATTAGAGTCCCAGAGGGTTTGTTTATATTACTATTTTAAAAATATTTATTTAATTATTTATCCCCTTTTGTTGCAATTGTTGTTTTATAGTTCTAGTTATTATTGTTTTTGATGTCGTTGTTGTTAAATATGACAGAGAGAAATGGAGAGAAGAGGGGAAGACAGAGAGGGGGAGAGAAAGATAGACACCTGCAGACCTGCTCTACCACTTGTGAAGCGACTCCCCTGCAGGTGGGGAGCCAGGGGCTCGAACTGGGATCGCTACACTTATCGTTGTGCTTTGTGCTTTGTGCCACCTGCGCTTAACCCGCTGCACTACCGCCCCACTCCTGGTATGTTTTTTTTTTAAGTCAAAATTATATGATTCCAACATTATAAAATAAGACGGTAATCTCTAGACCCAAAACTTTAAAAATATTTTTTATCAATAAGAGAGACATAAAGGAAAGAAAGAAAACCCCAATTTCTATTTCTGGTACATACACTGTCAGGTATCAAACTCTGGACCTAGTGCTTGAGAGTTCAACACTTTATCCACCGTACTAACTCCTGCATCACTTTAGGGCCTAGTTGATTACTCTGAAGGAGGTGAGTGATCATTGCACATTTATAATTGTGTACATTTAAAAAATACTTATTTATTTTACTTGATAGGACAGAAGGAAGTTGAGAGGGGAATGGGATAGAGAGAGGGAGAGGGAGATGGAGAGGGGGAGGGGGCGAAAGGAGGGAGAGAGAGAGAGAGAAAGAAAGAAATCTGCAGCATTGCTTCACCTCTCATGAAATTTCTTCCCCCCTGCAGGTGTGGACTAGGGATTAGAACCTGGGTTCCTGCACATGATAACATGTCTGAGCTCAAGTGGGTGTACCACCACCCAACCCCTAAGACATATACAATTTATAAAAAATGTCAATTGGGCCACAGTAACTTTTCTATTGGCCCTTCCTTGATAGAGAATAAGTTTAAAGCATGAAAAGTCATTGTATCTTACTTTTCTCGTAATCAAAATAGTTGACTATGGAGGTGAAATTCAGAGCCCTCTGGTCATCTTTCCCCTGTGATTACTCCTCCACTGGGAGTATGAATCAAAATTATTTTGGGGATGCAGAAGGTGGGAGATCTGGCTTCTGTAATTGCTTCTCTGATAGACAAGGATGTTGTCAGGTTGATCCATACACCCAGCCCATGAACATATCTTTTTAATGGCAATTCAACTGCAGTTTGTTTTATTTTATAGGTCTCATTTTGATTAGAATCATTCTAGACCTACTGCCAAACAGAAGCATCAACATTGGCAAAAAGTGTCCTTAGGACAGAAGATCTTGTTCCAAAATGCACAGTAATTTTCACAATTTACATTTAAATAATAATCAAGAACAAAAACTGTCTCTAGTCACAGGTCCACACAAGGCATTATTGAAACTGTTTTTATCAATTGTGTAAGTCACTGTCTTTATATGGCTTAAGAAAAAAAAAAAAAAACTCCACTTAGCATAAGAGTCACTTGACTTTTACAGAAATTTAGGGATCTATGTCTTTCTAGCCATTCTGTTCTGTGCTACAGTTAGGAATAAGAATATTTTTTCAGAAGAGCAAGATTTTACTATGGGTGCTTACGTGCTCTGAGGAAAGACACTTTTCTGCTCCCTGGGAAGAAAGCATATGACTACATTTCAGTAGTTCAGTTTTTACATTAAAATATGGCCAGTGAGGGGTTCCAATCTGTTAGGGAAAAGTAGCCATGCGGCCCGAGTTGTCATTTTACTTTGGGGGTCTTGTGTTTGCCAAGTGGTCAGCCAGCTGTCCAGGCTTTTTTTTTTTTTTTAATTGAGGAAACTGAAAAAAAATCTGAGAAGCATATTGCACTGGAACATTAGGATTCATTAAACCTGAATGATTTTTTTTTTCATAAAATTAAATAATAGAGACTTGCTGCCTTAAAAATGGAGTTTCAGTGAATATTCTTTTTAAAATTTTGTTCAGTTTTTGGATTAAGACAAACTGAGAGAAGTGGAGAACATAGAGAGGGAGAGAGAAAGAGAGACATCTGTGACATGGCTTCACTGCCTGTGAAGCTTTCCCTGGGCAGGTGGGGACCAGGGGCTTAAACCTGGGTCTTTGTCCATGGTAACATTTGTGCTCTACTGGGTGTGCCGACCTCAATAAATACTCTCTTAATTTTCATACAAACAGCTAGGAAATCTAATCTCACACAGCTGTGAGCACTGTACATGGTGCAAAGAGAATAGAGTGGCTCTGGAGAACGATTTCAAGGCTTATTGCTGGCATACTCTCAGAGCCTCAGTTCTATTGTCCTTAAAATAGGAAGGATAATAGTGCTTCCTTTGAAGAAAAAAAACACACACACATGATGTGCTTTGATTTAGAGCAGTCTACTTAAAGCATTAGCAGGTAGCAGACAATCAATTAGGACAAAATCTTGGAATGAAGCTTTAAAGGCATAGCAGCTAGAAACTATAATTTGCAAACTGACACTGGATCAGAAATAGCTCACCTGGATAGTGTGCCTGTTTTGTCTTGCTTACAACCCAGACTTGAACTCAGTCCCCATCATACTGGAAGAATCTCTGGGGCTGTAGTATCTTTCCCTTGAGGAGGTCTGTCTTTTTGTCTCTGTCACTGTCTCTCTTTGTATCTGAAAAAGACTACACATAGCAAAGAAGCCTGAGTGGCGACCACAACTAAAGAAAATAGTGTATATTTCCCCTTGCCATGTACCAAAAAGGATCATAATCCCAGAAGATGGGTAAAGTATTTGTGCAGCACATCGATAGTGAAAATTATCAAAAGCATGTCTTTCTATTTAAGTAAGGTACTTACAAAGTTAAGCCTTAGGAGCAATGGCTCCAACGCAAAGTGATTTTCTTGAGAGTAAATTTAGATTTGCTTTGTCTACTTTCTTGGGGATCCAGGAAAGAACGCGCCAGTCAGTCACGTTTGTGTAAGATAAATAATCAGTTGTGAGCTCAGTGTGTGATTCTCGTTAAAATCCAGACATTGGAACCGCTCCCAAAACGCAATGCCACCACCACCACTACCAATCTCTTTTGCATCTCATTGGCATTTGAGGACGTTAATTGACTCATTACTGCAATTCATATTCAGGAAAGGAAGTTGATTAAGGGAGGCAGATGCAGAATCTCCAGACACATTCTTAGCTTCCTTGTTTGTCCCGGCAGTTTACTTGAGTTATTAGAATATTTAGGAAGCGATAGCCAGAGGGACAGGGAACGTGTCCTACTAACACCCTTCTAGTATGTTTTTTATCTACAAACAATATAATTTCTGAGTAACCTTCTTCTGCCTTAAAGTCTAAATCACAAAGTTATTTTCTTAGCTCTTTTATACTGATTACAGTCACTTTGTTAACTTAATTACTCTTCTAGAAAACTAACTTCTGATACTCATCTTGTATCAAGGAATATTTTTATTTATTTATTTTTTTAACCAAAGAACTCAGCTATGGCTTAGGGTGGTGGCGGTGGGGGCGGGGTTTGAACCTGGGACCAGTGGTGCCTCAGGCATGAAAATGTATTTGCATAACTATTATGCTATCTCCCCACCTCTTTTGTATCTCTTGAGCTCAAGATTTAAGAATTACTCTCAAGATTTTATAAAGTGTTAAACATGTTTTTCTATTGTAACTGGGATTTATTGAGCTGTGATAAATCTATAGATGAAATGTATTCATTAGAGTGCCTATAAGATTCTTATTCATTTGAGTGGCTATTTCACTGTGCTGCTTTGCTCATTTCTCAACAATTGGACTAGCTTCCATTTTATGTCTAATATGCCATCAGGATAGTTATATATACATATAGACTTATAGGCCTACTAGAGAAGAACTTGTTATGTATTGGTACAGAATATATAAGTAAAATGCCATATAGTTGTGGAGGCAGTCTAACACAAGGGGTGTAACTCACTTGCTGCTTGCAATATCAATTTTTCTTAATAATTATTAATTTTGAGAAAGTTATTTTCTCATCTTAAATGAGAAAATATTGCTCACAACTTGCTATGAACATTTTAACTTCATAAGTGAAAAGAAACTGATTTACCTGAGGTTTATCTAAACCAATCTTACAAGAATTATGTATAGTAATTAATCAATACCTCATTATCATTGAGTAATATATTTTCATTCCCACTCAGCTATTACTGAGTTCATTTTTATCTTCTTCATTTGATCTCTATCAATTGGCCTGGAAGCATAAGAAATTGTACAGTTAATAAATTTTCTTACACATAGAAAGATATATATTTAAAAGAAATTAATGAAAAAATCCCCTTTCTGTCTTGGCTGTAGATATTATCACTAGGGTTCTGTGCAATCACCTATCATTACCATTCCAACAGCTATTTTTTTCTTTTTTCTCTTCCTGTATTTCTTTTCTCTTCTCCTCCTTATTTTCCCTGACAGAGATAGAGAAATTGAGAGGGAAAGGGGAAATAGGGAGAAAGAAAGACACCTACAGCATTGCATCACTGTTCCTGAGGCTTCCAACCTGTGGGTGTGGACTGCAGATTTGAACCTGGTTCTTGCTTATGGTAAAGTGTGCACTAAACTGGGTGTACCACCACCAAGCCCCATCAAGTAATTTTCTTTTTTTTTTTTTTAATTTCTTTATTGGGGAATTGATGTTTCACATTTGTCAGTAAGTACAATAGTTTGTACATGCATAACATTTCTCAGTTTTCCATATAGCAATACAACCCCCACTAGGTCCTCTGTCATCCTTTTTGGACCTCTATTCTCACCCCCACCCACCCACCCACCCATCCCAGAGTCTTTTACTTTGGTGCAATACACCAATTCCAGCTCAGACCATCAAGTAATTTTCAATATATGAAGAAAGAGAAACATTCCAGTGGGTGATGTACCATGACTGAAGGCACAGAAATAGACAGATGTGCTCTGGGAACAATGAATGATGCTGCAATTCTTCAATCAGGAGCTAAAGGTGGGCAGTATCACACCCGGGAAGACCATAAGGATACACTCCAGAGTGTACGCTTCATTATAGATGGTTTAGAGATGTGTACTTTCTAGCAGGACTAAGGTGGATAGATACAGAGCTAAGACATGACAGAGAGGTTACTTTAGCAGATTATGTCTCAAAGGGCAAGTCTGGTACAAGCAGATGTGACACAGTCTAATAGAGAAAGCTTGAAGATAAGGTGTTAGAGGAAAGTACTTAGAAATCTTTTTTTTTTTAAAGCTTTCTTCTTTTTTTTAAATATTTATTTTTTTAATTCCCTTTTGTTGCCCTTGTTGTAGTTGTTGTTGGATAGGACAGAGAGAAATGAAGAGAGGAGGGGAAGACAGACAGGGAGAGAGAAAGATAGACACCTGCAGACCTGCTTCACTGCCTGTGATGGGATGCCCCTGCAGGTGGGTACCCGGGGTCTTGAACCGGGATCCTTATGGCATTCTTGCGCTTTGCAGCACCTGCACTTAACCCGCTGCGCTATAGTCCGACTCCCAGTACTTAGAAATCTATGACTAAACCAAAAGGGTTCTAAGAAGAGACAGTAGACACAGAAAGTGGAGTGTGTTAGTTTAAGAATGGAGTTGTAGAAGCCCAGAGACAGTTCACAAGGTACAGTTCAAATTCCAGATTGGAGGACAATGGCAGCAGGGGACTCCTATACTGTGGTGGCTCTTCCTTTCTCTGACTAAAACAGTTGGTCTAGGTGCACTGCATTTCCAGAGTCCTGGCTCCACAGAAATAGAAGAAAAAAAAAATAATGAAAGGAAGAAGAGAAGGAGGAGGGGCAGGAGGAGGAGGGGGAAGAACAGAGATATAGAGCTCTATTTAGTAAATAAATAGGTATTAAGCATAAGTGGAGATTAGCAGGAAAAAGCAGAGAGGAACAAAATGGTGATAGCTGTAATATTCTTGGCTGTGTAACTGGCTTTATGATTGATTGATAAAAGAGAAGAACAAGACAGAGAAAAAAATAGAAAACAAAGGGACACACATGGGATACACACATGAGGGAATTGCTGGTTTTTGGAAACATGGGTCTGAAACTTGGTTCCACCAAGGTAGGAATTGAGTAAAATATCTCCTAAGTGATGTTGAGAATTGAAACAGTTTAAATGAATAGGCCAGAGCTCTTGTAAATATATTTATATCATAAACAGAAACTGGAGGGAGAGACTTTGAAAACGTCTCCAAGAGGATAATGAATGGCTCAATAGAAAGAAAAAAGTCAGCAAGGAAAATCTTCTTGCTGTCATAAAACTAGAGTTTATGAAATCTTCTTGCTTTCATAAAACTAAAGTTTATGTTTAAAGCTTGAGAAACATGAAAAACCTAAATGCCAAGTGGTTTGAAAAACAAAAGCAAGTGTGGGGCCAGGTGGTGGTGCACCTGATTGAGCGCACATGTTACGGTGCGCAAGAACCCAGGTTCAAGCCCCTGGTCCCCACCTGCAGGGGGAAAGAAAGCTTCACAAGTGGTGAAGCAGTGCTGCAGGTGTCTCTGTCTCTCTCCCTCTCTATTAACCCCTTCCCTCTCAATTTCTGTGTCTATCCAACAAATAAATATTTAAAAAAATTAAAAAATGAAAAGAAAACATTAAAAAATAATTTAAAAAATCGTAAGAATAAAAAAACTAAGGAAACACAACATCAGATGCGACAAAGAGAAGTCTCTATTTCAACAATCTGTTCATGTCCTCATTTAATTAGTATTTGCTGGGAACGTTAGGAACTATACGTGTTCTGAAAACATAGGTTTAAAATTTAAGACAGATTTTGGTAAACATATGCAATCACCTGTCGATTCTTCCTTTCCTCAACTTTCTGTGTAAAGATCAATACTCACTAGACATTTTCCATCGTTGTGTATTGCTGTGAACATAGTATCATAATGACACCGAAAGTTCAGATGGTGACTCCGTTGTAGGTTTAGAAGCACGAGGTTCTGAACTTGATCCCCAGCACTGGATGAGTTGGAGTGATGCTCTGCTTCTGTCTCTCTCTACAAATTAATAGTACTTGATATTTCATAATGCTTCTAGGTACATTTATTTAATGAACTTACTCATCAGTATCAATCATCTTGAATCCAGCAGATATTTGATAGCATGTTAGAGCATAGAATGTGTATGCCTGAGGCTGCAGGTTCAATCCCCAGCATAGCCACATGCCAGAGTTGAGCGGTGCTCTGCTCTTGATATCTCTCATAAAAATAAATAAATCTTAAAAATAAAAGACTATCATCATCCTTTCATAGGTGAGGAGCAAAGTGGACAGGCACAATATTTTCTAAGCAGTAATTACTTGATAAATATTTGAACAAACTCTACAAACTAGTGGTTATAAAACTTTCTTGAAGATCCAGGTTATAATTTACAATGTAAGCATATCTTCTCACAAAGAAAGACCTTCCATAAACCTCAAACAGTAGAAATAAAGGGAGATGGTATTTATTATGTGTCAAACCCAAAGATTCTCTTTCTTCTCCAAGATATCACTAATTATATCCTAACCATTCTTGCCTCAGGTCTAGTTTAGTTAATAAGAAACTCAAAGGATAGTCCTTCTAGTTCTCATCAGTCTAGTACAGAAATAGAAACAACTTCTTAATTGTTCTTCCGTTGCATTCATTTTAACTCCTAGAGAAAATGTACACAACATAGACTTTTGAGCACTAGTGACTTCCAACAAGTTTCACAGTATTATCTTACAAATCTATCAAGTATCCCACAATAATACTTTCCTGAATGACATGATTTTCAAGAACTGTCTGAAAGTCTCAGTGTAAGATAAATACTTGATGCCAACCCTGTGCATTTACAAAGCTAACTTAAAAAATAATTATATCAGTTGTGACAGTTCCTACCAACTGGTAAAGACTTCTTGAAATACAAGTTTAAGGAGTGTTCAGTGAGAAAAGGTGACAGAAGTCACTGTCAAAGAGGAGGAAGAAGTAAGTCATGCTCTGAACCTTTTATCATACTTTCCAAGTGGCAACTTAAACCAGATTGTCCTGTGTCAAGATCAAAGGTTTCCAGAGTGAGCAGGCTGATGTGCAGCTCTCCTAAGAATAAGGCCAGTGCAGGGGATAAAGGGCCTCCGGCAGTGAAGACTGTGACCTCATATTCAGAAATCTCGCATGCATTGCTGAAGGTGGTGGTAGACGTTTTAATCAAACTACAACTGTTTTAGTCAATTCCTAATGGAATGTTTGCAAATACTTTTAACGTAAGTTTCAACATTTTTTGCATTATCCATATGACATTTATTGCAAAGAGAAATGATTGAAAATTCAATGCAAACAAAACTAAGCAATTTCTTTGAATTGGCAAAATGAATTTCTCTCAAGGGGACCTACAGGACTAACAGGAATGGGTGTTAGAGAAAGAAATCCCCATGCATCAACAATGATTACTAAACACAACTGATCATCATAATAAAGATAATTCTCTCAAGGGCTTCACACACATGGACAAAACCACATGGCATTCTGTTTGCTAAGTTTTCCAACTACCAAACAGTTTTGCAGTCAGTTTTATATTACAATGAATTGCTGTCTCAGACATTCAATCATTCCCTTCAGAGCCAGAGTTGCCTTGATTTTGGTGTCTTACTGAACATGTGAGGCAAAGTAAAGGATATTTCAAAGAACTTTTGAGTTCCAGACTGCTGCTCACCCATTGTACCTCACAGAGGAAAATAAACACACATGCATATCTATTTATCTGCATATTTTCTGTGGCTGGAATTGTGCATTTATAAAGTTATACCTGCACATATGTCATGCTCACTCTACTTCAAAGAAGCTCAAAAGAACTTTATTCTACTCTGGGAAGCTTACACTTATGAATGATTTCAGAATTATAGACTGGCATAGAAGATGTGCAGATGACATAGTACCCTAGGTAGCAAGGGAATAGTCTGAAAGTAAGCACAGTAATAAAAGATACCAGGTAGTCTAGATATTTGAATGAAAGTGAGCTGTGAAAACTGTCCACATAGTCCTAAAGTGTATAATTACATCCTTTATCATAAAGTAAATGCCACTATGCCATCTAATATTTCAGATGTATTCTTTTCCCATTTCATATGCATATCATTCCTTTGTCTTCTGCTCAGGGCAAAACATGTCTACACATGATTTGTGACAGTCACCATCCATTTAGGAAAATATAACCCAGTTCCCTCAAAGGAATGAATTCAGGGTTACACAGGCTCTGTGTAAAGAGCAGAAAGCCAAGGAGGAGACACTGAGCTGGAACAAGATGAATAACAACAGAAAGCTATCCCATGAACTGAAGGAGCAGGGCAAGAAGATGCTATGTCCAGAACTTAAGACCAGGACATCCAGAGGGAACCTGAAAGGTTTCCCAGTGAGATTTGGAACCACAGAAAGCACTGTCTAGTAGAATCAGGCACTCTGAAGAAAACCAGTCACTTCTGGTAATACCACAAGGCAGGCTGGGAAAGTAGTTCTGAGTTAGAGCACAGGACTTGCATAACAGAGGCTCTGAAACCTAAGTTAAATCACTTACACAGTCATGTGTCATAGCTGACTGGTCTGGTCTCTCTCTTTTATTCTCTCTCTCTCTCTCCATATATATATTTAAATAAATAGGAGGCAAGACAGAGGAGATGGTGTTGAGGCTGATGCAATGGTTTGTCTTGTTTTTCTTATCTTCCACTCTTCTTAAAGGTCCTGTATTTGCAAGTGAAAAAGTCTGGAAGATAAAGTTTTCGGAAATGCTGAGGAGGACAAGAGAGCATATGAATATGAAAGGATTCTTCATAACACTAACTTGTATATTTAAAAATAACATTTAGGGAGTTGGGTGGTGGCGCAGCAGGTTAAGCACAGGTGGCACAAAGCACAAGGACCAGCCTAAGGATCCCGGTTCTAACCGCCGGCTCCACACCTGCAGGGGAGTAGTTTCACAGGCGGTGAAGCAGGCCTGCAGGTGTCTATCTTTCTCTCCTCCTCTGTCTTCCCCTCCTCTCTCCATTTCTCTCTGTCCTATCCAACAACAACAACATCAATAACCACAAAGGCAGCAAAAGGGAAAATAAATTAATATTTAAAATTTTTTAATATTTAAAATTTTTTTTAAATAATGTTTAACTTCTTTCCTAGAGAGAGACATTGTTCTAAGTTTTTGTTTTGATTTTTTTATCATTTTATTGGGGGCAGGGGATAGTTTACAGTACAGTTCTTGACACATGAGTACAATTTCTTATCTCTCCATGACAGGTATTTACAGAATACTCTCACCAAGTTGGCATTCAGATTGTTCTATTTTGATTTCTTTTCATCCTAAAGATGATCTTTTTCATAAGTTAGAAAATAACTTTTGAAAGATAGAATAAGAAATGACATTAGAAGTTAGTACTAGTCTAGTGAAACAAATATGTTTATCATCAGCAATAAGTTCCTTTTCCATGGAGCCTGCCCTCTCAACAGCCATCTGCTTCCTTCCTCTGTTTTGCAGAGATCCCTTTTTGAGTCTCTGATGGTGATGGCTTCTTCCTGTGTGCAGACGTACAAGGACCTTGAATATTACTTCAAGAGATTCCCTGATGATATACCTCAAGGATGCTTCTATTCATAATAGCTTCTTCTTTTTTTCTTTTTGTTCTTTCTGACCTTTTGGCTTTCAGTAAATTCCTTTACTCTTCTGAGAAGTGTAAAAAGTATTCAACAAAAAGTGATATAACTGTATTTACAAACATAGTATCCCAGAACACAGAGAAATTATATGCTAAATGTCTTGTTATCATCTATTTTTATTAAAAAGATGTTGAGATATTAAAAAATATATATCTGTGGATTGGGCAGTAGCAGAGTGGGTTAAGAGCACATGGCACGAAGCACAAGGACTGGTGTAAGGATCCTGGTTCAAGCCCCCAGCACCCCACCTGCAGGGGGGTCGCTCCACAAGCAGTGAAGCAGGTCTGCAGGTGTCTATTTTTCTCTCCCCTTCTCTGTCTTCCCCTCCTCTCTTGATTTTTCTCTATCCTACCCAACAACAACGACAGCAGTAACAATAATAATAACGACAATAATAGACAAGGGCAACAAAAGGGAAAATTTAGCCTCCAGGAGCAATGAATTCCTAGTGCAGGCACCAAGTCCCTGGTGATAATCTTAGAAGATATATATATATCTTAGAGTGTATAAAAAGCATATTAAGCAAGTGAATTTATACTGGTAGTATAAAATACATGTGTTACGAATTTATTAGGGGGCGGAGCCAAGATGGCAGACTGAGAAGTAGCTTCTGGTCTGAGTTCCGACAACTACTGGAAAAGGTAGGATTTTTTGCCTTCAGAGGACAGTGAATTCAGGGTCCTAGCTGTGACACCAAGGGGGCGAATATAGCCCAGTTTGGTTAGAATATAGAGGAAAAAAGAAAGGAAATTTTTTTTATTATTCCCGAAGCGCACCCCTCCCCCCCACACCCCCACGGGTAATCAGACCCTGGGTGCCAGAAAGCTGCTCCTAGCAGGCTTCCCTGCTGTGCTTCTTTCTTTACCAAGATTCCTAGCTCAACAAGGGTTCCATTCCAAGTCTATTCCTTTCTGAAACCCAGCCCTCTTTCTTTCTAAATGGTCAGTTTGGTCTACAAAAGGGAAATACCTGAGGTATTTTTTTATTTGTTTGTTTTCATTTTTTTGTTGTTTGTTTGTTTGTTTTACTTTCTTAACAATCAGCTGCCTCTGCTCAGGCAGCTTGAGGAAATATGGGACAGGGTTTTTTACCCTGCTTTATTTTATTATTAATATTATATAAAGGTGTATTTCTTCCCCCCCACTTTAGGTTGACCAGAATTAACTCTTAGTGTATTTTCCATTGCTAGGGGATCGACCATCTTATCCATTGCAAGAGGAACTTGTTTCACTACTCCTACCTCCTCTACCCATTCACCCCTTCTCCCTCCTTCTAGCTAATTAAAAAATAAAATAAAAAATAATTAATTAAAAAATTTTCCTTTCACTGCTCCTTTACTACAGTTCTTTTTCTTATCTTTTTTTCTTTTCTCTCTCTTGTTTTTCTTCCTTTTTTTTTTTTGTCTTTCTTTCTTCCTTCCTCCTTCTTTGGCTTTCTCAATTCACTGATACTCATTTGTGCATAATTTTGGGGAATAAATCTGACTCAGAGTGGACTCTTTATGTGTGTATCTCTGCTCTACTTCTCTTTCTCCTCTTGATACCCCTAGAATATACAGTGGATAGTAGATTTGCATAATTGTCTGTTCTTGCTATCCCCTTTTTCCTTTCTCTTTCTTCTTCACTTGGACTTGGTTGCTATTTTTTCATGGACTGGAGACATTGTTTGGCTAACTGGTAGTGGTTAAACTGCTTCAATCCTTGCTTCAGTTGTTATTGTAATTTCTAAGGTTGGTGATTGCATTTGTCATAAAGGTATTTAGTACAGTGTTGCTTGTACTCAAAACACAACAAATGAGGAACAACAGAACATAAAAATAAGAAACACATTAATAAAAAAAATGGGTAGATCAAGAGAAAATAAAACTGCTACTACAATGAATGAAGACAAGAGCCCAGAAGAAATTACAAATCAGCCAGAAGTAACCATAGATAAGAAAAGTATGCAAGCAGTAAAAAACTTATTAATCACAGAAATGAAAACAACATTGGAGGAAAGGGCTAGCAGTATTAGGGAAACAACAGTGGAGACCCCCAAGGAAAATACTGATTATCTTGAGGCAATTAGAGAACTGAAAGTTGAAATAGCTGAACTGAGGAAAGAAGCTGAGGTAAGGGAAAGCAGACTAACAGAAGCAGAAAACAGAATTAATCAGACAGAGGATGAGTCAGAGAAAACTAAGAAAGAGGGGAAAGAACTCAAAAAGAGATTGGGAGACACTGAAAACAACAACAGAGACATATGGGATGATCTTAAAAGAAGTAACATTCATATAATAGGTCTTCCAGAGGAAGAAAGAGAGGAAGGGGAAGGAAACATTCTAGAGGAAATTATAGAAGAAAACTTCCCAGACCTGAATAACAGAAAGGACATTAAGATCCAAGAGGCTCAGAGAGTCCCAAACAGAATCAACCCAGACCTGAAGACACCAAGACACATCATAGTCACAATGAGAAGAAGTAAGGATAAAGAACGGATCCTAAAGGCTGCAAGAGAACAACAAAAAGTCTCATACAGGAGAAAACCCATAAGACTATCAGCAGACTTCTCCACTCAAACTCTAAAAGCCAAAAGAGAATGGCAAGATATCTATCAAGTCCTGAATGAAAAAGAGTTTCAACCAAGGATAATATATCATCCTAGACTTTCATTCAAACTAGATGGAGGGATCAAAACCTTCTCAGACAAACAACAGTTAAAGGAAGCAACCATCACCAAACCAGCCCTGAAAGAGGTTCTAAAAGACCTCTTATAAACAAGAACTTCACTATAATACTTGCCATAAATCAGAGCAAATAAAAATTCATTGAACAATGGCACTACAATATGTTAAATCCATAATATCTATAAATGTCAATGTCTTAAACTCACCCATCAAAAGGCACAGAGTAGGGGGATAGATCAGAAAACATAACCCAACCATATACTGCTTGCAAGAATCTCGCTTGACCCAACAAGATAAACACAGACTTAAAGTGAAAGGATGGAAAAATATCATACAGGCTAATGGACCACAAAAAAAAGCTGGAAGCCATTCTCATCTCTGACACAATAGATTTTAAATTAAATAAAGTAATAAAAGATAGGCAAGGACATTACATAATGATTAGAGGATCAATCAGCCAAGAAGACTTAGTAATTATTAACATCTATGCATCCAATGAGGGACCATCTAAATACATTAAGCACCTACTGAAAGAACTTCAAAAATACATCAATAGTAATACAACTATAGTGGGAGATTTTAACACCCCACTCTCACACATAGGCAGATCAACAAAGCAGAGAATCAACAAAAAACAAGAGAATTAAATGAAGAGATGGTCAGACTAGACCTCCTGGACATCTTCAGAGCCCTTCACCACAGAAAATTGGAATACACATTCGTCTCAAATACACACAACACATACTCAAGGATAGACCACATGTTAGGCCACAAAGACATCATCAATAAATTCAAGAGCACTGAAATCATCCCAAGTATCCTCTCAGACCACAGTGGAGTAAAACTAACATTTAACAACAAACAGAAAAGTATTAAAAGTCACAGAATTTTGGAAACTAAACAACATACTCCTAAGAACCACTAGGTCAGAGATTCACTCAAGCAAGAAATTCAAATGTTCCTGGAAACAAATGAAAATGAAGACACAACCTATCAAAATATTTGTGACACAGCTTAAGCAGTATTGAGAGGGAAACTCATAGCCATACAATCACATATTAAATAACAAGAAAAAGCTCAAATAAACGACCTTACTGCACAGCTCAAGGACTTAGAGGAAGAGGAACAAAGGAACCCTAAAGCAACCAGAAGGACAGAAATCACTATAATTAGAGCAGAAATAAACAACATCGAAAATAAAAGAACCATACAAATGGGACTATATCAAATTGAAAAGCTTCTGCACAGCCAAAGAAACTATCACACAAAGAGACCCCTCACAGAATGGGAGATCTTTACATGCCATACATCAGACAAGAGACTAATAACCATAATATACAAAGATTTCAGCAAACTTAGCACCAAGAAAGCAAATGACCCCTTCCATAAATGGGCAGAGGATACTAACAGAACATTCACTCCAGAGGAGATCCAAAAGGCTAACAAACATATGAAAAACTGTTCCAGGTCGCTGATTGTCAGAGAAATGCAAATTAAGACGACATTGAAATACCTTTTCACCCCTGTGAGAATGGCATACATCAAAAAGGACAGCAGCAACAAATGCTAGAGAGGCTGTGGGGACAGAGGAACCCTTTTGCACTGCTGGTAGGAATGTAAATTGGTCCAGCCTCTGTGGAGAGAAGTCTGGAAAACTCTCACAAGGCTAGACATGGACCTTCCATATGACCCAGTAATTCTTCTCCTGGGGATATACCTCAAGGACTCCATAACACCCAACCAAAAAGATGTGTGTACTCCTTTGTTCATAGCAGCATAATTCATAATAGCTAAAACCTGGAAGCAACCCAGGTGCCCAACAACAGATGAATGGCTGAGCCAGTTGTGGAATATATACAGAATGGAATACTATGCAGCCATTAAGAACAATGAACCCACCTTCTCTGACCCATCTTGGATGGGACTAGAACAAATTATGTTAAGTGAGCTAAGTCAGAAAGATATAGATGAGTTGGTTGATCCCACTCATCAACAGAAGTTGAGAAAGATCAGAAAGGGAAACTAAAAGCAGGATCTGACTAAATTGAAAGTAGGGCATCAAAGTAAAAATCTGTGGTGAGCGAGAGGGTGGACATGAGGCTTCCTGGGCCACTGGGGGGGTGGGGGTGGGGACGGGTTGGTGGGATGGGACACAATATTTTGGTGATGGGAATGGTGTTTATGTACACACCTATTAAATTGTAGTAATATAAATCACTTTTTAATTAATATGAGGGGGGAAATTTGATTGTATGTCTAACAAAGGGACTTTTCAAAGCTAACCCAGTTACCAAATAATGTGATGATAACAGTAACTGTCCATTGTCTTCTCGAACCCTAAGACAACAGGAACCTCACATTTCCACTATTGAGCCTAAACTTCCCCCAGTCCTGGGACCCTAGGGTAGAGCCCGCTCCCATGATAGCTTTCCCATTCTCTATCCCTCTGGGAGCATGGACCCAGGGTCATTGAGGGTTGCAGAAGGTAGAAGGTCAGGCTTCTGTAATTGCTTCCCCGCTGAACATGGGCGTTGACTGGTCGGTCCATACTCCCAGTCTGCCTCTCTCTTTCCCCAGTAAGGTGTGTCTCTGGGGAAGCTGAGCTCCAGGACACATTGGTGGGGTCTTCAATCCAGGGAAGCCTAGCCAGCATTCTGGTGGCATCTGGAACCTGGTGATTGAAAAGAGAGTTAACATATGAAGCCAAACAATTTGTTGAGCAATCATGGATCCCAAGCTTGGAATAGTGGAGAGGAAGTGTTAGGGAGGTACTCACTGCAAACTCTAGTGTACTTCTGCTTTCAGGTATATATTTTGCAGTAGTTTATGGATACGTGTGCACATAAGCTCTCTCTCACAGAAACTGGTGTATATCTAGGTTATGGGACTTTGTTAGAAAGTGAACTACCTGAGATGAAATTAGAGTGTACTATAAAAGGAAAGGTCTCATCCGAGTAATGAAGATGAAGGGTTGTCATTCCACACATGAAGTCTCCAGATACAGCCTGAGGTGAAGCATGTTGAGGTGGCAATCGTTGCTTTGGTTAGGTTGTGATGGGCGGATGCAATATTATTTGGTTTGGATTGGGAGATGCATACGGGAAAGTGGGCCCTATCCAAGGGTTCCAGGACTGGGGGAAGTAGGGGCTCTATAGTGAAGATGTGAGGTTCCTGCTGTCTTAGGGATCAAAAAGACAATTGATAGTTAATATCATCATCACATTATTTGTTAATTGGGTTAACTCTGAAAAGTCCCTTTGTTATGGTTTGCTGTACAGTACCCAGTATCTTGTATATAGCTGTGCTATTGGATGCTTCTAATCTACTTGGTCTAGGCTTTTGAGAGAGTCCGCATATCAAATACATAGCCTATATATTAAAAAGATTCAGTTTGTCTTTTGAGAAACTTTGAGACATACAATTGATTTCCCCCTCTCATATTAATTAACTCCTGATTTATATGTCTACATTTTGCTAGGAGTGTACATAAACACCATTCCCACCACCAAAGGACTGTGACCCATCCCTCCCGCCCACTCCCACCCCCGACTGGCCCAGGAAGCTACATGTCTACCCCTCACCACTGGGTTTTTACTTTGGTGCCCTACTTACAATTTGATCAGGTCCTGCTTTTAGTTTCCCTTTCAGATCTTCTTAGTCAGCTTCTGTTGATGAGTGGGATCATCTCATACTCATCTTTATCTTTCTGACTTAGTTCACTTAACATAATTCCTTCTAGCTCTGTCCAAGATGGCTCAGAGAAGGTGGGTTCATTGTTTTTGATAGCTGCATAGTATTCCATTGTGTATATATACCGTAGCTTTCTCAGCCACTCATCTGTTGTTGGGCAGAAGCCAAGTCTTTAAACAGGAATATATAAAATAATAAGCAAATTCTCTGGCTTATAACCAAAAGCCCAAAGTCAGTTCAGATCAGAAGTTTATAAACCACTTACTTATAGAAGACTTTGGAATAATTAAGGTAGTTAGAGTCTCTGGGTTACTGAAGGAAAGTTCTATTCTGTTTCTTGAAAAGTTGAGCAGTTGTTCAGACCTGATTTTTTTTTTCCACCTTCTATCATAGAGATTTTTTTTTTTTCACCTTCTATGATATTTGTTATCTTCAGGTTGGCAGGATGTAATCCATAATATCTTCTAGTCTCCATCTCTCTGTGGGATCCTCAAAACCTTAAATGACAAAGAGGGAACCTAGTTTGTCATGCATGTGACCCAGGCTTGAGCCTGGCCCCCCACTATACTGGAGGAAGCTTGGGTGTTGTGGTGTCTTTCCCTTTCTTGTTCTGTCTGTCTCTGTCTCTCTCATTTTGGAAAAGCTAGCATAGAGCAATGGGTCCCTGGCGATGACAATAAAAAGAAATAAAATCACAAATAGGGAAACTGTCTCTCTCAATCTTGAGGGTTTTTTTTACATATATATTACTTTTACTTTGGCAAAATACATTTATTCAAGCACAGTCTTGTCTGCACTCTAGAAAATGTGATACCATTTTGCACTGAATTTTTAAACATAAAAATTGAATTGGCCGATTAACAATTATAACTGCTTGTGGGTCTGTTCCAATAATCTTGTAGAATTGTTATACTGTAAACCCGGTAAATTACCATTGCCAGATAAACAGTCTGATTCTATCTGGCATGATCAGGGGTTTGCAGTGAGAAATGTACAATTTCCTAAGGCCTCTGACTGAGAGCCACTCTCAGACCTTTTCAAAGGTTTTTAGATGTTACTCCCTGAGATGAACTATGGCATGAACAAAAAGGTCTGAAGTTAGCCTGTGGCTCTGAGTTAGCAAGTTCTCTATTAAATGATCAGTATTTTGAGTTCTGGGTGCTAATGAGCGAAGGTTAGCCAGAGGGAATGTGACTGAGGGGACCAAATCATTCTGCATGAGGGTGGGGTAGGGGATAAGCATTACCATTTAAAAAATCATTTTTAGAAGTCAAATAATGTTTTAATCAGTGCCTCCAGAACAAGCTGGGTAAGTCCTGTTAACGTTTCCAGCTGTAAAAGTAGAAGTCTGGTTTCACATTTGCATGCTTTTGAAGGTCAAATGCCTGCTATCCAAGTCTCACTGATCCATATGGACTAGAAATGCCACAATATGCAATCATCATGAAGGCAGATTGTCTCCTGTAAATCTGTCCTTTCTGTAACACATTCAAAATGTACCGTATTGGCTGGATTATAAATCCTTTCAGGAAATGCATGCACATTTTAGAAGCAGCTTCACGTTGATGGATGACGGCATTGGTGTGCTGAGAACTCTTACAATAATTCATTGTATGTATAAATCTGGTGTTTCATGTATCTGAATTTTCTGTGATCAGGTATACCTGTAACTCAAAATTCTGTTCCAGTAATAACTAAAGCCATCTTTTGTAAAAATATTACCCACGTTTTCTTTCGATATGAAACCTGTGGAATTTATATGATTCTGTATCCTAGCTTCATTTAACCTTTAGAATTTTACTTCAGTAAACAAAACAATTAAAAATGCATTTTAAAAGTTTTTTTCTCTATATACACTCATTAAATAATTGCTGTGTTTCCATAGTGATATTTATTCATTTTGTAACTATTTAAATATTTACAGAATTTTGAAAAACACAGCCATTGAAAATAAAAAGCATACATTTTGTAATTCTAAAGCATTCCATTGTTTTGTAAAAGTTAGTAAGATTTACGTATCTACTTTTATAGATCTTTTGGTACATAGTCAAACAATATTCACACCAACAATTCCTACAGGTCCCTGAACAACTTCTCTCACTTTATTTAAAATAAAGAAACTACACTTCTCTCTCTCTTAGAGATCATGTAACTTTTATAACATTAACAAACACAACATTTTTCCATGCTCAAATATAGATAAATAAGATTCAATCAATAATTACTCTCAAAAATGGTAAGTGATAACTTCATTGCTTGAAAATATAAGCCATGAGAAATAAAATAAATACAATCATTTAACAAATGGAGACAGTGAAGTACAAACTGAAATGGCCAAACAAAATAAAATGTTATATTTATAGCTACTTTGGAATTAGGACTGTAACTTGAGCTGAGTCTGAAATTGGAATGTAAATGTTTCCTACAGTGTCATATGCCTCTTAGTCTAGTAAAAGAGAAAAATTTTATAACAAGAAAACTCATAGCATTTCTACATACTAATAATAAACTATCTGAAAAAACATCAAAGCAATCATATGCAATAGTGTCAAAAGCAGCAAAATACTTAAAGAATTAATTTAGCTAGTGATACATATATACTTTATACACTAAAAATTTTAAAGCTTGATAAACAAAATTGAAGAGGACATATGTAAATGGAAATAAATCTTGTATTTATGAAACAACAGATCTGATAATGTCAGATGTCTATACTATTAAAAGTCACTTATAGATTCAATGCCATTGAAAATTCACTAAATCAAGTTCCAGTAACATTTCTCACATAAGAGAAAACACAATCTTACACTTTGTGTGTAACTACAAAAGACCACACATAGCAAAATTAATCTTGAAAAAGAGCAAATTTGGAAGTATGACACTTTCATATTTCAAACTAAATTACTGTTATAATACTCAAAATAGTATTTTTTATTACTAGTGACTCAACAGTAATTCAAAAAATTACTGTGCAAGGGTATAGTTTCACTCTATATGTATTTGCATAAGTCACTGCGCTGCACCTCCTCCAAAGTTCTGTGCCTCCCTCCTGATGATAATCACCACAGTCCTCACAGTCTTAGATACAGTTTGGTTTCTTTCTTCTTCTTCTCCTTCTCCTTCTTCTTATTCTTATTCTTAGTCCTCTTCTTCTCCTTCTCCTCCTCCTCCTTCCTCTCCTTCTCCTTGTCCTCCTCCTCCTCCTTCTTCTCTTTTCCCTCTTCCTTCTTCATTTCCTCCTCTTCCATCCTTTTCCCTTCTTCCTTTTTTCTTTCTTCTCCTTCTCTTTGTTCATTTGCTATACTCTACTTCTGAGCAAAACCAGCTAAGAGTTTCAAAACAGTAGTATAGTCTCTTACAAAGACACTAGTAGAACAGAATTAAGAGTTCAAAAATGAATATACTTATTTGTGATAAACTAATGTTTGACATGGGAGTCAATAAAACATAATAGAAAAGACTCTCTTTAATAAATGGGATACAGTCACAGACAAAAATAATGAAATTGGGTACTATCTTATATGACTTGGAAAAATTAATCCAATAAGGATTAAAAATTTAAAAATTGAACCTGAATAAATGGGAGAAAGTTCCTTGATATCAGTTTTAGCTATGAGTTTTGTTTTTCAATGATGTCGTAAATACAAGCAACAATATGAAAAACAAACAAGTGGGACTATATCAAACTGAAGAGCTTTGAAGACCTTCAATACAATGAGAAGATACAGACTGAGAGAAAATATTTGCCACTCACACATTTAATAATGGGTTTCCAAATATTTGTAAGAAATTCATGCAACACAGTAATAAACAAACAAACAAACAAAAAACCCAAGTGATTCATTTGCAAGAAAAAAACAACCTCTTCCAAAAATGTCTTTAAAGACACACCCAGAAACATTTCACTAGCTAAAATTAGATATTCCTTAGCCTTGTCAAGCTGACACATTAAACTATCACAACTTGTTTTCAAATATTAAATGATCTGTTTCTTTGTGAAACTGTAAATTCTTTTATTAGTAAAATGGCAGATTAACTAAACCAAAAATATCCTGTAACTATACAGGGGAGAACTCAGAATGAAAAGGTTGGGTCATTGGATGTACACAGATGGGGGAGTTTCAAGAGATGAAACTTTTGTATTTATAAAATCAACATTTCAGAAGTAAAACAAATTTACACAGATCTTTAAAAGAAAAAGTACACAGGAAACTTGAATAAATATTTTCCCAAAGAAGATATGCACATGCAAATGGCCAACAGGTCCATGAAAATGTGCTCAGCAATCATAAGAGAAATACAAATCAAAACAATACTGTGTCCGCACCTCACAGCTTTATAGTAACTATTGCTCAAATGACAAGAGACAAAACCACCAGTGAATGAGTAGAGAAGAGAAAAATCCTAGTATGCTATCGGTGGGAATGCAATTGGTGTAGCCATTATGAAACATGATCTGGAATTTCCTCAAGAAGTAAGCAGGCTAGTTAGATTCCAGCAGTTCTATTTCTGGGTATATATCCCAAGTGAAGCACTAACTCATCTCCATGTCCACTGCAGCATTAATTACAACAGCAAGAATTATGAAGAATTCAAGTGTCTATTAGCAAATACATGGATAAATGGCTAGTGAGAAGTGGGCTACTTAAATTACAGGATGACACTCAGCTAGGAGGAAGAAGGAAACTCTGTCATTTGTAACAACATGAATGGGCCTTGAGGGCATTATGCTAAGGGTAACCTCACACATACGACTCACACAGACAAATACTGTATAATTTCATGTGTAAGATCAAAATAAAATAAAGTGAGCTCCTAAAGATAAAGTGAATGGTGGTTTTCAAAGGTTGAAGAGAAGAATGTAGATTGCAGTATACAAACTTTTAGTTATAAGATGAACTAAGTTTTACGTGATGATTGTTCTTAACAGTACTGTGTTGTATATATACATGGAAGCTACTATGTGAGTAGGATGTTAAAGTTTTCACCATAACAAAATGAAATATATGTGGGTAGCATGTAATATAGCTGTGTACATCTTTAGCTTACAAAATGCTTTGTCAATTATATATCAATAAAGCTAGTAAAAGAAAAACAAACTGAATAGATTACTCTCAAGTTGTTTTTTATATGTCCGCTTTGTCCAGCTGATGTCTTCTTTTGCATTTTGATTGATTTACTCATGACAATTCCAAGCCAGTAAGATATCATTCACTCATTTCACAAACATTTCCTGAAAACTTTATTTGCAACAGGTACTCTAATGATTACACAAAAGACAGTAGGCTCTAGGAACATCTTCCAGTAATACACAATCAATCAGGCTCCCTAATTTTCTCCTTGCATTTGTTTCTCCAAAACACGTAAAACACAAATTCTGATTTAGATCTTAGCTCCTCCACTTCAGCTGCTTGCCTTTAGGAAAATTATTAAACCCTCCTGTCTCAATTTCTTAACATGCAAAATCACATTTTCCTTATCTAGCTGTCCAGATAAACATTTAGATGAATGAATTGACAAAATAAATATGCCTAACATACAGTGTCCAAGAAACTTCAGGTAGAAATATTATTTTTGTGGTTGTATTATGGCAATCCATGAAAATCCTCTCTACAGATAACTTCTAGGACAACTCTAGTCTAAACTCCATTTCACATGAGTATTCTACCCCCTTTCCATTTCCTCTGTGCCCCTTTTCATTCTCACAGAGTTATCTTATGACTTACCGTAACATCTTAATGGTTATTTCTACAATTAGAACACTTAGCAGTTTGGAGCTAAAATTCAGGATGGCTTTGAGATGTTGCACTCTAACTAGTTACACTGCACAAAGCCTAACAGTTTGCTTTCTGTTTTTAAAGAAGCATTTCATTTAGCCATACTTGTGGCGGCACATGTAATTGAAAAGAGGCATATGGAGACCAGCATGGAAGCCTAACAAACACTTCAGAGTGGCTTAAAAACTATGCTAATCAGTTTGGGAAACCATGTTTTAATCTTAAGAAATGGGGGGGGGGGGGAAGAAAGAAAACCACACCAAGAACACACACAACAAAACTCCCCCAGCCTAAGGTATGTCTTAAAGAGATGTAATCACTGCTGATATTATCTAACACTGACTCATTTCCCTCTGCCATGGCAGATATTGGCAATAAATTAAATCACATAAAAGGAAGAATCAAGAATGCCCATGACTTGGTGTTCTGGAAGGCAGAAATAAACTCATGGTGGAGGTAAACCAGGACATCATCCCCAAGGTGAGAGTCAGGGTGAGGAGTCTCCTGTGCCCAACAGGACAGGTAGTAGCAGCACAGGTTCACAACACTGCGCCCCCTGCAAGATGGCGCTGAGCATTACCTGAAAACAAGGAAGGCATCAGATGAACAGACCTTTATAACAGAACGTGCATCTGCCAAGACAAAAATACACGGCGAGCTTCTGGTGTTGGCATGCTGACAGTATGAGCAAGCTGTCTTAGTAGTGATTTTGCAAATCATTTGAGTTTAAATTCTATATAGGCCGTAGGGCCCCTGGAGCTTCACTTTCTATATTTGGCCTCCCCATTTAGCTATGTTTGGAATAAATAGGCTATGGGTAAAATTCATGCCCTTTAAGAGATTTGCATACACAGATTAGTTCTGCATATAGATTATATGTGAACGGAATGCAACTGTATCTCACACACTGACACGCATAACACACACACACGCACACACACACACACACACACACACACACACACACACACACACACACACACACACCGACCTTCTGAAAACATTTTTATGTTCTTTGCCTGTGTGACTTTCTCTCCCTCTCTTTTTTAAGTTCAGCTCTCTGGCGTTCAGTAACCCACAAGCTGCGTTTTTTTTTTTTTTCTTCCTTTCCCAAATAAGTTCAGTTTGATAGAGGGGCCAAGAAAATGAGCCCAACTTATGATTGCAATCTCAAAAGAAAATATGCTTTTCATCAGAGACCACATGTTGCCAATGCCAATTAAAGTAAAACTGGGAGATTTTATCAGATAGCAACCTGGAGAGGAGGAATGATGAGCCAAATAGAAGGAAAGAAGAGTAAGCTGCAGGTGAATGAAGTGTAAGAGTTTAAGGTTTTCCATCCTAAGTAGGCTTCACAGGTTGACCAATCTGTTAATTGTCTAGTAAAAAAATGTATAAAGACAGCAGTGTGGACTTTGAAATACGCTTGGCTCTGTCACAGACTATCTTTCTCATCTCTGAACCCTGGTGTATTCACTTATACATCAGGAACCACAAGAGTCTGTTCAGATTAAAAAGTATGATACTGTATACAGGTGAAAGCCCCAGTTTTATCATATTTACTTGGTAAATACTGGTCAAGTAAGAAATTAATTGACTAACTTGTGGACGACTGCATCAATAGGCCAGCCGTACTCCTTTCCCATAGTGCTGTGAGTTACTATTTACACTTCTATCTTGCAAACTCATATGGTATAATGTGTATTAGTGTACTATTGTCTTTCAAAATTTGACAGGGAGTGTTGTAATAATGTGGCATGTTCTTAACGTCTTTTCTGATATCAATTTATAACATAATCACATGATCATGTTATGCCATATCAAAGAAAGAATCACTTTTAATTTTAAAAAATACCGTGAGGTACAACATGAAAAGATTCACTTTGTGGTTTTGCTGCCTTAGTTTGCATTGTACCTATTTTATTTGTTTCTTTTTAATCAGAGCACCGCTCAGCTCTGGCTTAAGGTGATACATGAGATTGAGCCTGGGACTCTGGAGCTTTGGCCATGAGAGTTACCTTGCATAACCATTATGCTATCTATCCCCACCTGTCCCTAAATTTTTATGCCAACCTTTATAGGGTAAAATGAGAGAAAACTTGTTTGTAACCAGAATATAGTAAAAGTTAGTTCCTTTCAGGACAGTAAGAGAACTCACTTGCATAGTGCACATGTTTTTGTTCATTTGTTTGTTTTGTTTTTGCATACAACCCATGTTTACAAGGTCTCTGCTATACTGGAAGTAGCTTTGGTACTGTGACGGCTTTCTTTTTCTCCTATTTTCTTTCTATCTGAAATTAAAAAAAAACACCAAGCTTCAGAATAGTGAAGTGAAATGAAGAAACAAGTTAGTACCTTTTTTCTTTTTTTTCTGATGTTTGTGTAGAGTTTATGTTTTTAGAATTACTATTATATTAACATATTATTATTTATAATTAGTATTAGTAATATATTTTAGAATTCATCAGAATGTGTTGGATAAGTGGTCTGTGTATTCAGTCCTAAAAAAATGGGTACACAGGCTGACATTCTCAGGTGGATGTCTGAAATTTGTGCTTTACAATGTGTTGAACAATATAGATTTTTAGGAAAAATTATTATTATAAATATTATTAACATAATATATATAATACATTATATATATTATTAAAATATTATTTAAAATGTTATACCAGATCACTGGGGAGATACTACATCAGGATCCCAGAGTAATGTAACATCAGTATCTTAATCTTGGTGATAATTATATGATTCTATTTGTTGAAGCTATACAAAAAAGTAATGTACTATGGGGGCCAGTAGGAGACTCATCTGGTAGGGTGTTCAATTTCCATGTGCAAGAACCTGAGTTCAAGTCCCATGCCACCACATGTGAGTGCCTGCAGGAGGGAAAACTTTACAAGTATAGAGGTGGTGCTGTAGCATCTTTTTCGTCTTTTCTGTCTCCCTCTCTTTGTCTCTCACCCTTGACTTAGAGGAAAGAAAAGATTAAAATGGCCAGATAGAGCACTGGAGTCATGCAAGCACTGAGCCCTACAAATAACGCTGGTGGAAAAAAAAAAAAAAAGCAAGCAGTAAACTGTATTGTCTGGGCACACAATTAATTTGGAGCTGGAGGAATTGCTCACCAGGTAGGGAGCTTACCATGCAAAGCATGCTACTCAGGCTCAAGTCCTAGCACCACATAGAAATGCCATGCCTTTGAGAGGCAGCTTTGGTACTGTGGTCTCTCCACTCTCTTTCTCTCTGTCTTTCCATCTCAATAATAATAAACAAAATGTCTGGAGCAATGAAACTATGTACATGTGGGTTACTGGCACAGCCAGAAATATCTACAGTCACTAAAACAATACTTAGTAATTTTTAATTTAGAAAATATAACAGTGAAGAAAAATCAGAATTAAGCAATATATATTATAGACTACATACATTTTACAAGATAAACCATAATAATCAATGTTTTATATGTTAATACTTATGTCCAATATCAAGGGTAAACTAACAATGTTGACTTTCTGGATTTCATTTTCAAATACTCTTTTCTTTTTTAAATGTACTTAAGGTAAAAAGCTTAAAGAAGGGGACAATAATTCCCAGATATAAATTTCACACTACAAGGATTCCTTACCACAGAAATAAATCCATCTCATCTAGCTGGGCAAGGAGAACAATTTTCATCTAATATTACCAAGCCTTGTCCCATGATAAAGAGAAGCTCAAATTGCTATGATTCTCAGTGTTTGAAATATAAATAAAGACAAAATCTCTATTGGTAAATTAGAAAAAGTAGCTTACTGCTCTCTTTAGATCTTTCTAGTCCATGTCAGCAGTTGTCAGACAGGATGACTTATACACCTCTTAGCAATGCATACTTTCAAAGACAGTGGCTAAGGAACCATAACATCAACAAGCTCGACTCCCTGCTCATCTGATGGAAACGTCTACTCACTGTGACACTTGCATTTGACCCATAAGCAGACAGTTTCACCTGATGCAGGGTGACCTCATTAAAAATAAACACCTGTCTCTTCCACCTCAAGTTTCCTTGGCTTAGAGACACAGCAACCATTAAAGATATTATGGGGGGACTCAATCACTTGTCCAAAGAGGATAATGAATTGAAAAATGCTCTGGGGGGGGGGTGGTAGGTGGAGGTAGCAACTCCATGAATAACAAGATATCCATCAGGCTCAGATCAGAGGAGTAGAAATGACAAAACTAGTCCTTCTTGGCCATCAGCTGCCATGAGCATAAATCGCAACCATGCTTCTCAGAGAGACCTAGCTCAGTTTTTAGCCTCAACTCAAGTGAGAGTCTTTCAAACTACAGTTATACTGCCCTGGGGGTCTTCTGCCCATCAGAAATTCAGCAGAGACAAAAGGATATCTAATACCAAGCAATTCATGTCTCCTTGATTAAAACATTTGGACATGTTTTTCTAGCATTGCAAAAAAAATACTGTTTTCCTTTTTTTTTTTTCATTATAGAAATTGGATCAAACAGCATGCTTTGCAAACAACAGACAGGAATGCTAATTAAAGGACAGACTTCATAGCTACATAAAAAGCAGCTCTGCACACAGGCCTAATTGCATTTCAGACTTGGTGTTAGTGGCTTGGTCAGATAGAGCCTATATCAACTCTACACTAAAGATAGACTACCACCAAGAAATTGAAGTGCCGACCTCCTTATATTTCTATCATGACTGGCAATACTTGATTGGTATGGACGGAAGCTCATGCCTTGATTCCAGATGCCAGCAAAGAAAGTGTTAGTGAAGTCTGAGTTTGTTCTGAGAAAGGCGAAAAATATAATGTAAGAATGTGATCTGACTGCTGAAATTCTAACATGGTTTGTCACTGCTCCGTGGAACAAAAGACTTAATTCAGAGAATATCTTACTTCTAAGATCCCAATCATAACAGAAACATGAATAAAAAAAAAAAGAAAAGTAGACCTGCTTTATAACATATTGATAAGGATAAATAGCAGAAAGAAAGAAAGAAAGAAAGAAGCAATTTATAATATCACCAGTGATTACTTCAAAAGGAAGAATTCTGTTCTTACCTTTACTGTATCCTCACCAGGATTAAATACATTTTATGTGCCAATTTGCTAAAGATAATAGTATGTCCTTGTGATTTTCTTTATTGTGAACTTGAACATTTTCTCACTTATGAATTGGAGTTTTCAATACTTTTGTAATTTGTCTTTGTCTTTAAATTTTAATGACTTTGAGTGCTTTATATATTATAGTAAAGATATTAATTCTGTCGCAAAAAAAAAGAAACATGAATGCAACACAATCCTGACTTTTCATACTTTTTTTCTAATTTGAGCATCACTTATTCATTCAACTAGCTGATAGTAAGAGTACTAAGCCAGGTACTTTGCATTACGGATGCAAAGGTATGTAAGTCATGGGGTCTAATCACAAAACATGGCTAAGAAGAATGAACGACACTTGGATGGATGGGTACAAAGTGAAGTAACAGTTAATACCTTTTCAATCTCTAAAAGATAATCATTGTGTATTAACTCTTTTTTCAGCCACCAGGTTCCAGATACTACCATGATGCCAACTAGACCTCCCCGGGCAGACAATCCCACCAATGTGTCCTAGAGCCCCACTTCCCAAGAGCCTTGCTCCATTAGGGAAAGAGAGAGACAGGCAGGGAGTATGGATCAACCTGTCAACATCCATGTTCAGAGGGGAAGCAATTACAGTAGCCAGACCTTCCACATTCTGCACCCCATAATGACCCTGGGTCCATACTCCCAGAAGGTTAAAGAATAGGAAAGCTATTAGGGGAGGGGATGGGATATGTAGTTCTGGTGGTGGGAACTGAGTGGAGTCGTACCCCGCTTATCCTATGGTTTTGTCAGTGTTTCCTTTTCATAAGTAAAAAATTTTTTAAAAAGATAATCATTGTGAAGCTTGCTCATTTTAGATTAAGGGGGGAGGGGAAAGATATTGTCTGGAGAATTCAGAGCTTCTACCTTCTGTTTATAGTCATCTGTATAGCAAAAGGGGGTTCTTAAGAATTATCAGCTCTGAAATACTTGGGGTAGTCAGACTTGAGTACCTTCACAAACTACAGTGGATTAGGGTACAGGAAAGAAAAGAAAATAAGAGTGAATTCCAAGTTTCTAGTGTAAGTTACTGATCCCACCATTCAAGATTAATAGTCTATGTTTACCCAAGACCACTACTTAGAAGACCACATGTAATAATATGTAGCATCAGGCCGGGTGGTGGCGCACCTGGTTGAGCACACATGTTACAATGTTCAAAGACCCAGGTTCAAGGCCCCAGTCCCCACATGCAGGGGAAAAGTTTTGCAAGTGGTGAAGCAGTGATGCAGGTGTCTCTCTGTCTCTCTCCCTCTCTATCACCCCATCCTCCTTGATTTCTGTTTGTCTCTATCCAATAAATAAATAAAGATAATTTTTTTAAAAGAATATGTATCATCACATGCAGATTACATATAGTAAGTGCATAATATAGAAGATCACAATAAAAATGGACAAGTAGTTCTATCTGCAGTGTGTCAAGGAAGGGCAAAGCATTTAGTAACATGACAAAAAGAATTCCAGAAGTAGAAAATTTATATCTTCTCTCACAAATACTATTACCACACTTGCAGAATGATCAGATAAAAGTATCTTAAATTTCTCCAAACATTTAACTTATTTTAATCGCCACATCTCTATTTATTTGTTGGCCATTGCTGAAATGAACACTATCATGAACTCACCAGGGCTCAGGTAAGAAAACAATACAACTGACATGATATTTTCCTCTGCCAATAACTCAGGAGGGAAGGCATCTACAAATTAGGCTGACACATGGTGTCTAGAAAGAATTAATTCCCACTCCATTCTGGGCAGACTTACAAGCTGGGCTCCATCCATAAAGATGGACTGCAATTCTGAACTTGGGTTTGTGTGGTGCTGTCTTTCTCCTGCCACCTATAACTAGACATAAGATGACCACTGAAGAGCACCTTGTAGGTTTGGTTGATGTACTATCCAGAGACACCTGGGAATGCCCCATATTTGGGAGTCATTCTTGACCTGCACTGGATAGTTTTGCTGTATTTGTTATGTTGATACCTTCTGGCAGGAACACTTAGACATTTATTGTAACAGCTTTTACCAAGGGACAAAAATATTTTGGATGTGACAGATCAAATTACAGTGCACTTGAGCAGTCATCATCCATCTTTTATCCATGAATAGAATTAGTTCTGTGGTATTAGAAAGATTTACATTAGGATTAATAGATATCATGGGATATTTATATTTAAATTCTTTCTACTGAAGTAGGTACTTCCTGTTGATATTCAGCACCAATGGATTACTCGTACCCATAATAATCTTAAATGATTCTAACATATTGTCTGGAATTCAGATAGGCTTTAGGCAAAGTGGTTTTGCAGGCCAAACTTTACTGATGGAATCCTCTTGTTACCAGTGTACTCATTCATTCATTCAGAGTGTATGCATTGAATCTTTACAATGTACTAGACATTATTCTAAATAAAGACTTCAGCCCTCATGGAGATTCTTTCCTTCTTTTTAAATTTTTTTAATTGTATTTTTAATGAGACACCGATACAGAGAGATAGACTTATGGTGGTGCTGGGAATTGAACCTGGGACCTCAGAGCCTCAAGCATGAAAGTCTTTTGCATATTCATTATGCTATCTCCCCAGTCTGTTTTTTTCTCCTTCTTCTAATCCCTAGTCTCCACTTTATTCCCTTGTTCTAGTTTTCTCAGAAATACACAGTGCCATGATTTTCCTTTCTCATTTCTGTCAGAATATTCCCCATTCATTAGTGATCACCTTTCCAGGGGCTTCTGGAAAAAACACATCTCAGCTAAAACATTACTATTAATCTAGGAAACTCAGTAGTGTGTAATAATAGTGTGAAGAAAGAGGAAAGTGAAAATCATTTCAAATACATTAAACCACAGCATCAGATAGCTAGGGCTCTTGGACAAAGTGTTGGCAGCATAACACAGCAGGAAGCAGGTGAGTTCTGAAGCCAGGCAGATGGAGTCTTCAGTGCCAGCTGTACTCTTTGCTAACAGCAAGTCTTCACTGGCTGAGACACACTTTCCTGTCAGGCTGCGCTGCGGAGAAGAGAGAGAGGAGACACTTTCCGAGTAACAAATGAGAAATTATACGTATCCAGTAAAAGGCACAACATAAATGCTTAAGAAGTAATGTTTATGAGTTTATTAAGATGATTGGAATACAGCCTCCGTCAACCCCAATTGTTCATTGACTATATATCACATGTAGATTTACCTCAGACATTCAAGTACCACAAATTTTAATATCTATGTAGTTTGGGCTGGAAAGAGAAAGACTGAAAAAGGTATTTGAGTGGCTAAGGAGGTGGATTAGTAGACAGAACACATGCATTGTAATCTGAGGCCCTGATTTCAATTTCCTCTATAATATGTGGTCAGAGAAGTACTCTGATTGGGCTCTGGTTAAGCACACACATTACAATGTGCAAAGATCCAGATTCAAGTCCCTGGTCCCCACCTTTGAGGGAAAAGCATCACGAGTGGTGAAGCAGGGCTACAGGTATCTCTGCCTCTCTCCCTCTCTGTTTTCCTCACCCCTTCCAATTTGTCTCTGTCTCTATCCAATAATAAATGAAAATATTAAAAAAGGGAGAGAAATGCTCTGGTCACTCTGTCATTTCATTAAATAAGTAAATAAATATTTTAAGATATCATTGAAATCAGCCTTGAATAAATCATTTTGGTGTGCTAAGCCATTTGAAAGTAAAGTTGCTGATCAGATATTTAGGTCTAGTCACTGATCATTCTTGACAACTTTAACATTTAGTTTCAGCACAATCTTTAAAAAAAAAAAAAAAAAAAACCTAACCACGGGGGCCAAGCGGTAATACAGCGGGTTAAGTGCAAATGGCATGAAGCACAAGGACTGGCATAAGAATCCCAGGTTGTTCTATGGTTTTGTTAATGTTTCCTTTTTTAAATAAAAAAATAATTCATTTTACAAAAAAAAAAAAAAAAAAGAATCCCAGGTTGAGATTCCAGCTCCCCACCTGTAGGGGGGTCACTTCACAAATGGTAAGGCAGGTCTGCAGGTGTCTATCTTTCTCTCCCCCTCTCTGCCTTCTCCTCCTCTCTCCATTTCTCTCTGTCCTATCCAACAACAGTAGCAACAGCATCAGCAGCAGCAATAACAATAATAACAATAACAAGGGCAACAAAATGGAAAAAATGCTTCCTGGAGCAGTGGATTCGTAGTGCAGGCACCAAGCCCCATCAATAACACTGGAGGCAAAAAACAAACAAACAAACAAACAAAAAACATAACCACAAGAAATAGGAACTAAGGGCTGTTATAGTACAATTTTCAAATTCTCAGACCCTAGTTAGATTTCATCACTGCTCCAATCCAACCCTCATAGTAAAAGAATTCATTTGAGACTAATATGTGGTATATTTTGGTCCTATCTCCTCAAGTTTCAGACCACAATTGTTCCTCATTCCTCACAATCTTAACATTTTTATAAACATAAACAAGTTATCTTTTTTTTTTTCAGATTACTACAGTGGGGGAAATGTTGATGTGCAAATTACAAATTTGCTGTCACAGGTATATAATTTCCTATCTCCCCAGCATGCTACATACTACATCCTCTGCCAACTTGTTCTCTTATTCTACCACAGACACTGGGATTTTATTCCACTTTCAGCTCCCTCAGCCTGCCTCTGTTAGAGTCTGTGGATATGTTGTAACAGACTATAGCTAAAGTTTCATGCTCTTGTTTCCATTGCTTTAAGTCCCAGCTATGAATGAATTAATCTCGTATGTGTCTTTTGTGGCATGAGAACTCACATGTGAGTGAATTCACCATACCTGAGTCATTTTGTTCACCATTTTTATTCCAGATATATGCATGTGTATAGGAAAAGAAAGAGCACATAGCTCCAAAGCTTCTCATGTTGCCATGGCACTGCCATGTGTTACCAAGGCAAGATTTGTGCCCATACTGAGTGAGTTCTAGTCCTGATATTGGGTCTAACAGTCACACTATGCATTTTTTGGCCAATGCTATTACAGTGGTGCTGTACTCTGCTGCAATCTTTCAGCTGTAGCACAGGTTCAATTTGTCCCTTTTCTCAGAATATTCACTTGGGTCATGTGATTGCTCTTGTATCTGTTGGATGTCTCCACTAAAAGAATACTCTTCTTTATTAAATGAATGCATATTTTGTAGATTCACATTGAAGTGTGACATTTTTTTGTTTCTCATTACAATCATATATATTCATTACTATATTTTCAAGGATTATAGAGTTGTGAATTAAAATCAATAGTATAAATTATTGACCATCTCTCTCTCTTTTAACTTTATTTATTTATTTATTTATTTTTTGGGTAGGGACAGAGAGAAATTGAGAAAAGAGGGAGAGATACTGAGACAGAGAGACAGAGAGACACATGCAGCCCTGGTGTACCACTTATGAAGCTCTCCCCCTGCAGGTGGGGACAGGGGGATTGACCTTGCACATTGTAATGCGCAACACCGCCTGGCCCCCCTTGACCATCACTCTCCATCTTTATTTTGATACTAAAATTGTCCTAGATTCAAAAAGTGGGAACCCCTTTGAGTAAATGTCTGTCACTGCTGCATATGTCCATCATACTGGCAACACCACAAGGTGCTCCAACTTCATCTTGCAAGTTCTCTGTCCCAGTGCCAAGATTAAACCATTCCTACAAAAAATCCTGTTTCTTTGTAGTATGAAGTGGTATCAGGACATCAGTGCCTACATGTTGGTTGCTCTAAAGTGTTTCTTCTGATAGACCCTCTAAAGGTAACAACAAAGGATAGATAGATAGATAGATAGATAGATAGATAGATAGATAGGAATAGAAGAAAGGGAGAAAGGAAGATAAAAATCTGTGCTTATTTGCATATGCATCAACAGACAATGAAAGAATGAGATCACACCAAAGCTCATGTGTCTTGCCAAGCATATGGCCCAGGTTAAGCCCTGACACCACATGGAAAGTATTATAGCACTGGAGTCTCCTCTCTCACTCTCTCTCTCTACCGAATGAAAAAGAAGCTCAGAGAAGTAAAATCATGCATGTATAAAGACCACCTCTACCAAAATAAACAAAATTCACTTCCCTACAAAGTTTCTGTAGCATTTTTTATACCAAAACTTATTATTTTTTTTTAAAGAAAGGAGACATTAACAAAACCGTAGGCTATGAGGGATATAACTCCACACAATTTCCACCACCCGGTCTCCATATCCCATCCCCTCCCCTGATAGCTTTCCCATTCTCTGTCCCTCTGGGAGTATGGACCCAGGGTCGTTGTGGGTTGCAGAAGGTAGAAGGTCTGGCTTCTGTAATTGCTTCCCCCTGAACATTTTATTACAGTTTCTCCCTTAATATGATTAAGGCGTGGGAAATCAGACACTAGATATAAGAGCACAAGGGAAGTTGAAAGAAGAAAAGTCAGATAAGCAGTGCTGATGAGCAGGACAGTTGTGTAATGCAAACTGCATAGTAAATGAGAAAGAATATGGAAGCTATCAGGGGAGGGGATGGGATACGGAGTTCTGGTGGTGGGAATTGTGTGGAGTTGCACCCTTCTTATCCTATAGTTTTGTCAGTGTTTCCTTTTTATAAATTTAAAAAAAGGTAATGGTTCATTTTTCCTAAAAAGAGAGGAAAAAAAAAAAAAAGACTAGGGAGATAGCATAACGTTTATGCAAAAAACTGTCGTGCCTGAGGTTTGGAGGTCTCAGGTTCAATCCCCAACTCCACCATAAGTCAGAACTTACAGTGCCCTGATATCTCTCTGTCAGCATCTTTCTGTCTGTGTCTCTCATTAAAATGAACATATAAAATGTTAATTAAAAATGATGTAACTTCTCAATGGATGCCTTTAGACCACAAAAGCTTAAAGAGAAATAGTCATAAAGAAGCTATTTTCAAAGAGAGTGCAGGAGAAGCTGCCCAGGATGCCTGATTTCTTACAAGTATGACAATATTGCTTCTAAAGGCAATGTGCGTAGGTGTGTTTCTTGTGACCTTAGTTTTGTTATTATTTAAAACAAAACGTAAAACCTTGGCTTGCCACTCCCATGTTCCAATTAAAATTAGGACTTCAATAATTACTCTTAGAATCCAAGTTGATAGTGATGCATTATTATTATGTGCATGTCTCTGTGTGGTAGCAATGATGTTTTGTGCTTGGATGATAATAACTGTCAAAATGCAAGGGGTTAGTGAACAGGACCCATGGGGAATGGCAGAATGACACTCAATGCAAGACATTTCTGCTAATAGGGCTGAGAGCAATTATGGCATAGTTTATGATCTCAACACTTAACCCATTCTCTCTCAGATTGGAGAAAGCCTAACCAGGAAACTGCTTGCAGAACTTTTTCAGCTCCTCATCATTTTTATCAGGAAGGACCTTTTAAGGAGACTCTTGGAAAAAACTGTCAAAGATCTCTTTGCTTTGGAAACATCAGTTTGGTGTATCATCTCCCTGCTACACAGAAAACGAGCACACCCAGAGTCACTGGGACTTCTGAGCTCACCAGCTCCAGAACCAGCCTTTTCTGGTTGTTTGCATATATATCTTTAAAACCAGCTGGTCAGCTTCTCTTTTCTTGTTTTTACTCGCTGCTTCTACACTTCAGCACTATGGTCATTTTATGTTGCTTTTTGACATTTGTGATGGCATTGTACTAGTTCCTATTTCCTTTAATGGAAGTATAAGCATGTGAATTGTGCTTACAGAAGACAATGTGTGTGTTTGTTTCACTTATTTGTTACTCAACATTCTTATATTCTTTTAAAAAATATGTCCAAATCTGTTGCCATCTCCCTTTCTGCCAATGTTTTATTAATGCCATATTTTTCTATGAACCAATTCCTCTTCTGTTTCTTATTTACTCCATTATCTGTTACCAATAAAGAAGAATAAGATTTCCTCAGATTAAATGTAACAAGAAGTGTGAGGGTCATGAAAATCTGATTACTGAAGCACACTAAATAATTTAGCATTTTGGAGAAAGAGAGAAACAATATGGTATAGGTTAAATGTGATATTAAGCCTCTAAGTGAGTTGGAGGAAGTCTCTGATGTCATAAAATTTAGATATTAGATATAAAAGGTTTTTAATTGCAACCAGCATGTCTTCTAGTGATAGATAATTTGAATTAAAAATTAACAAAAATTACCTTGTATAATTTTTAAATTATATATATATATATATATCAGGTAATATTATAAATAATCTCCATGAATTCATATTAACAAATAAGTAAGATAATATTTGTCCCTCTAGAATCTCATACAATTTTCTTTTATGCCAAGTTTTACTGACAAGTTTACCAAATGAAAACATTACTGATGTAGTAATAGCTTTCAGTTTCTACTATTTACTGCAGAAATTATTGGAAAGTGCTTAATCCATGACAACTTTTAAAAAAATATCCATTTACTTATCCCTATGTGGGGGGGTGAACAAAGAAAGTACACAAAAAACAAGTGCACTTTTTACCTCTGGTATACAGCAGTGCTAGGGACTTAACCTGGGACCTCTGGGTTCTCTGACCTGCAAATCCTGTGCTCTAACATGTCGAGTGCTCTATCCTGCTCTAAAAATTTATTTATTTATTTATTTATTTATTTATTTATTTATTTATGTATTTATATGAATGAGAGAATGACAGAAACAGGGAAACCAGAGCACACTGACTTATGGTGAACCTGGGACCCCCTAGGACCTCAGGCAAGTTCATGATAACTTTAATGATGGTTCTGGGGCCAGGTGGTGGCACACCTGGTTGAACTCACAGTTTACAATGCGTGAGGACCTGGATTTGAGCCCCCAGTCCTCACCTGCAGGGAGAAAGCTTCACAAGTGGTGAAGTTGTATATTGGGTCAATGTGTAGTCTACAGTTCTGGAACACTATTTCTTCAGTATCTAAAACATCCCAGTTACAATTTTACTCAATTTAAAAAAGGCTTTGATAAGGCATTCATTATTTTTAAAGCAACACTTATTAGCCTATATGTTGTGATTGGAGTTTTAATATGATAAAGAAGATTAATCTGAGTTCATTTTCACTCCATTAAAAAACTTGTAACAATGCTCATAAATTAGATCTCCAGAGTCATAAAAGTATATGCCATAGTCTCAGCCTGCACATATTTGACCACATTTGGATATTTAGTTTAGTTTTAGATCTGGGAATAACTGGCATTTACACATATTAATGCTCTACATGATTTTAATGAGGGTACACAAACATATAAATTGAATTTTGGCCTGTCCTCGTCAATGATCCTAATAAACTAGGGGCACATTGAAGCAATAAAAATGCAGTTTCTTTGCTTAAGATGAACATTTCTTTAAGTTCATTAAGACTTGATTTGTTTATATAGAGTTATAATAAGACTTCAATAAGAAAGTCAACTAGCATTTATTATGCTAAGGAAAAAAGAGATCTAAAGGAGCAAAATAAACGTAAATATATAGTCATAAGGCCATGATGTTTAAATACCCTCCTATACACAGAACTTAATTAACAACATTTTAAATGTAGAATTATTCAGGGAAACAGCATTTACTAACTTTTAGATGTGTACAGAAGCCTTCAGAGGAAGAGAAAAAATCAATCATAAAAAACAGAAGTGTGTGGAGCAAAAGGCAAATCTACAAAACTCAAATAATTCTAGAAGCTAGTATGTACATATTTAGGATTGAAAATCTTATATTTCCTGTATATGTTAGGTAAAAGTATCTTTATATAGCAAGTACATTTGATGTTTCCTATCTACACATTAATTCATTCTAAAGTATTTTCTGAGTCACTCAAGAAATCAAAAAAGTATTGTTGGAATTCTGAGTGGTTATGAATTATTTCATGAAAAATTTTGATTTCAAAGATAGAATATCCCATTGAGAAATGTTCATATTCTCTTGTATGAGGCTGTTGTAAGTAAAAGTCCTTAGTAATTAAGAGTAAAAGCTGTTTTATAGAATTTCAACTATGGGGACTTCCGGAGATGTGGCTATGGAGTAACAGCATCTGCATTTCTGTCCTCCCAATCAACTAGGAAAAGCAACAAAAATCACCTGAAAACTCAGCAAAACACAATCAGGATCTCTTCAAAAACTCACCAGGTCACAGGTAAGGTCAAACACCTCTGGCTTGTGGACAGAAAGGGGGTGAGGGAGTGATCCCTGGGACCAAAATATCACACTCAGGGATGGCTGGTATCTGACTGGGAGAGTGAAATATGAGGCTCACCATTTCTGGGTCCAAGTTAAAGAAACAACGGTTTAAAGAAAATCATCCAAGCAACAGGTGAGTTGTTGGATAGTATGCCAGCTCCCCCTGGCTTCTGCTTAACACTATTCTATTTACATAACCACTGCATTCTGTTTACATAACCACTGTTAACAAGCACCACCCTCCCTCCAGAGCATTGGTGGTTCAGTGATAGGATTCTCGCCTGCTCTGCCCCCTCCTTGTCACACTCTGATTTTCACCAGTCACTTTTCTCTCCACCCTCTCTATATCACATCCTGTTTCCACCCTACTTGAAGAGTATAAAAACAGCTGCTCTTCTGATTAAAGACACTTGGAAATTGCTTTCCGGCTCCGAGAGTTCCAGAGTATATCTCCTGCGAAGTTAGTGAGGCACGAGTTCCTGATCCCTCTCCCACGCAGCAGCCTAGATCGGCTCCAGTTGAGTTCTCTCCAACCCAGAGAGCACTAGCTCAGGAAGAAGTACCCTCAGGCTATCCCAGCAGTGAGTATAGACACATGTGGCTTGAGGATGAAAAGGGAGTATGTGAGTGATTCCCAGGACTGAAAACCAATGCTGAGATGCAGGTGCCAAATTACATCAGTGGCTGAGATACACCACTTCTGCGTCTGAGTTTTAGTAACAAAAAGACTGTTATAAATAAAACACTTAGATATTCACCAATTTACAGTTGTGACTTCTCAAGTCTCCATTGCTATTTCCCCACAGAGGCTGAAACAGCAGCAGGGAGACCCTATATTGCCATCAAGGTCACAGAACCTGCCCAGAGACTCAGCATAAAATCTCCCCTCCCCTACCAAGATATGTAAACAAGGAAACTGAACATCCTAGCCACAGCAACTCCTGCTGGTACAACAACAAAATCCACACTAAATGAGGAAATGGAAAAATATACAAGCAGCAATGACAAAAACCCAAATTACTAGATTGGCACAGATCTAGAAAATATCACAAAGATAGAGTTCAAAAAACTCTTTATAAAATCAATTCAAAAACTAAGTGATCATTTTACCAAAGAATTACAAAGTACAGGAAAAAAAAAAAAAAAAACCAAACAGAAGTGCAGGGCCTAAAGGACACTGAATACAGTTCAGGTTGAGGTAAGAGGCCTCAGAAGTAGACAATCATTTAGAGGTTTTCTGTTTTTTAATTTTCATTTTATCTATTTGTTTATTGGATAGACACAGCCAGAAACTGAGAGGGAAGGGAGTGATAGAGGAGAGAGACAGAGAGACACCCGCAGCCCTGCTTCACCATTCATGAAGCTTTCCCCTGCAGGTGGGGACTGGGAGCTTGAACCCGGGTCCTTGCACACTGTAACATGCGCATTCAGCCAGATACACCACCACCTGGCCCCTATGATGTCTCTTCTTCATCTCTCTCTAAATCATAAAAATAACAGTTGACTTTAAAGCACTGAAACTGTGTACTTAAAAGGTCTCTGCTCTACAAAACAAAACAAACTAAAGCTGCTTTCAAGCAGGCGGGGCCACTTGGTAGAATTACAGAGCTACACAGCTTAGATAAAACTTTGGCCAATTTAGGCTTATACAGGTTATTTCTAGCTTTGAATATTTGTGACAGTTCTTTCTTTCTCTCTTTCATTTTCTTTGGGGGGGGCTTAGTGGTTTACGGTGCAGTCATTGACACATGGGTACGATTTCTCATCTTCCTGTGAAAACTCTCTCAGAACACTCTCACCCACAATCTAGGTCCTTTTACATAATTCTATACATCAGGACCCCAAGTTTCTCTGCAGCAACTCCTTCTTCCTCCTTCCCCAGTGTCCTTTACTTTGATGTAATACAGGATGCCCAGTCCATGCTTCACTTTGTGTTCTCCCTCCCTGTCCCTGTTTATTAAGTTCTGCCTATTTATTAAATCATTTGATAATTGTCCATCTCTTTTTGGTTTATCTCATTTAACATGATGTCTTCAAGTTCCATTCAAGATGATGCAAAGGAAATGATTTCATCATTTTTAACAGTTGAGTAGTATTCCATCTTGGATACATACACCACAATTGCTTTGGCCAGTCAACTGTCACTGGACATCTGGGTTGTTTCCAAGTTTTCAGTATTACAAATTATGCTTCAGTGAGCATATATCATAGGTGTACATAGAACTCTTCTGATAGGTGTTTTTCTTTTTTTAGATAAATCTCCCAGGAGGAGAGAAACTGCTGGGTCATGGGGTGGTTCCATTTCTAGTGTTCTAAATGGCAGCTCTAAATGGCTGTCCAGACCTCCTTTAAAAAAAAAAAAATCACAGCCCCCTGATTAGTTCCACATGGGCCCTTAAATCTGCCACATGGATTTAAAGCAATTGTAAATATGATGCCTGTTGGCAATGCTCTGCTTTAGTCTTTCTCTCCCTCGCCTCCTGCTCCCACTGTCCAGCACAATCACCAACTTTCAGATAGTGATGTTCCTTTCTTTATCAGAAACCTCAGCTGTTCTGTAATGAAACTCATTGAACTCTTTTAACTTTTTTGATCTTTCTTTTCTTTTTTTTTTTTCCTCCAGGGTTATTGCTGGGACTCCGGTGCCAGTACTTCAAATCCACTGCTCCTGGAGGCTAGTTTTTCCCTTTTGTTGCCCTTGTTGTTATTGCTGTCGCTGTTGTTGGATAGGACAGAGAGAAATCAAGAGAGAAGGGGAAGACAAGAGGGGGGGGAGAGAAAGACACCTGCAGACCTGCTTCACTGCCTGTGAAGTGAACCCCCTGCAGCAGGTGGGGAGCCAGGGGCTCGAACCCTGATCCTTGCACTTCACACCATGTGCACTTAACCCACTGTGCCACTGCCCAGGCCCCTATTTTAAAATTTGTTTTCTGGTTAATAGCCAATTTTATGTGAGTAAGTTGCCATATATCTGCCCTGAAACTCTGATACTTTGGATTTTTATTGTGTCTGTTGCCATCTTCCCCCTTTTGTTTATGATACAATTTATTTGGGTTTTCCCCCCACCCTGACATTTTTTTGTCCTCTAGTCTGGCCAGGGGTTTACCAATTCTGTTTAATCTTTCAAAGAACCAGCTTTTATCTTCATTGATATTTTGTATGTTTGTTTGTTTTCAAAGTTGTTGATTTCTGCTCTGATTTTTGTTATTTTCGCTCCTTCTGCTTGCTTTGGGTTTCCATCATTCTTTTTCTACATCCTTCAAGTATGAAGCCAAGTTATTTACTTGAGTTTTTCTTGTTTCCTAATGTGTCCCTATATGGACTTGAATTTCCCTTGTATTACTGCTTTAGCTGTGTGACAGTGCTTTATTTTATTTTTAATTTATTTATAAAATGGGGGTGGGGGTGGATGGGTTGGATGGGACACAATCTTTTGGTGGTGGGAATGGTGTTTATGTACACACCTATTAAATTGTAGTAATATGAATCACTTTTTAATTAATATGAGAGGGGGAAAAGTGATTTTATGTCTAACAAAGGGACTTTTCAAAGTTAACCTAATTACCAAATAATGTGATGATAACAATAACTATCCATTGTCTTCTTGAACCCTAAGACAGCAGGAACCTCACATTTCCACTATAGAGCCTAAACTTCCCCCAGTCCTGGGACCCTAGGGTAGGGCCCACTTTCCCATATGCTTCTCCCAATTCTTACCAAATAATATTCCATCCACTGATTGCAACCTAATCAACGCAACGAGTGCCATCCCAGCATGCTTCACTTCAGACTGTGTCCAGAGACTTCAGGTGTGGAACGACAACCTTTCAGCTTTATCACTCAGGTGAGACCTTTCCTTTCATTGTATTCTCTAATTCCATCCCAGGTGGTTCACTTCCTAACAAAGTCCCAAAACCTAGATATAGACCAGGTTCCAGGAGACAGAACCTATGTTCACACATATCCATAAACCAGGGCAAATATATACCTGAAAGCAGAAGTACACTAGAGTTTGCAGTGAGTACCCTCCAACACTTCATCTCCACTATTCCAACTTTTGGGTCCATGATTCTTCAACAATTTGTTTGGCTTTGTATGTTAACTGTCTTCTCAGCCACCAGGTTCCAGATGCCATCAGGATGCCGGCCATGCTTCCCTGGACTGAAGACGCCACCAATGCATCCTGGAGCTCCACTTCCCCAGAGACTCACTCTACTAGGGAAAGAGAGAGGCAGACTGGGAGTATGGACCGACCAGTCAACACCCATGTTCAGCGGGGAAGCAATTACAGAAGCCAGACCTTCCATGTTCTGCAACCCACAATGACCCTGGGTCCATGCTCCCAGAGGGACAGAGAATAGCTATTGGGGAAGGGATGGGATATGGAGATTGGTTGGAGGAAATTGTGTGGAGTTGTACTCCCCCATCCTATGATTTTGTTAATGTCTCCTTTCTTAAATAAATTTAAAAAAACGAAAATATTGAAAAAAACATAGGATAAGAGGGGTAAAGTTCCACACAATTCCCATCTCAAGATATCCAATCCCCTCCCTGGAAAGATTTCCTATTCTTTACCTCCCTGGGAGCATGGACCCAGGATCATTATGGGGTCTGGCTTCTGTAATTGCTTCTTCACTCAATATGAGTGTTGGCAGGTCGATCTGTGTGGGGCTACATGTAAGCTTGACAGAGCTGAGGGAGAACTCCCCATCCTTAGATGGTGGTCTGAGAAGGTACCCCCTTGTGATTCTCTCTCAACCGAGGTAAGTAAAGGGGAGAAACTCAGACTTATTTCTTCCCTTCTTGACTCTCAGGTCCACGAAACCTCACTGCGTCTCTTCATTAATGCAGGCCACATTGCCCCTGCCTTAAGGTTCATTTACTCAAAGTTCACCTCACCTTCTGACCACAGAAGAGAACACACCTTATCACACACTCCTGCAGTGCCCTTTGATGTCCTTAATTTGCGTATCTTCTCTCTATCTTGCCTTAACTGGTTCAACCCCTCTCCTCCCCTCAAATGCCTTTGGGTAATTAAACGCCTGCATCAGGAGACTAATTATCTTGACCTTTATGTATCTGCATCAATTCTTGTCATACCAGCCCCCTACCATAGGGGCAAGCTGACCTTTAAGAAACCTGCAATTTCTGACATATTTGAATAATGTTCTTTGTTTGATTTTCTACTTAAACTTTGCCCACCTACTAATAAAGGAGATCCGAGATCTGAGCACGCTGCAGTCTCCCCGGTGTCTTTATTTCGTGTAGTCCCTTGCGCGAGCAAGAAAGAACCAGTCCATTACCTTTCTCCTGGACATCACCCCGCCAGAAAGCCGACAGACCTGTACTGCCAGCCCGTATCTCTCTTTTCCTAGTGGGGCAGGACTCTGGGGAGGTGGGGTTCCTGGGTACATTGGTGAGGTCCTCTGCTCAGGGAAGTCAGGTTGGTGTCATGGTAGCATCTGGAACCTGGTGGCTGAAAAAGCATTAAGATATAAAGCAGAACAAATTGTCTAATAATCAGGAACCTAAAGGCAAGGATATAGAAGATGATATTTGGGGTCTCCAATTTGGAAAAAGCTAGTAGGTCCATTTTAGGTATATTACAAGGGGCCCATGACTTTACTAAATTTTGCTTGAGCCAGACAGCTAACATGCAGGTGGACCAAAGGTATTGTCTGGGGAAATGGTGTCATAGTTGTAAAGAGGCCTAGAAAGCTGTGCCAGGGAAGAGAGTAGCTCCAAAATATGGGGAAAGTATATAAATAATTTTAACTGTTAACCCCATCAATTTGATATGGGGTCCATATTAATTGCATGAGAGTGCTTTCACTAGCTTTGGGCAAGTAGAAAGAATAAAGTTACAATTTCCAGGTCATATAGTCAGTAGGGATGGATTTGAGCCTACTTTTTTCTATTTTCCTACATTACCTATCTAAGCCATGGTTTATTCAACCGAAAAAGAAAAATGGCTGAGGGGCCTGGGTGCAGTACACCAGGTAGAGTGCACACATCACTATGCACTAAGACCCAGATTCAAGCACCCTAGGGGAAGCATTATAAACAGTGAAACGGTGTTATAGGTGTCTTTCTGTTTCCTCTATCTCTATCTTCCCTCTCTCCTTCCCTCTTTATTTCTGTGTCTATGAAAGAGAGAGAAACAAAAGAAAAGAGAAGAAAATGAAAGAAAAGGAAAGGAAAGGAAAGGAAAGGAAAGGAAAGGAAAGGAAAGGAAAGAAAAATTAAAGGCCACTAGGAGTAGTAGATTAATCATGCAAGTACCAAGTCCCAGTAACAACCCTGTCAGAAATTTAAAAAAAATTACCCATACAGTCACTATTATCAAGAGAATTAATTGATATGTTCAAAAGAGAGATTCTTTATAAACTATAACATATTGTCCATCACAATATGCGGCAGCTTTTATGCAGAGTGGGTATAACAATACATCCATAAGTATTCTTTGAAGTGCTCTTTATTGGGAACTTCATCTGTCCTCCAGGAAATTCATCTGTTTTTATTACATAATCTTAGGCCTCTCAGATTTTTTTCTTCAGTTACTATTTCAATGAGAAAATCTGTGAAGTAGTTTTTGTGGTTTTAATTTCTTCAGAAATTCAAAGGGAAGAGTATCCCCTTCCAGAACAACTCAAAATGTATTTAAGCATTAGTAGTGTGTTGATTCTGTCAGAACCCTCTCTTGGGACATGTAACACGAACCTATTTCATTTCTAGTAACGGGCTTCATTTTAACCATACGTGGATATGCACTTAACTCTAGAAAGCACTGTATAGTTTATAAAAACCAATTTAAAAAAATCTCTGAATGAGAGGCACAGATACACAAACTAAGGGGACCATAGATTTGTAGTGTTTTGAATCTCTGGTCCAGTAGAGCACACTTGTGCAGGCCAGCAGGGTGGGCCACCTCAGGACCAAAATCCAGGGTAAAACTTAACTAGTGAAGTTGGGGGGCGGGGGAGCCATCATGGTCAGATGCAATAAGTAGAAACAAGAACAATAATGAAGGTCAATATTCAGTTCCTTTAATGTACAAAGACTGGGAGAAATTTATGTTAAACAAATCCGGACTGATTATTAAAAACTAGTGTTACATTCTGGCCCTGGTTCTGATGTTGCTTATATTCCTCTGTCCAACACCTGGAGAATCTCCAAACAAATTCTATAAGAGAATAATACAAACTGGGTGGGTGAGAAAACTTTATGCTTTCATGATAAACTTGATTCCTCCAAGACACTACCATATTAGTTCTGCCTTAGTTAAGATCTAAGTCTGTTGTTACAGAACATATAATTGTGTCAGGGACAAGAGATTTCCCCTAACATGAAATAGACACACAGACTATGTATCCATAGTTCATTTTCTTTAAAGAACAAACCACCCAATATTAACTGTATATTTCTTAAAGCACTAAAATGAGCTAAGTATTTTTCTTCCAGAGGAAGATAACTGAATACTCCACAACAACCACAAAAACAACAAAATCTAGCTTTTCTCTTTGAAAAAGCACACTAATAATTTTACATGCCCAGTGGGAAAACATAAGCATGGCACTTCTATTTTGATGTTTCATAGAACTAGAGTGCACCTATTTCCCAACCAACTTATTAAGATCCCTAAGGGAACAACACATATATGTCCCCAGTTTACAAGATAGTATCATTATGCTCTTCCAAGTGAATTCTTTCAGATTTCTCTTTTATGTCATTAGTCCTGTGACGGTGCCTGTTAGAATTGTCACAGTAAACAGGCTATCCAAGTCTTAAAAATAAACTCTCTCTGGCAAGGATTTATATCTGCAATTTGGGGTAGAATTTCAGCACATAAAAGAATAGCTCTTTAAATGATTCCATGTGTGTCTGTGTGTATGATGAATTAATTGTACAGAATTTCCATGTAAAACAAGAACAAAAAAGAAAAATTTAGACTGTTTATCTCAAAACAGAGTAGTTTATAGTAGTCTTTTAGTCTGTCATAAATTCATAACTAAACATATTGTCACTTTCCTTTCATTGATATTTTTATTGTAATTGTTATCTCTTGTCATTAAAAGTATAGATACTTATATTGTTGATTTTACTTTTAAAAACACTTAAAGACAAATATAAAATGTGTCCTTATATAAGCAAGGCTAATTCACAGTCTCCATGTATATAGATTATAACTCTAGAACTAATGGTCAAGTTTCAGGACAGTCTGAAATGGAAGTGGTAACTATTGAAAACGTAGACCCATGTTTTATATACTTTTCCATAATTGGTCCTCAGCAGGCTGGTCTCCCAGAAGAGGACATGACCCCCTCCTACATACCTGGGAACTGGCTGCTGCTCTGTTCTTAAGCCAACAGATCTCAGTCAAGATGAGGCCAGCTCTCATCACCCCAGAAGAATGGGTCAGCTACCCAAAACAAAACCCTGATGTGAAAAGCCTGCACTAATCCTATTTTGTCATTCATTTCCATTATGTGCCTAGGACCCTGCCACTAGTGTTCCAGACTGGGGGTGGTGTTCTTCCTACGCATACACACATGCGCACATACACACACACACACCACTTGCAGGCAGAATAAAGGCTTGAACTGGGGCTCCTTCCTTGGCACCATGATACTGCTGCATCCAGTCCCTGCTCAGATCAGTCATTAAGTGGGTGCTGCTGTAATTATGCTGCTAGAGTTCCCATGACCATGTGCAAAGTCTTTCTCCAAGATTTAAAGTCTGTTGCACTGGCACCTGGAGTGCCACACACTTGCTGCAACCCTGTCTCCAGGTTTTCTCTCCAAAGTGCTACTAGGGTCAGCTACATGTTACAGTTCAAATCAATGAGATGTAAGCAGGAGTCTAAAGGGAGATTTTTCTCCTAATTAAAAAAAAAAAAAAGACAAAAGTATGTTATGAGAAACAACTCTCCCCCCTTTCTCCCCTCCCCCCCCCCCTTACTCATTCCTGAGACACAAGGATTGGAAACCTAGAAGAGTGATAGCCAACTGTGGCCCATGATCTGAAAAGCATGAGGACAAAAGACAATATGTAAAGATACTACAGTGGAAAGGGAATCTGGGCCCCTGTTCAAACCACCAGATTTCTGTTTGTGCAAGAAAAAGAAAAACCTCTTTTTAAACACTTTGAGTCAGATTTTCTACTATTTGTGGCTGAACCCATTCTGTTATGGCAGTCATTTGGGAAAATAAGAGCAGAACTACACTAGAGATTTAAAGCCTGGTCAGAACAAAGTTCATCATCTCTAAGCATTTAGTTCAGTTTATGACTTTGCTCTATGTGTGCTGAAAAATAAAACCAAGCACTCTGGCAGCACACATCAATGTTTTAGTCATGCAAAAAGGAAACTATTCTGTGGCCTAAGATGAAATATTCAGAGTGTAGGCAGACTCCTCAGCACGCAGAATAATTTTAACAGGTGCAGGAAAGTTAGCCAAATGGAAATGGAGTGAGGCTGAAGGTAATTCTCTATGTCTTATCCAAAAATATGTCTGGGAAATGTTGACCAGTGCAAATGCTCATGGCTTTGGTTTCAAATCTTGCCCAAATAAGTCTTGTCACAACAAAGTATCCACATGCCATTTTGGCAGATTTTGCACACATTTTTGAAGAGAAATAGTTTTCTGGGTCAAGTCACACTTATACTATATGGACACAGACATAAGTGCTTATTTAAATAGCAATGTACAATGTGATATGTGCTAATACTTCTGACAAGTGTTAAAATCAGGGATCTATTTTTTAAAGCCTTATGAGGAACATCTCTGTTTTTGTGGTATAGTCACAATTTTATAGTCAAGTACCAGAAGTAATAGCAATGGTTCTTGGATTGAACTGAACAACTAAGGGGAACAAGAGGATTCTGAGAAGTAATTAAGTAACAATAACCCCAAAACCAATTTTCACATATTGTATTAACTTGCAAAAGAAACTATTTCTCATCATTTTTATTTAGAGAAAATGAAATGTTGTTTGGTTCAAAAACAACATTTTAGAGGCTGGGTGGTGGTGCACCTAGTTGAACGCACATGTTACAATGCACTAGGACCCAGGTTTGAGCCCCTAGTCCCTACCTGTAAGAGGAAAGCTTTGTGAGTGGTGAAGCAGGGCCGCAGGTGTCTCTGTTAGTTTCTATCTCCCCTCCCCATTTAATTTCTGACTGTCTCTATCCAAAAAATAAAGATCAAAAATATCTTTAAAGGCATTTTATCAGATTTTATGAACCCAGTTCATATGGAAAGTGGACTTTAGAGTACATACCCCCACAGGAAATTACCTCTCTATAATATGTTTATTTTATAGCCTGAGCCCAGTGTTCCTTCTAGCTTTGAACATAATCTGGAGACCAAATGAAGCCAACATTTACTTGGGAAAGGATCAACCCTAAGCAACTATTTCTGGAAATCATAATTTCCAGAAGTAAAATACAGTTGAGGAGAAAATTTAGACTCCATTCTTGCCAACCACAAAAACACCAAGCCTAACTATATTTGCCTGGCGTGTGAGTCAAAACACATTTAACTTGTGTGTTTAATACAATAATGACCACATGGAAAAATAATTTGTAAAGCAACACTCAGTTGTGAAAAAGAAATGTTTGACTTAGCTTTCTTTCTATCTCAGTTTTCTAAAGTTTATTATATGCAAGATGTAATCAGAACAAGAGCTCTAACTCATCTTCTGTTGGACTGGATGATCTACTTCATCTCTTTTTGAATTTTACAATCCAGATAGAATTTACCAATTTACCAATATAATAGATAAAAGCCTAGATTTGAAATCATTTCAATAATTTGGGCTAATATTTCCAGATGAGTCTCATAAAATTAGCATGAAGATATGTGAAAATATCCATATTGTTTTGAAAATACTGTAAGAATTTTGAAAAGAAACCTCTTTATAATAACATTAAGAAAATATCTTCAAAAACCTCTTTAAAGTCTTCAAGAACTATAATATAGTGTTAATATTTATTTTGAGTAACTAGACCTTACAAACTGAGTCATGAAAATCTGATAATCTGCTTAGATTAGTAATATAAATACTACGCGAATAACTATATTATATATATATATATATAATGTTAAGCACTTGATTATTAGTCTCTCTTAAAAAATATAATATTGCCAGGAGTTGAGCGGTAGAGCAGTGGGTTAAGCCACATGTGGTGCAAAATGCAAGGACCGGTGTAATGATCCTGGTTCAAGCCCCAGCTCTCCACCTGCAGGGGGGTCGCTTCACAGGTTGTGAAGCAGGTCTGCATGTGTCTATCTTTCTCTCCTCCTCTCTGTCTTCCCCTCCTCTCTCCATTTCTCTCTGTCCTATTTAACAATGATGACATCAATAACTACAACAATAAAACAAGGGCAACAAAAGGGAATAAATAAATATATTAAAAAATATATTGCCACCAAGGTTATCTATGAGGCTTAGTGCCAGCACTACAAGTCCACCTCTTGTGGATGCAATTTTTCATTCTTTCCCTTTTATTTTATCTGATAGGACCGAGAAAATTTGAAAGGGGAAGAAGAGATAGAGAGGGACCCATGAAGGGTCTTCCTTGAGGCAGAGAGCAGGTCCATATGCATGGTAATGTACTAACTCAATTGGGTGTGCAACCACTTGGCCCCCTGTAAGTTTCCTATATTTTTAATTTTCAGTGAATCTTGAGAGATTAGATCTTTTCTAGATAATTATGCAAGGATTTTTTTTTTTTAATCTAGAGAATAATAGTGACAAAATATGGTGTACTGCAGACCAGGAGTTGTTGCAGTGCCTAGAGCTTTGGACTTTACATATGTGGTCCCTACCTAGAGTGATTTTTGGTTCTTCCCCTCTCATTTACATAAATAAATCCTTTCAAAAAAAGAATATGGTATACCATCAATAAACTGAAAAAGGAAATGTTAACTGAAATACATGACACTGATATGTCTCAATTTAATTCAGTTATCCTGCTGACCCCTGGCTAATGTAATATTGCTATTGACAGTTTGTAATAGCTGGGTGTAAATAACTGTAGACCTCATTCTACTTTTTCACTCTTCAACAAGTATTCTTACAAGGTATTTTCTAAGATTTAATATCCTATACTATCTCCCAAGTATTTTCCAGGAAAGTAATACATAAATATATTTTGTGTAAAAATATTTTTATATACCACACTGTTTCATAACATAGAGAAAGTTGAAGTCATCATCATAAATTTAGAGCTAAAGAAAGTGATACAAATAATGTGAAGGATAATATTAGCTAGAATGCAATACATTGCAAACTCTGCCTGGGACCATTTCTTTTCATCTAGTCTTCAATGCTAACTAATGAGATTGATACTAATTTTATTTTCTGCTTCCAGATGAGGAGATGGGATTTGAGAGATGGTTGAGAATGGTTCTAAGGTCACGTAATGGAGGAATGTTAGAAACAGAACCCATTACACACTCAGGAAGCAGGACATGGAATTCAGCACCTGACAGATCTAGTTGTATTCTACTTGTTCTCTTTTACTTTTTCCAATGTCAGTATCACTTTGGTGAGGGAATGAACTACATGATACTTGTCAACAGGGCACATGTTCACATTTTACCATGATATGCGTCAGGTGTCACCTTCTACCAAACCACCATCCTGTTCCACTATGGAGATATAGATCCCCAACTTTCCTTTTGTGCCCTTTGCTCCCTATTCTGTGTTCCCAAATCTGCTGTAATAGACTGCAGTCCACTGAGGAGTCACCTTGACTCCAATGGAACTCTGAGTCCAGATCTTTCAGGGTATCTTAAATACTAATGCAGTTGAGTTAGCAGACTAAGTGAACACTCACTGATTAACATCTTTAGTTAGATAAAAGAAGAATCGTCAACTTTAAATCTTAATTTTGTATGCCATTATATGATGATCAATGCTCACATTTAGAGTAGTCAAATTTATCTAACATTGATCTGGACTCTGTGTTTATAATTTAAGAATAGTAGACAGACTCTCCCTTGAATATTAAACCAAGAAGAACAGTGATAATAACAATGATGTCTACATGTGTTTCTCGAACTCTGATATATGATGTGTAGATAGCACATTATTAAACCTTACACATTCCTGGGTTGCACACTATAATTCTACTTTTAATAGATTTAAATTTCAAGAAGCATCAGATTTTCAAGAGGGCTAATGTTCAGAGTTATAAATGTCAGTAAAATGCCTAAAAGTTTTCTAGAAGTAGCAGATGAGATTTCCTAGCAGAGACAAGTGAAACCAAATTGCTGCCCAATACAAAGGTGTTTTTGTCATTTCCAGACTGGGAAGGGGACAAGAACTGTACCATGCCCAGATGAGTGGCTGGGCATGTGTGTTACACCTGTGTTAGCTGTGCTCTTGAACCAAAAACCACATTTTCCACACAGTAAGCCCCTGAATCCATGCTGTCAGGGCAGTTTGGAGAGTCTTGCATTTTGCAAAGTATTGCAAAGCAATGCCTTAATGAGGAACAAGGGGGGGGGGGAGAAGAAAGCATTTGAATTTGTTCCTAACAAGATCCAATGTTCTGGGCCCCATTTCTATTCAGCATCAACTAGATAATGTGAGACCATCCGTTTCCTCATTTTTTCTTGAAGGGGGGGGGGGGTGTCATGAATACAAGATTTCATTGCTTCCTGGCAGCTTTTTTTATTCAAATACGTAGACAAGGACAGAGGGAGAAGGAGAGACACCATACACCAAAGCCGCCCCTTCCACATGGTCCTGAGCTCAAACCTGGGTGAACTTCCTACCCAAGGAGCTATTCCTCTACCCCTCAGTTTGCAGGTGTAAAGCTCCAGCAAAACCTCAGTGGCAAAAAAGAAAAGAAAAAAAATACTAATAGAGTCACAGCAAAATGGGAAGATGTCCAAGCTATAAGCACAGGTGCAGAGAGGCCTCTGGAAATGCCACCTCTGAAGAAGTGCCACAGGGACATTTTTACAGTCACTGTGCTGCATAGATTGGTCCCTTCAGCCACATGAGGGGGTGAGCATTTTCAGGGCTTTGCTGAGGAACTAATCCATTGGCAAAAGTTAAAACCAAAAGTGAGCATCTATAGCACTCGTTAGAGCTGGTGACTGTGCACGCCTTTAATCTAAAAAATCACAAACTATATAGCAAGTTTGTAACATACATAGTAGACTGGTTTGTGAACTCCTTTTACTTAGATACATGTGGAGACTGTGAGGAAAAAACAGCAAAAGAAAATTTTGTCTTAAAGAAAGTCAAAATCAAGCTTAGACATTAGCAAGAGAATCTGAATTAACTGTGACATAATATCCAGAACTAAAGATTGCTATTTACCAGGATAAACTTAAAGTGAATTTATTACCACCTGACCTTCAGATTCAGTGAAAACATTTACCATCTTTACAATGAAGTCCTCTTCACTTGTCCCATTTATATGAATATAATCTGTCATTTGCATACAAAAGAGAAGTAACAAGCTAGAATAGAGGTGTTATCCCTGCAGACTTCATATCAGGTTTGGGCTAATTTTTTAAACTTTCTTTATTGAGGAATTAATGTTTAACATTCAACAGTAAATACAATAGTTTGTACATGCATAAGATTACTCAGTTTTGCATATTACAATACAACCCCCACTAGGTCCTCAGTCATCCTTCTTGGACCTGTATTATCCACCCTCCCACCTACCCCAGAGTCTTTTACTTTGGTGCAATATGCCAATTCCAGTTCAGGTTCTACTTGTATTTTATCTTCTGATCTTGTTTTTCAACTTCAACCTGAGAGTGAGATTATCCCATATTCATCCTTCTGTTTCTGACTTAATTCACTTAACATGAATTTTTCAAGGTCCATCCAAGATCGGGTGAAAATGGTGAAGTCACCATTTTTAATGGCTAAATGGTGACTAATGGGTATATGTATGACAACTTGCTCAGCCCCTCATCTATGTTGGACACCTGAAATGCTTCCAGGTTTTGGCTATTACAAATTGTGCTGCCAAGAACATATATGTACACAGATCTTTTTGGATGGGTGTGTTGGATTCCTTAGGATATATCCCCAGGAGAGGAATTGCAGGATCATAGGGTAGGTTCAAGTTTAGTCTTCTGAGAGTTCTCTAGACTGTTCTCCACAGAGGTTGGAACAACTTACATTCCCAACAGCGGTGCAGGAGGGTTACTTTGACCCCACAACCTCTCCAGCATTTATTGCTGCTATCTTTTCTGATGTATGGCATTCTCAAAGGAGTGAAGTAGTATCTTACTGTTGTTTTTATTTGCATTTCTCTGACAATCAAAAACATGGAGAATTTTTTTCACGTGTTTCTCAGCCTTTTGGATCTCTTCCTTGGTGAATATTCTGTCCATGTCCTCCCCCCATTTTTGGATGGGGTTATTTGTTGTCTTGTTGTTGAGTTTGGCAAGCTCTTTATATATTCTGGTTATTAGCCTCTTGTCTGATGTATGGCATGTAAAGATCTTCTCCCATTCTGTGAGGGGTCTCTTTGTTTTGGTAGTGGTTTCTTTTGCTGTGCAGAAGCTTTTTAATTTGATGTAGTCCCATAGGTTTATGCTTGCCTTAGTCTTCTTTGTAATTGGATTCATTTCATTGAAGATGTCTTTAAAATGTATGTGGAAAAGAGTTTTGCCAATATTTTCCTCTAAGTATCTGACAGTTTCTGGTCTAAGATCCAAGTTCTTGATCCACTTGGAATTTACTTATGTATTTGGTGAAATATAGTGGTTCAGTTTCATTCTTCTGCATGTTTCAACCCATTTTTTTCCAACACCATATGTTGAAGAGACTCTGCTTCCTCATTTAATAATCTGAGCACCTCTGACAAAGATTAGATGTCCATAGGTGCGGGGACTTATTTCTGGGCTCTCAATTCTATTCCACTGATCAGTGTGTCCACTCATGTTCCAGTACCAAGCAGTTTTGATGACAAGGATCCTATAACAGAGTTTGAGATCTGGGAGTGTGATGCCTCCAATTCTGTTCTTTCTTCTCAAGATTGTTTTGGCAATTATAGTTCCTTCCTGGTTCCAGATAAACAATTGTAGCATTTGTTCATTTCTCCTAAAAAATGTGTTTGGGATCTTGATTGGGATAGCATTAAATTTGTATATGGCTCTGGGTAGTATATTCATTTTGATGATGTTAATTCTTCCGACCCATGAACATGGAACATCTTTCCACTTCTTTGTGTCTTTTTCAATTTCCTTGAGTAGTGACTCATAATTTTCAGTATACAAATCTTTCACTTCTTTGGTTAGGTTTACTCCTAGATATTTTATTGTTTTAGTTGCTATAGTAAAAGGAATTGATTTCTGGATTTCATCTTCTTCTAACTTAGTGTTAGCATAGAGGAATGCCACTGACATTTTTTATGTTAATTTTGTATTGCCTGATGATTTCCAAAAGCTTCTTGCTGGATTCTTTAGGATTTTCTTTTTTTTAATTTTTAAAATTTATTTTCCCTTTTGTTGCCCTTGTTTTTTATTGTTGTTGGTGTCATCATTCTTGGATAGGACAGAGAGAAATGGAGAGGGGAGGGGAAGACAGAGTGGCGTAGAGAAAGATAGACACCTGCAGACCTGCTTCACTGCCTGTGAAGCAACTCCCCTGCAGGTGGGGAGCTGTTGGCTCGAACCAGGATCCTTACGCTGGTCCTTGTGCTTTGCGCCATGTGCGCTTAACCCACTGCACTACTACCTGACTCCCTCTTTAGGATTTTCTATGTATACTATCATATCATCGCAAATAGGAAAAGTTTGACTTTTTCTCTTCCAATCTGTATCCTTTAATTCCTTGCTCCAGCCTGATTGCTATGACAAGCACTTCCAACACTATGTTGAATAGTAATGGTGATAGTAACAGTTGAATAGTAATAGTAATAGTGGGCAGCCCTGTCTAATACCTGATCTGAAGGGAAATGCTTCCAGTTTTTCACCATTGAGTATGATACTGGCTGTAGGTCTGCTATATATAGACTCCACTATCTGCAGGAATTTTCCATGTATTCACATTTTTGTAGTGTTTTGATCATTTGTATTTTGTCAAAGGCTCTTTGCATCTACTGATATGACGATGTGTTTTTTTGTCTTGCTTTTGTTGATGTCGTGGATCTCATTGATTGACTTACGTATATTAAATCAACCTTGCATCCCTGGGATAAACCCCACTTGGTCATGATGAACAATTTTTTTAATATACTGCTATATTAGGTTGGCTAGAATTTTGTTCAATATTTTAGTGTCTATATTCATCAGAGATATTGGTTTGTAGTTTTCTTTTTTGGTTGTGTCCCTGTCTGATTCTGGTAGCAGAGTGATGTTGGCTTCATAGAAGCTGGAAGGGAGTATTCCTGTGTCTTCAATCTTCTGGAAAACTGTTAAAAGTAAACCTTTCTGTTGTATGCTTTACATTGGGTTGTTCTAGCTCTCCCCCTGCCAAGAAAATTGGTTCAGTCCTGCTAGTTTCATGGCCCCGCTTGTCCCCACCCCAAGGAACCCCGAGAGAGTTCCAGAATTCCAGAGTTCGAGAGTTCTTGGCGCTGCCATGTGAGAAGGAGACAGGAGAGTTTTGTTTGGTGATTAGTTTGGGTTAGTTTATGAATCGTTGTTCCTAAATAAAAAAATATAGCTTCCCTGCCCAGCCGTGTGTCCTCGAGTCTCTGTCTACCACCACGATGCTAGCCTGGCCAAGATAAAATTAACTTACATTTAAAGTCTGAGGTAAAAATTAGTTAACAATCAATATATTTTAACTAAGTTGGTCTAAACAAGACCTGCGCACACCTAGGGTGTGTCTCCATCTTAAATGGGTATAACAAAAGGTTAAATAGACTTGTTGATATGTAAAACTCTTGATTACCTTCTCTATTAAAAATGGTAGATTGCACAATGGCTATGCAATTATTCTCATGCCTGAGGTTTTCTTTCCTGCACACACCTAGGGTGTGTCTCCATCTTGAATGAGTGTAACAAAAGGTTAAAAAGACGTTGTTGATATGTAAAAGTCTCAAATTCCTTCTCTATTAGAAACGTTAGATTGCGCTATGGTTATGCTAATAACAAGTTTTGTTTCATAGTAAGTAAATTGCAGCCAGCTGCCTTTGGGACTCTAGGCCGTTCCCCGCCCCCATGCAAATGTCTGTCGAGACAAGTACGCCCCCCAGAGGCAGGAAATGTTTTTTTTAAGCTGATAAAGTTTTGCCCACAGAGGCAAAAAAATGGCCCCCTCAGGCCTTCCCTTGGCAGCACACTGGTTCTTGTTACTTGCTTACATGTTTCTCCATGTTTGTGCCAGTTTCTTTTTTAAAAATGCCTGTATGATAGGAGTTTCTGTTCACCCCACACCCCTGATACTGTGGTCATTTAGTTCAAAAGAAAAGGGGGAATTGTTGTATGCTTTACATTGGGTTGTTCTAGCTCTTCCCCTGCCAAGAAAATTGGTTCAGTCCTGCTAGTTTCGTGGGCCCGCTTGTCCCCGCCCCAAGGAACCCCGAGAGAGTTCCAGAGTTCCAGAGTTCGAGAGTTCTTGGCGCTGCCATGTAAGAAGGAGACTGGAGCTCCAAATTTTAACAACACCTTTCCTTAAAGGTTTTGTAGAATTCATTTGTAAAACCATCTGTTCAAGGACTTTTATTCTTGGGAAGACTTTTGATAGCTGTTTCAATTTCATTAGCTGTGATGGGTCTGTTCATGTTATCTAGTTCCTCTTTACTTACTTTTGGAAGTCTGTTGGTACCTAGAAAATCGTCCATTTCCTCCTGACTCTCTAGCTTGGTGGCATAGATTTGTTCACAGAGTCTTTGTATGATATGTCGAATTTCTGTGGTATATGTTGTTGTGATAGCTCCTCTTTCATTTGTGATATGATTTATTTGAGTCTTCTCCCTTTTTTGTTTTGTGAATTTGGCAAAAGATTTGTTGACTTTGTATATTCTTTTGAAAAACCAGCAATGACAGTCTAGCAGGATACAGTAGTCTTGGTTGAAAGCCTTTCTCACTGAGCACTCGATAGATATTTTGCCATTCTCTTCTGTCCTGTAGTGTTTGTGTGGAGAACTCTGCTGCTAATCTTATGGGTTTTCCTCTGTAGGTGACTCTTTGTTTTTCTCTTGCAGCCTTCAGGATCCTTTCTTTATCCTTATTCCTTTCCATTCTAAATATGATGTGTCTTTAATTCTGGGTTAATTTTGTTTGGGACCCTCTGGGCTTCTCGAACCTTTATGTCTTTTATGTTGTCTAGATTAGAAATGTTCTCATTTATTATGTCCTGAAGAATGCTTTATTCCCCTCCCTCTCTTTCTTCCCTTGGTAAGCCATTAATGTGTATATTATTTCTTTTGAAGTCATCTGATAGGTCTCTGTTGTTGTTTTCAATATCTCTTAATCTCTTTTTGAGATTTCTTAATTCTATTTTAGTTGTCTCTAGTCCTAGATATTGCTAATTCTGTCTTCAGCCTCATTTATTCTATACTCTCTCCCCTCTACTGTTTCTGGAGTTCATCTATTTTGTTACCCTCTTCTGATACTGTTTTACCTTGTTCAGCTAGTTATGTTCTTAGATCTGCTATTTCACTTTTAGCTCTCTAATAACCTTGAGATAATTAATGTTTTCTTCCAGTGTCTCATTTGTTGTTTCTGCATTTATTATAACAATTCTTTCAAACCCTTTACTCACTCCTGTGATTATTTCCTTAACTAGTGTTTGGATGTTGAACTCATTATTTTGTGCTTCAGCCTTTGAGGGGCTTTTAGCTGGACTCTTGTTCTGGTTCATTTTTCCAATATTTCTTCTTGTAGGCTTAACCATTCTATATAGTATGTTATGAGGTCCCTCTCTCAGTACTTTTCAAATTACTGATCACTCTCACCTGGATTGACTTGTGTCTAAATAAGGCAATTAAAGTGCTCACAGTTCTGGAAATTGATGGTTGTTTCAATAGTATTTTAATCCCTGATTTGGAGCTCAGTGGCCTAAAAGCCTCTTTTGTTCTTTTTCCTTCCCTGTAGACTATGGGAGCCTGAGTGCTTTTAAACTATAAGTAGGCTTCTTAGCTTAATCACTGACTCTTGACAAGAGATAAAGCAGAGTGGGGCAGACATAATCCAGTGGTTATGCAAAGAGACTTTCACAGCCCCACTGCTAGGCCACTGAGGTATAGATCTTATCCTGAGTTTCCTCCTTAGTTCTCTTTCCCCTGGTGTCAGCACAGGGCCTCCCTGCCACTGCTCCAGATTCTGAGGGCAGTAGTGATAGAGACTCAGAGTTGCACTTGGGGAGCCTCAGTGGAGTCCTCTCCTCCCTTCAGCAGTTCCCTTGTTTGTGAAACAGACTGGAGGTGGTGTCTCAACTGGTAAACTGCCAGACTGTTACCAGCCACTTAATCTCTCCCTAGGCTCCTCTGTCCAGGAGCCACAAGTGTTTGTACTCACCAGTGATTTGGTGGGTTTCTAAAGTCATTTTAGTCCTTTCTTGTTGAGGTTTCAGGTTGTCTCCTTTGGTATTCCTGGTTGACCAGCAAGAGGAGTGGATGAAACACAGCTACAGCTGCTCTGTAGCCCTGCCTTCAGAAGTCTCTGAGTTAATTTTTGAAACAAAATTGGCACCTGGTTGGCCACTCCCCAACGCTGAGTGCTAATAGCAGGGTAAACTGATCATTTTAGATTTACCTGGATTATCTTTTCACATTTTATCCTTGTGAAAGAAAAACTATGCTATTTAAAATGAATTATAAGTATTATTTATCAAAATATATTTGCATTGAGAAACTATATAGGTTTCAGAAAATCGAGATGTACCCCTTTGTCCTGCTTTACTATAGGAGCCACAGAAGGAAAGACGGGTGGGGAAGTAAAGGCACATCAGCATAGAAGCACTTCAGAACTGGTCCTGAAGGTGCATCACTGTCACATCTTAGTTCTCTCATCATGACTCAAGCTATAACCTTCTGACAGCACACGGTGTCAAACTGAGAATCTGCCACAAAGAAAAATATCAATTTTATACTGGGTCCCTTTTTATTTTATTTTTTTCATGGTGAAATTTTCCAGGTGATTTTGATTTTTTTATTGGGGAGGGATTAATGGTTTATAGTAAACATAATTTGTGATACATGTGTAACAAAATTTCTCAATTTTTTGCAGAACACTCTCACCCCCAGCCTAGGTCCTCTTCCACCATCACATCACACACCAGGACCTGAAAGCCAGTCTCCACCCCAAGTCCTTTAATTTGCTGCAACCCACCAAATAGGTTTTCTTTCTAATTCATAAATAAGCAAAACAAAATTTCAAACTCACTTCCCAGGAAGTGATAATCCTTTTATTAAAGCTCAAAGTGATCAATACTCTAATGATAAGCAATCTATTAATAAAAAAATTTGGAGTAACAATGATTACCCCCAATGATTACTGATATTGTTATTCCATTTTGAGAAAAACAGAACATTATTTCAGATCAGACTTGATTTTTTCCATCTATTTAAATTATTGAAGGGTTTAAGCATAATTATTTTTAAAGACTTGAAGCTAAAATTCAGGTATTTACACATGAAAATGGATGATATATATTGCTCTGGCCTCCTAGTCCTAGTTTTTATTAAGTTGAAGAGAAAAATATGAATATACATTTTATTCACTCATAATAAAAATACTAAGTATGCTCATATGAATTAGTTTCAAGCTAAAACCTTTAAAATTGCCTTCTTTTTTGTTTGAAAAAAGTATAGAAGAAACAATGCAATAAATAATATGTGCACTGGGTAAAATAATTTAGTCTGATCAAATTAAAGTGATAACCAAGACTCTGATAATCTCTGTCACACAGTTTCATTACAGTTATACAAACATTTGTGGTTTAACAGTTTTCTAGTTAAGGCACTTTTGTATCACAAGGGTGAAGTACAGGTATGGATAGGCTTGAACAATTAATTGAAAGATTTTAAGTTAAATAGGAGAAGTGTGCTTATTGAATATTATGATGAACAACTGAATTCATTAAAAAATATGTTATCTCATAATTGGACAGATAAATAAGCAGAATGCCCAGCTTTTCTGCAGGATACTCATGAGCAATGTACTAAAAGAAACCCTGCAGAATTTGTATTAGTAGTTTCCAATCAGTAGAGGGCTCCCTCGTCTGTACAAGACCCACATTACAAATGCAAGCTCTGTACTTAAAATCAGTCACACATTGTGCAGACACACACACATACACTAACACACACGTACAGACACACTCTTATACACCATCTAGATGAATAAAGCTGCCATTTTTCATTGTTTTCAAATCACCTTTAATGTCACTTGATCCTAAAGCTTAGAGAAATGGATGCCTAGGCAGTACCCACAGGCAATATGTTAGAATATTCTCTACCTAAAAATACTGATAGGTGTTTACAAGCTTCCTTCATTTCACTGTGACATTCCTCAGCTCTGATGTGCACTTGGCTGCTTTCCTAAATTCACACATCTCTATGTTTGTTCATGTGTTTGTGCATTTTGCAGAAGTGTCACTACCCAAGTTTTGCAAAATAACTAAATCTTCTAAGTGATGCTACTGAGGCCGTCTTCATTATGCCCTCCAAAACTTGAGTACAAAAAAAAAATCCAATTAATGACGTTAGATTTTGATAGAAGTCACTGAGCCCAGCTGCATTTTTCTCTCACTGAAAAATAGATGAAGACCTCCTAACTGGGTTGACTTATATTTGGGAGGGGTTCCCCCCTTTCTGGCCTGTAGGATAATTGGTTCACTGATCCATCTCAAAAATGCCAAAAAAAAAAAAAAAAAAAAAACCTATGAAAACCACAGTGGGGCAGAAATTTGTAACAGAAAGGGAATTTCTGGCTATGTGAAAGCAGGACTGTATTAATCTTTGACTGTACCTCCAGGCCAATTTTCATGATATAGTAAAAAGCTGCCAACAGAATCAACTGTTTGAGAATCATGGTGATTGTTACAGAGGTCCAATAGATGCTTGCAAACACTGGTTTTCATGAACTGCAGGCAGAATCCTCTTATACCCAACTGATTTAGATTATTAATTATGTACTTACTCAGAAGTCATACCTAATAATTCATTGGCTACACTTCAAGAATAAAAGAAAAAAGTAAAAGAAAATAAAAGAAAATAGACCCACTGCTTTTCCTTACTTCTTGAAACATCATGCCTATGAAAACGTTTCTGCTCCCTCATCATTCCATGTAGGCTTGACTGGTTCCTCCTTCGTTTCTTTTCCTACAATGCTTTCTATTTTGTTCTACAATAATTTCACTTATTTATTTTGGTGTCTGTATTCCCTTGGCTCCTCTACTAAAGGGCTTTAAATGGAGCCATCTTGGTAGTTGTATGTTTGGGAACACACACATGGACCCTGAGCAGCATGCTGGCCTTCAAGGTGGCAGAGGGGAGCTCAAGAATCAATTTGCCATCATCCAGCCCCCAGGACACCATACTGAGGAATACACAACCATAGGATTCTGCTTCTTCAACTCTGTAGCCTTCACAGCCAAACTCCTTCAGCAGAAGCTGAATGTGGACAAGGTTCTCTTGTGGACTTGGTCGTTCACCATGGCAACGGTACTCAGCAGACCTTCTACAATGACCCTCTGTACTCTACATCTCCCTGCATCACTATGACAATGGAACTTCTTTCCAGGCTCTGGGGCACCTGAAGAGGCTGACAGAGGGCCAGGCATGGGGTACAACATGAACATGGCATGGATAGGAGGTATGGATCCTCCCATCAGAGACCTGGAGTATCTAGTAGTCTTCAGGACAGTGGTTATGTCCATTTCCCATGAGTTCACCTGATGTAGTCCTAGTCTCTGCTGCATCTTTTTTAGCACCTCTCCACTTCGGGTCCCCAACTCCCTCAGGAGAGTTGACAGGTAAGTCATATGTTCCTTGTACCATTTACTTTTTGCCAAAATTCAATGCCTAAATGCCTTACTCCATTATACCTAAATATTTCTGGTTATTTCCAGAAGATATCTGTTTCACACATTCATGAACCACAGGAAGTCAGCACTCATATGATAACTACTAGAGGCCATTGACACGATGCTTCAGAACCAGAAGTTCAGTTATGCCAAAGACCCGAGCTTGTTTGTAATCTGAAGCAATTATTTGTGACAGTGATTTCTTTTTAAGTTGGGGAGATGGTGTTTTACAAGACAATAATTTTCTCTAGGAAGCAATATCACATCTCCCCAATAAATATGCCAACAAACCTTACCCATCGCCCATCATCCAAGTACAGTTCCCTCCACTGCAGGCTACAGTGCACCTACTCCCCAGTCCTAGTTAGCTCCATGCTTTCTCCATTAGTGAACAATTGAACAATTCTGATGTTTTGATCACTTCTCCAGATCCTCATTACAAATTTGCAGTGTACTGAAGAGCCATAGTTAATTATAAGTATCTCTTCTCTCTAGCCTCAGTAGTTATGCAGTACTATCCTTATGAAAAAACTAAGGATTAGAGACTAGACAGCAAACCAGGATCATTGGCCAAATAAGTGGCAGTCTCAGATTTCAAATCCAGGTGCTTCTAACTCTAGCTGTGTTAATTTCACAGCTACTGTAACATTCCCTTGCAAAGCAAGGGTTAATCTCTAAATAAGTATAACTCCACCTAAGAGATGAGGTAAAAATATAATTTCAAAGACTGAGATGAGTCCAGTCTTGATGCATAACTGTAGACGAAGCTTTTGCTTGGCAGAGCCCCTGGTCTTTGTGAGCAGGACTCCCACTGCAGATGCCTGTATTCCCATGAGGTTTTGCACTAAGTCATGCTCATTCCTGCTCTGCGTCTCTGTCCATGCTTACCCTCTCACCACCTCATTCCTCAGTCATACTTAAGACCTTGCTCCAACAATTTTCTCTACTTACCCCAGGATTTTTCTGTTCTCTTCAGTGATTTTTGTAAACCTCTCATTTGATATTTACACAAATTCTCTTATTTGCAAATGCACACGCCATTTTCCACATAATTAAATAGTAATTTATTAAGACATGAACTGTCTTCATCATTTATCTGGACATTTTTGTGAGTTTACTGGTAACAGTTAAGATAATTCCAACTAACCACTTACAAATTCATACATGTGCTAGAAATATATAAAGTCTCTGATCCTCCCTCCCCACCTTTCTCTTTTTCTTTCTCAACAGAGCACCATTTAGATTTGGCTTACAGGCGCTAGGAGACTGAGCCTGGGACCTTTGGTGTCTCAGGGCTGAAAGTCTTTTTGCATAACCATTATGTTGGGCTGAAAGTCTTTTTGCATAACCATTATGTTGTCTCCCCAGCCTGATGTTTTCTCTTCTAAACCTTAAAAGTTAAGGAAGTTGTTTTGAAAAATTTGAACTTGGGTGAGAAAAAGGCAGAAAAAGGGTAGATGACTTGTATGTAAACATTTTTAAACTATGTTATTTTCAGAAAATGTTCAAATGACAAAATTTGACATCTGTGGCAAGTCAAAGTTCTCTCCTTTTGATCACTATGATGGAGAATATTAAACCTGACTGGGTTTTTCTGCTAGCAAGACTTACATACATTTCTACTGACAATCCAGTATACCAACACCAAACATATCTTCAATCACAGGTGACTGTCAATTCATTAGTATAGAATCTTTAGATGAATTACAAATGTCAAAATACCTGCTGAGAGTGGTGTAAATGGGATCGGGTGGTGGTACGTTCAGTGGAGCTTCTGGTACCATCTGCAGGAAAAAAGCTTCATGAGCAGTGAAGCAGTGTGACAGGTGTCTCTCTTTCTTCTCTCCATTTCTATATCCCCCTTCTCTCTTAATTTCTGTTTGTTTCTATCCAAGAACTAAATACATAAAATGAAAAATGAACAAGTGGTGTAATGGATTGCACCATCCAGAGCAGTACGTAGATGTTAGGCTATAAATATTTCAATTTATTTCACTTTATTCATGTATTTTGTATAGATACAGAGAGAAATTGGGAGAGGAGGGGACAAAAAGAAGAAGGGGTGGGGGAGAGATCTGCAGCACTTCCCCACTAAAGGTGGGCACTGAACCTGGATCCTTGTACACTGTAATGTGTGTGTTTTACTAAGCATGCTCTTTAAATTTTTTGATTTTTTTAATTAAAAAATATTATTTATTATTGGATAGAGACAGAGAAAAATTGACGGGGGAGATAGAGAGGGAAACAGAAAGATGCAGGCCAGTTCTCCTCTGCGCAACAGCCAGTGATTCACAGAGGAGGGGGCGATGGGCCACCCGGGGGGTCCCGCAGGGAGACAACTCATTTTATTGGGTGTACAAGCAAGCAGATATACTTAAGGGTTAGGTAAGGTCAAGGTAATCATTAAGCCACACACTATACAGGGTTAAGTCTTGAAACCTATCAGGTATTTGATCATTATTGGGAAGTTACCGTATAAGGTCTGGTCATGAGCTCATCATGCATAGGCAGGCTTCTCTCTAAAGGTGAATCAATCACAAGCACCTCAGGGCAGGGGGGATGGGGGCCAGTTAAGCAAAACCAGGATATTGTGGTAGGTTTCAGTTGGCCATATGTGGAAACTTATGGCCTTTGTTCAAAAGGAATGAGGAAGTATGTGCAAGAAAGTCCCCCAGTCTGGAAAATTCCATCACCAGCCATGGAGTTAAGAAGGGACCTGCCTACTGCCCCTTCTGTGAGAAGGGGACTCAGGGCCAACCCTCTCAGACCCTCATGGAGATAATGGCTTGGATTTCCCAGACAGTGGGCCTTTCCTCACAGAGAGACATCTGCATCCCTGCTTCATCACTTATGAAGCTTTCCCCTTGCAGGTGGGGACCAGGGGCTTGAACCTGGGTCCTTGCACACTGTAACGTATGCGCTTAACCAGGTGTGTCACCACCTGGCCCCAAATATTTTAATTTTTAAAGCAACGTGAAAAGCTTGTATTTCTAGTCATCACTTTTTGAAATATTTCTATAACTTAAGAAAAAGTTACAAATCAGGAGTCGGGCGGTAGCGCAGCGGGTTAAGAGCATGTGGCAAAATAGTTATAAATCGTACTGAGTGGAAACTCCATAATGAGGACTAAGAATGTCTGATTCTAAGAAGGATGTATGCATAGGCTTACTCAACTAGGGAAAGATAGAAACGGGCTGGGGGTATGGTTTGAATTGCCAACACCCATGTCCAACAGGGAAGAAATTATAGAAACCAGAAATCCCACCTTTTGCACCCCATAAAGAATTTTTGTCCGTACTTTCAGAGGGGGTGAAATGTTAGGGGAAGATGACCAGAGGGCTCTGAACTATAATTATATCAGGACTCAGAGAGAGAAGAAAAAAGGAATGACATTCAGAAGTACTAAGAGCTATAGGTGCTACTTACAAGTCAGAGAAGGCAGGATCAAAGGGGGGAAAATGGGCAAATATATATATAAATGTAGATAAATAGTTCTAGAAATCGTCAACCCCTATCTCTGATCCAGGGAGAACTACTGCAGTTTCTAATGGAGGGAATGGGGACACAGAACTTTGGTGGTAGGGACAGTGTGGAATTATATCTCTGTTATCTCATAATTTTGTAAATCAATATTAAATCACTAATAAAAATATGAGTTGGAACTATTTTATGTTTGATTATTGATTATGACTATAAGACATGTATGACTTTTAAATCAAGAATACATTTTCTATATGATAAAGGTTCCCATTTTCCAAACATAATTGATGAAAATAAAAAAATCGGGTAGTGGCCAACCTCACTTTACATACCACATGGTCCTGTTTCATTCAGCACTAGATTCTAAACTTCAGATTCAATGTAAATTCCACATTTAGTCAGCTTTTATTTAAGCAAGTTAAAGGAGAAAGAACCTTTTCTGCCAGTTCTACTCAGTACCATTTTAATCAGATTGCAGTAATAAGTATGAAACAATGCATGCAATTAGCAGTGGTTAATTTGAAACTACTTCATGTCAGTTTCTTTCAGAGCAATACGTTAGTAGACTAATTATTTATTACCCGGAGGACATGATCAATGATATCCTTCTGTAATAATGCCTGCAAAAAGAGTAGCATCCTCATCTGCATAAAATGAGAGCTACAGAAACTGATTTTATCAGTTAAATAAAAGTGAAAACAAACAATTTCTAAGTTGCTTTAGACTATTTCAATAGAAATGATAGATAAGTTGCATTGCAATATTCCAGTGGCAATATAATGTTGAAGGAGCACAACTACACTAGAAATTTATATCTAGACATTTAAGAGGTCTTTACTGAGAAAGAAAAGGACCCCCTTCTAAATGTCACTGTAGTCATTAGTCTGTTTGTACTACACAGAACACACACACACACACACACACACACACACACACACACACACACACACACACACACACACACACACATACATCCTTCAGCTGGAGCTTGGGAACAGAATTTATGGGAAGCCCTGAGTGATACCACATGGTCTACACAGCTGAGCCAGGGTTGTCCAAAGGAAAGGAAGAAATGCCAGGTTAACCAGGTGGCTGCAATTAGATGGTGTCTTTGAATAATTGAGAAGGTGGTATTAGAGACTACCATTTTGGCTTTTTGAGTTTATGCATATTAGACAAGAATACCTTTATGCCTTCATATGCGGTTAATTTATTTGATTTATAAAATGCACTCCATTCTAAGGAGAATCAGAAAACACAAAACAAAACAAAACCACTCACAATGGGAAGTAATTTGGATAATGGAAAGGTGGCAAGTGCAGAATGGAGGATACTGGAAATGGCTGTGGCAGAAATTGGACCAAATATAAATGGTCAGAATGATACAGAGGCCCATGATGAAGCTTTTGCTTTATTCAATTCAGGAGGCCACACTCATTTGGGGTATGTCACTCCAAGATATTAGGCAGCTGTATGAATTGAGGACCCATATGGGGAATCAAGTCTGGACAATGATTTGGGAAAGAGAAATGCTGTGTTGGTTTATCAGGGAATTTGGACATCGGGGAAAGTGATATTAAAGTTAAAAACAGAGAAAGAGAACACAGGCAGATCTGGGAGGTCGAATAATTCAAGAATATACAAATGCTATTTGGCTGACTCAGGAGCTTGGCATCAAGGTCTAATAAGGTCAAAGATAAGGAGAGATTAATAACATGACCAGCTTGATGTCTTATCCCTAGAAAACAAATGCATTTTAATGTGTAGAAAAGCACAACTACTTTTCAAATATACAAACAGAAATAGTAATATTTAATAAAATAACTAGTTTGAGGTGTAGTGAAAGATTTATGTGAGTTCTGGTTTATAACCATCAAACCTCTTTCTTTGGGAATAGTGTTCCCTTCTTATAAGAATGACTCCTCTCACACTTCAAGTTTTAATTCTGCTGAGTATTACTATACTCATATATCATTCAAGTCATCTGATAAGACAGTATCAAACTGAGTATAGGAGTTTCCTGACCTAGTGATATTAGGCAAGTTTGAGCTGTTTTGTCCATCAAAGCTACTGATGAGGCTCAGTGCCTGCAGAATCTCACTGCTTCTGATGGCCTTTTTTTTTTCTTTCCTCTAGATGAAAATAGATAGAAATAGAGATAGAGATATAGATAGAGATATAGAGACAAACACTGCAGCACAACTCCACTACTGGTGAAGTTTCCCTGCTCCAGTGGCTCCCATATAATGGCTCTAACCCAGGTCCCTTAACACAATGGCATGTGCGTTCTACCAGATGAGTCACCATCTGGCTCCCAGTTTGATATTTTTTATTGTAATGTTTTTTTCATTTAAATAAACAATATCTGTACATGGTGTAGTAGTAACTGCCAGCAGCCATGTTCCCTACCACATGACAGCAGTTGGTGGGCAGTAAGACAGAATAAAGCTAGCACAGAGAGAGGCGAGAGAGAGGTTCTGATGGCATTCAGGTTCCTGATTTTATTGTTTCTGAGGTCCAGTGGAATCCTTCCTAATATTCACCTGGTCAACTCTTTCTCAAGGTTATTATGCTCTGCATATTTCTCCCACTGAATTTCATTCTTCCCTTCTACTAGTATGAACTATTTCTGTGACTAATATAGAATGGGATGCATATAGTCTAAGCATTAAACACACACTAGAATTTCAAGAAGTGATGAACAATGTAACACATTGAACACAAAATCCTACTGCACTTCAAGTTTCTTGTAGATAAGTACTTGATTGATTCTGGTTCAGATATATTAGTTCTGCTTGACTAAATGGTTTTAGGCTCATTGAGGTGAGGTAATTCAAATACATATTTATACTGTATTCATAATAATACATATGCAATGTACATTTAAATATAAGCAGCATATTTAAAATTCTACTATGATTCTTGATTAAGAAACATAGTCCCCAAAGTGTTTATTAGTTAATTGAACAAATAATTTACTTTTTAATAGTTGACTTCTAAGTTTTTCATGACTTCGTATTATCATTTAGTTTGCTAGAAGTAATGATTTCTTAACACTTTCCCAATGATAGCTAAGACTTAAGCACCTCTGCAGAGTCATTGCCATTTTTTCCATCAGTATAAGCACAATTTGACATTTTGTATGTTATCATTTTAACAAGAATGGCTTCAATTCATAAAAGGTTAAAGTAAATGACAGAAGTTTTGATATTCTTTTAGCTTATCCATCAACCAATAAAATCAATAAAACTTAGTGTACTAATCAAGTTTCAGACACATAAACAGAAAGCCCTACGAATCCAATTGTTGAGCTCTTTTAGACTTTTCATTTAGCAATGGAATCAGTACAGTTTGCAGCAATAGAGAAATATTTCTTATTTGCTTTTATTAACTGATTGATACGAATTAATGCATTAGGATATTTGATTGTGTCATAAAATGTGTATATGAGCATCATGATTCAATTTAATGTACCTATTACTGGTTGATGTGCCATTATATTAGGCTAAATTAAAAGAACTTTATGGAAAAATTACAATTAAAGTCTCCAAATTGATTGCATTCATAACTTAAAAAAAGATATTTTATTTCATTAATATTTTGAATAATTACAATAATATATCAGAAAACAATGTGGGAAGCCCAAGAAGTAGACAAAGTAAAAGAAAGATTAAAGAATCAAAACTCATGTCTATTTTCTATGTTAAATTCGCTATTTGCTCTTTAGTTCAAATGTTTTAAGTACTACAAGAACAAGAAAAGTCATATAGTTAACAGCTCATCTCAGCAAGTGGGTTTTAGGTCACTAGTCAAAAAACAGATGAACTCTACTTTCATCTTCCAAATTACAAAATAATTCACTTATACATATGACATTTTAACTTCTTTCATGTTTTTGCACTCCAAGTTGCAGTTTCCAAGAACCCATGGACAATGTTAAGGATTTATTGCAGAGGAAGTCTGAATCCCAAAGGGAAGTATCTAATATAATAGAATTTTTATGAGATTTTTTTTTTCTCTTTCACTTCAAGAAACAGAGAAGACATCTGATATCAGATGTCAGGCTCAGAAAAAAAAAAGTATAGTTATGGTCTCTTTGGAATATAACTAAAATAGGCCTACTAACTATCTACAAAACAGAGACCCCAAATCTTCATCTGCACTATTCTAGCCTTTAAGTTCATGATCAGTCAACAATTTGTTTGGCTTTATATGTTAACTCTTCTTTCAGCCACCAGGTTCCAGATGCTACTATGATGCCAACCGGACTTCCCTGGACAGATGACCTCACCAATGTGTCCTGGATCCCTGCTTCCCCAGAGCTCCACCTCACTAGGGAAAGAGAGAGACAGGCTGGGAGAATGGATTGACCTGTCAATGCCCATGTTCAGTGGGGAAGCAATTGCAGAAGCCAGACTTTCCACCTTCTACACCCCATAATGTTCCTTGGTCCATAATCCCAGAAAGGTAAAGAATAGGAGAGCTATCAGGGGATGGGATGGGATACAGAGTTCTGGTGGTGGGAATTGTGTGGAGCTGTATCCCTCTTGTCTTTTGGTGTTTGTCAGTGTTTCCTTTTTATAAATAAAAATAAAAAAAAGAAACAGAAGAATTAATTGACAACATTGGCTTACAATACCATAAAATTTCCGGGTATAGTTTTACATCTCTAAGTACTTTTGTTTTTTGTCATGGCTAATGCTTTACTGCTCCAGGCCAACATTTTGAGATAGATAGATAGAGGCTAGAGACATCATAGCAATGAACCCCCAATACTATAATACTCCCCTGTAGTGTATTAGGGTTTTGACCCTGGGTCTTGCAAATAGCAAAGCAGGTGCCCTTCCAGGTGAGCTATATCCCACAAACACTCACCTCTGTATTAGCATATATCTCACTTCACCCATCACCAAAGAGCTAATGGCCTCTCAGTATCAAAAAGATCCTTCTATTTATTTCTCCCCTTTTTCCTCCAATTACCGCTACAGTTGTTACCAAGATCAAGTTAGCTTTGCTGTATGTTGCCAGTCATTTTATTCAGTGATTTGCATTATGTGTGAAAATATTTGATCACTGTCTTTTATGTCCCTACTTATTTTATTTAGCACAACTACCTCCAGTTCCATTTACTTCATCTCCAAAAGTAGTTTCATTTTATATTTATTCCTCTCTATATACCTCTCTCCAGAGAAACAGAGAGAGAGTTAAAGAAACCACTGCACCGAAGCTGTTTTCAATGTAGTGAGGTCTGGGCTCAAATATGGGCTACATCTGTGGCTGAGCAGCATGCTATCCAAGTGAGCTATGTGCTGGTCCTTCACAACCTCATACAATATATGTCAGTGCACATTTAAGCTGATTCTCTATTTTGGTTATTTTGAAAAATACTGCTATGAACATAGGGGTTCATATATACTTTTAAGTTAAGTGTTTTTATGTCCTTTGGATAGATGACTGGGAGTACACTGCAGGAACATATGCTCTTTCCAACTTAATTTTATTAAGAAAAGTGGCATCGATTTTTATTTACCAGTAACAGTGTATCAGTGTTCCTTTACATTTCTGATCAGGAAAGGTTCTATACTTTTCAGAGAATAGTCCGTCATCTGGGAGCTTTGGGAAATTCATAATCTCAGATCTAAACCCAAACTTACACTATACTGATAATATACTCCTGGGTGATTCATATGCACACTGAAAGCTTGAAAAGCACTGCTGCAAACCATTTTGAAATTATAATCTAAACAGAATAAAGTTTATTTTTCTATCGTCAGCTTCTTCAGAATTCTTGTCAACACCACCAGAAAGCTACCAAAGCCCCATCAGCTGGGCTGCAATTAACTTGGGTTATGTAGTCATCTGAATCATGTTGAATTGACAATTCTGCCCTGTATTTGAAGAGTTCTCTAAAAAGACAGAGCTAAACAACTTAATAAAACTAACTCTGTTTAGCATGTAATGAATTTGTTTTCCACAGATTAATAAACACTACCTGCAAGTAGATCTATCTAGCATCATCTTTATTTAGAAATATTTTTTTTACACACAAACATTTTTTAAAGATATTTTTAACTTTCTTTAATTTGATAGGACAGAGACTGAGAGGGAAAGGGAAAAAAAAGAGAGGAAGAGAGACACACATACTTGCAGCACTGTTTCACTGCTTATGAACCTTATCCCCTGTAGGTGGAGATCAGGGGCTTGAACCCAGGTCCTTGTGCATGGTGACATGTGCACTGAGCCAAGTACACCGTTTCCCTGCCCTTAGAAACTTTTTATTTTGGACAGTTAAAACAAGTGAAAGAAAGAAAGCTGTATTGGTGAAACAGTATGTAGCCTGATTTTGTTCAGTCTAATTGAACATGTAAGCAAAGTATTATCTAACTAGTCAACCTTATTGTTCATAGCTAGCTTCCTTGCACATTAAACCTCAAACTAATGCAATTCTTAAAATAAGCCATGTTGTTTTTTTTTTTTTTTTTTTGGCATATCTACTGGCTTGTTTGTTGTTGTCCTTTTACTTAGCATCCGATACTACATCTACCCTCATGTGACAACCATTCAGCCTCATGTTCTCCTTGTATAAACTCCCTCACCCACTAAATTTAAACATTACATTTTTATGGTTGATTTGTGAAACTGCCTCCCAAGCAGTCAATTGGGTCTTGGAAGGAAGATTATCTCTGTCAACTTAACACCTAATTCATAGGTTGGGGAGGTGGTGTACATGTCGATATCACCATGCTAAAGGACCTGGGCTCAAGCCCCCAGTCTCCGCCGGTCGCGAGGAAGGTTCATGATTGATTGGTGAAGCAGTGACACAGGCGTTCCTCTTTCTCCTTCTCTCCAACAAATTTATTTCTGACTATATCAAAAAAAAAAAAAAAGGAAAGAAAAGAAAAAGAAAAAAATAAGCTGCCCCAGTGATAATTCTATTGGCAATTAAAAAAATAAATAAACACAAACACCTAACTCAGACTGACTTAATCGACTTGTTGAATGCAGGAAGGAACAAAAAACTGCATGAGAGGATGAGTGTGTTTCAGATTATGAAACTTCACTGAGAATGGACATTTTGAATGTTTTCTGTAACTTTTCTTATGAATTTTCCCTGTTCCAGAAGAAACACTGGGGTGTCTGAAAAGTCATGGAATATTTTTCTATATTTTTGTGTGAAAAAATTTGTCATGATTTTTCGGACAACTAACACAAGATAGAGGGCTTACAGAATCCTGTATCACACCCTAATGCAGGCTTATTGTCTCAATATGCACAACACATGCTATTTTTGAGACTGAAACAGAAGTATAAAGAAACTAGCTACTATTCAAAGTTTCCTTTGATTAAAGATGAAAAGTCCATTATGCTAGAAGACTGCACCTCTGCTAAAGGTCAACAGGAGATTTTGATATCTACTTGGTTTTGGTGGGAGAGAAATAACTAGTACGGAGATCTATTTTCCAGGGGCTTTAAGAGAACAAGACAGATCATGACCCATCACTCAAAATATTCAGATATTGACTGTGCAAGGTTCATCTATGTACAGTGCTAATCACTGTAGATACTATATCTGTGAACAATGTGAATCACTATAGATAGAACCAGAATGCATAGATATAACCAGAATCTGGAGAACTGAAGAGGTGAGAACACCCACCTCTAAGTGGCAATTTGTTTCACACTAATAGGTTAGTATTATAATACTTACACAAATTATCAAACAAATCACTGCTTAAGTAGTTCTCTGTTTTTATTCTGTTTGTGGGAGGAAGTTTGGGGAGCTATTTTCATTCTAGCAAACAAGAAATACCAAGGTGACTTTGGTGAGAAAGTTGCTTTGTGATACCATCATTACCAGCAATTAGCCACAGTTAGTAAGTTTCTATTAATCAAGCCCACATCTGGAAAGACTTTAAATAAGTCTGTGAGATAAAGAGCGTTGTTTGTGAACTTTAAAGTTTGAGAGGTAGCATTGGATAACTTGGCAAGCTAACACAAATGAAGAAAAGAAAGAAAATCTTCTTAATCTTAATAAAGTAAACCTACTGCTTATAAAATTATGTTATCTGTGTATGTGCACATAGCAAAACATTTAAACTCATTTCCTTCTTCTTAGGAAAACAAGGAAAGAGATGAAGAAGTAGTATCATTATTACTGACTCAGAAGCTGTTAGCAGACAAATCATTTTATAATGGGCAATCCCTTCTTCTGTGTCTCTAGACAGATAATCTGTGGGCATAGACACTGTAGCTTCTTTCTGAGGACAAGTATACATGAAGACATGCTCACTTGATTTTTGCTTATAATTTCAGGTAGTGTTATGGATGTCTTAAAGTCCTGAAAAATCCTTAGGATCTCACTAATTCCAGGGGATACTTTCTCCACTACAATGAATTTATAAACGTCCAAATATACAAATGCCACACCTGTGGCAGTCACATTGGCTTATTAACTTACATATAGGTTACTTTAATTGTAAAACTGAAAGTATAGAACTGAAGGCAATTCATTTAAGAGTCACTCTTAAATCCTTTTATTGTCCACAAATATAGCACTTCTAGAAAATGTTTTTAATATCCAAATATTTTGTAATATACTCTTGGAATAATGCCAAATATAAAAATTTCTATTTTCCCTCTTTTATAAAAAGACAGATTATATGCCAGTTTGATTATATGTCTTTACCAAAATATTGTAATTAAAGATAATCATTGCTATTATCTCATTTTAACAGCACAGCTACTGATGAATAAAAACACATGAAGGGATGTACAAATATCAGCATGTACTTGAATCTGTTCTACTAAAAACAAACCCAAATAGAGTAGTACCTGCTATTTCTTTTTCCAGAATGACTACTTGCTGTATCAAGTGACTGGATACTTAAATTCTTTGACATGAGCTCTTGCATTCACTTAAAAGGTCTCTTTTCTTTTTCTCTATCTGAGTGTTGTAACATACAGTTTTGTTTTTATAAAGCTTTCATAACATTCTAGAATAGAGTCTTAACAGCAGTTTTAAGTAAACTAGAAATTTTCACACAAAGGAAGGTTATATGTTCATTGAGAAAAACATACAGCTAGCAAGGCCCAATGGCATCTGCAAAAGAAGAGCTTGGTATTAAGTACTTAAGGCACCTGATAGTCTATCTGTGAATTCTGTACCATTGGAAAGAAAGGATAAAACAATAAAGCATATATATGTGTGTGTGTGTGTGTGTGTGTGTGTGTGTGTGTGTGTGAATGTATCACCTCTATTTTCTTGAAAGCTGGGTTGGAATGCATAGCTTAGATTTAGGAAGTAAAGAAAGCAGATTATCAGTACTGACTTGTAATGTAGAAGGTTTTTGTTTGTTTGTTTTTTTGCTTGTTTGCTTATTTTTACCAAAGCACAGCTCAGCTCTGTGGTGGTGTGGGCCTTTAGAACCTCAATCAAAAGAATCTCTTTGCACAATCATTATGCTATCTAACCCCACCCAATAATCAATCTAAAATTACAGAGTTAGATTTCACAGCCACAGACTGCATTTGACTTTGATTTTGGTGACATGACTTTATAAGCTTATCATCTGGAGGAAGGACAAAAATGTACCCTTTCTCTAAGTAGTTGTAACCCGCATGGACTAGGAGAAAGGATTTTATTTTGATTTCTTATTCACTTCCAGGAATGAGTGAGTTAGAACAGATCTGAGTTTTATACAATGTATTCACAGAATGGGAACAACAAAGATAGAGCATTAGTAATCATATGAGTGTATTATGTATGCATCCATTCTGTCTTTAATGTAAGTGGTGTTTTGTGCTATATACCAAAGATGGATTATCAAGAGTTAATGTAAAGGAACCAAGCATCAACTAAAAGGAGAGATTAGAGCAAAGATGAGTCAAAGGAACTATTGACACAGTGACAGTAAGCTAGAACTGTCACTAAAATGACAGAAACTATACTTTCAAGCAGTTTCTCAACTTCTGGCTGTAACTTAAATTTATACAAGCAACTTTCCCTGCTGACAAACTGCTTTGAAACCATTTATACATTAAAACAATTGTCCTTATTTTAAAATAATGTTTCCTTGCCACATCTAAACAAAAATATTTCTTGTGAATTTTCAGTTAATTAGTAATATTTATATGCTTCTCATTACATATTTTTAAATTTCAAAAATTCTTAAAATTTTTTTCCAGAAAATTCTAGTGAGTAGACTCACACATTGACTCTAAGAGAAATTACTTCTATTTCACAGTTCTACCATATGTATGCCAATCGTTGATTTCTGCCAACTTACATAATTTTTTAATTTAGAGAGTAACGTGCATAAAACTAGGAAGAAATAAAAATGCAAATAAATAAAAAATTACACAATCGTCTCCCTTCATAAAAGGTTACTACACTTCACATTTTCACATCTGTCTTTCAGTATTTATTTATCTATTTCTTCATTCATTTTAGCAAATTGTATCACTTCGTAATATTATTTCATGTCATATATATGCCATAGTTAAATACACATTCTCATTTGTAATCATCCATAAATTCAGTATGGTAGTAACTTAAGACATATGGGTTAATGGAAGAGAAGAAACAGTCCAGACATATCTCTGAAAAAGAATAAAGAATATCCCATGGAGAAAGAATAGTCAGAAGCAAATGGGAAAACTGGGTATTAACATGTGAAAGTATGAAGCTGAACTCTGATGTTACAAGATAAGTAGACATCAACCCAGAATAGTTTAGAAACCTTTAACTAAAGACTAGAGGCTTTCTAGAAGAAAATGTAGAGAAGCAATCAGGAAGTGGCTTAGTGAGTAGAAAGTAAGACTTTCTCACATGAGGCCCCATGTTTTCTGCCAGGCACTGCATATGTCCTAGCAGAGCTCTGTACTCTCACCTGCCCATAAAATCAAATGGTAGAATAAATCTTTTTCAAAACCTTCAATAGTTTTGGGATGATCTCACTCATACAAGTTGAAAAACAAGATCAGAAGGGAAAACACTAAACAAAACTTCAACTGGAGTTGGTGTATTGAACCAAAGTAAAAGATTCTGTGATGAAGGGGAGAGGGTTCAGGTCCTGAAACGTGATGGCAAAGGAGAACCTCATGGGAATTGTATTGTTATGTGGAAATGTTATGCATGTACAAACTATTGTATTTTTTTGTTTTGTTTTGGGTTTTATTTTTGGTTTTTGCCTCCAGGGTTATTACTGGGTCTCAGTGCCTGCACTACAAATCCACTGCTCCTGGAGGCCATTTTCACTATTTTTGTTGCCCTTGTTGTTGTTGGATAGGACAGAGAGAAATTGAGAGGAGAGGGGAAGACAGATAAGGGGAGAGAAAGATAGAAACCTGAAGATAAGCTTCGCAGCTTATGAAGCGTCTACCTTGCAGGCGGGGAGCCAGGGGCTCAAACAGGGATTCTGGTCCTTGTACTTCACACTATGTGTGCTTAGCCCACTGTGCTACCACTACCCCCCCTAACTATTGTATTTTACTGTTGACTATAAACCATTAATCCCCAATAAAGAAATTTTAAAAAACTTATATTTTTAATTAAAAGGGATTAAATAGGTCTAATGCTTGAGCTACAAAAGAATATATTGTATCACATGACCAAATATAAAATTCACATAACCAAACTATAGGGGAAGGAAAAGGGTTGTCTACATCAAATAAAAGAACCAGGAATTCAAATGTTGGCAGTGCTCTCCATTTCTCCCACCAATGTGTCCTGGAGCTCCACTTTCCCAGAGCCCTTCCCCACTAGGGAGAGAGACAGGCTGGGATGGACCTGTCAATGCCTATGTTCAGCGTGGAAGCAATTACAGAAGCCAGACCTTCCACCTTCTACATTCCACAATGACCTTGGGTCCATACTCCCAAAGGGTTAAAGAATAGGAAAGCTATCAGGGGAGGGGATGGGATACAGAGTTCTGGTGGTGGGAATTGTGTGAAATTGTACCCTCTTATCCTATGGTTTAGTCAACGTTTCTTTTTTATAAATAAAAAATTTTAAAAAAAGAAGTAACTATTTGCTACCTTCAATTTCTTCAGCTGACAGGAACAAAGACAATTGATTAATCCTGTATTTTAGCCCTGCAGTTTTATGACAAGGGCAAAGTACCTTCTTCTGAGGGGACAAAGGGATGACACTTTCAGATAAAAAGATAGAGGGAGGGGGGCGGGCAGTGACACATTGGGTTAAGCACACATGGCATGAAGTGCAAGGGCTAGAGTAAGGATACAGGTTTGAGACCCAGGCTCCCCACCTGTAATGGGGGTTACTTCATGAGCAGTGAAGCAAGTCTGCAGGTGTCTATCTTTCTCTCCCCCTCTCTGTCTTCCCCTCCTCTCTCAATTTCTCTCTGTCCTACCTAACAATAATAACAACAACAATAACAACAACAAAATGGGAAAAAAGGCTGCCAGGAGCAGTGAATTCATAGTGCAGGAACCGAGCTCCAGCAATAACGCTGGAGGCAAAAATAAATAATAAACAATAGAGGGAAAGAGGGGGAACACCACAGAAAGGAAGCTTCCCCCAATGTGATGGGGACTTGACCCAAACCTCAGTCACATGCATAACAAAGCAATCACAACAGTATCCAGTTGAATTATCTTGAAAGCCAGCAAAAATCTTTTGTTTCTTATGTTCAAGTCTGAAAAATTTTGAAGAGTGAATTTTCTTGGCTTAGATATGTGGACAGCTCTCGACCAAGCACTGTAGTGAATGGTTTAGGTAAGTGATGTTTATTAACCAAAAACTATTAAGGAAGACAAAATTATTTAAAGAGAAATGGGTACTTCAAGGATAAGTGGGTATGAAGTATTTTAAATAATAATAATATAGCACAAAGTTACTGAAACATTTAAATGAAAATAACTTTCAATTTTGAAATGACTCAGTAACATTATTTGCACTATATTTTTATTTATCCTGTGATGTACACTAACAAAAAAATTTAAATCCTCAAGATATCTGTTCAACTAGAACAGTAAATTGATAATGCATTTATTTCCTAATCTAAGTTTCTTATCTCGCAAGGTGTACATTTTAGTTTGCCAAAAGTTGGTCATGTTTTTCTACACATTACACAGGAAGAGAATGATTATTCCTATAATTATAGGAATAATATATAATTATAATTATAATCATATAATTGCTTGGTTCAAATAAAGACATGAACCCACTGAGACACTACTAAGTCCCTTCTTCCTTATATCCGGTAACATTGGTACACTGCTGGGTTCCTTTTCATAAGTTGGGCTACATTCACTGCAGATGGTACATTTGACTATAAAGCAGATGTTATAGCAGGCCTGGCCTACAGCATCCTGATGCTTACCACCTGGACAATTTCCAACCACAGATTGGACTTTGAGTTGTTGAGGAGATTGTCAGGGAGATTGATAGTGTGAGCCATATTGGAATCACCTATGATAAATGACACACTTTCCTCCATTCTTCCCAAAAGACAAGCTGTGAACCAGAAGACTGTAGAGTTAAACTTGATGAGCACTTCTTTCCATGGGGAAGATGCCAAAAAGTACATTCACATCCAGATTGAGGTCACCTAAATGAATCAAAGCACCTTAGTCTCACTGACTCACTACCGGGTTATGGAAATCATCTGAGTACGATCTAAGATAAGCAGACCCAAACGCTTTCTGTGATTCAGTTTGGCAACTGTCATGTACTTCATGCTTAGCACTGTACCAGATTTTATTAGTTAGGTTAGGCTGGGCTGCAATAACAAATAAAACCTGAAACCTCAGCAGTTAAATACAGTAAAATTTCAATGTCTGACATTGGTGAGGTGAGAAGGAAATTCCTAAAATATGCTTCCATAATTCTTTCAGAGATATAATACTTCAATGTCTCCAAGTTTATCAGGTCTCCAAAAACACTATAGAAGAGGAGGGTTCAGGTGGTGGTGCACCTGGTTGATTGAACAGGATTCAATGGACCTGGGTTCAAGTCCCTACTCTCCACTTACAGGGGGAAGCATTGCTGTAAGTCTCTCTCTCTCTCTCTCTCTCTCTCTCTCTCTCTCCTTCTCATCCTCTTTCCTCTCAGTTTCTGTCTTTATCCAATAAATAAATCAGTAATAGAAATATTTAAAAACAGAAATAGAAGGACCAGATTGTGAATGACTTTTATGAGGCAGATCTATAAGTAATATTTGCCATTTCTATCATATTGTGTTTATGCAAAACTGTATTAAATATCCCTAGTCTAATTTCAAGGGAGAAGAAAATATAAGTAGCTATTTTTTCAGAAGGAAGACAAGACTAAGGCCACAGATTACTAGCAATTTCTGATACAGAGATACTGCAGATATACAAATGAGAAAGGAGAATGCCAACTTAGAACTTAAATCCTGAATGAGTTCAGCAATTCTTCTATCTGCTAGAAACTTTCTTACTTTTATTTATTTGATATTTATTTATTCATTTAACATCAGTGGGTAAAATTATTTCTCAAACTACAAAAGTACATTAAAATCTTCAGAGTTTTGGTATTACCAGCTCACCTATCATTGGGGAATGATAATAAATTTATCAATTTTCAGTATTTTTTAGCTAAAAGACCAGTACAACCAACTAGGTTTGTAAAGAGAGAAAAAGTACATTCTAAAATCTGCACTCACTCAAGAAATCAAAAATAGTATCCCAAACTATCCAGTAATAGTTAAGCTACATATAAATTATAAATAGATCCACTGCGAGGAAGTGGATCTTAATTTCCATTCTTTTCATCAGATAGGTATTAAAGATAATTGACATTTATATGATGAAGTATACAAAGAAGGAACAGTTACATAATATCTCAATGCTATTAGAGACTTAAGATTTATTATGAAAATTCAATCCACAACTAAAATAATACAATATTATGTCTAATTTGCTAAATGAATATTATTCACAAGGCATAATTGGATGCATTGGATCGACCTTCTCGTGGTGCATCCCATGAGTACCCATTCATTGGGGAAACTGACGATCCTTCCTAGCCGACTGAATCCACATGGATCCCAGTCACTTTCAAAGCTTCCCCCAGTCCTGGAACCCTTGGATAGGGCCCACTTTCCCGTATGCATCTCCCAATCCAAACCAAATAATATTGCATCCGCTGATCACAACCTAACCAACGCAACTATTGCCACCTCAACATGCTTCACCTCAGACTGTACCCAGAGACTTCACGTGTGGAATGACAACCCTTCAGCTTCATTACTCAGCTGAGACCTTTCCTTTTATAGTACACTCTAATTTCATCTCAGGTAGTTCACTTTCTAACAAAGTCCCATAACCTAGATATACACCAGTTTCTGTGAGAGAGAGCTTATGTGCACACGTATCCATAAACTACTGCAAAATATATACCTGAAAGCAGAAGTACATTAGAGTTTGCAGTGAGTACCTCCCTAACACTTCCTTTCCACTATTCCAAGCTTGGGATCCATGATTGCTCAACAAATTGTTTGGCTTCGTATGTTAATTCTCTTTTCAATCACCAGGTTCCAGATGCCACCAGGATGCTGGCCAGGCTTCCCTGGATTGAAGACCCCACCAATGTGTCCTGGAGCTCCGTTTCCCCAGAGACACAACCTACTAGGGAAAGAGAGAGGCAGACTGGGAGTATGGACCGACCAGTCAACGCCCATGTTCAGCGGGGAAGCAATTACAGAAGCCTGACCTTCTACCTTCTGCAACCCTCCATGACCCTGGGTCCATGCTCCCAGAGGGCTAGAGAATGGGAAAGCTATCATGGGAGGGGGTGGGTTATGGGGATTGGGTGGTGGGAATTGTGTGGAGTTGTACCCCTCCTACCTTATGTTTTTGTTCATTAATCCTTTCTTAAATAAAAAAATTTTAAAAAATAAAAGTAAAAATAAATAAAAAGCCAGCAACAAGCAGCTCCTGACAGCTTTCAACCTGACGCTGTTGACTGGCTACGGAAGAAGGGCAAACGCTAGAAGAATTGTAAGTTGCATGTATAATGTGTCTAATGTCTGTCACTCTCTTCCAAGGACTCCTCTACACTATAATAGTGAAGTTGGGAAATCTGTTTTCTGAATCCTCCTTCCTATAGGATTCCTGGCTACAGTTTGCCAAGGACAGGAAAGACCAGGCACTCAGGAAGAGGGGAGGGGAGGAGGAGTTCTCATTCTCCAGATGAAGCTTTGGACAGTTATCTGTTTTGCTGCTACAGACAGAAAAAAATAATGGAAAATTCTCAAATAGTTGAGAACGTATTTGAGAATCACACACTTTGTTGCTTAATCTCAAATCTCTAATGATTGCTCCTGACCTTGAAGGAAACTTCCATGACTTATGTAGGTGAAGTTTAGAGGCCAATAGACCTGAGAGCCTCTACTTGATAGTAAGTCCTTTAACAGCAAGACACATGATGACCTCCTGTTCCACGGGACACATTCTGATAGTGCTAATAACTAAAAATAACATGAAATTAAATGTATCAACATATTTTACTTTTCTCTTCAAAAGGAAGAACAAACTTAAAAGGATGTAAATATCTTGATAAGGGTTGCATAGCCAGAGATCAGTCCAAGTATACAGGCCCCAACAGGCCATCACAATGTTGAATGCTCAGTCAGGTCAATACTGATGAGAGACAGGAAGGAATTTTCAGTAAAATAAGAGGTCAGTAATTGCCAAATACACTTTCCTAAGAGCCATGATGTTTATTTTTTTCTTCTGCAGACACCTTTCCTGGAGAGTCTCTACTCCAGTAGTAATACCAATTGCTTGCAGAATTTGGAGGACATTATTAGTTTTTTGGATTCAAAGACTTTCTCTCCTTAATTCTGAACGACTGGATGTTCAAGTGTGTATAGGCATGCACACACGTGCGCGTGCGCACACACACACACACACACACACACACACACACCCCACACATACACACATACATCGGTACACAATACATACACACACACTTTTGTTTCAGTAATTATCATGTAAAGCTGAAATTCAAATGAGCATAAAAATATTACAAAATAACTTTAAAGATTTTTACCACCAGTGGCCTGGCAGTGGCACACTGGGTTAAGTGCACATAGTACAAAGCATAAGGACTGACGCAAGGATCGGGGTTCGAGCCCCTGGCTCCCTACTTGTAGGGGGGTCACCTCAAGAGAAATAAAGCAGGTCTGCAGGTGTCTTTCTCTCTTCCCCTTTATTTACCCTCCCTTCTCAATTTCTCTCTATCCTATCAAAAAAAAAAAAAAAGGCTTCCAGGAGTAGTAGTGCAGGCACCAAGCCCCTCAGTGATAACACTGGAGGCAAAAAAAAAAAAAGATTTTCACCAATAGAAGTAAAGATTTCAAACCCCCAAAAAGTAAAGATAGAAAAAGATAAATTTTAAAGTGCAAAAAATTAGGTCAGGATTCCCATTTGAAAAGAGGAATTATATGAGGACTCACTTTAAACTACAATTCCTTTAAAGAATGTACTTATAATTTTCCACTTCCTTGAAGAATGAAAAATTAAAAAATGTACACTTAAATTACATGCAAGAAAACCTGATTCATTACATATTCTGTATAATATACTTGGTTTTATATATACTCTTTTACAACAAAATTATTTACTCCTATTTTCTCTTTTAGAAGAAATAAAGACACAATTGGAGAATTCTTTTCATGGAGCCTCATAATTAAAGCAAGCTATAAATTTAAATTCTAGATAAAGCATATTATAAGTATTATGAACAGAAATTTTTAAGATTTCTATAACAGACCATAGTTACAGACAGGGTAAAATCCTTCATTCCTCATGACATTAGAAAAAAATCAGTTATTCTGATTATTTACTGTGTATGACAGTTTTCCCTTGAATTCTGATACTGTTCTTCATTAAACTCATTTAAAAAATGAGTAAATCATACTGAAACTCAAAATATAAATTCACCCAGAATCAATGAGAAGTCCAGAATGAAAACATACTCAGTTCCATTTCTCCCAGTACATTATAATGAACAAGATTATGAAAACACTGCAGAAATAGAAAGTAATCATGCCTGGGGAGAGAGAGAGTTCATCAGATGGATACAGTCCTTGCAATGCACATGACCCAGGTTCAAACCCTGTACAACATAAGAGGGTGATATGGTACCAGAGGAAGGCCCAGTGCTGTGATGTCTCTCTTTCTGTTCATCTCTTTGCTCTCTATCTGAATAAAAAAGTTTCCGAGAGCAGTGAAATCACATGATTCCACAATAGAAAGAAAAAAAGCAAGTGAGACAGAGAAAGAGAGAGGGGAGGAAAAAAAAGATCCACTAACAGACAGGATAAAGAAGGAGAATTTTTTTTTTGCTACAAACTAAAACAGAAAAATAGTAATATTTATTCATAAGTTTGTCTCTTGTTCTTCAGACAAATACTCTAAAGGGCTCCTATCTGTATACTATAGGCCTTAGGCCAACTAACTCTGCATTATTAAGCATTTCAAGTCTCTTCCTTTTTATTTAATTAATCAATTAATTAATTTTTGCATAGCCAGCATCTCATACACTTGATTTCACTGCTCCCTGGCGGCTTTTTCATTCAGAGAGAGAGAGAGATACTACAACATTGAAGCTTCATTTGGTACCAAGGCACTTTTCTGTGGGCCAGGGCTCAATCCTGGGCTGTGTGCATGGCAAGGTGGGCATGCTACCTGTGAACCCTCGCCCTCGCCACCTCTCTCTCTCTCTCTCTCCTTTTCTCTCTCACTCCCTTTCCTTTCCTTAAAGGAACGAAATAAATTGTTAACTTTAATTTAATTTATTATTCGATAGAGATAGAGAGAAACTGAGATATGAGGGGGATATATAAATGTATATATGGAGAGAGAGAAGAAGAAGAAGGAGGAGGAGGAGGAAAGAGAAGAGAGAGAGGGAGAGAGAGAGAGAGAGAGAGAGAGAGAGAGATTCCAGTTGCTCTACTTTACTACTCATGAAATGTTCACCCTGTGGGTAGGGACTGGGGGCATGAACCTGGTCCTTGCACACTATAGTGTGTGCGCTTAACCAAGTGTATCACTGCCTGGCCCCAAATTGTTAACTTTTAATTTTTGACTTGTGAATCATTTCCTGATCTTTCCTAAAACAGAGTGGCTGTGACCTTGTGCTAGCAGAAATCCTGGATGGACTGATGGCAATGCTATTCCATGTTCACTAAATCATATAGCTATTTTTATATCTGAAAATTAATTGATTTTGATAGCAAATGTAGTAAAGCATTTGTAATGTGAATGCAACACTTCAGATGTTAATGCCTAGACATTAACCTTGAACTAAAATTCCTTTCCTAACTTAAAGGAGCATACACATTGTTTACTGTGCCTTTAGGGGAACCAGAAAAAGGCCACCTTTCCTGAAGAAGACACTGTTATGGTTGTAAGGTTGGAAAGTAGTCAAACCCCTGTGAGAAGTGAGAAAATGCACCAGTAGGTGCAGACCCTCAAGCTCAGTCATGGACTGCTCCCTTGCTTCTACCTGGCTCAATGTGGAGGCTCAACAGATCTTGAATTTCTCTTCGTTTTCTTAATCTCGAATTTAGGGAAATAAGACTTCTTTCTGGCGGTCAATGTATTAGCAGTCTCACTTACAGAATAAACATGATGGATAAGAGCATTTTTAGCAAGCATCTTTTAATAATTATAAATGCCAGATTTCATCAGAAGCCTAGAGCAAGTATTATCACTGTGAGACAAACTAAATGCTACATGTGTCAATATTTACACAAGTAGATTACAACAGTGTGGTCTCATCAGTTCAGCTATTGTGTCTTGTGAGCTTAACTAAATTTCAAACTCCATAAGGAACTGCATTTTCCCCTGAAGTTATTAAAGGGTAGATTTCTTTTAATTAAGCTCATTTGCATGACTAAATTAGATTTAATTACACTCATTCATTTCACTAATACCCTTCTTTGATTGGAGAAGGATAACTTTTATAAGTGACTAAAATAGGATGCTTTGGCCTTCTCTGTTGATTCTGGAAAATAGTTCTCTTTATGTTGTTGATTGGGGCTTATTTCTCTGCTTTCAAGTTCTACTATAAACACTCTTCATGAAACTGGGATGGTACTCAGTCATTCTGCTCCTCCATCTATCTGTTTGGTAAACAAAAGTGCCAAGAGCAATAATAATGTTTTGTCCTGCATACAAAAGAAATTATGTTTTCAATGTGAAAGTGCTAAAAACACTTACCTCAGTTCTAAACTAGGAATGCTGTCAAAATAATGGACATCAGAAATGCTAGACTCTGTTTAAGTTTTTTGCCTAAAATGAAATTTCCCATTACCTTCTGTATACTAGTAACTGCTCTCTAATTTCAGAAAATAAAATTTTGCTATCACATTAATTCATTGACTCATGCCTATACAATCCATTTAATATAAACTATTTTATATATCATTCTATGCATTGCGGTTATCCTTACATAGGATTTAACAAATCCTTATACTCTAATAAAACACATTATTCCAGTAAGGATTTCAGCCTTAAAGCTACCAATATGCCAACAAATACTTTCTTGATACACACAGAAATAGAATCACATACAAGGTTCATGGTTGTAAAAGCAGTGTTTTGAACTCAGCTTGAAGGTTCTTAACATAGAGATAGTCAGATAAGTTTAAAGATGGGAGAGGAAGGTTATTCTAGGACAAGGAGTTCTGTGTTCAAAGCCACTCAAGCAAAAATAGATGACACATTTGGAAAACTCTAGTTTAGTTTGGCTTAAATTTTGGCTTTGAGTTATGGAGAGAGTACAAATTTTGAGAACTCATCCTGTAGATAAGTTAGCTTCAAGTAGATAAGTAAAATGACTATAGTTATATATTAGAAAGATAATTTAGTAGCTATACAGAAAATACTTTGGGGGAAGATAAGTCCAGTTTGAAGGTTATTTTATTTTTAATAAAATTCAAACCTAAAATAATGTAGTAGCAGTAAATTTAGAGGAGAGAAAACAAACAGCATATTTCAAGGCTATTTATAATATAAAAGTGGTAGGCAGAAGTCTAAAATCTAGGTTTCATGAGGGCAGAGAAAGAAGAAATCCTAATTTAAAATTTGGGCTTAAGATTTTAAAAAACCTATGTCCGTGAATTCAAAGCTAACCTTTAAAAAGCTAAAGGGTCATGGGGAGATAGCATAATGGTTATGTAAACAGACTCCATGCCCAAGCCTCCAGGTCCCAGGGTCCCAGGTTCAATCTCTCACACCACCATCAGCCAGAGCTGAGCAGTGAATTAAAAAAAAAAAAAAGAGGAAGAGGAGAAGCAAGAGAAGAGGAGGAAGAGGAGGAAAGATGGAGGAGGAGGAAGAGGAGAGAAGAAAAGTAGAAGGAAGAAGAGGAAGAGGCAGAAGAAGAGGAGAAGAAGAAGAGAAAAAAATACTTGAGGTAAGGCTGGTATTTTTTAACAACTGGCTCCATTCCCCTGAATGGTTTAGTTCAATAAATTTTGTCAATCAATTTTATGTTGTGTGCCTTATGTCTGTTTATATTTTCGTGATTTGTATTAAAAAGAGTCCTAATTAGTTCAGGTGGATTTCAGTAAGTGAACTAAACTGCAGTGTGCATTCTAATTGAATACCATAGCTCAGATGGGAACATTCAGAAAATAGGAAGGTAATATAATCAGAGAGGTCATACCAATTAAAAGGTAGGTGGAAAGAAAGAATCCCTAACAAAAACCTTGGAAGGATAAATCTAGAGACCTAAACGTGTATGGTAGAAGTCAAAGAAGTAAGGAGTTTCAAGAATAATGGATGGGGAGTCCGGTGGTAGCTCAGCGGGTTAAGCGCACATGGCGCAAAAAGCAAGGACCAGTGCAAGGCACAGTGTAAGGATCCCAGTTTGAGCCCCCGGCTCCCCACCTGTAGGGGAGTTGCTTCACAAGTGGTGAAGCAGGTCTACAGGTGTCTATCTTTCTCTCCCCCTCTCTCCATTTCTCTCTTTCCTATCCAACAATGACGACACCAATAACTACAACAATAAAAAACAACAAGGGCAACTAAAGGGAAAATAAATAAATATAAAATTTTTTTTTTTAAATAATGGATGAGGAGCGATAAGGTCATATTAAACAGCACAAGATATATCAACATATCTGTCTGATTTAGCTATCTGAAAGTCTTAATATGAATCATTTCAGTAGAGTGGTGGCAGGCACAGGACAGATTGAATAGGTGGGAAAAGTAAAATCTATGTATTGAATTTATTTTTAAAAATATAGGTAAAGGGGGGAGTTGGGCTGTAGTGCAGTGGGTTAAGCGCAGGTGGCGCAAAGCACAAGGACCGGCATAAGGATCCCGATTCGAACCCCGGCTCCCCACCTGCAGGGGAGTCGCTTCACAGGCGGTGAAGCAGGTCTGCAGGTGTCTATCTTTCTCTCCTCCTCTCTGTCCTCCCCTCCTCTCTCCATTTCTCTCTGTCCTATCCAACAACGACGACAACAACAATAATAACTACAACAATAGGCAACAAAAGGGAATAAATAAAATAAAATATATATATGTAAAGGGAAGTGAAACACAAGACTATTTTCATAGGAATAGAAGTTTTTGGAAAGAAAATTTCTTCTTCAAGTAGACAGAGATAGCTCTGTATATGTTTCACTTGATTATATAGGTTTCCAGTATTGTGCTGTTTTACTTTTCCTTCATAGTAAAAAGTAGAGAAGCTTGTTTGTCATCAGAGCATCAATACACAGCCATAGCAAGGCATTCTTTATGTCTTTAATCCATAGCATAAGTGGGAGCTAATGGCTGGTTCCATTTACATGTTTTTCAACTAATAGCACTTATTTGAAATTGTGTTTTACTACTGAATAGAAGTGTGTTTCCGTTTGAGCCCTGGCTCCCCACCTGCAGGGGAGTCGCTTCACAGGCGGTGAAGCAGGTCTGCAGGTGTCTGTCTTTCACTCCCCCTCTCTCTCTTCCCCTCCTCTCTCCATTTCTCTCTGTCCTCTCCAACAACGATGACATCAATAATAACTACAACAATAAAACAACAAGGACAACAAAAGGGAATAAATAAATAAATAAATATTAAAAAAAAAAAAAAGAAGTGTGTTTCCAACAGAAGGTTGTCATGATGTATTTCAAGACAGATCTCTGCTAGCTAGGGTTAAAATAATCTGATTTATTTTAATAAACTAAGCTCAAAGCTTTGCATTAGTTGGTGACAGTTTTACTGATTGCATGTCATCTTTCTTAACCCTTTTATTATAGTGTTTAAGTGACACCTAACAAATCACTCATGACTGAATTTGCTCCTTGCTTCTGTTTTTAAGACCATGACAAAAATGGTAGATAAAATTTCAAAGGTCAGTACAACATTGCCTCTTCAGTATGGTGCTGGTTTTCAAATAAGTGGTCTAGTCCTCAGTAAAAAAAAAAAAAAAAGTGGGGAGAGGGACGTAGGGCAGGTGGTAGCACATCCGATTGAGTGCACCTGTTACTATGCAAAAGGACCTAGTTCAAGCCAACAATCCCACCTGCAAGAAGTGAGCTTCATGGGCTGTGATGCAGGGCTACAGGTATCTTTCTTTCTCTTTCCCTCTCTATCTCCCCCTATCTTCTCAATTCCCCTCTGTCATATCAAATAAAAAGTGAAAAAAATGCCTGCCAGGAGGAATGAACTTGTAGTGCAGGTACCAAGCACCTATAATAAATCTAGTGGCAATAAAAATAAAAAGGAAAAAATTCCTTAAGTCTTGTATTCAATAATATTATGTAGGTATTTTTCTGAGTGTTCTTATCATCAGCAAACAAAATCTAATATGGAATATGCAAAAAAATATTACTCACACCAATCCATAGATTTTAGGAGATGGAAACACTCCATCCTTGGGCTGTAGATCCCTACTGAGGAAGTACTTGGAGGTAAGCACCTTCACTTTCAGCTCCTATGTGGGTATTTGGTTCTGCTGTATACAGTCATAAATGGGAATGTGTCATGAAAAGAAAGGGAAACAAACAAATCACAATACCAAAAGGAAGGAGGAAAATTCCCTCGAACCATACTTTCACAGTCCTCTATTTATGCTAGCACATTCTGGGAAAATCACTCAAAAACCTGTTACTAATCATTTAAACCTTAGGCTGTCGACATTTTTCTGCTTTTCTAGCCAAACAGTCATGTGTAGCAGCCAGAGGGTTAAAGAGCCAGATTTCCAGCCCCATACTGTAGCTTTGTGAGAGCAATATGGAGGACCTCATCATCACCACAGCAGTTCCTGTTGAACATGAAGGGGTTTATCCAGGCAAAAATATGTGCAGTCTTCATGGCCAGATTTGCTCCGGAAGGGCTTTGAAGTTGGCTGTGCAGCAGAGTAGGCAGTCCAGACCTGCTGTTCCACTAAGGCCAACCTTCTCCCTCTGTGTGCCCAGCTCTCCAGCCAGCACACCAGGCAAAGCCTGCCCCAACTGGGCCCAGACTCCCTCCATACCTATCAAAAAGTCTCTGTGTTGCTCTAGGATGTATATTATGCAATCTGATATCAACTGGTTTATTTGGATTGGTGTGGATCAAGAGTAGAAACAGTGCAGTTGTCACACAGAAACAAAATGCAGAACTGGGTCATCTCTAGGACTGAGACTTACAGACACATAATTTTTTATCTCCTGATTTAAAAGATGTATACTTTGTTAAAAATATGACAGGTTATATCTAGTGGTCAAGGTGTAAAGATATATTTATATTATTTTAATGAAAGACTTTTGATTTGTGGTTTTATGCTGTCTTCCATTTCTTTGAGTCATAAGGCTAGGAGAGTTCACAGTGGGAAAAAATGTCTTTGCACCCTTCTCAAGATCCCATTTACACACCAACATTGTACGTACATTGTGACATAAAGTGCAGTTCTGGATTTTCATTGTTTCCTAGATTTGTTTATTTGACTCAGTCTCTTACATGACTGACAAAGAAAATGAGAGCAAAAATAATGTATGTAGGCAGTATTTTGTAGACAATGATAAGTATTTTCACTTCACAAACAAATCAAACTTCAAATCGAATTTGACAAGAAATCTGACCATTTTATATCTATAAAGTTCCCCAGTAAGAGTTAAAACTTTGAAAATCGAGTTTCTAACACAATGAAAAGAAACAAAAGCATATGGGGGGGGGAGATAAAGCTTCAGGTTTGGTTCACACAAAGTCTCTGACTGAAGATGGTTCTCATCAATACCCAGTGTGATTCAGTCATTATGAACAGCAGGATGGAGATAAGACTTTCAGGGGAGAAAAAGCTAGTCAAAGCATTGATCTGACTTTGTTATTTGAATGCCAATTCTTCCTTGCTCAGAAATCAAACTGAACTAGGTCAATATATACCATTCTTGCAGTCATGGTAGAAGCTCAGACACCTAGTGGAGCTAAAACTTGAGCCAGGATTAACATAAGTCACTGTAGGTATATGGAGTCAGAATCAGAAACTTAGAGTCTGTCATACCCTTAATTATCAAATGTGTTTCCTGTGAAGAAAGAAGGACTATTTAAAATGTTTGATAATCTGACAAGGCCATGAGGCTTAATGGAATCGATGATTACACACAGATGGACGATTAACTCTCGAGGTTTAACATTAAAAAAACGTAACTGTGCTGGATTGCTACTTAATGGAATTACATTGCCCATATGGAAAATAACTATACCCTAAATATACCCAGAATGATGGAACAGGTGGCAGAATCTGGGCAAGACTGCTTGGAATGCACAAAAGCATCCTGAACTTGTAACTGCCAGAAGATTTCTGGAGAAAAAAGGGGAATCTTTGAAACTGTGTTAACTCTTCTGCATTTTAGAAATATGAATTGCAAAAATAATTAGAAAGCTGAACCCCAAAGTACATTTTATTTCCAGTAAACTCTTTTTTCATACTAACTTTGGAAAAATCTGTGAACTCTGTGAAACAGGTAAAACTCCTTATATGGGCTTTTATTTAATTCCAACATAGACTCAGAGAGGGCTGAGAACCCATCTGCCTTGATAATAATTACACTGTCTAAAGCAGATCTAGGAACATGTGGCCCCCAAAATCATTTGGTCTGCTTCTATGAAGGCAACTGCAGGCGGGACCGGGACTTGAAATTCAATAAATCTATAGAGGATTTTTTTCATAGCAACATAGAATCTGATTTTCAAGTTAATAATTCTATATGGCCCAAAAAATGATGTTATACATATACAAGTGACCTTTGACAGAAAAAAGTTTCCCCACCCGGTGGCTGGGTGTCGAGCACTGGGTTAAAAGCCCATAGCACAAAGCGCAAGGACCCGCACAAGGATCCAGGTTGGAATCCCCAGCTCCCTGCCTGCAGGGGGATAACTTTCTATGTGGTAAAGCCCTTCTGAAGGTGACTTTCTCTCTCCCCCACACACCCAAAAAAATCAAAATAATGGCTGCCAGGAGTAGTGGGTTTGTCGTGCAGGTAATGAGCCCCAGTGATAACCCTGGAAGCAAATAACAGGGAGGAGGAGAAGGAAAAGGAGGTGGAGGAAAAGGTAGAGGAGGAAAAAATTAAAAAAGGTTCCCCCCCACCTCTGAAAGGACATAATTGGGGGAATGAAAGATTGGGTGATATTTCTCTACTTCATATTCCTAATAATGACTGAAGTTCCCAATTCTATCACTAAAAAAGCTACATATGAAAATTTTTGTATATTTTTGATACCTATATACTATTAAATACAGCTTGGACTCTATTCCCTCCTTGAAGAAATTTATTTAAGAAAGAAAAGACAAAACAGTGGAAAGACTTCTAGTCTAGTGAACAGACATCCCTCCAGTTTTTTATACTTTATTCATTTATGTATTGCCAATTTTTTTTTAGTCTTGTTCCTCTAAATGTTTTTGGACTACAGTCATTCTTATAAGGCTTTAAAAAAATTTTAGATCTCCGTGTTTTTTCTTTTTTTCAAGTGTTTTTTTTATTATATTTATTTATTTATTGGATAGATAGAGACAGCCAGAAATCAGGAGGGGAGGAGGAGAAAGAGAAGAAGAGAGACAGAGAGATACTTGCAGACCTGCTTCACCACTTGCGGAACTTTCCACCTGCAGGTTGGGACCAGCGCTTGAACCTGTGTCCTGGTGCATTGTAACATGTGCTCTCAACTAGGTGTGCAACTACCCAACCTTTATTCTTATAGGTTTTATCCTGAATTGTCAGGATAAAATCACAGGGATTATGAAACAACTTTCAAATTCAAATATGTGAGATTTCTTGAGAAAGTGGAAAAACTGCATGAGCTGCTGAAGACTGGAGACCCCACAGTCTCCCTCACATAATCCTGTCAGCATAGGGGACTCATGTGGCAAAACTTGTGAGGACAGGAGTCATAGCTGAGAGGCATGATAAGTTTTTTAAGAGAATATTCACTGTACCTTTAATAGAATAGTTCAGAAGACAATGAAATAGAAATAATTTAGGCAGAAAAATGCGTACTCAATTTCTTTTCTACTTTCATTTATTATCACAGTATCTTTTGTTATTATGAAAATTATTTTTATGTAAAATAGTGTATTTGTATCAAATATATATAAATATATATTACTTATTTGGCTATAATACTTATACTGTAACTATACATAATTCATAACTTGTGTGAACTATGATTTTAATTTTCTAATTGATATAGCTTCCTGTTCTACATGAACTACTTCCTTCTCCTCTACAGATCACTTATTTGCTTTAATACTGAAAATGTAAGGCAAAAATGTTGATGAAGATTAGTGTTGGATTAAGTCTGTATTATTTTGTCAATTGATAGTTACAGTTTTGATCATTTATCTAAACTCACTAGTATCCTTAAAATTTTTAACCAAATTCAACTCTAAACTCTCAAATGGCAGTTTCACTGTGAATCACATGGGAGAGACAGAGCACAGCATTGACATGTGCAATGGTAACCACTAAGTGTGGGGCCTCCTCAGAACGACTTTTGGTCTTTGTGTTTAGCTTCCTTTCTGTGGATGGTGACATAACTATTTTAGGTGTCAGGGCCTGAGTACACGGTAAGTTATGCAGCATCCTGATCAGCTCTCTCTCCATCTGTTGGTATGCATGAGACCCGTTCTGTTTCATTTGGTTTAAATCCCCCCTGCTTAACACTATTCTATTTACATAACCACTGCATTCTATTTACATAACCACTGTTAACAAGCACCACCCTCCCCCCAGGGCATTGGTGGTCCAGTGATAGGATTCTCGCCTGCTCCGCCCCCTCCTTGTCACACTCTGATTTTCACCAGTCACTTTTCTCTCCACCCTCTCTATGTCACATCCTGTTTCCACCCTACTTGGCAAGTATATATAAAGACAGCATTGTGAGTTTTGGGGTGCCTTTAGTTTAGCTTAGCTCGGCTTAGATTGTCCTGCGTCCTCATGAATAAAGAGATACTGCCTACAGCTCAACCATGAGTCCCTGGTCGTCTGTTACCCGCCCGTGAAGCCAGCCTGGCGAAAACAACATAACCCGTTGAAAACAACATCCATCCCTTGTCCCTTTTATTTGTTAACTTATTCTGAGGGTTATTTTGTCTTTTTTTTTTTTTTTTTTGGCTTCTTTTCTTAGTTAAACCATTGACTCAGAATTTTTTTCTTCTAATTATTCTCCTTTGCAAGTTACTATTAATTGTAGGCCTCAACTTGTGACTGCAATAACAGATGTCTCCTAGTTGGAGTGAGATCACAAGATTCCTTTTGAATGAATGTAAGTGAAACATCCTGATATATTAGAGCAAAAGCTGTAGACTTCTTTGACCACTGAAGAAGTCTACTCAAGGTTGAACTAAATCAGATACATCCTATGAACTACTTTGAACTGTCTGATGATTAGCTTAGGTAACAGAGACAAAGACAAGGCAAGATAGCAATTTCATCCGGGGATCTTTATTTTGGGATCTGAATTCTCTTATGTTTACAAATAATCCCAAGTAAAGCACCACCCTTTAAAGCCCCATAAAAGTTGTTGCCGCACAGATATTTATGTATTAACACAACTGAGATGGTTTCCTCAGATTTCATTTATTTTGCATTTAACATAATTCACCTTATAGATCTATAGGGGCCTGGTGGTGGCGCACCTGGTTGAGTGCACATGTTACAATGTGCAAGGATCTGTGTTAGAGCCCCCATTCTCTACCTGCAGGGGAAAAGCGTTGCAAGTGGTGAAGCAATGTTGCAGGTGTCTCTCTGTCTCTCTCCCTCTCTATCACGCCCTGCCCTCTTGATTTATGGCTGTCTGTATCCAATAAATAAATAAAGATAATAAAAAACTGTATATAGATCTGTTTAAGTTCAATATGCTTCAATATTTACTAATTTAACATTTATTGAGCGCCTTTTTATAACACAAAATGTGCTGGAACATGGCATCTGTTTTGTATACTGAGCATGCTGTACAGAGTGATAGTTAAACATACATATAGATAGGGAGATGCACAAAAATAAATATGAAATTGTAGACATAAACTAAATATGATAAGGTGATGATAGAGTGGATACTAAGAGAAAAGGAGATAGTTCTAAATGCTTTTTAACTTATCTATGTTGTTATTTAATAAACTTTTTTCTGTAAGCTTGATAATAAAAGTTGTAAAAATTCATAAACATTGTGGGAATCTAAAAACAGAAATTACTCCTAGATTCTGTTCAATAGTTGACAATATTTATTAGACTGGGTGCCAATTACTGTCCTCTATAACAGCTCCTTTTTTAAGGGAACTCAAACACAACTCACATTCTTTTTTCTTTTCTTTTCTTTTTTTACCAACCAAATCCTAAAGAAGATCCAGCCCTTCACTTTTTTCATCTTGAACAAGCTTGCCAAGTTTTAAGCTTCTTCACACTGTGTTTTCTGATTCCACATCATGTATATTATTTATTTTCCCCAAATATGGCTCTTTTTTTTCTCTTGAACATGATTATATTTCCCTTTGGACACTCTGAAAGCTAACATGATTTAATGGTAAATTAAAAGAGACAAAATTTCCATATGCCCCCTAGAAATATCCCTCATCAATAACTCTATGGTTCTAGTGTAGTTCTCTGGCCAAAACCAACAAATAATGACTGAGCCCACAGCATAGTGCAAAAGAAAGAAGAGGCTGGTCATTTGTCTAAAGTCCCTCACTAGAGTTCTCTGAGGACAGTTATTTTGAGTCCACCAGAATTTGTCCACCTGATATTATATAGCTTGAAAATTCTTAACTTCTTTTTATATAGTTAAGTTCTTGTAACTGTTTCAAAATGAACTATCTGGCAAGCTATTAAGGGTTTCCTTCTGAACCCACCAAACAATTTCATATAATGTCACAATTCTATCAGCCCCCAGCTCTTTAAGACCACAGATGCTATACTGTTTGCAAGGAAATTATATGACCCACATGCAGAGTGTCCAACAAGATACACTGATTTAAAGTAGTCTTTTCTTGAGGTGCTATTAGATCCAATACAATATAAAAAATCCCACCAAGATGAGTAAGCAAGAGCTAGCTCTCAAAGGCAGAGAACACCATAAAATAGCAGCAGGGGATGCATTACAAGAGCTGTGTCTACATAAAGAAAATAGCAGAGGACTTAAGTCAAGGGGGATCAAAGGCTGATGGTTAGGAAAGAAAGACTAATTAGAGAAAGCTTCAGGACATAGATAATAATACTTTATATATTTAATATTTAAGTTGGGTTTTCAAAGAAAGATAGTAGATGAAGATATCGGACAATGAGAATAAAATGAGCAAAAGATGGGGGTGGGAGTACAAATGGCTAACATTTACTGAGTGAAATGGTCCCAGTGACAGTTATGACTCTGGGCTATGTCTTCCCTGTGAGTTAGTGCTCCCCAGTTTAAATTTTCTGGAAATTTTTGAGAGTTGAGCTTATCTTGTTACCTTTTAATAACTGATAAATTATGAAATCTACAGGCAAAGTGGATGTTTCCATATCCATCTTCTAATAAGAGATCATTTTGACTTTGAGCTACAGGAAAAATAAAAATAAAAGAAGTCATAAAAGAGCCAGGTTTAGTTCATACACCACGTGTAAAGAATCAGGTTCAAGCCCCACACCTGCAAGGTGAAAGCTTCACAAGCAGTGAAGCAGTATTAATAGCAGGTATCTCTCTTTTTCTATCTCCCCCTACCCTCTCAATTTCTCTTTATCAAATAAAAAATAAAATAAAATAAAGAAACCATGAAGCTGTGCTGCCTCTTAAAGTGCATTAAGATATGAAAACAAAAAAAAGAATATACCCCATAGGACTCTTGTGTTTTCCAGTACCCCCCACAATTTAGTAACAATAACAGCCAGTATAATAATCTCACAGTGTTATCCTGGTGGAATATAGGATTTCCATGAGAATCCATTTCTAACTCCTTCAATACCACCATTAAAATGACTTGTTTCTAATTAATTAGGGCCCAGTTTCTTCCTTCTTGGCACTGAGTTTTTCCTCCTGTTCAATCTATCTGGACAGGCTAGATGTGCGTGGGCACGCACCAGTTTGTGAGATTCTGGATCAGAATTCAGTGGCTTTGCAACAGCGATAAACCTGACTTCTGGTAACTGTGAATTTGTGTTCCAAAGTGCCACAAACCACACGGTAAGATGCCACAAAAAGGAGCAGTAACTAGGTCAAGATTTTGGCAGTCTTCATGAAGCAGTCGCTTTGATGCTGGCTTGCCAGTGATTAAATAGAACTGAGAAACATTTTTTTTTCGTTATCTTCCTTTAGCAGGGTGAGAGAGAATAAAAAAGCTCAGATTAGCTGTTGGCGAATGGAGAGAGGAATGGGAAGCTCTTTGGAGAAGTGTTTAATTCCCCCTGGCTCCCCACCGGCAGGGGAGTCGCTTCACAGGCAGTAAAGCAGGTCTACAGGTGTCTTTCTCTCTCCCTCTCTTTCACTCCTCTCTCCATTTCCTTCTGTCCTATCCAACAATGATGACATCAATAACAACAACAATAATAACTACAGCAATGAAACAACAAGGGCAACAAAAGGGAATAAATAATTTTTTTAAAAAAAAAGTGTTTAATTCCCAACTACTGAATGTCCAATCGTTCACATACAATAACTGTAGAAAAAGACTGGGAGAAGATGAGAGAGAGAGAAGTGGAGATGAGAGTTTCCTCTCACTCTCCAAGGTCCTATCACAGTGTATGGCTATCATTTCCCCAATACTTTTCATCATGTCATCATTAGGTAACGTAATATACTTGCTATTTTGGTAATGCAATGCAGTATGACAGACTTGGTAGTATAACATTCAACTCTAGAAAGGCTAAGCCTTTTCTGGCAGAAGATATTTCCTCTTGGGGGATTTGATGGAAGTTTGGCTTAGTATACACCAAGCATCAGTGATAACTGCTGTTCAAATCTGCCCTGTTCAAAGATGGACCACAACTCTGAACATATTCTTTCCAGAGAGTTCATGATTCCCAATGACTCAATGAATATGAAAGGAGGCAAAGGGCTAAGACAGAATTGAAGAGGAAACGTTTGCAAGAGTTCATTCAGGAAGCTAACTGTCATGATTTGCAAAATGATGGAATTATTACCTTTTGGGGTGTTTAGAAAAGAAATTCTTAAAATACAACATTTTTCCCTCTCTTCATCATAGTAAATCCAGTCAACAGGATTTAGTACTGGGAAGAAGCCCAGAAGGTTTGAAATCCTGTAAGGAAAAAAAAGTGTATTTTTAGAATTATGGTAACAGCTGCTAAGAAACGTATTTCTACTTCGTTGTTAGTCTAAGCTGCCTAACATAAATGTGTGGTAGAGACAGATAACATAGATAAAGCAAGTGGAGAGAATTATAGCAAAGTGAGCACTATCTTTGGTTGTTGTTGAAAAAAATGGGTACTAAAGATGGCATTTTATCAAAGTAAAACTATAAATTGTATATCTAAAAGCTAAAATTGGATTTCTAATCTCTCTCTAAATATTCCCCAATCTTTCCACTCATTTTCCATTTCTTATATATATTTCATGTCTTTTTCTAATGGAATCACAGGGAGTATTAATAAGAAATACTATCAAAATTTCACATTAAAACAACTGAAATTTTTAGATAAAATTTATTAATAAGCGGACTTCTTTGCAAATGAGTAAGTTAACAACTGAATATTTCTATATGTCCATTTAATTTTAGGTTTATTATAAAAACATAGGGTAAAAACAAAGGATTGTACTGCAATCATTCCACATTTTAAAATGGGTATAGGATCCTAAATTTTACTTTGCCTATGCATTATTTGATCTATTTATTATATTAATAACTCATTTCTGTCATAATAGTAATTAATAGTAATTACTAAATACATATTTGGGAATGGCAATGTTTTAGGCAACTTTTAAAAAGATCTCCAAAGTACTCTTAATAATGATTCCTTAGTCTAGAATAATACATTTTAATTAGACTTAGCTTTGCTTTCCTAGATTTTACCAGAAATATTCTCATCTTCTTTACAGCTGATACACATAAAATTCAGCACATCATATTCCTCTCATTCCAATCATAGAAGACAAAAGTTATCTCCATCATCTGCTATCCATCCTTTTACTCCTTCCTAGACAGCTTAAAATCAAGTGTCAAATCTCACTCTCATTTCTCTCCAACACTGTCCAGATTAACTGAATGTTTCTCTTTCTCTGAAGTCCATTCTGTTCATTGCCATGAACACCCGAGATTTGTGTGGGTCAACTCAGAGGATCCAAGGGATTTCAACCATTTTAAGAGACTACCCACCTCCATCTCCTATAACACAATCTGTCTCAATTTCACAGTGTCACCTCTCTATTGAAAACAGGATAAAGGTGATTTAAAGTCACATTCAAATGTGATGGTAAAATATACCCACTTTAGGAAGAAACATTGTGCTTGCAATAGAAGACAACTCAGCTGTATGAAAAGTAGAGATCTTCACTTTTGCTACACCATGGATGAATCTAAATGGAACAGTACTGAGTGAAATAAGCCAAGAGAGGAAAGGAAAATACTGGATGACTTCCCATTTGTATGTGGGATTTAAGAAAGAAATCAAGGAAAATACAATTGAGCCAGTGGTCTATTCCACTATATCCAAGAAGCCTAACAGGGAGGTGGGAGGGACTGAAGGTACATTTCCCTGAGGGGAAATGGTACTATGAAATAAGAAATGTATCCCAGTGGCAACAACAATCTTGTAAAACAATAGTCCCTTGACAAAATTTTGTTGATTATTTAAGAAAGAAATACTGTGCTTAATTTGGTACTCTAGGAAAATATAATCAAGGCTGAGCCTGTCTCCTTCTGAGCAGGCTCTATGCACTGCTCCTCACAGCACCACTGCCACTGAGTAGGACTCACAGCAGGGATTGGTAAGCTACCTTCCTTAGAGTTTACTATTTTAATATCAATTTTGAAATACAAAACTGAATGCATACACTATCAAATTCCCACTTTGTAACTGAGAAAACTTAGACACAGAAAGTTACTTGGTAACTTGCCGGAGGTCACACAGCTTGTAAAGGATGGAATCAGCATCTAAAGCAATGAACTCTAAATAAAGAATGTAGGGGCCCAGGTGGTGGTGCACCTTGTAGATGACTATACTACAATGCACAAGGATTTGAGTTCAAGCCCCCAGCCCCCAACTGTAGAGTGAAAGCTTTAAGAGCAGTGAAGGAATACTGCAGAAATCTATCTTCCCTCCACCTCTCTCTTTGCCTCCAGGGTTATTGTTGGGGCTTGCTGCCACCACTATAAATCCACTGTCCCTAGTGGCCATTTTTTCCTTTATTGGACAGGACAGAGAGAAGTTAAGGAGGGGGAGAGAGCGAGAGAAAGAGATAGAGACTTGCAACTGGAACATGAATAGACCCAATTACCAGTGGAATAGAATTGAGAGCCCAGAAGTAAGCCCCCACACCTATGGACATCTAATCTTTGACAAAGGTGCCCAAACTATTACATGGGGAAAGCAGAGGCTCTTCAACAAATGGTGTTGGAAAAAAATGGGTTGAAACATACAGAAGAATGAAACTGAACCACTATATTTCACCAAACACAAAAGTAAATTCCAAATGGATGTTAGACCAGAAACTATCAGATACTTAGTGGAAAATACTGGCAGAACTCTTTCCCGCATAAATTTTAAAGACATCTTCAATGAAACGAATCCAATTACAAAAAAGAATGAAGCAAGCATAAACCTATGGGACTACATCAAATTAAAAAGCTTCTGCGAAGCAAAAGAAACCACTACCCAAACCAAGAGACCCCTCACAGAATGGAAGAAGATCTTTACATGTCATACATCAGACAAGAGGTTAACCAAAATATATAAAGAGCTTGCCAAACTCAACAAGAAATCAAATAACCCCATCCAAAAATGTGGAAAGAACATGGACAGAATATTCACCACAGAAAAGATCCAAAAGGCCAAGAATCATGTGAAAAAAATGCTTCAAGTCTTTGATTGTCAAGAGAAATGTAAATAAAGACAACAATGAGATACCACTTCACTCCTGTGAGAATGTCATACATCAGAAAAGGTAGCCGCAACAAATGCTACAGAGGTTGTGGGGTCAAAGGAATCCTCCTGCACTGCTTAGGGAATATCAATTGGTCCAACCTCTGTGGAGAACAGTCTGGAGAACTCTCGGAAGGCTAGAAATGGACCTACTCTATGATCCTGCAATTCCTCTATTGGGGATATATCCTAAGGAACCCAGGACACCCATCCAAAAAGATCTGTGTATGCATATGTTCTTAGCAGCACAATTTGTAATAGCCAAAACCTGGAAGCAGCACACGTGTCCAACATAGATGAGTGGCTGAGCAATTTGTGGTATGTATACACAATGGAATACTACTCAGCTATAAAAAATGGTGACGTCACCATTTTCAGCTCATCTTGGATGGACTTTGAAAAATTCATGTTGAGTGAAATTAGAAACAGAAGGATGAATATGGGATGATATCACTCTCAGGCAGAAGTTGAAAAACAAGATCAGAAGAGAAAACACAAGTAGAACCTGAACTGGAATTGGGGTATTGCACCAAAGTAAAAGACTGTGGGGTGGGTGAGTGGGTGGGTGGAGACAATACAGGTCCAAAAAGGATGACAGAGGACCTAGTGGGAGTTTTATTGTTATCTGGAAAACTGGGAAATGTTATGCATGTACAAACTATTGTATTTACTGTCGAATGTAAAACATTAATTCCCCAATAAAGACATTAAAATATACCTGAAAGTAGAAGTACACTAGAGTTTGCAGTGAGTACTCCCCTAACACTTCCTCTCCACTATTCCAACTTTTGGATCCATGATTGCTCAACAATTTGTTTGGCTTTGTATGTTAGCTCTCTTTTTCAGCCACCAGGTTCCAGATGCCATCAGGATGCCGGCCAGGCTTCCCTGGACTGAAAACCCCACCAATGTGTCCTGGAGCTCAGCTTCCCCAGAGACCCACCCTACTAGGGAAAGAGAGAGGCAGACTGGGAGTATGGACCGACCAGTCAACGCCCATGTTCAGTGGGGAAGCAATTACAGAAGCCAGACCTTCCACCTTCTGCAACCCACAATGACCCTGGGTCCATGCTCCCAGAGGGCTAGAGAATGGGAAAGCTATCAGGGGAGGGGATGGGATATGGAGATTGGGTGGTAGGAATTGTGTGGAGTTGTACCCCTCCTACCCTATGGTTTTGTTAATTTATCCTTTCTTAAATAAAAAATAAATTTTTTTTAAAAAGAAAGAAATTAAAAGAGAGAGAGACCTGCAGACCTGCTTTGTGACTTGTGAAGCATCCCTCCACCCCCCCACTGCAGGTCAGGAGCCGTGGCTTCAAATCCAGATCCTTGTATGGGTCCTTGTGACTTGTACTATGTATGTTTAACTGAGTGCATCGCCACCTGGCCCCCTAAAAGGCTACTTAAATTATCTGGATAGAGACAGAGAGAAACTGACAGGGGAGAGGGTGATAGGAAAAGCGGCAGAAAGCCACCTGCAACACTCTCACCTCTGGCAAAGTTTCCCCCCCTCCCTCCCTTTCTATCACCCCTTCCCATCTCAATTTCTTTGTCTCTGTGAATTAAATTAAAATTAAAATTAATTGGAAAATAGTTTCAAGTTTGTACAACAAATTTAATTTCTACTTTAGGAGGGTTTTGTTTTTAACTAGAGCACCAGTAGCTGAACTATTGGTCCTAGGGATCAAACCTGGAGTGTCTTGCATGCTAGTCTAGTGCACTGCCTTGATGCTCTTTGGGGGAGATGGATCGGGAGGCCCAGGGCCACCAGTCTATTCCTGGAAGGGTCAGGTCATAGTGCCTTCCTTGAAAAGAATTCTCAGACACTTTAGGTGTTCAAACTCCTTATTTTCATACTTAAAGCACAGAGACATCTTGTGAGGACAGACCCTCCCCCCCCCCCCGCAATGAGGGCCATGGATGGAAAATGGCAGTCCTGTCCTGCCCATGAGCCTCCCTTAAATCCCTGATATTCATCCCACCTGGGGATGGTCCTGATGTAGTCTCTGAGGTCACCTGTTTTTCCACAGTCTCCCAGGTGTAATCACCTTCTCATTTTGGCTTTTTGAAGTTCTAGATCTCTTATCCCTGTATTTGCCCCAACAGTGGTATCACTGCAGCCTCCAATTTATACAACTTCATGCATTTACAACCTTAAAAGTCTCAAAAAGTTTATGCATTTGAACTTTTTTTTATGTAATCTAACCACCATAGTTTTATAAGGAAAACACAAGCAACTGAATCATATAGGATCTCTTGATCATTAAGTAACCATCAGTAACAGTAACACAAAATATTTTTAGAGATACAGTTTATGAATAAGATAAAGATTAGAGAAGAGGGCATGAAAAGAATATTCGTCAAAGTTAAGCCTGAGAACTGAGATGTTGCTTGGGAGGTCAAACATCTAAAAAGAACAGATTGACAAAATGGCCACAATTACTCTTGCCTAAATATTAGCCCCGGCTAAATGACTTCACCACTCTTCGTATCAGCAGAACATTATTGCACCATCCCTTTCGACTGAGCTGTTCTTGAACTTGGTTTGACCAATAAAATATGGTTGAAATGATTGTCTAGTCCTAAGTAAGTATAGGTTTCAAAGGGTTTTCCACAGCTCCACTTTTGATCTTTGAAGCTTGCAGCTGGATTATGAGGAAGCCGTGACTAGCTTGCAAAAGGTTCATAGTGATGCAGTCTAGGAGCCCAGTCAACTGGTCAGCTCCTAGAAGCATTTACCTCGACCTGTTATCAGCACATAGATCCTAAGAAAATCTTCACTCCTGTGAGAAAGACATACATCACAAAGAACAGTAACAGCAAATGTTTGGTAGATTGTAGGGGTGGAGGGGGGTATAAAGGACTCCTTCTGCACTGCTAGTGGAATGTAAGTGGGTCCAATCACACGGAGAGAGAAGTCTCAAAAAGCTAGAAATGAACTTACCTTATTGCAACTCCTGTCCTGGGGATATATCCTAAGGAAACAAACACACCCATACAAAAAGTTCTATGTTTACCTATGTCCTGCAGCACAATTTCTTTTTTTTTTTTTTTTTGATTTAATAATGATTGACAAGACTGTAGGATAAGAGGAGTACAATTTCACACAATTCATATCACCAGAGTTCCATATCCCATCCCCTCGAAAGCTTTCCTATTCTTTATCCTTCTGGGAGTATGGACCCAGGATCACCACGGGGTGCAGAAAGTAGAAGGTCTGATTCTTTAATTGCTTCCCCACTGGGCATGGGCATTAGCAGGTCGATCCATACTCCCAGCCTTTTCTCTCTTTCCCTATTGGGCCAGAGCTCTGGAGAAGTGAGGTTCCAGGACACATTGGCAAGGCTGTCTACCTAGACAAGTCAGGTTGGTGTCATGGTAGCAGCTGCAACTTGGTGTCTAAAAAAGCATTGTGATATAATTCAGAACAAATTGTTTAATAATCAGGAAACTAAAGGTAACAATACAGCAGGTGAGATTTGGGTCTTCATTTTGGAAAAAGCTAGTAAGTCTATTTTAGGTATATTCTAAGGGGCCCATGACTTTACCAATTTTTGCCTGAGCCCAAAAGCTAACATGCAGGTATTGTCTGGGGAGAGGGTGTCAGAGTTGGAAATGGGACTAGTAATCTGGATCAGGGCTAAAATATCCCAAATATGGAAAAAATATAAATACCATTAACTGTAAACCCCACTGATTTGATCTCAGGGCCATATTCATCACAGGAGCCTGTGTAAACTCTGCCTCTCTACAAGTCTGAGCTTGCATTCCATGTTCATAGCTAGGAACATTCTAGACTGCACTCATTTCAGGACCCATCTTCCTCAGGTGGCAGAGTATTTTAACCCAGCCTCCCTTTGGAGAATGGAACAGTCCCTACCATTGTTGATCCACATTGAGGGCAAGGTCCTGTAGAGGTCCACAAGAGGGTCCATGAAGCTGTTCCTGATGAAATGACCAGCAAGGGTGGAGAGTGGGATCTGTTAGAGGTCTAGGTCCATCATATCTATGTGGGAATCCCAGGATTCCCTGACTAGGGGCCCAAATGATGGGGTGGCCTGGGAGTAACCAAAAGAGTCATCATTAAAGTATGCCAGTCTCTTGCCCTTGTCCAGCTTTTGTAGTTCTTACTTTATATGACAAGGGTAGCCTTAAAGTGATTGAGGGAAGTGAAATAGAAAGTAGGTGAGGAGGGGATCTAGGTTTAAGCAGAAACTATTTGATTAAGAACTTTATGGTGTCTATTTTTTTAGGTCTTTCTACTTGCTTGCTACACTTGTTGAGTTACTGAAAACTCTTGTGCACTTTTACTTTAAGGTATATATTTTCCATAATTTATGTATACATGTGCACATGAGCAGCACTATTTCTCACACTGGTCCTTGTGCTTTGTGCCACATGTGCTTAACCCGCTGCGCTACCACCTGACTCCCTCAGCAGCACTATTTCTTTTTTTCCCCTTTTTTGCCCTTGTTTTAGTTATTATTGTTATTGATGTAGTTGTTATTGGATAGGACAGAGAGAAATGGAGAGAAGAGACAGTTATCTACAGACCTGCTTCAGCGCCTGTGAAGCAACTCCCTTGCAGGTGGGGAGCCGGAGGCTTGAACCGGGATCCTTCTGCCAGTCCTTGTGCTTTGCGCCACATGTGCTTAACCTGCTGTGCTACCGCCCAACTCCCAGCAGTGCTATTTCTAATTGCTAAAACCTGGAAGTAACCTAGGTGTCCAACAACAGATAAGCGGCTTAGAAAGCTGTGGCATCTAAAATCTCTATTCTCATTTTCTCTTTTTCTAAAAAAATTTTAAACTTTATTTATTGGACAGAGACAACCAGAAATAGAGAGGGTAGGGGGATATAGGGAGGGAGAGAGTTAGAGAGACACCAGCAGCCCTGCATCACCACTTGGAAAATTTTCCCCCTGCAGGTGGGGACCAGAGGCTCGAACCTGGGTCCTTAAGCATTGTAACGTGTGTTCAACCAGGTGTGCCACCACCCAGCCCCCCATTTTCTCTATTCCTAGTTTAGTGTTCCTGCTTATTAGACATTGTGTCCTGCTTTTAATCTTACTGTCTTTCAGCCACCAAATTGCAGACGCTACCATGATGCCATCCTGACTTCCCTGGGTAGACAACCTCACCAATGTGTCCTGTAAACTCAGCTCTCCAAAGCCCTACCCCACTAAGGAAAGATAGAAACAGGCTAGGGCTATGGATAAACCTGTCAATGACCATATCCAATAAAGAAGAAACAATTACAGAAAACAGACCTTCCACCTTCTGCACCCCATAAAGAATTTTGGCCCATACTCTTAAAGGGGTAGATGTTAGGAAAGATGACCAATGAGCTCTGATCTCCAATTCCACCAGGACCTGGAGAGAGAGGAGGAAAAAGGCAGTTTGGTCCTGGTCCATGATGGTAGGAAAGGTCCTAGGTTGGGGGTAAGAATGATTTATAGATACCTGTCATGATAGGATGAGAAATTTTACCCATGTGTCAACAACTTTACTTCTTCTTCTAGCGTTTGCCCTTCTTCCGTAGCCAGTCAACAGCGTCAGGTTGAAAGCTGTCAGGAGCTGCTTGTTGCTGGCTTTGAAAGTGACTGGGATCCATGTGGATTCAGTTGGCTAGGAAGGATCGTCAGTTTCCCCAATGAATGGGTACTCACGAGATGTACCACGAGAAGGTCGATCCAATGCTGTAAACCATTAACACCTCAATTTATAAAAAGAAAAGAAAATTTAAAAAAAAGTAAAGAAAATCTAGACAAGATCAATCTTCCTGGTCTAGGTCAACACAAGAGCCCCTCAAACCCACAGAATTGTGAGAAACAGTGAATTGTTATCTCTCGAAGCATCTAAGTTTTGTAGGGCTTTGTTAGGCAGTGATATTTGATTGATATTTCATATTTATAATTATTTAAACATTAGCAATGTTGTTGTTTTAATGTAAAAAATGTGCTTACTATTTTTCTGGACTGCTGAAAAAAGTTAAAACTGCTTTAACTTTCCTTAAAAGCATTAAAATTTAAAAAAATGTTTTCTCACATGACAAATTTCATTTTTGCTGTCTATGGCAGTTGTGTTGCCCGTAATGATTTGTCATGCAGTTTTATTTTCAAAGCTTAAAATTAATTACAAACATGAAACAAATCATGTTGTTAAGACATACATTAAAAACAAATTACAATCTCAAAATGGATAATTTACAGCTTGGAAAATTAATTGATTAAACTTAAAGTGCATACAAATAATTGGAAAAACTGAGGAGTGAACAAACAAATAGCAATGCTATGCAACTAAATACAGATGTATAATGAGCAAAACACAGTCAAAAATTAATAATTGCAATGAAACTATAAGACCCTGTGTAGATATAGGTTGAAATCTCACTTTGGGAAAATAACTCAGCTAGTAGAGCTGGGCCCCTGCATGCCTGAGGGCAAGCCATAGATAGAATAAAAATATTTACTAGGCTTATATCGGATGTATCACATGTACCTCAGGTGTGTAGAACCCTTCAAAACTCATCAGTAAGTAAGATTACAAATAATTTTAATTATTTTTGACATGAAAAAGATTTGAAGATTTATTTCATTGATTTCATATGAAGTATGAGAGAGAATTTGACATGAGAGAATCCAAAGCACCACACCATGTCTGCAGTGTTGATGATGGAATCAGGTACCTCAGGCATGCAGGGCCCCAGCTCTACTAGCTGAGTTATTTCCCCAGCTGATTGACTGAAAAAATAGTCAAAAAGCCATATTACCAGAGGAAATATCCCTGTCAGTGCATATGCAAATAAGAACACTAAAATATTCAACATGATTAATAGGAAATAGCAATTAAAGCAACAGTAAGTCACTACTACATACCAGTTCAAGTTTCCAAAATTAAAGAGACTGATCATACAAGGTCTTGGTGCAGATACAGAGACACTTATCAGAAAAGTCATGATGTATTTTTCTATGTTTTCCTACATATTAATGCATCATTCCTTTTCTGATAATACAATACTACTTCCACTCACTGCTGATGGAATATAAAATGGCAAAACTATTTGGAAAAATCTTGCCAGTTTCTTAAAAATATAACTACCATGAACAACAGGTACAATTGTTTACCTGGAACAAGAGAAGACATAGAATTGCCAAAACTATCTTGAGAAAAAAGAACAGAACTGGAGGCATCACACTCCCAGATCTCAAGTTGTATTATGGGTCCATTGTGATCTAAACTGCTTGGTACTGAACATGAATAGACCCAATTACCAGTGGAATAGAATTGAGAGCCCAGAAGTAAGCCCCCACACCTATGGACATCTAATCTTTGATAAAGGTACCCAGGCTATTAAATGGGGAAAGCAGAGTCTCTTCAACAAATGGTGTTGGAAACAATGGGTTGAAACATACAGAAGAATGAAACTGAACCACTGTATTTCACCAAATCAAAAGTAAATTCCAAGTGGATCAAGGACTTGGATGATAGACAAGAAACTAACAGATACTTAGAGGAAAATATTGAAAGAACTCCTTTCCACATAAATTTTAAAGATATCTTCAATGAAACAGGTCCAATTACAAAGAAGACTAAGGCAATAATAAACCAATGAGACTACATCAAATTAAAAAGCTTCTGCACAGCAAAAGAAACCACTAACAAAACCAAGAGACCCCCTCACAGAATGGGAGAAGATTTTTACATGCCATACATCAGACAAGAGGGTAATAACCAAAATATATGAAGAGCTTGACAAACTCAACAACAAGAAAACAAACGACCCTATCCAAATAATGAGAGGGCATGGACAGAATATTCACCACAGAAGAGATTCAAAAGGCCAAGAAAGATATGAAAAAATGTTCCAAGTCACTGACTGCCAGAGAAATTCAAATAAAGACAACTATGGGATACTATGTCACTCCTGTGAGAATGCCATACATCAGGAAAAGTAGCAGCAACAAATGCTGGAGAGGTTGTGGGGACAAAGAAACTCTTCCTTCACTGCTGATGGGAATGTCTATTGCTCTAACCTCTATGTAGAGCAGTCTGGAGAACACTCAGAAGGCTAGAAATAGACCTACCTTATGATCCTGCAATTCCTTTTCTGGGGATATATCCTAAGTAACCAAACACACCCATCCAAAAAGATTTGTGTACACCTATGTTTATAGTAGCACAATTTGTAATAGCCAAAACCTGGAAGCAACCCAGGTGTCTAACAACAGGTGTCCAACTTGTCGGGAGCCATAATGACACTGCACATCACGCCCCTAAGATGGTGCCGGCCACGTGGTGGCTAAACCAGTAAAGTGGTAAACAACTTTGCGGAAGTTGGACGATGCAACTTCACAGACTGCGTGCTGTACACGTGAACTGTTTTATGATTGGTAGAAGGCTGCATGATCTATGAATGCTGTATGCTTGCTTAATGCCCATTGGCTGACTATGTAACAGTGAAAGGTACTTAAGGTGGCCATAAGAAGGAAATAAAGAAAATTGAGGAAGAAGACTCTGGTGTCCGTGTCGTTGTTGCGGGCCGACAGCGACACAACTTGTTGAGCAATTGTGGTATATATACACAATGGAATACTACTCAGCTGTTAAAATTAGTGATTTTACCTTTTCCAGCCCATCTTTGGTAGAGCTTGAGAAAATCGTGTTAAGTGAGATAAGTCAGAAACAGAAGGATGAACATGGGATGATCTCACTCACAGGAAGAAGTTGAAAAGCAAGATCAAAATAGAAAACACTAAGCAGAGCTTGGACTGGAGTTGGTGTATTGCACTAAAGTAAAAGACTCTGGGGTGGGGTGGGGGGAGGTTCAGGTCCTGGAACATGATGGCAGAGGAGGAACTAGTAGGGGTTGTATTGTTGTGTGGAAAAGAGGAAATGTTATGCAAGTACAAACTATTGTATTTACTGTTGACTATAAAACATTAATCCCCCAATAAAGATATATATATATATATATATATATATATATATATATATATATGTGTGTGTGTGTGTGTCATGTGTCTCACCATTCCCTGTCTACATATTTTCCCAAGAGAATATAAGGCATAGAAAAATTTCATTCATGAGTGTTTATAATAGTTTTAATTTTAAATTTGTAAGAGCTAAAAACAGGACATAACTTATCCAGACAGGTTTTTGAATGAACAACAAACAATTGTAGTTCCATATATTGGAATACTACTCAATGACAATAAGAAATGAAAAGGGATCAAGAAAGTGGCTCAGCTGTAAAGTATATGACATATATGTAAATTATATGCATAAGGCCCCAAGTTCAAACCCTTGCATGATACCAAAATGAAAAAGATAAAATCAGATAGAATGTAATCAGTGATAGTGACACTCTGGCTTTGGTGTTTCTTCTCTCTTTCATATAAGCAGAATAAATTCTTTTACAAGTGAATAATTCATACACACAACAACATGGATTAATCTCCAAATTGTTATACCTAGTGAAAGAGCCAAGAGAAGACTGTCTACTTTATGGTTTCATTTAGAAAAGACAAGATCATAGCTCCAGTTGCATAATCTGTTAGCATGTGGTACTTATAAGAAAAGACAAGATAATCAGGAGTATTAAAGATATTTATCCTGCTCTGAGGATGTGAGAAGAGGTGAAAAGAAATGGAGCTGGGTGTGGTGCACCTCCTAGATTGCATACATTATAGTGCTCAAGGACCTGAGTGCAAGCCCTTGGTCCCTACCTGCAGGTGGGAAGCTTCACCAGTGGTGAAGCAGTGCTGCATGTGTCTCTCCCTCTCCTTCTCTCTCCCTATTCCTCCTTCTCTATCTCTGTATAAGATATGCATATACATATATGGAAGAAAGGAAGAAAAGAAGGAAGGAAGGAAGGAAGGAAGGAAGAAAGAGAGAGAGAAAGAAAGAAAGAAAGAAAGGAAGAAAATCATGTCCACAAAGAGTAGGGAATTATAGTGCACGCACTGAGCCACAGCAATAATTCTGGTAGCAAAAAATGAAGGGAAGAAGGAAGAAAGAAAGGAATGAAGGGAGGGAGGGAAATAAAAATAGGATTTGGTAGACAGACCTGTAAATGTTCAGGGAACTTCATCCCTGAGATGATTCTTACACCACATTTGATAGCTCAGCTGTTAGATCAGGTGTATCGTGCCTTCTTTTCCAAGAGCAGTACGGTAAACCTATTGAAATGATTTACTGAAACACTGTGGTCAGTGGTTGCCTCTGAAGAGAGTATTCATTTAACACAGGATGCTGAAACTTTAAAAGCAAGTCATGCTTCTTCTTGACATACAGCCCCAATACCCATTCTTCTTTCAGCTAGAGTTCTTTCTTCAATTTAATCCTCCTTTGGACTCTTTAAGACAGAGTACTCAACCATATTTTGCTGTTAAATCATAAAAAATGATAGAGTCTCCAGCCTTTTTCAAGAGTCATTGTCACATTATACCCTCCAATAGGTAATATACCGCCTGAGTCAGTAATTTCACCTATTTATATGCATTTCAGGTTTGCCAATTACCCTTCCAAGCTGTAAATTGCCTATTTTGAGAGCATAATTTGATTTTAATGTTTGCCTTAACAGCCTGATTTGTTTTGTCTTTTGATTTGTTTCACATTTTAGTAATTAATTTTAAACTGACAATGTCTCTCCTAAAAGGAAGGTGGGGATTAAAAGACTTTTAGAACTATACCAGTTTGATATTAATATAAATTTCTAGCTAGTGCCACAGACCTTAAGCAAGTATGTCAGACTCCCTCTTCTTCTCTTTGGAAAGGAGTCATCACTTCTTTTCCAGGAAATATGCTAGCTTAGGTTTCAAATGCACACTTCACAGCCCCCAGGTTTAAATACACATGAATAAACAACATTAGGTATAAAAAAGTATACTCAAAACAGAAATGACATTTTTCAAATCATCAGTCTGAAAATGTAAATGGAAGTGTACACTGGGATTAGGTAAATATATTTGGCTCCAGATGTCCTCTGATAATCATTCTGTCCCTAACCTAATGGCAAAAACCACATGAAGAATGAATCTCTCACTCACATGTGCATTTTGAAAAAAAAAAAAAAAAAAGCCTTAGTATTTATTTGGGAAGCAAAAACACTTCTGAATTCAATTCTTGGTTTTTAATTATCTCAAGGGTATTTTGGTTTGATGCTATGAGGTCCAACCAGTCTTTTTTGATGTATCTATTATTTTTTAAAAAGCATAGCAATGAAGAAAAGCAGCTAAAAATAAGACAAAAAGCATTTTAAAAAGTAGACAAAATAGTGGTTAAGAGGCAAGGGTGAAATTGGGGGCATTCAGAATAGAAATTGGAAAGAAAGCTGGACAGTAAAATTCCATTACTTGTGAAAGGCGTGAGAGGAAAATCTCAAGTTATTTAATAATGTGTTGATAAAAACAAGTTGCCAAACTTTTTTTTAAATTGAGTATTTGCCCTATTTTTTTTCATAATACAGTATCTTATGTCTTTCTACTTGCAGGTGAAAAAGAATTCACTTGGAGTTTTGTTTTTTTTATGTTACCATGCTATATAATGTATGTATAAAAATCACATTGTATTTTACCTTGTTAACAATGTAGAAAATATAAATAAATAATAAAAATAAAATACATCCGGGTATACTGAACATTCCAAACAGTAGCCCTTTGTATATTTCTATAATTGTTTAAAACTACTTAACAAAACAGAAAAACCATAAAATGGTCAATTATCTATTCAGAACTTAAATGTTTTCCTGAAACTGTTTGTCTCATGTATAACACTTTAATTCAAGTTACAAAGATAACAGAAAATTCCTTAAGGACAAACAGGGAATTTAGCAACTAGGAGAACATACACTATACTTCAGACAAGTGGTTGATATCAAATCAAGTATGTTTGATATCAAGTGGTTGATATCAAACATCTATAACTAACTCATACAGCTCAACAAAAAGAAAAACTCAATAAAAAAGTGGGCAGAACATATGAATAGATAGTTCTCTAAAGAAGAGATACATATGGCCCACAGGCATATGTGGAAATGCTCCAATGCACCCATCACCAGAGAAATGCAAATTAAAACCACATTGAGAGACCACCTCACACCTGTTGGAATGGCCTTCATCAACAAAACAGAAGAGTACAAGTGTTATAAAGGAACTTGATTACACTGCTGGTGGGAATACAAACTGGTACAACCACTATGGAGAACAGTATGGAGAATCCTTAAACAAATACAGATGGAAATACATTATGATCCAGCAATTCCACTACTAGGCATTTATTCAAAAGAGGTAATAACACTAATTCCAATACAGGTCCAAGAAGGATTAAGAGGACCTAGTGGGGGTTGTATTGTTATATGGGAAACTGGGGAATGTTATGCATGTACAAACTATTGTACTTACTGTTGAATGTAAAACATTAATTCCCCCCCAAAAATTAATAATAATAATAATAAAAAGGGATATATATGTACCTCCATGTTCATAGATCCATTATCCACAACAGCCAAAATTTGGAAGCAACCAAAATGCCCTTCGACAGATGACTGGATAAAAATGTTATGGGACATATACTCAATGGAGTGATACTCAGCAGTAAGATAATATTGTGTCCTTTGGAATAAAATGGATGGAACTGGAGAAGATTATGGTTGGTGAAGTAAGCATGGAGGTAAAAGACAATTACAACTACGTGATAGTTTCACTCATGGAATTTAGAGAACTGAACACACACTTAAAACAAATAAAAAGTCAACCTGTATACTGTAGAAAACTATAGTGGTTATCTGGGGTGGGCATACACCTTCAGTGGCAGGAAAGGTGTGGAATTTTAATCCTATTAATTTATAATCTTATAAATCAATGTAACATGTCAGGGGGAAGATAGATTTAATACTCCAAGTTCTCTAACTGCCTAGACCATAGCTCTAAGTATAAATATTTGCTTTAGCCTAAGTATTTAATGTTACACATTTTAGATGATCAAACTCTGGCACTGCTTAAATTGTCCAAGGAGCTCTAAAAATAGATATGCATATATAGTTTTCAAACATAAGTAAACTACAACTTTAAGCCAGACAAATCAAGACTGTTTGGCATGGTCAGTATCTAAAATATAAAGATTTTCAGATACTAAAGGGCACATAGTACAACTAGAATCAAGTATATTACTATAGATGCTAATCATTGGCTTATCATAGACAACAAAACCCCAACTGACCTGCTTATAATAATAATTAATTATTGCTATTCTAAATTCTTTTTTTTTTTTAACCAGAGCACTGATCATCTCTGTTTCATGGTGGTGTGGGGGACTGAACCTGGGACCTTGGAACCACAGGCAAGAGAGTCTTTTTACATAACCATTATGCTATCTACCCCCTCTAACCTCTTTCTAAGATTACAAGAAACCCTTTGCATTCTTTTTTAAGATCCTCAATTCTCCTAGTTCTCAAATTTGTAGACTATGCCCATACTTTTTGATAATTCTTCTCTCGGATTTCTTACCCCCACACCACCTTTGTTGACCTCAACCAAATTGCTACTAGTGCTGCCATCCCACATTATACTGCTACTAAATCCTTACTGTGGACTGCAACCAGAGATACTAAGCCTGAGACATCAATCTCACAACTTCTTAAACCTAGTGAGATAGATATTGCCTGACACATGGGACTACCTATGTCCTCAGTAGATAGCACATTATCTAACAAAGTTTCAGATACTAAATGCAGGCTAGGGTTTAGAGTACTGGGTACAGGTGTACATGTATACAAAGGCAGGGGGAAATTATATAACTCAAAGTAATAGTCCTTGGTGATTACACTTAGACCTAATAAACCTGGAATCCTAGTTGAAGTACCTAAAGAAAGCATCATAAATTCACTAATTGATCAGACTTAGACCAAATTAGCTTTGCAATGGGATGCATTGGATCGACCTTCTCGTGGTGCATCCCGTGAGTACCCATTCATTGGGGAAACTGACGATCCTTCCTAGCCAACTGAATCCACATGGATCCCAGTCACTTTCAAAGCCAGCAACAAGCAGCTCCTGACAGCTTTCAACCTGACCTGTTGACTGGCTACGGAAGAAGGGCAAACGCTAGAAGAAGAAGAAGAAGAAGCTTTGCAACCTAGCATAAAAGCCCAAAGAAGTCAGATCCCAAAAACCTAATTCTGATTGGGTTCAACAAATGACATTCAGGGCTTAAACAACTGGAAGAAAGTCCAAGGTTGTTAGATAAATACAGCTCTACAAAGTTGGGTAAGGACAAATTAATAAATCCCCTTTTGGTCAATATCACACCACCTCATCATCTGGGGCCCTAGTCAGGGAATCCTTAGATTTCCACATAAATATGATGGGTCTAGACCTCTAATATATCACTCTCTCTACTACCACTAGCCACTTCTATCAGGAACATCATTATTAAGCCCTCTTTCGGGCTTTCCCAGGACCTTGCCTTCACCATAAAGCATCAATGGTAGCAGCTGCCCCAGTCTCCAAAAGGAGGCTAGGATATCCTGCCCTGCCACTTGAGGAAGACTAGTCCTGAATAAGTGCAGCCTGCAGTGTTCCCAGCTGTGACCATGAGCTCCAAGCTCAGACCAATAAGGACTCAGTTTACACAGGCTCTGGTAATATAAATATATACTGGATTGGGTGGATTAAGATAAATAGTTAATTTTATCCATAGAATTTTTTCAAGAATGAGAATTAATCTCTGCCCTAACACAACTTTCTGGACCTTTTCTATATACTGACACCATTCTCTCAGACAATAGTTTTATCCAACTTCACATTAACTATCAAGCAAAAACGACCATAGTTGTGTGCCTCCAGGAACATGCCTAAAATAGACTTCCTAGCTTTCTTCCACCCTGTGATCCTTAATCTCATCTGCTCTATTTTCCATATTTTGGTTCCTGTTAATTTTCACTCTATACCCTGCTACCTCCCAGACACCAAGTTACAGATCTATCAAGGTTCCATCCTGAATTCTCTGTCTCTGGGCAACCAACCCCACCAATATATCCTAGAACCTCATCTTTCTAGAGCTCTCCCCCAGTAGGAAAATATAGAAAAAGGCTGGGATTATGGATAGACCTGCCAATGCCAATGTACAAGGAAGAAGCAATTATAGAAGCCAGAACTCCGACTTTATGCACTCCAAAAACATTTTTAAAAATTATTTATATAAAGGAAACACTGACAAAATCATAGGATAAGAGGGGTACAATTCCACACAATTCCCATCACCAGAACTCTGTATCCCATCCCCACCCCTGATAGCTTTCCTATTCATTAACCCTCTGGGAGCATGGACCCAGGATCATTATGAGGTGCAGAAGGTGGAAGGTCTAGCTTCTGTAATTGCTTCCCTACTGAACATAGGCATTGGCAGGTCAAGCCATACTCCCAGCCTGTCTCTTTCTTTCCCTAGTGGGGCTCTGGGGAATCAGTTTGCTAAGACATATTGGTGGGGTCGTCTGCCTAGGAAGTTAGGTTGACATCATGGTAGCATCTGGAACCTGGTGGATGAAAAAAGAGTTAACATATATAGCCAAACTAATTGTTGACTACTCATGAACCTAAAGGCTAGAATATTACCTATGAAGATTTGGGGTCTCCGTTTTGTAGATAGCTAGTAGGTCTATTTTAATTATATTCCAAAGGGCCCATTACTATACTGGTTTTGTTCCTGAGCCTGACATCTGATATGCAGATGGACTGAAGTTACAGTCTGGGGAAATAATGTCATGGATCAAAAACTACTTTGATCCATATTCCCAGTGGGGGAGAAGTGACAGGAGGAAGAGGATAAGAGGGCTCTGAACTCCAACTTCATCAGGTCTCAGAGAGAGAGGAGGAAAAAAGGAGGGACATTTGGATGTAGTAATAGGGTTATGTGTGGCTTGGAGGGAGAAAGAGGACTGGACCTGGAAGAAAAAGGGGGCAATTATGTACAAATGTAGACAGTTAACCCATACCTGTAACATTGGGGGAACTGCATTGGCTTGAATTAGTGGGATTGGAGATTCAGAACTCAGGTGGTGGAAACTGTGGAATTATACTCATGTTAACATATAATTTTTTAAGTCAGTACTAAATCACTAATAATATATATATATTTTAGTGTTTTGATACAGAGAAAATATTTAAGATGATTATTTTATAAATAAAGGCAAATAAGGGGGCCAGGCAGTGGTGCAACTAGTTAAGCACACACATTGTAATGTGAAGAGACCTGGGTTCATGCCCCTGGTCCCCACCTGCAGGGGGAAAGTTTCATGAGTAGTGGAGTAGAGCTGCAGGTGTCTCTGTCCTTCTCTATCTCCCCTTTCCCTCTCAATTTCTCTCTGTCTCTATCTAATAGCAAATAAATAAGATTTTTAAAAAGGCAAATAAAAGGATTCACACACATCTATACACATACACACACACAAAGCTATTTAAAGAGCCTGAAAATTCTATAATAGTGCCTGTATGTAATGTGGTTAAGGTAGCTGGCACATCATGAATTTATAAATGATGTTACTGTTACCATACTTCCAACAAATGTATATTTTCTTTTTATTAATATAGGTGCATAGCATTTTTCACTTTATATTATCGGTATGACTTACTTCTTCCCTTAGTTCTGTGAAAGGAAAAATTTGTCATATAAAACCAGACTATAAGTCCATAGTGAAACACTTTACCATTACTTTTTAAAAATTTATCTTAATGTCTTTTCTGTTGTTTAGGGATGGGAAGTTTTCCTCTAGTATTTCCTCTAGGATGTTTTCTTCCCTTTCCTCTCTTCCTCTAGTAGGCCAATTATGCAAATGTTACTTGAGATCATCCCATATGTCTCTGTTGTTGTTTTCAGTGGCTCTCAATCTCATTTTTTAGCTCTTTGACCTCCTTCTTCGTTTTCTCTAACTCATCCTCTGTCTGGACAATTCTGTTTTCTGCTTCTGTTAATCTGCTTTCCCTTCCCTCAGCTTCCTTCTTCAGTTCAGCTATTTTTTTTTTTCTTTACCTTGCTCAGTTACAGTATTACCTTGTTCTGCTAGTTGGCCTTTTAGCTCAGCTATTTCAGCTTTCAGTTCTCTAATTACCTCAAGGTAGCTAGTATTTTCCTTGGGGGTTTAATGTTGCTTCTCTATTTCTGATAGCCTTTTCCTCAATAGTTGTGCTCATTCCTGTGGTTAATAGGTCAATTAATGTTTGGATATTTTCATTATTTATAGTTGCTCCTAGCTTACTTGGAATTTTTTTCTGGGCTCCTGTCCTGATTCATTGTGGTAGCAGTTTTATTTGCTCATGATTTAACCTTTTTTTTTTTATTGGTGTGCTTTATATTTTTCTGTCCTGTAATCCTTCAGTTGTTGTGTTGTGTGAGTATAAGCCACAAATACAATTAAAAAAAAAAAAAACCTAACAGTCAGTCTGCAGATTGAACCACTCCAGATTCACTGCACACAGCCTTGTCCCCTCCTAAACCAAGGAAAAATAAACAACTACATGAAGCAACTATCAAACAAGATCAAGAAGTAGAGGGAATCTAACCTAGGCAAGACTGAGGCCCTGATTGATTAGGTTTTCTATCACTCAGATAGAGCTCCAGCCCCCTTCAAAAGGAAAAAAAAAAGTATTTGCTTAGGGAAGTCCTTTTGGATGACACTCCTGCTGATCAGGAATTTTTTATAAAGAAATTAGCTCCATAGGAGGCCTATCAGAAGTAGCTAGCTTGGGGGTTGGTCATGTGGCTGGGGGAGTGCAGAGTGAAATAGCAAAACCAATGACTCCAAGCCAAATCCCTGTTTCCTTTGTCCTTTTGGACCTCTGTTTGCCAGCCCAAGGGCAAATTACAGGGCTTTTCCTTGGTACCACCCTGACCCAACCCTGCCCTCCTCCACCACTGGCCCAGAAATCCTACCCTCACCCAAACTCCCCAGGTTTAAAGCAGACTTCTTGCAGAGCTCATGCCAGGTGTTTTCTCCAAGTCTCCATCTTGGCTCTGCCCCCCTTACCACTAGATTAATGTAAACTATCTTACCTTTAGCAAGTCACACAGACATTCTCCTTTCCTTAGCTAAAATTAGATAATTGACAATATCCAACATGCCTTCATGAACAAAAATTACAAAGATAGGAATTGTTGGAAAATTCCTTAACCTAGTGGAGTCCATATACAACACACAGCCAACACCATACTCAATGGTGAGAAACTGAAAGCATTCCCACTTAGATCAGGTACTAGACAGGGCTGTCCACTATCATTATGCTATTCAACACAGTGTTAGAAGGTTTTGCCATAGTATTAGGCAAGAGAAAGAAATTAAAGGAATACAGATTGGAAGAGAAGACGTTAGACTCTCACTATTTACAGATATTACAATAGTATATTAGAAAAACCTAAAGAATCCAACAGGAAGCTCTTGAAAATTATCAAGCAATGTAGTAATGTGTTAAACTACAAAAGTAATATAAAAAAGTGAATGACATACCTTTTATTATGCAAACACAAAGTCAGAAATGACAAAACTCAGAAGTCAATCTTGTTCACCATAGCAGCAAACAATAATAATAATAAATAAATAAAATATCTAGGAATAAACCTAACAAATGAAGTGAAAGACTTGTATACTGAAAACTATGAGTCACTATTCACATAAATAGAAAAAGATGCAAAGAAGTGAAAAGATATCTGTGTTCATAGATTCGAAGAATTAGCATCATCAAAATGGCTATTCTACCCAGAATAATGTACAGACTTAATGCAATTCCCATCAAGATCCCACCATTTTGTTGTTGTTGTTGTTCTCAGGCTGCCCTTTAATCCAAACCACACAAATGGAGGCCAGGAGGCAGGAGAGGACCAGGCGCTGTGCAGTAGCCCTTCAGGCCTCTCCAGGAAGGGCTGAGAGCTGCCACCCACTTCTTGGACCTCTCAGTACAGGGTGGCCTCCAGCAGCTGGACCACAGGAGGCGGCACCTCCAGAAGCACAGGGAGGCAGGTGTCAAGTCTTCGGGTGAGGCCCGGCCCTTAGCCCTCACATGTTGGTGCTCATTCGGGACTGGCTGTTGGCCGGGGTCAGCTCGTCCTGGCTGCCTTCTCGGGGTGGTGACTTGACATGAATCTGGTTGTGCAGCACAGCTGCCGGTAGGATCATGGCATTGGCACGTCGCTGAAACTCCTTGCCCATCAGCAGGGACTTCTCAAAGGTTGTGCTGCGCTGGTCCACATCCCGGGCATACAGGATCTTGCTGTGGGAGTCAATGTGGGCATTGATGAGCCCCTCCAGGATGAGCTGGGTCAGCTCATCTTCCAGTGCTGCCACCGTGGTGTTGAAGGCTATGGCCATCTTGCGCATATCAGCTGACACATAAAGACTGAAATACTGGATAAGGGCACGGTTGCGGATCTGGGTGTACAGGGTCCTGACGTGGGGAGCCAGGTACATGTCCAAGAGCAGGTTGTCCTTCATTTCATCCAGCATCTTCAGGCACGAGGCATACTTGGACTCGTAGAACTTGAAGATGATATCTCGAACCTGTGGCTCCAGCTCCAAAAACAAATTGAAGGAGCTGCTGGAGATGACATTACGCTACAGCTCCTGTCGATCAAAAGTGGCCAGGGCACACAGGCCACCATAGATGGCCACGTTGCTGGGTGAGAGCAGCTCGGGAAAGTCACGGTGGTCGAAGGAAGCCAGCAGGAAGCACTTAGCTGCCTACTTCTACTTGCGTGCAGCCAGCTCAGGCAGGCCTGCAGCACACTTGAGCTTGGTAAGGATGGCCTGGGTCTGGCTGTCCTGCTCCCCATGCTGCTGGGCAATCTCTGGGGTAGACTCGGCCTTGCTGACGTAGCTCAACATGAGACCAGTTCTGCAAGTAGACACTGACCTTGATGACGCTGAGGCACAGGTTGATGACGTGCTTGGCGCTCGTGCAGTAGTCTTGGGCCCGCGAGTAACACTGAGGGCATTGCTGAGGTCCCCGCAGTCAAGATAGTGGTCACCCAGGTCATCGTGGCCACGTCTGATGCTCTCCTTGATGGAGCTGCCCTTGTAGTTCTTCAGGTCTGTGTCAAGCTTCTCCAGCTTCAGCAGGGCCTTCTTCCGTGTGGCCTCCACCCAGGCCGTGTCCAGGGGCGGGGGCTCCACGCCACTCTCAGGGATGGCATCGGGCACGTTCTGCAGCTCCCTGGTGGCTTCCGAGAGCTTGCGGTGGATCTCCTCGTACATGTCCACATTGAAGGTCCTCTGCACAAAGGACAGCGCCATCTTCAGGGCCTCCACCCTCGGGGGTGGGGGCAGTGGTCAGCGATGAACTGCAGCCGCTCGATGCGCGTCAGGCCACTGTAACTGGCTGCGTACTGTTCCAGGTCCGGGGTGGGGTTCTCCACCACATTGTTGACATCAGGTGCATTCTGGGGATCCTCCTGAGGGTCCACGTCAATCTGCATGGGCTCCAGCGCCCCCTGCAAATTAAACACCGGAACCAGGAGCGGCATCGTTGCTCACCCAGCTGTGGTGCGACTTTCACTTCCGGGGCCCCACCATTTTTTTAAAATATAACAGAACAAAAGCTACAAATGTTTATCTGGAACGAAAAAATACCTAGAATTGCCAAAACAATCTTAGAAAAAAGAACAGAACTGAAGGCATCACATTCCCAGATCTCAAACTATTGTATATGCACATGTAATAAATTGCCTGGTACTGGAACAAAATTAGACACACTGAGCAGTGGAATAAAATTGAGAACCCATAAATAAACCCCACATCTATGGACATACAATTTTAAATTATTTAACTACTGGAGTTAATAAAAGAGACTTTTCAACAAATGATGTTAGGAAAATTGGGTTAAGCATGCAGAAAAATAAAAATGAAGCACTATATTTCACCACACACAAAAGTATATTCCAAATGGTTCAAGGGCTTGGATGTTATACCAGACACAATAAAAAACTTAGAGGAAAATACTGGCAGAACTCTTTTCCATCTAAATTTTATAGGCATCTTTAATGATCCCAGTCCAAATGAAGACGAATACAAAAATAAACCAATAGGACTGCATCAAATTGAAAAGCTTTTGTATATCAAAGGAAAGCACCATGAAAACAGAGACCTCCACAGAATGGAAGATCTTTACATGTACTACAGACAAAAGGCTAGTGACCAAAATATATAAATCTCACAAAACTCAGGGAGAAAAAAACTATTCAAATGTGGGGAGAGAATATAAATAAAATATCCATTAAAGAAGAGATCCAAAGGCCAACAGACATATGAAAAAAATGTTCCAAGTAATTGGTTATCAGAGAAATACAAATAAAGATGACAATAAGATACCATTTGACCCTTTCTTCTTCTTCTAGTGTTTGCCCTTCTTCTGTAGCCAGTCAACAGCATCAGGTTGAGCCTGATGTAAAGTTTCGAGACCTTCTTTGAATCTGGAGAGGTGGCAGTCGTTGACTATGTGGGTCATAGTCTGTCTGTAGCCACAGGGGCAGTTCGGGTCGTCTCTGGCTCCCCAGCGATGGAACATAGCGGCGCACTGGCCATGGCCTGTTCGATAGCGATTGAGGAGGGCCCAATCATAATGTGCTAGGTCAAAGCCGGGTTGACGCTTGCAGGGGTCTGTGATGAGGTGTTTGTTCTTTACCTCAGCAGACTGCCAGCTCTGTTTACAAGAGACTGGAACAGAGAAGTTCAGTGTAGGCGTAGGGGACCAGATTGGGTGACGAAGATGTCATACATCTGAAATGATAGCAACAACAAATACTGGAGAGATTTGGGGGGGTGCAAAGGAACACTTCAGCACCACTGGTGGGAATGTCAATTGGTCCAACCCTGTGGAGAGCAGTCTGGAGAACTCTCCGAAGGCTAGAAATGGAGCTACCTCATGACCCAGCAATTCCTCTCCTGAGGATATATCCTAAGGAACCAAGCACACCCATCCAAAGATATCTGTGTATACCTATGTTCATAACAGCACAATTTGTAATAGCCAAAACCTGGAAGCAACCCAGATGTCTATCGAATAACAGATGAGTGACTAAGCAAGTTGCGGTATATAAAAACCATGAAATACTACCCATCTATGAAAAATGATGAATTCATCTTTTTTCTCATCTTGGATGAAGCTTGAAGGACTCATGGTAAGTGAGATAAGTCAGAAAGAAGAAGAATGAATATGGAATGAAATAAGAACAGAAAAGAGAATAGAGACTGACAGGTCTTTGGAAGAGTAGCTGCGCTCCCCTGCTAGAACCTCCAAACAAGCTCTCAAGGTAATAAAATCATTGTTTAACTAGGGAGAAAAGGGGGTTGATCTGATTCACAGGAATGTTCTTATTATTATATCTACATGTGTCATAGATGATGAGGGCAAGATATATCCCCTGGGAGGGTGCCTGCTTTGCCATGTGCCTGACCAGGTTCAATGCTGGCCACTACTTTGGAGGAAGCTTCAGTACTATGATATGTGCCTATCTGTCATCTATCCATCCATCCATCCAAAACAAGTAACTGACAGGAGTTTCTAATGTACTATTTTCTAAATGCTTTGTTATTTCTATGTTTCCACATATAGCAATTAACTAAATTTTACTGTTTTAAAGGAATAAAGATTTGCCCTGGTTCAACCTAACTGTATTGCAGAGTGTAAACCCCCCAGCTCTCCTCCCCCACACCATTATTCTAGGCACATGAGAGATTATATCTCTCTGACCTTGAGGCCTCACAATATTTAAATGGAGTAAAACCTTAGTTTGAGTTCAGGTGATTGTTTACCCTATATTCCCTACCTCTGAGCACTAGTTAAGACTACAGCTATTTCCCCAGCAGGCCTACCACTAACATTGTGCTGACTTAGTAATTTCTCTTGTACCAACTGAATTATATATCCACTTTCCTCCAAATGTTTATACTTATTTCCAAGTGTGCTATCAATATCCTATAAGTGAGTCTGTCAATACTGCCTCCCCCTGAACCCTCTTGTCTCTCCAAACCTCCTACTACAGAGCACTGGGATATGTATATCTGGCTGAAGGTTTGGATTCCTGAGCTGTCTTCTGACTCAACACCCCTCCACCCAACACAGAATATGCCTAACACCAGACCCTTCCTCCTGAGTCTTTTCCCACCTCATTCACCTGACAGCCTTCTCCACAACAGACATCTTATCAGACGTGACTGATTGCTGTAATCTGTACTCTGGGCAGCCATTAAGCAAATTACCTGAATCATTGCAAGGATTAGTCTCATTAACACATGATTAGCATCAAATTAAAATAATGAGTGTTTAACTTCTGATGTCTTCCAGTTGTTTGAACAGCTTGATCAGCCACACCAGGATGGCAGGGAGGTGGGGGTGTCAAAGAGGCACCGGATAAAAAGGGAGGCTGCACTGTGCAAGGCATAGCAGCTCAGTAGAAGGAGGTGAGATCAAACTCTGGTTAAAAGTTTTCTTCCAAACAGCAAAGGTTCTGGGTCCAAACAGAGGTCTCTCCTCTCTCTCTCTCTCCCTCTCTCTGGCTCATTGACTAGGCCAGCCATTCATGTGGTGCAAAGCTTTACATACTAATGATGCCTGCCTTAGCCACCCCACATCCTGAGCTTCTCTATACCAGGAAGCACAGCATGCAGCTTTTGCACTTATTTTTTCCCCAAACTGTCAGATTTAATAATAAGACACTTTCACTCTAATACTCTACTGTTGGGAATGTAAACTGGTCCAAAATTTATATGAAACAAAATAGATACTTACTTATCAAAATTAAAAATAGACCTGCCATATGATACAGCAATCTGTCTCCTAGGTATCCATCCAAAGATCTAGGTATCCATCCAAAGAATATAAAAACACTAATTTGAAAAAGAGAAATGCATACCTATGTTCACTAGCCATAATATACAAAATTTGCTAGCCATAATATGCAAAATTTGGTAACATCCCAACTGTCCAAGGGAAGATGAATAGGTAAGGCAACTATGCTCTTTATACACAATGCAATATAAGAAAAAATGAGACTGTGTCTTTTACTGCAGCATAAATGGAACTTGAGACAGTCATGTTAAGTGAAGTAAGTCAAAAAGAGAAAGACAATTAGAGGATCATCTCACTCCTAAGTGGATGTAAAGAATCAACAAAAGACAGCTATATTTTCCTCATCCCTTAGGGAATTCCACAGTTAAGAACTCTGTGCCAGGTATAGGGGCAAATACCAAATATCTATTTTTTATTCTAAATCATGATACAGTGTTACCATAAAAAGTCATTATAGAAAAAGAGGATATTCTGCAAGGGTAGGTAGCATAATGGTTATGCAAAAAGACTCTTGCCTGAGGCTCCAAAGTCCCATCACGTGCCTGAACTGAGCAGTACTCTGGTAAAAAAAAAAAAAAAAAAAAAAATTAAGGATATTCTGTCTGCAAGAGAGAGAAAGTAGAGTCAGAAGATACTTCATGATTTTTTTAAAACTTTAATATTACTTTATTGAAGAAATGTTGATTTGCAGGGTTATTGTCATGAGTGTGCATTTCTACATTTCCCCAAGGCAAGTGTCAGTGTATCTCACCAAATCATCATTGTCTCCCCCTCACCCCCACCACAGGGTACTGTGCCCTCATGTCCCCTCAGCATCCTCCCTCCTTTTGAGTAACTAGATCTACTCCAATAGACCAGAGTCTACTGAGGTTTTACTCTGTATTACCCCTTGCTTTGTTTTATAGATCCTGTCTATGAGTGAAGTTCTCCAGTATTTATCCTTCTCCTGGCTTATGTTGGTGAGCATGATTCCCTCCAATTCCATCTACACTGTAGATGAAATTGGAGAAATTTCATTGTTGTATATAGCTGGATGTATATATGCCACAATTAACCACTCATCTGTTGTTGGATACTTAGATTGTTTTCAAATTTGCACTATTACAAATAGTGCCATGAACATTGCCATGGATCTCTTCAAATAGATTTGTTTTTGCGTTCTCTGGATAGATGCCTAGAGAGAAATGCCTGATTGATGGTTGTCAACAGAAGTAAATAACACAGAGCACAAGAACACAGTCTATAGCACCAGATTTGATACTCTGCAAATTTGATATTTGATACTGCAAATGCCAGAGTTGATCAGTGTTCTTGATCCCTCTTTCTCTGAATATATGTATTTGTGTATGTATATGACTGGAGAAACAGCTCTTAGAATATCTGGGCAGGGTGTGTACCATGCCAAGTTCAAGCTTCATCACTACATGGGGGCACCACAACACTGGAGGAAATTCTATTAGCATGGTGTCTCTCCTTCTGTCAGTCTCTTCTCTCTGTATGAAAAAAGTACCCTAGAAGTGATGAAATTGTACACCATGAGTTATTGCTTCAGAAGAAATAAGTAGACAATTACTTATTGAGTAAGAAACAGATAAAATATTCCCATGATAAATAACTTGTAATCATCAGTAGTTACTGCCGGAGGTGATAAATGTTCCAAAAGTAGACAGAGGTGATGAGTGTACAAATTGGTGAATACACTAAAGAAATCACTTAGGGGCCAGATGGTGGTACACTTTTTTAAGTGCACACATTATAGTACACAAGGACCTGGGTTCAAGCCCCTGGTCCCCACCTAAAGGGAGAAAGCTTCACAAGTGATAAAGCAGGGCTGCAGGTGTCTCTTTGTCTATCGTCCCCTCCCCTACTCAGTTTCTCCGTCTCTATCCAATAATAAGTAATAAAACAAAATAAATATAGAAATCACTGAGTTGTACCCTTTAAGAGACTGAGTTATATAGTGTATAATTATATCTCCATAAGACTTTGTATAATAAAAGAAAAGTTATGTACTGTGGTCATGGAGTAGAATAATAATAATCATTTTAAATTAGTTATATTTTTGTAACAATAAAATGGGTTAATTCTAAAATTTACAATAAGTCATAAAATACTAAAGACAGCCAATATGTTCTTAAAATAAAGTTGGATCACTTACATGACAAGATATCAAGGTTTTTAAATTCATATTTGTTTTATTAAACAGAAAGAGATCAGAGGCAACTATAACATTATCACAGAACAAAACCAACAAACCTACAGATATTTAGTCATAGTATTGACAAGATATAAAACTATGAAGTAGGGGAATTAATAACACTTTTTTTTCAATAATAGGTCAGTTAAACATTCATAAATACAAATGAATCTTCTTACTGGTATTATATCAAAAAATCTGTTCCAGATGAACTCTATAACTAAATGTGAAAATACGATGATTGGGGGAAAAAAGGAAAATGCATATGTTTTGCTTAATAATTTCAGGACAGGCATTGATTTCACAAAACCAAACACACATGGAAACAAAAAGTAAAATTAAATGACAGAAAAGAAAAAAAATAACATTAAATTTGTAACATTTTAAAATCAGAAATTTGATTTATAAAAAGACAAATGTAACAAAATTACCAGTTTCAGAATGAAAGTTGTTTTAAATACACCTGAAAAAAATTGCATTCAGTATGTAGTAGCATTTCTAATAATTGATGATGAAGAAAAGGTAACAGAAGAAACATGATGAAAGTATTGGACAGATACTTTACAAAACTGGATAAAAAATGACAAACTTATGAAAACATGCTCAGACTCAGTCATAAGACAAATGCAAATCAAAACTATCAGAAAGGAAATTTTCACTTCTGAAATATAAAGTCAGAGTGTAATAAAATGAGTCATCTGCAAATACTATCAATAAGCTGAAGCCTCTGGAAATGAAATGCCAACACACAGATTTCTGGAGTAAGTGCTTAGCATGGAGTGAGCCATTCCATGAGAGAATCCAAACTTGCAGTGAATGCACATAGGAAGGCTAAAACTCTTAATAAAAACCTACAGCCTTGCTGGTTAGACATTAAAGAGTAAGAGGATGGTTTCGGAATAAAGAAAGTGTGTGTGTGTGTGTGTGTGTGTGTCCATAGTACTGTAAATCAGCCCAAGTTTCTATTTTGCCCCTAATTAAGTATCCACATCCACTGGGTATATCAGAAGCAACGTTGAGGTAAGACCTGAAGAACTGAGTTGAGAGTTGAATTTCTGCCCACACTGTCATAACAGCTCATTGATAATAAGATATAACCTGAATAGTAGCTGGAGAAACTGGCCTGAGAAAATATACTTCTAATGAAATAAAACAGGGTAAAATGCAACACAAAAATGGTATATAAAAAAACAAATGTGAATTTCAAAACTGAAATATATCAAATATAAAGTATAAAAACAAATTAAATGCACTAAAAATCAGATTGGATATAACAAGTAAAAGTTCACAAATGGGAAGCAAAAGCAAAAAAAGAAAGAAAAGAAAGAAAGAAAGAAAGAAAGAAAGAAAGAAAGAAAGAAAAGATAGGGAAAATTAAGACCTTAATTTCAAAGACACAAACACACAATTAAGGTTTAGGCATCAACAACTGGAGACTGGCTTTACCCTTTTGGTAGAGTCATGTTTTGCATAGGCATCTAAACAATTGAAGGAGTCGCACCTCTTCTGTCCTCTGTGGACTGACGTTGCCATAGAACGACTGTCAACTGCTGATGGGAATATACTGGCACAACCCCAGGTGTAGGGGTGCCAGGCAGCAAGTGTAGGAATGTGTGGCAGTACTGTGTCTGGAGTCTGTGGCATCAACTTTAGGGTTCTTGATGATGTTCTCAACAAATTTACTACATTTTATTTATAGTAACTACACCCAACACATCTTGAGGACTTCCCTTTGAATGAGTTAATCTTGGTCTCTGTAGATTCAGATTCAGATGTTCTATGGTTACCAGAATTGAAACAAACAACAGAATGTGAATAGCAATGTGCATAGCAATATGGGCCCTTCAATAAAATAGGTACATCAATCATGTTGCTCTTTAAGATCTTTGTTAAAAGTTAAATAGACTGCAAATTTAAATTAACTTAATAAAGGGGCCAGGTATTAGAGCTCCTGGTTGAGTACACACATTACAATGTGCAAAGACCGGGGTTCAAACCTCCAGTCCCCACTTGCAGGGGGCAAGCTTTGCAAGTGGTGAAGCAGGGCTGCAGATGTCTCTCTGTCTCCTTCCCTCTCTATCACCCCCTACCCTTTCTATTTCTGGCTGCCTCTACCCAATAAATAAATAAATAAATAAATAAATAAATATAATAAACATTTTTCAAATAAATTAACTTAGTGAAAAGGAACTACCTTTTTTGGAGTTAACATTTGAAGTTTCTTTATTATAAACTGCAAGGGTTCCTACTATTTAGTTTTTCTTTTCCTTTTTCTTTGCCACTGGGGTTATAGTTGGGGGATTTGTGCCTACTAAATAAATACACTGATCCCAGAAACTATTTTCTCCTTCCTTCCTTCCTTCCATCCATCCATACCTTCACCTTCCTTCTATCTCTTTCTTTCTTTTTCTTTCTTCTTTCTTTACTTCTTTCTATTTGACACGACAGAGAAAAACTGAGAGGGGAAGGACATACAGGCAAAGAATAAGAGAGAACGAGAGAGGGAGAGAGAGAGAAAAAAGAGAGAGAGCGAGAAAGAGAGCCAAGGCTTCACCATTCCTGAAGCTTCTCCATTGCAGATTCTTCTAGCGTTTGCCCTTCTTCCGTAGCCAGTCAACAGCATCAGGTTGAGCCTGATGTAAAGTTTCGAGACCTCCTTTGAATCTGGAGAGGTGGCAGTCGTTAACTATGTGGGTCATAGTCTGTCTGTAGCCGCAGGGGCAGTTCAGGTCGTCTCTGGCTCCCCAGCGATGGAACATAGCGGCACACTAGCCGTGGCCTGTTCGATAGCGATTGAGGAGGGCCCAATCATAACGTGCTAGGTCAAAGCCGGGTTGACGATTGCAGGGGTCTGTGATGAGGTGTTTGTTCTTTACCTCAGCTGACTGCCAACTCTGTTTCCAAGAGTCTGGAACAGAGAAGTTCAGTGTAGGCGTAGGAGACCAGATTGGATGACGAGACGTCAAGCGTTGAACAGGGTGGGCGAAGATATCCGCGTATATTGGCAGGTCCGGTGGAGCGTAGATGTGGGAAATGAACTTAGATGATGCCGCATCCCGACGAATATCTGGCAGGGCGATGTTGCTAAGAACTGGCAGCCATGGAACCGGGGTGGAAGGGATGGTTCCAGAAATTATCCTCATGGAGGAATATAATTTGGAATCAACCAAGTGGACATGGGGGCTACGGAACCATACTGGGGCACAGTATTCTGCAGTGGAATAGCATAATGCCAGAGATGATGATTGTAGTGTGGAAGTGCTCGCGCCCCATGAGGAGCTGGCCAGTCTTGCAATGATGTTATTCCTCGCACCAAACTTTGCTGCAGTTTTTATGAGATGTTCGTGAAATGACGGTGCGATCGAGAGTAACGCCAAGATAGACTGCAGATGAGGACCTGGGACTTGAACCTAGGTCCTTGCACATAATAGCATGTGTGCTCAATGTGGTTGTGCCAAACCTCAGCCCTTGCCATCTAGTTTAAAACACATACTCTGAGAATAATTCAGGTTTCTGGCTTCATATACAAGTATGGGTTTTACTATAAATATGTTTTAAATATAACTGAGAGTAAATAAAATCTCCCAAAAGTATTCATTTTTTCCCATTTAAGTCTTTAGTCAACAAAGCATGTGTATCTCACAGCATTTTTTTATAAAGACAAAAACTTGCTCCTTATCTCAAACCAATTTAAAGTTAGTAACACAGCACAAGAGACTTCAAACCACAAGACATTAACTGCTAACAGGAGGGTGGAGACAGTTAACTATGGCAGAATGCAAAGCCAGTGATTGACAGCTCTCTCTGTGTGGTGCTGCTGTGGTACATATTCATAGGGCAGAAGACACTAAAGCTAGAACATCAAGCTTTCCTGTCCCCACTTGTGTTTTGATAGGTCTTCCTGTGTGGAAGGTACATGCTGCAACACTCAGGGAAGCGTGTCTGCAAAAGAAATGTGGTTTCTCATCTGCCCTCCACTGTCTCACCCATAATAGCATACATTATCATGTTATTTGCCTTATCAGTTCTTCATCTTCTTTTCATTATCTCTTTAGAATACAACAGCCATATATTATGTGGCCTTATTAAATTTCAACGTGAGGAAAAATCCAGTGTTCATTAAACTAGCGGGTAAATGAGACTCCTATGCTTAGTTAGAGGAAAGATATGATGTCATTACATAAATTGCAATCTGAAGTTAGTTATGGATGGGGCTTTATTATTGTTATTATTTCTTCTGATTTACTGACTCTGGAAATAGCAAACCAACATATCTGTCACTTACAAGAAAGGACCCTTGCTGATTAGAAAACTGGAGAAATAATGTATAAAAAGTAGTTTTGTCAAATACTTGAAATCATATTTAAAATTCTGTTTTACTCTGAAGAATTCTGCAGAGGGTTGACACAAGGTCACTAGGATCCCACATAGAGCTCATGCATCTATCCTGAAAAGGGCTCAAGGACCTAAGGTTAACTGCAATGCCAAAATGTAGTATGAGTTCATCATCACTAAAAACTACTGGTGCAGCTTGGAACGTTCCTACTCATGACCACAGAATGTGAGTTCAGATCTACAGGGATGCAGAGGTCACATAGGCTCCTAAGCTGAATATGGGCCCTAGACCACATCAAATCGATGGGGTTTACAGTCAACAATGTTTATACACCTTTCCCATATTTGGGAGATACTCTCTTCCCTGATCCAGCTTTCTGGTCCTTTTTCCAGCCATGACATCATCTCCCCAGATAATAACTTGGATCCACCTGCATATCAAATTTCAGGCTCATGGAAAAAAAAAAGCAACTAGTATAGCCACAGGCCCTTTGGAATATAACTAAAATATGCTTACAAGCTGTCTACAGAGTGGAGGAACCCCCCCAACTCTTCATCGGCAGCCTTTAGATTCATGATTAGTCAACAACTTGTTTGGCTTTGTATGTTAACTCTCTTTTCAGACACCAGTTTCCAGATGCTACCATGTTGCCAACCAGACTTCCCTGGAGCGACAACCCCACCAATGTGTCCTGGAGCTCTGATTCCCCAGGACCTCCCCCACTAGGGAAAGAGAGAGGCAGGCTGGGAGTATGGATCAACCTGTCAATGCCCATGTTCAGCAGGGAAGCAATTACAGAAGCCAGACCTTACACCTTCTGCATCCCACAATGACCTTGGGTCCATACTGCCAGAGGGTTAAAGAATAGAAAAGTTATCAGGGGAGAGAATGGGATATGGAGTTCTGTTGGTGGGAATTGTACAACTCCAGTTTACTCCTCTTATCCTATGGTTTTGTCAGTGTTTCCTTTTTATAAATAACATAAAAATAAAAATAAAATGGTCAGTCAGTTACAAAGATGGTCAACACAGGTGCATCTTTCAACTGTTCAGGGTTGTCTAATGTGACCTATTATCTCTTAATATAAAATCAATATTATCTTTATCTAGACAGTCTTAATCTAGAAAATTAACTATTTTCAATTAAATACCTGTGCCAGGGGTAGAGAAGAGAAATCTGAATATGCTGTGAAGAGTAGATTAAGAGGGAGTTAGTTTATGATACTTCACTGTGAGCTTCTCATTTAATTACATAGAAATAATACCAGAGAAATTAATAATTAGAAGACATATGCTTAAAAATGAAACTAACAAAACTCTAGAACTAATAAAAGGCCTTTGACAATTCACTGTTCTATTAAATTTCACATGATTGCCTAATTTATTCCATTTCAAACTATGTGAGAACCATTTTCTTAACTACTAAAATATGGCTTAATCAACTATAGTGTGAAGTACAAGTACTCACAAATCAAAAAAGGCAAATTAAGATTTAATTCCACCATCAAGGCTCAGTCCAGCTTAGTAGGGCACACAGATCTACTGAAACCACTGAAAGTGTGAGCACATTGTACTTCATTTCGTGTAGTCTAGAATTTTCTGAATCTGGCTCTGATTAAAGATGGCATACAGACGTTCATCTGGAGAGCTTAACTCAGAAATATGTAACATAATTCTCTTTCTCTCCTAATTTCAGTTTTTAATTTAGATCAAATGAAGTTCCAGTTATGAGTATAAGGAGATTCACTAAATATCTACTCCATAGAAAATGCATTTTTTACACATATCCCTCTACGATTATAGAGGAAAAACAAGGGATGCATAGTGAAGTAGAAATTTTTTTTCTCATTTTGCCTAATACTTGAAAAAACTTTTTTTTTTTGCCAGTCTTGCAAAATTGTAGTAATGATTCCAGAAGCTACATGAGAGGCACCAAATTGTTTCATAGAAGAATGGAACACATTGTGGGTTATGTCTTCCTGTTTCTTCAGTAAAAGAAGATCGCCTTATTCAAATCTCTATGCTTTCTTTTCTTAATATCACTCCACTGGGAGGGGGGCAGTGGCACAAATGCACATATCACCATGCATAAGGACCCAGATTCGAGACTGCCTCCCCATGAGCGGTGAAGCAGGTCTACAGGTATCTATATCTCTCACTTTCTACCCCCCCTTCTCAATTTCTTTCTGTCCTATCAAATAAAATAGAAAGAAGGGGAAAAAATGGTCACCAGAAGGCATGGATTCATAGTGCTGGCACCGAGCCCCAGCAATAAAATAACACTGGTGGCAAAAGAGAAAAAAAAAAAAAAAAAAAGAAAAGGAAAAGGAAAGAAAGAGATCTCCTTTCTTAAATAAATTAATTAATTTAAAAAAAAAACCCACCTTCTGCAACCCACAAGGACCCTGGGTCCATGCTCCCCAGGGATAGAGAATGGGAAAGCTATTGGGGAGGGGATGGGATATGGAGATTGGGTGGCAGGAATTGTGTGGAGTTGTACCCCCCCATCCTATGATTCTGTTAATATCTCCTTTCTTAAATAAGTAAATTAATGTAAAAAAAAGAAAGAGCAATTAAAAAAATAAAGTAAATCATTCACTGTTCCCAAAACTCAGACTACATCAGACACTGACCAAAAATAATATCAATGTTCAGAAATGTGGTTTTAAATATTTTAGTTATATATTTGTTTAATGAAAGAGAGATATAAAGTGAAATAACCTACAGAGACCAGAGCACTGCTCAGCTCTGGCTTATGGTGGTTCTGGGGATTAAACCTGGGACCTCAGAGCCTCAGAAATGAAAATGTTTTGCATAACCATTATGCAGATTCTGCAGACCTCAAATTTTCTGAATTGTACCCAAAGGTTTAAGTCTAGGTTCTGGGAAGAGACAGAAACATGTTAAATGGTAGCCTACACAAAGAATTAGGGGGAAATAATCCTTATAATTAGTTTCCAGAGGGAAAAAGAAAATCTGAAAAGCTTAGTTTAAGCTACTTGTTTTTTGTTATCTCTTTTTTGATAATATATACATGGATATTCATGGATGAGTATAGATGCTAAACTGTAATAATCTAAGTTCTAAGAGCTAATATCACTTAGGTTGTTCAATTATACAATGTTCATTTATTAAAACATTTCTTAAACAAAATTCAGTACTCACTATTGATATTCTCAAATTAATTTGATTGACTCATACTTACTCCTATCTAGCCTGTATGATTCAATATGCTCTAGTAAGTAGAATTCTAATGCTTATAGTAATAGGTTATTTTTACTATGACAATGTTCTTAGCAACATTACTTAAAGAAGTGAAATGGTAGCAATGACTCAAATGTCCACTGATAGATGAATAGGCAAATGGAATGTGATATATGTATACAATAGAGATTACCAAGAGACACGGCACTGTGATCCATGCTACAGCATGGATTGATTCTAAAAGCATGCCAAGTGAAATAATTCATACAGAAAAAAATAAATATGATATGGTTCTACTTATATGAGGTACCTAGATAGGTTAAACTGAGCTTCAGTAGAATGGTGGTTCCCAAGGGGTTGGGCATAAAGTCTATCATATAATGAAAAACCAGATACAATTTAATCTGAAACACATTAATTTTCCAAAAAGCAAAACAAAACACAGAAGTAAACAAACTGTCTCTTTTTAAGACTTTGTGAGAACTATGGTGGCTATCTTTGGGATTGGGGGGGCATGGAACTCAGATGGTGGGTGTGGTGTGGAGCCATACCCTGTAATCCTTACAATCTTGTAAACATAAAAGTGAATCAATAAAAAAAATTACAAGAAAAAAAATTAGTTCCGAAAAAAAGCACACAATTACAATTGGTGTGGACATACTTTGAAATAAAGTAGGAACTAAGTCACCTGTATAAGCTAAAAAGATGACCAATTTTGTGAAGTTCTGATAATTTTAATTATTCTGATAATTTTAATTATTTATTTGATGGTTACTTTTTTTTTCCAGTTAATACTTTTAGTGTTTCTGTTTACATGACAGAAGCAGCAGCAGCATGAGGTCCATACTTTTTCCACCTGTGCTTTGCAAACGTCAGGACTATTCTAAGAACAATGCAGGACAAAATTGGTTATCAGACTATGATGGCAAAAGAGAAGGTAATTAGTGGTCTTGGGGAGGGAATTTAAGTTTGCAAATTAAAAAGAAAACTATTCTTCTTCTTCTTCTTCTAGCGTTTGCCCTTCTTCCGTAGCCAGTCAACAGCATCAGGTTGAGCCTGATGTAAAGTTTCGAGACCTCCTTTGAATCTGGAGAGGTGGCAGTCGTTGACTATGTGGGTCATTGTCTGTAGCCGCAGGGGCAGTTCGGGTCGTCTCTGACTCCCCAGCGATGGAGCATAGCTGCGCACGGGCCATGGCCTGTTCGATAGCGATTGAGGAGGGCCCAATCATAACGTGCTAGGTCAAAGCCGGGTTGAAGCTTGCAGGGGTCTGTGATGAGGTGTTTGTTCTTGACCTCAGCTGACTGCCAACTCTGTTTCCAAGAGTCTGGAACAGAGAAGTTCAGTGTAGGCGTAGGGGACCAGATTGGGTGACGAGACGTCAAGCGTTGGACAGGGTGGGCGAAGATATCCGCGTATATTGGCAGGTCCAGTCGAACGTAGACGTGGGAAATGAACTTAGATGATGCCACATCCCGACGAATATCTGGCAGGGCGATGTTGCTAAGAACTGGCAGCCATGGAACCGGGGTGGAACGGATGGTTCCAGAAATTATCCTCATAAGTGATTGGCAAAGACACGCTTAAGAGTTTTGAATGAATTGTCTAGCTTTATTTTTAAATACTTTATTTATGCACTTATTTATAATAAAATAAGTATTTTATTTATTCATTTATTTATTTAACTGAGATAGAATTGTCCCCCACAGGTGGGAACTAGAGGTTTGAACCAGGGTCCTTGCTCATGATGATAGTGCCCTCAACCTGGTGCGCCACCACTCACACTTGAATGAGTTCATTTTAGAGAAAACATTCAAGGGGGGAAAATATAAAGTTTGTGAAACGAAAGCAGGAATTATAACAATTTTGTTGTTAGTATGGTTTACGGAGACATTAAATAATTTGGAAACTTTATAGAAAAAGTGAAAAATCAAGATCATATTATGAGAAAGTGATCTGTCCAACAAATAACAATATTTTTCAAATGACATTTCAACATGCTTAAGTGGAGTGTTGTGTCAATAATAAACAAGGAATCTACTTTTTTTTTCACATTAACTTGAAGTGAAAAACTTAATGTTGTTTTTTTTTTTTTTTTATCTTCTTTTCTAACTAACATCAACAGGCCTTAACTCCTGTATCTGTATATCACAGAAAGGTCATATAGCATTGCTCTAGTCAATGAACCAATCAACATGTGTCAAATGTGTGTTTCTGCTAAATGAGATGATTCAAAGAGGGATTCTATTTGAGCAGATGTGGGTATTTAGGGACATAACAGAATCGTAGTGTTACAAATTCAACTTTGAAAGGGGATAAGCACAAATCAAAAACAAGTGACAGGCATTTAAAATGAAATCTATCAAAACTGGGGAGAGAGCATAATGGTGATGCAAAAAGACTAGCGCCTGAGGCACTGACATCCCAGATTCCAGCCCTAGTGGCATCATAAGCTAGAGCTTAGCAGTGCTTTGGTGAAAATGAATAAATTCATTCATTCATTCACTCCTTCATTCCTTCATTCATATCTATGAGCACCTTTTCTTCCTTTAACTTTAAAAGGTACTTCATATTTTTTAAGCTTAGTCATGGTTTATGTCATAAAAGTAAATAAATATTTCCCTTTTACTAAAGGCTGCCTATTTCAGTTCTACTTTACTACAAAATAGTCTGAGTGGCCAGATAGGTGTGTTAGTGGGTAAAAGGAAGAACTCAGATGTTTTTTTAAAAATCATGAGGGGGGGACATATTGACAAGTAGCATTAAAAAAAAAATTGAAGTGAACATGGTCCAAGTATCATCTTGAAGGAAACCTATGACTTGATTCTGAGTTTCATAGAGATAATTAATGCAGATGTGTAGTGCACATTTATCAAAATACAGTAGCCTACTACAAGGGTGGGTGAGAAACTTCTTACTGATACTGGGGAGCAAGAAACTGGGGGTGAAATTTAAGCTCTAACTTAAATTTTCTGTACCGGTCAAGCTGTTACTAGCCTTGGAAAAATCATTTTGCCTCTCTAGGGCTTCAGTTATTTTATCTCAAAACTATAGGAGTCAAACAAAATACTGTGTCCCATAATGAATACAATGCAGGTAGACAAATATTTGATAAAGCAGGTTTCTCTGATAATATACATTGTGTAACAATGCATTAAGTATTTAGAGAAAGAGTCATGTGTAATACTGCTTTATCCTCTTCTTCCACACTCACTTTACTACAAAACTCTCTTCAAAGCAAAGCTATATTCTTAAAATTATGTTTTGATCAAAAGCAGGTAAGGGAGTCTTCAGTACATCTAAAAGCCTCTAAATTTTAAATTACACAATAAAATACTGCATTCCTATATAAGCATGTGTGTATAAATATATATGTATATATTATTGCAACTACAATATCATACTCCTATATGTTTAATTTTTTTAATTTTTTAAATATTTATTTATTCCCTTTTGTTGCCCTTGTTTTTTTATTGTTGTAGTTATTATTGTTGTTGTTATTGATGTCATTGTTGGATAGGACAGAGAGAAATGGAGAGAGGAGAGGAAGACAGAGAGGGGGAGAGAGAAAGACACCTGCAAACATGCTACACCACCTGTGAAGTGACTCCCCTGCAGGTGGGGAGCCAGAGGCTCAAACCAGAATCCTTATGCAAGTCTTTGTGCTTTGTGTCATGTGCGCTTAACCTGCTATGCTACCACCTGACTCCTTTTTTTTTTTTCATTTTTAACCAGAGCATGCTCTGCTCAGCTCTGGTTTATGGTGGTACAGGGGATTGAACTTGGAACTTCAAAGCCTCAAGCATGACAGTCTCTTTGCATGTGCTATCTTCCCTATCTATATGTTTAAATTTAAAACTATAAAGAATAAACTGGTAAAAATAATTAAATGTATATGTATAAAGAATTCAAACTTCATGTTAAAGTTGACTTTAATTATGGATTCACAGCTTTGAACACCCAAGTTTAGACGTTTCTGATATGTTCACAGAATAGCTTAATACATGACCTTAGCCAAAGCATAAACATGTCTTCTTAGATCTAGCAATTTTTCATAATTAAGTAAATCTCGTTGTTTTACTTTACATCTCACCAAAGAGCTTTTTCATGCTGCCCCAAAGTCAAGTATTAAGTTCTATGTTATAGTAATAATAATAACAACAATATTTTCTTCAAGAAAAATCTCAAAAGATGTTACAATTATCAAATTCTGAGAGTCAGTTGTTGGTCTATGAGTCAAAAACTCCCCATTAGACATTCACATTACTGATTCTTAATTACAGAGCACAGGTTCCACTGAGAAGAGATCTCTGGGTGCTAAAAGCTAATCAAATAATCTCCAAAAGTCCCTCCAACTGCCATTTAACACTTAATCATGCGTTAACCATAAATTAAGCATTCAATCTCTGACAGTCTTATTTTGGAAGTGCAGGCTTGCTATTTACAATTTTGATCTGGCAGCAAGCAGTCCAGCCCATTTGCACACAATGAAAGCTTAAGTGATTTTAAATGCAGGCTAATATACATTTAAATGGGTCATTCAGATATCTGGGGATTTAAAGTTTTTCTAAATTTTCTCTGCTTATTTAGAGAACTAACTTCTTTTGATACTGGAAGTAAATTTCTCAGGTTGAGCTCTCACATGAAATCTCCTGCTGGTTAACACCTTGACTATAACCTTGGAAGACCCTACGGTTCAGATAAGCCAGGCTCATCTTCTTGATTTTTGTGGAAGTATTTGTGTCAAGATACTTCTATAAAGATCTGCCAAAGAGATTTGCCTACTCCAATTTCTTCTTCTTCTACTCCCTTCCCTTAATCTTTATATTATCAAATTACTTAAATTTTGGCCTAGGTTTATGGTACTAGTCCCCACATACAGGAGAAGATTCAAAGCTTCATGACTAGTGTATAGCAGTGTTGTGGGTGTCTCTTTTTCTCTTTCCCTCGCTCTCTCCTCCTTCCCTCTCAACTTCTAGCTGTCTCTATCAAAAAGAAAGGAAAATTTAAGGGGCCAGGTGGTGGCGCACCTGTTTGAGCACCCATGTCACAAATGTAAGAACTGGATTCTATCCTCTCCAAGTCCCCACCTGCAGGAGAAACATTTTGCAAGTGTGAAGCAGTGTTACAGGTGCCTCTCTGTCTCTCTCCCTCTCTATCACCCCTTTCCCTCTCAATTTATGGCTCTCTCTATCCAATCAACAAATAAAGATAATAAAAAATTAAGAAAATTACTTTCAGTAAATAAAAATTTTAAAAACCTTTAACAGTTACTTATATTTTGGTTTGAATGCAATTTATTGTTTCAGGATCAGTATTTTCCTATCCCATGTCCAATTACTTGAAAAAAAAACCAACAACCCTGAAATTCCAGTTCTGCTACCACCTGTATTCAGTTTAGTTCACATATGTAAAACCACTTGGATCAATTTCTAGGAACTGAGTGGTCAAGAGAGTGGACCTTGGAGGAATTAATAATCTAGTGCAGTGTTAGAAAAGTATGTTAAGGCTGGAGAGATAGTATAATGGCTATGCAAAAGGTTTTCAGACCTAATGCTCTAAGGTCCCAGGTTTAATCCCCAGCATCAGCATAAGGTAGCCGGTTAAGCGCAGGTGGCGCAACGCAAGGACCCACGTAAGGATCCTGGTTCAAGCCCCCGGCTCCCCACCTGCAGGGGAGTCACTTCACAGGCGGTGAAGCAAATGTGCAGGTGTCTATCTTTCTCTCCTCCTCTCTTGTCTTCCTCTCCTTTCTCCATTTCTCTCTGTCCTCTCTAACCCAACAATGACAACATCAATAATAACTACAACAATATATATTTTTTAATCATGGCAGTACTATGCCCAGAACTCTGTGAGAAGGGCCATTAGCCCAGAGAGCCATTTAATAGAAGAGCTTGAAGAAGTGGAGTAATTTTCGTACTCCAAGAAGTATAGTAATTATATCTTTTCTTCCTACATGTCTCTCTCTTATCTTCCAATAATTAGTCAAGCTCTTATTTTGTACTAGAAGCTCCTTTAACATGCTTCCATTATTATATTTTGTACTTTCAGGGGTGAACTGTTGTTTGAATCACTTTATTATTTATTAGACTGCAAGTTTTTGAGGGTTGAGACTAAATCTGAATTATTCCTGTAGCTTCAGTGATCAGAATGATTTGGGCAATACTATAGACGCTCATTAATTGCTTCTTTTAAAAAATTAAGTCAGGTTTATTGAGGTACAAACTTACATACAGTAAAATAAAATCTACATATAGTAAAATTCATGTAATTTAACTGTACACTTCAGTAAGTTTAATAGCTGCTTCCTGATTAAATTAATGGTGTAGTCTTTTGTTGGCTGTTATTTCTGAGATAATATTTTATGCATCGAAGAGTAATCCACAGCCAGTCACATAGTTGTTTACACTTTGTAGGGACTTCATAAAAAGATTTTTAGTAAACAAGTCCACAAAAATATTTCCATGCTGGGGCTGGGTGGTGGCACACCTGGTTGACTGCACATGTTACAATGTGCAAGGACCCAGGTTCAAGCTCCTAGTCCCCAGGTGCAGGGGGGGAAGCTTCACAAGTGGTGAAGCAGTGCTGCAGTTGTCTGTTTCTCACCCTCTCTATCCTTCCTTTCCCTCTCAATTTGTCTCTGTCCAATAAATAAGTAAAAATTAAAAAATTAAAAAATGTATATATTTCCATGCTATTACCTCACTGTTCACAAAAGGAGAAAACAATGGGTCTTATATCTGAGGTTAAAATTGCAAGGTTTGTTGCAGTATATCAGAAAATTATAGTAACTATTCAAATAATGGTTTTCATGAATCCCCGAATCTAATTTAGTCAAGAAGATTTTTAAAATTTCTTGGCATTTTTTGTTTTCAATTTGTTTTTAGCTGCAAAATATCACTTACCTTCTGCTAACCACAACTTTAGGAACTACTTACAAGTAGACAATTATCTGTGCCAAAAATACCTACAAAATTTTGGGCTGGGTTTTTGCCAATCAGTATGCCAATTAGTTACTCCAGGAGGACTGTTTGGCTTGAGATCAAGTAAAGTCTCATTGATATGCAATATCACTCATATCAGAGAGAAGACAAGGAAAATAAAAAAAAAAAAAAACATAAGACGACATTTTAGATAAAGGAAAGCTGGTGGAAAACAGCTTTTTCTTGAATTTCTCTTCAGTTCTTACACACTTCTAGAGTCTAGCCCCCATTTGAATAATCAGAATTGGCACAGAGATTCATTCTACAGATGGATCAGGCTAAAATCATCTGAAAGGAAAGCAGAGACCGTAGCTGCCATGCAGGTGTTTGGTACTAGGTTTGCCCTCAAACAGAAGGTAGTCTTGGGTGATGGTAGTAAAAAGCAAGAAATGGGGTAGTGACATAAATCATAATTTTTCAAAGTGATATGTATGTCAATTTCATATTCAAGATAAACGGACACTAGGAATCATTATACTCTGGACTTGATCCTCTTTAATATACAGTCTAACTTTGCAATAATGGAAATTTTGTGGGGAAAAAAGATATAGCATTTGTATCTGAAAAAGAGATGCAGTAGTTCATTTTATCTATTTCTCTTGTTATATCATTAAATACTCTTCTTGGACTCCTTGCATTGTTTATGGTTTTATACTTTTTTGTAGCAGGCTTCTACAACTAAATGTTCCTATGGCATTGTGAAAGGTATCAAGTTTTTAAATTATGTATATATGTTTGTTTATTTGTTTGTTTATTATTTTTTCTTCACCAGGGCACTGCTTAGCTCTGGCTTATGGCAAGACCAGGGATTGAATCTGGGAATTCTCACACCTGAGGCATGAAAGTCTGTTGTGTAAACCACTCAGCATTTTATTTTAATAGTGACTGGAAACAGAAATAACTAAATAACATTGGCCTTTAACCCCCAATTACTTTTGGGTGAGCACTAGAGAAGATATTTGAATAGGGATGATTCTAAGGAAACTCTTGTTTTCACACAAAGGTCAATATAAGAGCTCGGGGGCTGCCTCTTGGGAGTCGCGAGGGTCCACCGCGACCCTGAGGGTGGATCCAAAGACTTCGTGAGTATAGCTCTCATTGGATCAAAGGACTTGGAGCTAGTTTTCATTTTTGAGAAATCCTTTAAAAAAGTCTGGAGGGCGGGGTTTCCCGGAAGATGGCGCCCGGAGAAGCGGCCAGCCTTTGAGCTCCGGACATATCTCGTGTAAACAATAGGATTTTCTGCCTTTAGCAAGCCAGCCAATAAGGGGCCATAACGGTCATACCAAGGATGTGTCTATAACTTAATTTGGGTTAAGAATTAGAGTAGGGGGTAAAAATTCTTTTTGCTTCCTTTTAATTTTCAAGCATACATCCTCCCCGCCGCCCCCCCCCCCCCCATAAGCAGTGCCTGGGACCAGCTACTAGCAGGATACCCCATACCACCAAACAGGGTTTTTTTTTTTTTTTTTTTTTTTAATTCACTGATACACATTTGGGAAGTTCCTCGCACTGCTCTTTAATTACAACTCTTCTTCTTATCTTCTCCCTTTTCTCTCTCTTATCTCTCTCTATCTCTCTCTTTTTTTTTTTTTTAATCTTGTCATACACTTCTTTCTTCTTTGCCTTTCTGAATTTGTGAATTACTTTGGGGAAGAAATCTGACCCAGAGTGGACTCTCTACGTGTGTATCTCTGCTCTAGTTCCCTTTACACTCTTGTTACCCTTAGAATATACACTGGATAGTAGATTTGCATAACTGTCTATTCTTGCTATCCTCTCTTCCTTTTCTCTTTCTTCACTGGGATTTGGTTACTATTTTTTCACGGACTGGAGAAATTGTTTGGCTAACTGGTAACGATTAAACTCCTTCAATACTTACTTCAGTTGCTACTGTTATTCCGGAGGTTGGTGAGTGCAATTGTCATAAAGGTATTTAGTACGGTGTTACTTGTGCTCAAAACACAACAACTGAGGAACAACAGAGCATTAAAAAAAAAAAAAAGAGAGAAACACATAAATTAAAAAAAAAATGGGTAGATTAAAAACAAATAAAACTGCTACCCCAATGAATGAAGACAAGAGCCCAGAAGAAACCACAAATCAGTCAGAAGTAACCATAGATAAGAAAAGTATGCAAGCAATAATAAACTTATTAATCACAGAAATGAAAACAACATTGGAGGAAAGAAATGGCAGTATTAGGGAAACAACAGTTGAGACCCCCAAGGAAAATACTGATTATCTTGAGACAATTAGAGAACTGAAAGCTGAAATAGCTGTAATGAAGAAAGAAGCTGAGGCAAGGGAAAGCAGACTAACAGAAGCAGAAAACAGAATTAGTCAGACAGAGGATGAGTTAGAGAAAACTAAGAAAGAGGTGAAAGAGCTTAAAAAGAGATTGAGAGACACTGAAAACAACAACAGAGACATATGGGATGATCTCAAAAGAAGTAACATTCGTATAATTGGCCTGCCAGAGGAAGAAAGAGAGGAAGGGGAAGCAAACATCCTAGAGGAAATAATACAAGAAAATTTCCCAGACCTGAATAACAGAAAGGATATCAAGGTGCAAGAGGCCCAGAGAGTACCAAACAGAATCAACCCAGACCTGAAAACACCAAGACACATCATAGTCACAATGAGAAGAAGGATAAAGAAAGGATCCTAAAGGCTGCAAGAGAGAAACAAAAAGTCACATACAGGGGAAAACCCATAAGACTTTCTGCAGATTTTTCAACTCAAACTCTAAAAGCCAGAAGGGAGTGGCAAGATATCTATCGAGCCCTGAATGAAAAAGGGTTTCAACCAAGGATTATGTATCCTGCTAGACTTTCATTCAAGCTAGATGGAGGGATCAAAACCTTCTTAGACAAACAACAGTTAAAGGAGGCAACTATCACCAAGCCGGCCCTGAAAGAGGTACTAAAAGACCTCTTATAAACAAGAACATCACTATAATACTTGTAATATATCAGAGTAAACAAATTGTTTTTTAGAACAATGGCACTACAATACATTGAATCCATAATATCAATAAATGTCAATGGCTTAAACTCACCCATCAAAAGGCACAGGGTGGGGGGATGGATCAGAAAACATAACCCAACCATATGCTGCTTGCAAGAATCACATCTGTCACAACAAGATAAACACAGACTTAAAGTGAAAGGATGGAAAACTATCATACAGGCTAACGGTCCACAAAAAAGGGCAGGAACAGCCATTCTCATCTCAGACACGATAGATTTTAAATTGAATAAAGTAATAAAAGATAGGCAAGGACATTACATAATGATTAGAGGATCAATCAGCCAAGAAGACTTAACAATTATTAACATCTATGCACCCAACGAGGGACCATCTAAATACATTAAACACCTATTGAAAGAATTTCAAAAATACATCAATAGTAATACAATAATAGTGGGAGACTTCAATACCCCACTCTCACACTTAGACAGATCAACAAAGCAGAGAACCAATAAAGATACAAGAGAATTGAATGAAGAGATTGACAGACTAGACCTCTTGGACATTTTCAGACTCCTCCACCCCAAAAAACTGGAATACACCTTCTTTTCAAATCCACACAACACATACTCAAGGATAGACCACATGTTAGGCCACAAAGACAGCATCAATAAATTCAAGAGCATTGAAATCATCCCAAGTATCTTCTCAGACCACAGTGGAGTAAAACTAACTTTTAACAACAAACGGAAAATTATTAAAAGGCATAGAATTTGGAAACTAAACAACATGCTCCTTAAGAACCACTGGGTCAGACACTCACTCAAACAGGAAATTCAAATGTTCCTGGAAACTAATGAAAATGAAGACACAACCTATCAAAATATTTGGGACACAGCTAAAGCAGTACTGAGAGGGAAACTTATAGCTATACAATCACATATTAAACACCAAGAAGAAGCCCAAATGAACGAACTTACTACACACCTCAAGGACTTAGAGGAAGAGGAACAAAGGAACCCTAAGGCAACCAGAAGGACAGAAATCACTAAAGTTAGAGCAGAAATAAACAACATCGAAAATAAAAGAACCATACAAAAGATCAATGAAGCCAAATGTTGGTTCTTTGAAAGATTAAACAAAATTGACAAACCCCTAGCCAGACTCACCAAACAAAAAAGAGAGAAGACTCAAATTAATAGAATTGTAAACGATACAGGAGATATCACAACTGACACCACAGAAATCCAGAGAATTCTGCGAAACTTCTATAAAGAACTATATGCCACCAAGCTAGAGAATCTGGAAGAAATGGAACAATTCCTAGAAACCTATGCACTTCCAAAACTGAACCAAGAAGAACTACAAAATCTAAATGCACCAATCACAGACAAAGAAATTGAAACCGTTATTAAGAATCTCCCCAACAACAAAAGTCCTGGACCAGATGGCTTCACAAACGAATTCTACAAAACTTTCAGGAAACAGTTAATACCCATACTTCTTAAGCTATTCCATAAGATTGAAGAAACAGGAATACTCCCTTCCACCTTTTATGAAGCCAACATCACCCTGATACCAAAAGCTGATAGGGACAGAACAAAAAAGGAAAACTACAGACCAATATCTCTGATGAACATAGATGCCAAAATATTAAACAAGATCTTGGCCAACCGGATACAGCAACACATCAAAAAGATTGTTCATCATGACCAGGTGGGATTCATCCCAGGAATGCAAGGCTGGTTCAACATCCGTAAATCAATCAATGTCATTCATCACATCAATAAAAGCAAAGCCAAAAACCACATGATTATCTCAATAGATGCAGAGAAAGCCTTTGACAAAATCCAACACCCATTCATGCTCAAAACTCTACAAAGAATGGGAATAGATGGGAAATTCCTCAAGATAGTGGAGTCTATATATAGCAAACCTACAGCCAATATCATACTCAATGGAGAGAAGCTGAAAGCATTCCCCCTCAGATCAGGGACTAGACAGGGCTGCCCACTGTCACCGTTACTCTTCAACATAGTATTGGAAGTTCTTGCCATAGCAATCAGGCAAGAGAAAGAAATCAAAGGGATACAGATTGGAAGGGAAGAAGTCAAGCTCTCACTATTTGCAGATGATATGATAGTATACATAGAAAGACCTAAAGAATCCAGTAGAAAATTACTGGAAGTTGTTAGGCAATATAGCAAGGTATCAGGCTACAAAATCAATGTACAAAAATCAGTGGCATTTCTTTATGCAAACACTAAATCTGAAGAAGAAGACATGCAGAAATCACTCCCATTTACTGTTTCAGCAAAATCAATCAAATACCTAGGAATAAAGTTGACCAAAGAAGTGAAAGACTTGTATGCTGAAAACTATGAGTCGCTACTCAAGGAGATAGAAACTGATACCAAGAAATGGAAAGATATCCCATGCTCATGGATTGGAAGAATAAATATCATCAAAATGAACATTCTCCCCAGAGCCATATACAAATTTAATGCAATACCCATCAAAGTTCCACCAAGCTTCTTTAAGAGAATAGAACAAACACTACAATCATTTATCTGGAACCTGAAAACACCTAGAATTGCCAAAACCATCCTAAGGAAAAGAAACAGAAATGGAGGCATCACACTCCCAGACCTTAAACTATATTATAAAGCCATCATCATCAAAACAGCATGGTACTGGAACAAAAATAGGCACACAGACCAGTGGAACAGAATTGAAAGCCCAGAAGTAAATCCCAACACCTATGGGCATCTAATCTTTGATAAGGGGGCCCAAAGGATTAAATGGAAGAAGGAGGCTCTCTTCAATAAATGGTGCTGGGAAAACTGGGTTGAAACATGCAGAAGAATGAAATTGAACCACTTTATCTCACCAGAAACAAAAATCAACTCCAAATGGATCAAAGACCTAGATGTCAGACCAGAAACAATCAAATACTTAGAGGAAAACATTGGTAAAACACTTTCCCATCTACACCTCAAGGATATCTTTGATGAATCAAACCCAATTGCAAGGAAGACCAAAGCAGAAACAAACCAATGGGACTACATCAAATTGAAAAGCTTCTGCACATCCAAAGAAACTATTAAACAAACAGAGAGACCCCTCACAGAATGGGAGAAGATCTTCACATGCCAGACATCAGACAAGAAACTAATCACCAAAATATATAAAGAGCTCAGCAAACTCAGCCGCAAAAAAGCAAATGACCCCATCCAAAAATGGGCAGAGGAAATGAACAAAACATTCACCACAGAGGAGATCCAAAAGGCTAACAAACATATGAAAAACTGCTCTAGGTCACTGATTGTCAGAGAAATGCAAATTAAGACAACACTAAGATACCACCTCACTCCTGTAAGAATGGCATACATCAAAAAGGACAGCAGCAACAAATGCTGGAGAGGATGTGGGGACAGAGGAACTCTTTTACATTGCTGGTGGGAATGTAAATTGGTACAGCCTCTGTGGAGAGCAGTCTGGAAAACTCTCAGAAGGCTAGACATGGACCTTCCATATGACCCAATAATTCCTCTCCTGGGGTTATACCCCAAGGACTCCATAACACCCAACCAAAAAGAGGTGTGTACTCCTATGTTCATAGCAGCACAATTCATAATAGCTAAAACCTGGAAGCAACCCAGGTGCCCAACAACAGATGAATGGCTGAGAAAGCTGTGGTATATATACACAATGGAATACTATGCAGCTATCAAGAACAATGAACTCACCTTCTCTGACCCAGCTTGGACAGAGCTAGAAGGAATTATGTTAAGTGGACTAAGTCAGAAAGTTAAAGATGAGTATGGGATGATCCCACTCATCAACAGAAGCTGACTTAGAAGATCTGAAAGGGAAACTAAAAGCAGGACCTGATCAAATTGTAAGTAGGGCACCAAAGTAAAAACCCAGTGGTGAGGGGTAGACATGTAGCTTCCTGGGCCAGTGGGGGGTGGGAATGGGCGGGAGGGATGGGTCACGGTCCTTTGGTGATGGGAATGGTGTTTATGTACACTCCTAGCAAAATGTAGACATATAAATCAGTAGTTAATTAATATGAGAGGGGGAAATCAATTGTATGTCTCAAAGGTTCTCAAAAGACAAACTGAATCTTTTTAATAGATAGGCTACGTGTTTGATATGCGGACTCTCTCAAAAGCCTAGACCAAGTAGATTAGAAGCTTCCAATAGCACAGCTATATACAAGATACTGGGTACTGTACAGCAAACCATAACAAAGGGACTTTTCAAAGTTAACCCAATTAACAAATAATGTGATGATAATATTAACTATTGATTGTCTTTTTGAACCCTAAGACAGCAGGAACCTCACATCTTCACTATAGAGCCCCTACTTCCCCCTGTCCTGGCACCCTTGGATAGGGCTCACTTTCCCGTATGCTTCTCCCAATCCATACCAAATAATATTGCATCCGCCGATCACAACCTAACCAAAGCAACGATTGCCATCTCAACATGCTTCACCTCAGTGTGTATCCAGAGACTTCACGTGTGGAATGACAACCCTTCAGCTTCATTACTCGGGTGAGACCTTTCCTTTTATAGTACACTCTAATTTCATCTCAGGTAGTTCACTTTCTAACAAAGTCCCATAACCTAGACATACACCAGTTTCTGTGAGAGAGAGCGTATGTGCACACGTATCCATAAACTACTGCAAAAAATATACCTGAAAGCAGGATTACACTAGAGTTTGCAGTGAGTACCTCCCTAACACTTCCTCTCCACTATTCCAATCTTGGGATCCATGATTGCTCAACAAATTGTTTGGCTTTGTATGTTAACTCTCTTTTCAATCACCAGGTTCCAGATGCCACCAGGATGCTGGCTAGGCTTCCCTGGATTGAAGACCCCACCAATGTGTCCTGGAGCTCAGCTTCCCCAGAGACACACCTTACTAGGGAAAGAGAGAGGCAGACTGGGAGTATGGACCGACCAGTCAACGCCCATGTTCAGCGGGGAAGCAATTACAGAAGCCAGACCCTCTACCTTCTGCAACCCTCAACGACCCTGGGTCCATGCTCCCAGAGGGCTAGAGAATGGGAAGGCTATCATGGGAGAGGGTGGGTTATGGGGATTGGGTGGTGGGAATTGTGTGGAGTTGTACCCCTCCTACCTTATGCTTTTGTTCACTAATCCTTTCTTAAATTAAAAATTTAAATAAAAAAAAAAATAAAAAAAAAAGGTCAATATAAGGGTGATTTGTTTGTGTAGGCTGAAAATTATTTTAATAAGAAACAATAATATATACCTAAACAGAAACAGGAAAACTTACAGTGAGCAGAGACTACAGAATGAACTTGAGACAGAATAAGAAAGTAGCAGGTTAAAGCAGAAAATACTGGCTTTGTTTGTGAGGGAAGAAAAGCTATTTAGGAATAAAGGAGAGTCCTGGTCTAAGTGATGTAGCATTACCCCAAGGGTGAGAGTCCACCGAAAGATAACACCACGTTACCTAAATATTGATTTCCCAGTAAAGGCTTGTGGTCAGAAAATGACAGGAAGTACTGGGGGAACACAAGCACTGTTGCACCATCTAAGAACACATGTTCCCTGGCACACGTTTCCCATATGATTGGGGAAGGATTTGTTGCATGAGAAACGAGAGTATTAACAGGTGTGGGTGTGGCTTAGAAAAGAGGTGAAGGTGGGATTTGAATGTTTATATAAACTATTGTTATGGGCGATGGCTCTTGCTCTCTGTCAAGGTGGGCTGGCTAACATGTAAATAAATAATAAATGCACCCTTTCTCTATTCTTTCTCTTGGACTACTGGTACTCAACATGTGGGTGTTCTCAATTTTGATGAATAAAGTTTGAAATTCCTGAAAATCATGTTTTCTCCTCAATTCTTTGTTGGGTTTGTATGTGATGAACCTTTAAACATGTGGGGAGTACTCTTGGCCCTACTCCCCCCAATACAGACTCATTTTTATGTTAGGAAAAAAAAGTCAAAAGTCAGATTTCAGTGAGAATTTCTTCATGACAAAGGACAGTTGTCCTCCTCTGTCATAAACAGAAATGTGCATGGAGGTGAAATGGGATGGAGAATTTACATGATGGCAGTTTTAAGTATAAGTTATTGAAGTTGTTACTGTCTTCTGATGTAGTCTGAGAAAGATATATTGGAGTTATAAGCTCTGACACTTGGGTGATTAGCAGCCATTACAGGCTGTTTGGGAGAAGTCAGTGGGGATCTTATGTTATACAAAACATTATGCAACGAAAATCACTAATAAGGATGATATAGGACTGAATACCTTGGCACCTGACTGGAAAAAAAAAAAAAGCCTCCTGCTGGCACGTCTATTAATTTTCATTTAAATAGTTTAAGATATCTTAAAACACCATTGGAAGAAATAAACACCATAAAAGTATCTGCCTTTGAAATTATTCAACTACCTGGAATTTCTACTCCACAGGAGACTGAAGTTAGTAGAAATGAATAACAAGTGACCAGATCTCACTCTATGTCTTTCCACAGTCTCACTTAACAAGCAATTGTGCTGGTGCTCTTGAAAATAATATCAGACCAGTCCTATAAACTACACAGGGGTAGGATTGTAGTATAACAACATTTTTAATAATTTATTTTCAATATATTCAATATTTTATTTTAACTTAATATGTTAACTTTTTGTTTCTAGAATTGCGCTTGTATAAGGTAAAGTTGTCTCCTAAGAACAGAACAAAAACTACAAAAGTTTATCTGGAACCAGAAAAGACCTAGAATTGCTAAAACTATTTTGAGAAGAAAGAACAGAACTGGAGGCATCATACTCCCAGATCTCAAATTGTATTGTAGAGCTATTGTGATCAAAACTGCTTGGTATTGGAACATAAATAGAAACATTGACTAGTGGAATAGAATTGAGAGCCCAAAAGAAGTAAGCCCCCACACCTATGAACATCTAATCTTTGACAAAGGTGTCCAGACTATTAAATGGGGAGAGAGGAGCCTTTTCAACGAATGGTGCTTTTCGGGGTATCTCTCTCCCTCTCCGGTGGGGTGGTCTCCAGGGGAAGGGTAACGGGCTGGTTCTTTCTCGCTCACGACAGGGGTGACATGAAGTAAAAGACACCAGGGGACTCTTAGCGTGAATCTAGAATCTGAGTCCTTGAGTCCCAGAATCCTAGAGTCCGTTTATTAGCAAAATTGACATGAGTTAAATAGAAAAGCAATGGAGGTAATTATTGTTGAAATATGACAGAAATTACAGGTTTCTTAACAGTCAGCATGCCCCCAAAGTAGGGGGCTGGTATGACAGGAATTGATGAGATACAAAACAGTTATTTTCCATGACACAAGCAACTTAATTATCCAAAGGTATTTGAGAGAAGCATAGGGGTTAAACCCGTAGGGTGAGACAGAGAGAAGATGGATATCAAAAGCCATATAGTTTGGAATTTCTCTTGTCTGGGGTCTGAGGTGTGTGATGAAGTGTGTCATAAGGTGTGTTCTTCTGTGATCAGAAGGTGACTTTGAATGAGTGAATCTGCGGCCATGTGGCCTGCAGTTAATGGAGGGAAGTACTGGGTTATCTGTGGGCCTGAGAGTCAAGAAGGAAAGAACCAAGTCTGAGTTTCCCCCCTTATGCTCACCTCGGTTGAGAGAGACTTACCAAGAGATTATCTTCTCAGACCTCCATCCAAAGATGGGGGTGGTTCTCCCTAAACTCTGTCAGGCTCACACATGTTCCCAACATCTCCTCCTAATTTCTTTAATTAATGAACTGTGTTTATGGATCAATGTCAGTTAGAGCATTTCTTTCCTCTAAAGGAATACGAGTGTAAGGGTGAACTGAGACTCTCTGTACTGTAACATTAATTATGTCATGTATGCGTTTCTTGAGGAATTGAATGAGGCAAGGAATAATCAGTGATAGAGCTACCATAGCTAGCAAAGGGCCTAGGAGAGGTAGAAGCCAAGCAGTTAAAGGAGAAGAGAACCAGGAGTTAGTATTGAAAGGGGAAAAGGAATTTTTAATATCACAGCTAAGTTTGTGCAGATATTAACATTTCGGTTTTACAAATCTAATTTCATTTACAAAAGAAACAACATTTTTCTAGACAAAGATCACACTATTTAGCATAAATCAAGTCCAAACCATGGCAGTTCTGGAGTACCACCTTGGCAAGGGAGTTCATCTGTCTCTGGAGAGGCTCCAAGCTGTCCGAGGTGAAGTTAAATGGACTGTCGAAGTGATTTTCAATGTGTCCAGCAGCATAGAGAGATTGTCCCAAAGTCCACCAGCAAGTCTAAGGGATGCAGTCAGTGGATGTGATGTCCAGGGGAAGAAACAGCACGTCTGGTCCTCTGGTGGGTCAGCGCCAGCTGATGAAATTCTTCTTCTTCATAGAGGGTCAGCTGTGGAATAAGAAAAACTAGGAGGCAAGGACCAGGTAGAGAAGAACTGACAAAAAAATTAGGTCAGCAGAAAGAGAATTGGGTAGGCTGGTGAGGTTAGCTGGAGTATATACTGGCATGGTGTCCTTTAATGGTAAGGACTTGCCAACAGGGACTCTGGATTTTCCAAGAGCAGTAATGTCATCCACCATAATAAAAAGAAAACAAACATTCCAGCATTGAAAAAAGAAAAAGAAAAAAAATGTGTCTCTATGACTATGTGTCTCTATAAATTGGGTGGCTTTGTCAATGAGATATAATAAATGGACAATTCGAATTTCTGTAAATATTAAGAAGGTTTAGTAAAGTTACTTCATTGATACTTTAGCCAACTGAATACTGGGGGGTGCATTCCCCTTCTTTTTTTTATTAATTGAGCTTAAGGGTTATAGTTTTTCTTGTTTGAGCTGTAGCCCACATAAATTTAGAAAAAGTACCAACTGAGAAAAAAAATTGTTTACCAAACATGGGCAGGTGAGTTACATCAATCTGCCAGAGAGCACTGGCTTTTATCAATGGGGATTAGTCTTCAAATTCTGCATAGCAGGATCTTAATTAAACAAAGCAGGAGCCAGTAAAGTGCTCTCACTATGGCAGGTCAAGCGTTAAAATTTAAGACACTTATAAAAAGTGAAAAAAAAATTTAAGATATGAGTGACTTTAGGAGTCATCACACACCCATAAATAAAAAAGAAAAATGTTTAGTTTTAAATCTTACCATATGAGCAGTCGGTTCTTCATCTGTAGATTGTACCTATAATTATTTACTTAAGAGAAAATAATGTGTACCAAGTTAGAAGTTTAATGGTTAGAATTGGCTTGAGTTCCTTCATATGATTTTAGAAGGCTCTTTATTAAAATATACCAGTATGTTATAGAAAGTCAATACCTAATGTGTTGACATGATAAAATGCTTACTATTTTTTTTTAATCACTTAAACAATTTTAAACTTAGTTTGTTAGAATCTTTGCTTATCACAAAGCTTATCACACCCTTAGGGCAGCTATAAACAAGGGTGGGTACACAACTTAATTGATCTTTCACTTAAAAAGCTAAGATAAACCTCATAGCTTAAATGTTTAAAAATAAATTTTTACTGTTACATTTATTTTAGATGACAATATTAGACTAAATAATTTTGTTGAATCAGATCTGCCGAATAAAAAAATTTTTACCAGGCCAGGAATATCATGTTTAACCCTTTATTCCTGGCAAGGCCACTGCTCTACCCTGACTGGGTCATTAGAAAGCCAGACTAAGCATGGAATTTGTTACAGTGGCAGTTGGTATTAGGGTGCTGGTGATATTTAGAATTCTCACAAGTATGAGAGACTGCAGAGGCGTCTCACCACGCCTAGAGATCTCAGAAAATCTCTGACTAATGAACTGATGCTGATATTAGCTATCAGAAGGATGAAACTGTCTTATATTTTAGTCTGGTAAAGGTGTGCCAACTCTACAAGTCAGGATCTTTAAAATCACATTCAGCTTAGCATTCCCCCTCAGATCAGGGACTAGACAGGGCTGTCCACTGTCACCGTTACTCTTCAACATAGTATTGGAAGTTCTTGCCATAGCAATCAGGCAAGAGAAAGAAATCAAAGGGATACAGACTGGAAGGGAAGAAGTCAAGCTCTCACTATTTGCAGATGATATGATAGTATACATAGAAAGACCTAAAGACCTAAAGAATCCAGTAGAAAATTACTGGAAGTTGTTAGGCAATATAGCAAGGTATCAGGCTACAAAATCAATGTACAAAAATCAGTGGCATTTCTTTATGCAAACACTAAATCTGAAGAAGAAGACATGCAGAAATCACTCCCATTTACTGTTTCAGCAAAATCAATCAAATACCTAGGAATAAAGTTGACCAAAGAAGTGAAAGACTTGTATACTGAAAACTATGAGTCGCTACTCAAGGAGATAGAAACTGATACCAAGAAATGGAAAGATATCCCATGCTCATGGATTGGAAGAATAAATATCATCAAAATGAATATTCTCCCCAGAGCCATATACAAATTTAATGCAATACCCATCAAAGTTCCACCAGGCTTCTTTAAGAGAATAGAACAAATACTACAATCATTTATCTGGAACCTGAAAACACCTAGAATTGCCAAAACCATCTTAAGGAAAAGAAACAGAAATGGAGGCATCACACTCCCAACCTTAAACTATATTATAAAGCCATCATCATCAAAACAGCATGGTACTGGAACAAAAATAGGCATACAGACCAGTGGAACAGAATTGAAAGCCCAGAAGTAAATCCCAACACCTATGGGCATCTAATCTTTGATAAGGGGGCCCAAAGGATTAAATGGAAAAAGGAGGCTCTCTTCAATAAATGGTGCTGGGAAAACTGGGTTGAAACATGCAGAAGAATGAAATTGAACCACTTTATCTCACCAGAAACAAAAATCAACTCCAAATGGATCAAAGACCTAGATGTCAGACCAGAAACAATCAAATACTTAGAGGAAAACATCGGTAAAACACTTTCCCACATACACCTCAAGGACATCTTTGATGAATCAAACCCAATTGCAAGGAAGACCAAAGCAGAAACAAACCAATGGGACTACATCAAATTGAAAAGCTTCTGCACATCCAAAGAAACTATTAAACAAACAGAGAGACCCCTCACAGAATGGGAGAAGATCTTCACATGCCAGACATCAGACAAGAAACTAATCACCAAAATATATAAAGAGCTCAGCAAACTTAGCCGCAAAAAAAGCAAATGACCCCATCCAAAAATGGGCAGAGGAAATGAACAAAATATTCACCACAGAGGAGATCCAAAAGGCTAACAAACATATGAAAAACTGCTCTAGGTCACTGATTATCAGAGAAATGCAAATCAAGACAACACTAAGATACCACCTCACTCCTGTAAGAATGGCATACATCAAAAAGGACAGCAGCAACAAATGCTGGAGAGGATGTGGGGACAGAGGAACCCTTTTACATTGCTGGTGGGAATGTAAATTGGTACAGCCTCTGTGGAGAGCAGTCTGGAAAACTCTCAGAAGGCTAGACATGGACCTTCCATATGACCCAGTAATTCCTCTCCTGGGGTTATACCCCAAGGACTCCATAACACCCAACCAAAAAGAGGTGTGTACTCCTATGTTCATAGCAGCACAATTCATAATAGCTAAAACCTGGAAGCAACCCAGGTGCCCAACACCAGATGAGTGGCTGAGAAAGCTATGGTATATATACACAATGGAATACTATGCAGCTATCAAGAACAATGAACCCACCTTCTCTGAGCCATCTTGGACAGAGCTAGAAGGAATTATGTTAAGTGAACTAAGTCAGAAAGATAAAGATGAGTGTGGGATGATCCCACTCATCAACAGAAGCTGACTAAGAAGATCTGAAAGGGAAACTAAAAGCAGGACCTGATCAAATTGTAAGTAGGGCACCAAAGTAAAAACCCAGTGGTGAGGGGTAGGCATGTAGCTTCCTGGGCCAGTGAGGGGTGGGAGTGGGCGGGAGGGATGGGTCACAGTCCTTTGGTGGTGGGAATGGTGTTTATGTACACTCCTAGCAGAATGTAGACATATAAATCAGTAGTTAATTAATATGAGAGGGGGAAATCAATTGTATGTCTCAAAGTTTGTCAAAAGACAAACTGAATCTTTTTAATATATAGGCTATGTATTTGATATGCGGACTCTCTCAAAAGCCTAGACCAAGTAGATTAGAAGCTTCCAGTAGCACAGCTATATACAAGATACTGGGTACTGTCCAGCAAACCATAACAAAGGGACTTTTCAAAGTTAACCCAATTAGCAAATAATGTGATGATAATATTAACTATTGATTGTCTTTTTGAACCCTAAGACAGCAGGAACCTCACATCTTCACTATAGAGCCCCTACTTCCCCCAGTCCTGGAACCCTTGGATAGGGCCCACTTTCCCGTATGCATCCCGTATGCATCTCCCAATCCAAACCAAATAACATTGCATCTGCCGATCAACGATTGCTACCTCAACATGCTTCACCTCAGACTGTGTCCAGAGACTTCACGTGTGGAATGACAACCCTTCAGCTTCATTACTCGGGTGAGACCTTTCCTTTAATAGTACACTCTAATTTCATCTCAGGTAGTTCACTTTCTAACAAAGTCCCATAACCTAGATATACACCAGTTTCTATGAGAGAGAGCTTATGTGCACACGTATCCATAAACTACTGCAAAATATATACCTGAAAGCAGAAGTACACTAGAGTTTGCAGTGAGTACCTCCCTAACACTTCCTCTCCACTATTCCAAGCTTGGAATCCATGATTGCTAAACAAATTGCTTGGCTTCATATGTTGACTCTCTTTTCAATCACCAGGTTCCAGATGCCACCAGGATGCTGGCCAGGCTTCCCTGGATTGAAGACCCCACCAATGTGTCCTGGAGCTCAGCTTCCCCAGAGACACACCTTACTAGGGAAAGAGAGAGGCAGACTGGAAGTATGGACCGACCAGTCAATGCCCATGTTCAGCGGGGAAGCAATTACAGAAGCCAGACCTTCTACCTTCTGCAACCCTCAACGACCCTGGGTCCATGCTCCCAGAGGGCTAGAGAATGGGAAAGCTATCATGGGAGGGGGTGGGTTATGGAGATTGGGTGGTGGGAATTGTGTGGAGTTGTACCCCTCCTACCTTATGTTTTTGTTCATTAATCCTTTCTTAAATAAAAAATTTTTTAAAAAAATTATCTCATTTATATAGATTCCCCCCCCCCTAATTTTAACCTTCCCTCTACTGGTTAGCAATTTAGGGACTTTGGGGAAGTTGCTAAATAATTCTAAACTTATTTATGTGAGGATTCAGTAATGGCATTTTTTAAAAAAGTACTTAACAAATGTTAACCATTATAGCTTAATGGGACCAATAGGACTAGTTTTTTTTTTTATGAGGCTACATGCTAAAGAGAATTTACACATTTTTAAAAAGCAATATAGAAATAAACCTGAATGAGGTAAATAAAAGCAAAGTACACTTTCTTTGATGCATATCTAAAATGGACATCTTACAGTAGCTCTCATGCACTGTTTCAAAATTAATTGTTTCAAATCTATGACATTTGGCTTTTGTTCTAGGATTTGTCTGTTGTCACTAAGGCTTAACAGGTCACAGGAACCACTGGAATGTCACTCAGTACAAATATAATAGATTAGAATTTAGTAACCAGTGGAACAAACTGAGTTGTAGAGGATAGAAGCAGGTGGACAAAACGTCTTCCCTTTGTCCCTTTTCATATGTGGGTGAGAAACTTCAAAAGTCGCCAGAAAGAGGTCCTCCTAGGCATGGTAGGTTGTTATGATAATCTTGGTGATAGACTTAGATATCTTTATAATTTCTCCCTACTTCATTTCCATTATCGCTCACACCCCTATACTAGGATTTTGATGATAGTGTCAACTATTTCCTAGAAAACTCAGATAAGAGTGGTCCTGAAAAGAGATAGCCAGATACTTTAGATTTGAGTTGCCCACCAGTCTGAAGAAATTTGGGAATTTTATTTTGGAAGTGGATGGTTTATAAATACATACTTGTCTTCTTCAGGACACAACAACACCTATTTACTTATAAACATAAAGTCAATGTAAAATTTTGTAAAATGTACTAGGGCCATCAGTCTTAGCACAATGATATGATATAGAGAAGAAAGATCAATATTTCCAAATTCTCAAGTGGGGCAATAGGTTCTTTAAAACAACTAGCCTTACTGTAAATACTCTGTAGTTTGGAGATAATTGTGCCCGAGACCATGAATATCTTTGAAATATGGGAAATATGCTTGACCCTCTGACTTACTAGCTTACTTATGACTCCAGGATTACAAAACGTATATTAAAAAGATAATGAAGGGGGCGGCGGCACATTAGATTAACTGCTCATAGTGTGAAGGTCAAGGATCCCAGTTTGAGCCCCCAGCTACCCACCTGCAGGGAGGTCACTTTGCAAGCAGCTAAGCAGGTCTGCAGGTATCTATCTGTCTCTCCCCCTCTCTGTCTTCCCCTCCTCTCTCAATTTCTCTCTGTCCTATCCAACAACGACAACAGCAGAAACAACAATGGAAAAAAGATGGCCACCAAAAGCAAAGGATTTGTAGTGCAGGCACAGAGACCCAGTGATAACCCTGAAGGCAGAGAGAGAGAGAGAGAGAGAGAGAGAGGAAGAGGAGAGACTGAAGAAAGTAACATAGATGTGAAACTTTATTACCACTATAGATTCATTCCCCCACAACGTAAAAATGGCTCAAATGCCTGATTCTGAGTTATATTATTTCCTTATGCATTGATACTTCATGCTTATTTTCATCCATTCTGCCTCCATCTCCCATACTTCCTTACTTCTTCCTAATTCTTTCCACTGAATAAAAACAAAAGAATATATGTGCTTCTGCTACTAATCTACTAGCTGATGAGTTTGGTGAGCTAAGATGGAGTCTGTCTTGCTAACAAACCTGTTTTCTGACTATTGACAGTTGATTATAACTTTCCTGTTATGAGAGCTGACCGCCACTAGATAGTTACTTTGCTCAACTGCACTCTTGACCTACCTTCAACATCTTCAGAATGCTTATCATACAAAAGCTTGCTTTTGATATCATCAAACAGACATGGTTAACCCTCTTGCTCCAACATTTGCAGCAGGATCCGATTACAGTCAAATAGTTAACTGGTCTGCCAACTGCACATAAAAGCCCAGTGAATCTTTAGCACTTGGGTGAAGCTTTCCATAGCCTCTGGCTCTCTTCTCCCTTGAAGAGTAAACCTTAACTTCCCTCAGCTATCTGTCTTCTGTTTATTCTTTTTATTTGTGCAGAAGAGATCTGATGTATTGTTAATGTGCAATGTATTTTCAATATATTCACTGGTAACATTTATATTTATTATTATTTCTTAAATAAAGACAAATTGAGAGGGAAGGGGGTGGTTAAGAGGGAGAGGTACCTATAGCCCTGCTTTACCACTTGTGAATCTTACACCCTGCATATGGGACCAGGGGCTTGACCTTGGGTCCTTACTCCCTGCAACATCTGCACTTAACCAGGTACTCCACCATTCAGCCCTGGTAACATTTGTTCTTAAGGGGGATGGTGGGTGGACACAAACAGAAAAGCAAAGGGCCAGGAGTATGTATCACTCACTTGAATAGAGCACTGCTTTGCATGAGAGCAACTTAAATTTATGCCTGGCCCATACCACATTGAAGGAAACCTCAGTGATGCGTTTTGCTTCCTTTCTCCTGTTGCTTCTCTATCTTTCTGTCTCCATCAGAACAAAGGTCACCAGCAAAAAAAATAAAGCGGTCAAGAAGATAACTCAGCATTTGAGCACAGGCTTTGCATGCCTAAGGCTTAAGAGGTTCCAGGTTCACTTCATATATGCTGGGTTGAGTGGTACTCTGGTCTGTTTCTCTCTTTCTCCCACAAAAAAAAAGTGTTTTTTGTTGTTGTTGCTGTTACTGCTTTTTAAGCAAACAAATAGCAAAAAAGAGACAGAGATCCAGTCCACTCCTTTTTGTGAATGGAGAGCAGAGACTTCTATTTCCATTTCAAGGTCATTTCATTTCGTTATCCTTGGCTGGCAGCATGGTAGCCTCCTGCTCCCTGGTGCTTTTTTAAGTTTAAATTAGTTTCCAATAAAGATGCGCAACTTGCAGGAGAAAGCATTGTTTTTAATACACTTGTAACTAATGCTGCCGGTCCTTGGGGAATTTCAAAGGACCTCAAAGGCAATAGTTCTCTACCCAGGAGCAAAGAAGTCATTATAGCTTGTACTGGAAGATTTAATAGGTGTCATAATTTATCATGTAAACCGAAAAGTGTTTCTTAATTAAGTGCGTACGTTAATGAATTTTTTAATTTGATCCCTAGTAAGTACCTTGCTATACTAATTGCAATATTCTACACATTAGTCATCCGCTGTTGCCCTTGGCTATTTTCTACCCTGAGAGGGAGAGAAAGAGAGCTTTTCAGTTAAAGTTCATTTAACTCTTTCCACCCAACAAATTAGATTTAGTCTTACTCACATTGGAATGGCAGCTGTGGTTGAATTTCACTGACCTTTCAGAGTACCTGGCATATAGGAACCAGCTTAAATTTTTTTTTTTCAAAAGGTGACAAACTAGGATAAGTGCTCATCAAATAAGGTCCTCCACTTCCTAAGGGGGGCTTTCTTTGGTTCTCCTGAGATTGAAGAGGTATGCAAAGGGTAAAACAGGGAGAAAGACCTTGTTTTCTTTTGTTCTCTTCTGAGACCTCTACAGTATGATTAATGAAGGGCTGAAATTTGCCAATACTTCCCAAATTCAAAAGAGTAAAGGGGAGGCGGGGGAGCCTTGGCAGTGCATACTTACTGGATATCAGTGATGCCTGGGCAGTATATGATGTGGAGTACATGGCATCATAATCCAAATTATGGCACAAGATTATTACAACTATCAAAAAAAGTTTATAGGAAGGAAAGAGTGATCAAATCATTATATATGCAAATATTATAGTGATTGTATTCTGATGTGATGACTAATTTCTTTTTCTATATAGCTGCACTTTCCAAATGTAAAATGATGTTCATGTGTTATCTCATCAGAAAAACCTCTTCATTTCCATAATATCAAATGAGAAGACTTTAGGTTTCAAATTTGCTTTTAGTATGAGATACTCTTCAATTAAATAGTATTTTTTTATATGTTCAAATTGATCCACAACTGAGTTAACAGAAAGCCACCAGTTACAAGGTGAGACTAAAGAATGGTTCTAAACAAACAAGAACCCTTCAATATTTGGCTTTTTGCGGACATACTGGATTATTCAGGGGGAAAGTCCCATTATCATAATAAATCTTTTTTTTTTTTTAGTTTTCTTATATTTAGAGACACACATTTCCCTCTCTTACTTGCAATCTATAATAACACATTTACATGACAGAACTACATAAGAAAATCAATGTGTCAGGAAGATAAAGAAAAATAGTGTTTAGTTGACAAGGTGCCAGCGCTTTAATTCTGATACATTTGTATTTTATGAAGAGCTCTTATGCACAGAAACATCACCTTAAACACTAGCTCTAAAAAGTTTAGCTATGGGATTGAAAATTTATCATTGAGTTAATAGTGGTTTACAAGATTATAAGATCACAGGGCATATTTCCACACTGTACCTGTCACCAAAGTTCTGTGATCCCAACCTTACAAAAACAACCACTATGCTTTGACAAGATCCTCTTGACAGTTTGACAACTTCTTCTATTTTTTTTGTACTTTCCTTGAAGTTCAGATTTAAGTTCTAGATTCCACATGTAAGTGAAACTTCCTCATGCTTGTCTTTCACCTCTTTCCTTACTTTACTATAAGCTATGAGATTTTTAAAAAGCCACTTAAACTGAAACTATGCTAAATATCAAACGCCAAATAAGATACAGGAAACCCAATTAAATTTAAATTTCAGATAAACAGTAAGCACGTTTTACTTAATAGGGGAGGTTAATGGTTCACAATAAAGTTATTGAAACAGGGTAAACTTTTTCATCTCACCATTAACAAGAGTCGGTAAGACTTTTGCATGTAAATCTGTTCCATTATTTGCCAAATCTGGTAACCCTACAAATAAAGTGTTTAAGGTGCATCAGAATCAGTCATGAAGGGGCAGGGTGGTGGCACACCTGGTTAAGTACGTATTACAAGGAATCAGGTTCAGGCACCTCCAGAGGGGAAGCTTCATGAGCCACGAGGCAGATGTGCAGCTATCCTTCTGTCCCTCTCCCTCTCTGTCTCCCCTCCCTCTCATTTTTCTCTACATTCTATCAAGTAAAGTAAATAAAGTAAGAAAAAAAGAATCACTCAGGGAGATTTTATCTATCAATACTTGTTTAATACACAAGCTCCTACCTAAGAAATTTAATCTGTTGGGGCTGGAGGTCCATTTACCTAACAGTAAAAAGTCTATACTCTAGGAGATTCCTCATTAGAACCCAAATCTAATCTTGACACCATTCTTCTCAAAGGAATCCTCCTCACATTTCCCTGCTCCTCAGAAGTATGTTAGGATCTGTTCAAATGTAAATCCTCATTGTAAGACACTACTGGGAATAGTTTCTGTATTCTCAAGTATCAAGAGAGAATTGATGATTTCTGATGTCTTTGTTAGGACTCGAATTCTTTTTTGAATGCATTATGTTACTTCATTCAAATTTCATTTTCATAGCAAAGCAAATGAGCTAACACAAACAAACAAAAAATAAATAACTTTAGACTCTGTGAAAATATGGTGGTTACCAGAGGGGTGGAAAAGGACAGGGTCAAACTGACACCAGAGAGCATCAAAGGAACACTGGAATTTGGGGGTGGTTATAGTGAGGTAAGTGTACATACATATTGAAGTGTAAAGCTATATTCTCCAAAATTCACATACTATTTTAAGCTAATGGTAAGTGAAACTTTATTTTAGAATTGTTTTCAGATGAAACTTTGTACCCCAAAGCACAGGCCAAGCTGGCACTGCACTAGAAGGGTCAAGTGAACTGAATTTTAAAACTCAGTTTAAGCAAAAGACAAAAAACCTTTTACACTTTGCTCTACATATCTGTTTTACAGAAGTAGGTACTATGCTGGGGGCTGGGCTGTGGTGCATTAAGTTAAGCACACATAGCAGGAAGTGTAAGGACCTGTGCAAAGATCCGGGTTGGAGCACCCAGTTCCCCACCCTGCAGGGGCATCACTTCACAAGTGGCAAAACAGGTCTGCAGTTGTCTCTCTGTATCTCTCCATAACTCCTCCTTCCCATCTCAATTTTTCTCTATACTATACAAAAAAAATCTTTAAAAAGATGGCCAGAGGAGCAGTGGATTAACAGCGCAGGCACCGAGTCCACCTGGAGGCAAAAAAAAAAAAAAAGGTACTATGCTACACCAGCTTTATAGGAAGGAACAAGCAGAAACTCACAGACAGCTCTATCCCATTTCTGTCTGTCATTTTAGCTTCAATAAGCATAAGAATCTAAAACCTGTTAAAAGTGATGTTTTGGGAGTCGGGCGGTAGCGCAGCGGGTTAAGTGCACTTGGCACAATGCGCAAGGACCAGTGTAAGGATTCTGGTTCAAGTCCCCGGGTCCCCACCTGAGGGCAGTGAAGGAGGTCTACAGGTGTCTACCTTTCTCTCCCCCTCTCTGTCTCCCCTCCTCTCTCCATTTCTCTCTCTCCTATTTAACAACGATGGCATAAATAACAACAACAACAATAATAAATACAACAACAATGAATACCAAGGGCAACAAAAAGGGAAAATAAATAAATATAAAAAATTTTTTTTAAATAGTGATATTTTGGTGGGAAATGCACAGAAACACAGTGACCTCCAGGAAGCCAGAAGACCTGAGTACCCCAAGGCTCCTATCCTTTCATTATGCTTTTTGTCTCCACCAAGTAATAATAAGAGTTTGTCAGAAATATAACTGCATACACATTTCTTTAGAAAAATCTATTGATATTTATTGCAATGGAGACAGTATAGTAATAGTACATGAGACTTGTATGTGAGACCAAGTTCAGTGGTAGGCACCATCAACATTGCCCTGATAAAACACAAACCAATAAAGATGTATTTACGTTAATAAGAGAGCAGGAGACGACAACATTGCTCGAATCTATATGATGGTAACAAAGGTTGAACTGGGGAATTCTGGGGCCTTATCGTCTAAATTAGGTACACTACTACTGTGCTATCTCCCCACGCCACCATTTATTATTTTCACTTAAGACATTTATTTATTTTTGTGATTCATTTTAAAAGTGCTTTTGAGATTCTGCTATAAGATAATAATGTTTTTAGAAAGGAAAACTCATTAGAGAAGTCTATCAGCATATTGAAAATGAGAGTTGGCCTGTCTTGATGAGAGTTGGTCTATTTTGACGACACTGTAATGCTGTCATTAGTTCTTTCCTCAGAAAGCTGTATTGCATCTTTCTTTGAATTTTTTCATGCTTTGCTCATTCTTCTCACTTAAGTTTCAGATATCAAAATCAGATCTCTAAAGCAGATGGCTCTGATTTCTGTTTTATTTTTATTTATTTATTTATTTATTTATTTATTGCCTTCAGGGTAATTAATGGGACTCGGTGTCTGCACCACAAATTCACTGTTCCTGGCAGCCATATTTTTACTTTTTTTTTTTTTTTGCCTCCAAGGTATCACTGGGGCTAGAATCTACTGTTTCTGGAGGCCATTTTTCCCATTTTATTGTCCTTTTTGTTGTTTTTATTATTTCCATTGCTATTGTTGCTGTTGGATAGAACAGAGAGAAACTGAGAGAGGCGAGAAAGACAGACATCTGCAGACCTGCTTCAACACTTGTGAAGCGATCCCCCCTGCAGGTGGGGAGCTCTGGGCTGGAACCAGGATCCTTATTGCCAGACCTTGCACTTTGCACCATGTGTGCCTCACCCACTGCGCTACCATCTGGCCCCCCTTTTTACACTTTTGTTGTTGTTGTTGTTGCTGTTATCAGATAGGACAGAGAAACTGAGAGAGGAGGGGAAGACAAAGATGGGGAGAGAAAGATACCTGCGGACCTGCTTCACTGTTTGTGAAGTGAACCCCCCACACACAGTTGGGGATCAAGGGGCTCAAACTAAGATCCTTGTATGGGTCCTTGTGCTTTGTACTATGTACGCTTAACCTGGTGTGTTACTGCCCAGTCTGCCTCTGATTTTTCAAATTATTATTTATAGAGAGGTAGAGAAAGACATCTAAGCATCACTCCATCATCGAAGGACTTCCCATAGTATCATCAGTGGAGCTCACAACTGGTGCCATGGCTGAAAACCATGCTTTTATGAATGGGAAGATGAATATTCTATTAGGTGACCCATTCCTCCACTGCACCTCCTCCAAAAGTAACCTTATACTCCTCTGTTACTTTTCATGATATAAGTTACTTTGTTATCTGAAATTCTCTTATTTATGTGGATATACTTATGTATACATGTGCACATGTACTCTTCCCTGCATCCTATCCCCCCAGCATGTGGCACTTTTGATTAGCAATCAGGCATTCTTTGTTCACTGTGACATTCCACAATACTTGTAGATTACATGAGTTTCCGTTTAAAATCTAAACCTAAGGGTCAACTAGGAATATCAAAGATTACCTGAGACCATAACAAGATGACACTAGGACTACTTTGGGAAGTCACCAAGTCACCAGTGAGTGCAAACACATGTGGCTCGTGGACAGAGAGGAGCCTACAGAAAGACCCCAGGGGTTAAAGCCCATATCTACCCCCAGGTGGCTGGGAACAGACTGGGCAGTTTGCCAGTTGAGGCTCCACCTCCAGTGTGTTTTACCAACAAAAGGACTGTTGGAGGGAGGTGAGGACTCCTTTAAGGCTCACCAAATGCAACTGTGAGTCTCCATACCCCTCAGAGGCTCCAGCAGCAGTGGGTAGGCCCTTTGTTGACATTGGGGGCAGAGAACTGATGAGGAAACTCAGGAGGAGATCTACACCCTGGTGGTCTAGAGGTGGGGATGTATAGTGGGAGCCTTTCCATATTGTGCTCTTGATAAGAACATGGTGAATAATTGCCTCAGAACCCACACACTAAACAACGGGACTTGTTTAGAAACTCACAGTGCCAAGCTGTGCTGTCTGGCTTGGTTCTGGTTGTTGGTAGAGGAGCTGAATTGAGCCTGGGGCTTTGGGTTCTTGGGGCATGGGAGTCACTTTGCATAACCGCTGTGCTATCACCCTGCTTTATCTCTTAGTCAGGAGTGAGTGATTAAGCTAAAAAAAACCTACTTAGAGTTAAAAAGCCCTCAGGCCCCCATAGCCCACAGGGAAGAAAAAGAATAAAAGAGGTTTTAACAGCCTCTGTGCTTCAATTCAGGGATTGAGATAACAATGAAACAACTCTTAATTTCCACAATTGTGAATTCTTTAAGTACTTTACTTACACAAGTCAATCCAGGCAAGAGCGATCAGTGGACTAAAAAGTACTGAGAGAGGAACTTCATAACACACTGTATACAATGAGTAAACCAAGAGGAAACATTGGAGAAATGAATCAGGACAAAAGTCTAGCTGAAAGACCCCCCAAAGGTAAAAGCACATAAGTATGAGGACAACATCCAAACACTTACGAGACATTAGTCACAGAAGCGAGGAAAGAGTTTCAAAGAAATGTCATCAGAAATGGGGAAACAACAATAAGACTCTGAAAGAAAGCACTATCTCAAGGTAATCATAGAGCTGAAAACTGAAATAGCTGAGCTAAGAGCACATCTAGCTTGTTCAGACAAGCTAATACTGTATCAGAACAGGATAACAAAATAGCTTAGATAAGAACACATGTAGCTGAACAAGCAAATACTATATCAGAACAGGATAACAAAATAGCTGAGTGACAGAAAACAACAGAGGGGAGAGAGAATAGAATAAATGAGGCAGAAAACAGAATTATCAAAATCAAGGCTGAATTGGAGAAAACTAAGAAAGAAGAAAGAAGTAAGAGATCTGAAACAGAGATTAAGAGATACTGAAAACAGCAACAGAGGCATATGGGATAACTTCAAAAAAAGTAATATATACATTAAAGGTCTACCAGAGGAAGAAAGAGAGGAAGGGGCAGAAAGCATTCTACAGGAAATAATAGATAAGAACTTCCCTAATCTAGAAAACATAAAAGTTATAAATATTCAAGAAGCCCAGACGGTCCCAAACAGAATTAATCCAGACTTAAAAGACACCAAGACATCACATTTAGAATGAAAAGGAATAAGGACAAAGAAAGGATTCTGAAGGCTACAATAGAAAAACAGAGTCACTTACAGAGGAAAACCCATAAGATTAGCAACAGATTTCTCCTCACAAACACTACAGGCCAGAAGAGAATGGCAAGATATATATCAAACTCTCAATGAAAAAGGCTTTCAACTAAGACTACCAAATCCCATTAAACTGCCATTCAGTCTAGATGGAAACTTTCTCAGACAAGCAACAGTTGAAGGAATTAATTATCACCAAGCCTTCCCTACAAAAAGTTCTGAAAGGTCTCCTATAAACAATCAGATCACTGTAAATATTTCAGAACACTCTAAAAATCTACAAAAATGGCATTAAAATATCTTCAATCTATAATATCAGTAAATATTAATGGCCTGAATTCATCAATTAAAAGACACAGAATAGGAAGCTGGATCAGAAAACACAAGATAAATACAGACTCAAAGTGAAAGTATGGAAAACTATCATACAAGCCAATGGACCACAACAAATGGCAGGAACAGCTATTCTCATATCTGACAGGACACACCTTAAAGTAAATAAAATGAAAAACGATAGGGATGGGCATTATTTAGTGCTCAGAGGATCAGTCAATCTCAAGGACTTAATGATAATTAACATCTATACACCCTATGAGAGGCCATCTAAATATTCCAAACATATACTGAAATCAAACATCTACAGAAATATATTTATAGCAACACAGTAATAGTAGGGGATTTCAATATACCACTTTCTGGATTATCAACAGATAATAAAGGCATAAAATCAATACAGAAATGAGGAATTAAATGAAGAGAGAGATGAACTAGACCTGTTGGACATTTTCAGAGCCATTTACCCCAAGAAACTGAAACATTCTATTCAAGTCCACATGGGTCATTTTCAAGGACAGACCATATGTTTGCCCACAAAGACAGTGTCAGCAAATTCAATAGCACTGAAATCACCCCAAACATCTTCTCAGACCACAGTGTAATTAAATTAACACTAAACAATAAACAAAAAAAAGTTAGTAAAAGCCCCAAAATATGGACACTCAACAGGGACTTCCAGGAGCATAGTTTATGGAGTAATAGCAGCGATCAGACCTTCGCTCTCCCTGAAACAACTATTGAACACAAGAGGTCGAACTGGACACATAATCTACAACTGAAAAAATCCACAGTCTGAGGTAGGTGCCTGCACATGAGGTTGGGGAAATAGGGGAGTGGGTTGGAAGACACAGTTGAAACCAGAACTGCGGGCAGACAGCACCCAGCACTGACCTGTGCCATCTTGGACAGTAACGCAGTTACCAGACTTTCCAGAAGAAAAGAAATCGGAGCTTAAAACCTTTCAATCTTTGACTCAGGGTTTATATTTATTTTTTGTTTTTGTTTTTCCGCAGTTTAAGTTTAAGACAAGGAAACAAAACTCAGCCCACAAGATAGCCCAAAACACCCCCTCAACCCCCACCCCCAACACCACCACAGATTCTACAAACAAGTGAAACACAAAGATCACACAGCACCACCTGCTGGCCAACAATAACCAACACTATACATGCTAAAACAAAGAGACAGACAAGCTAAATATGCCACAAATAGAAGGAAGCAAATCAGATGAAATCCTAGAAATTCAGGATGCAGAGTCTATCAGAGACAAACTATAGAAAGCGTATGAGAACTCTACAAGAACTTAAGCAAGAGCTGAAAGAGCATTTTACTTTGGAATTAAGACACGCAAAAGAGGAACTCAGAACAGAATTTGATAAGAAGCTACAAAACATGAAAGAAGAATTTCAAACAGAGCTGCAAGGGCTGAAAGACACCTTCAGTGCAGTTAAAACTCAGGTAGAAGGCTGTTAATTTTAATTAACAAAATTAAAATGAATATACTACCCAGAGCCACATACAAATTTAATACAAAACAAAAGCCATATAAAAATTTAATGCAAAGCAAAAGCTATAAATTTTTATGTGGAACCATAAAAAGACCAATAATTACCAAAAATTTTTAAGAAGAAAGAACAGAACTGGAAGCATCACACTCCCAGATCTCAAATTGTATTATAGGGCCATTGTAATCAAAACTGCTTGGCAATAGAATATAGACACACTGACCTGTGGAATAGAATTGAAAGCCCGAAAGTAAGCCCCCACACATTTAATCTTTGACAAAGGTGCCCATGGGGAAAGGGGAGCCTCTTCAACAAATGATGTTAGGAAAAAATGGGTTGAAACATGGAGAAGAATGAAATTAAACCACTATATTTCACCAAATACAAAAGCAAATTCCAAGTGGAACAAGGACTTGGATGTCAGACCAGAAAATATCAGATACTTAGAGGAAAATATTGGCAGAACTCTTCTCCGCATAACTTTTAAAGACATCTTCAATGAAACAGATCCAATTACAAAGAAGACTAAGGCAAGAATAAACCAGTGAGACTACGTCAAATTAAAAAGCTTCTGCACAGCAAAAGAAACCACTACCCAAACCAAGAGACCCCTCACCGAATGGGAGAAGATCTTTACATGCCATACATCAGACAAGAGACCAATAACCAGAATAAATAAAGAGCTTGCCAAACTCAACAACAAGAAAACAAATGACCCCATCCAAAAATGGGAAGAGTATATGAACAGAATATTCACTACAGAAGAGATCCAAAAGGCTGATAAACACATGAAAAAATTCTCCAAGTCATTGATTGTCAGAGAAATGCAAATAAAGACAACAATAGGATACTATTTCACTCCTGTGAGAATGTCATACATTAGAAAAGGTAGTGGGAACAAATGCTGAAGAGGTTGTGGGGTCAATGGAACCCTCCTGCACTGCTTGTGGGAATGGATATTGGTCCAACCTCTGTGGAGAACAGTCTGGAGAATACTCAGAAGGCTAGAAATGGACCTCCCCTATGATCCTGCAATTCTTCTCCTGGGGATATATCCTAAGGAACCAAACATACTTATCCAAAAATATTTGTGTACACATGTTCATAGAAGCACAATTTGTAATAGCCAAAACCTGGAAGCAACCAAGGTGTGCAACAACAGGTGTCCAACTTGCTGAGCAAGTTGTGGTTTATATACACAATGAAATACTACTCAGTTATTAAAAATAGTGATTTCACCATTTTCAGCCCATCTTGTATGGAGCTTGAAGAAATCGTGTTAAGTGAAATAACTCAGAAACAGAAGAATGAATATGGGACGATCTCACTCACAGGAAGAAGTTGAAAAACAAGATCAGAAGAGAAAACACTATCAGAACATGGACTGGATTTGATGTATTGCACCAGAGTAAAAGACTCTGGGGTGGGGTGGAGGGAGAGTTCAGGTCCTGGATCATGATGGTAGAGGACCTAGTGGAGGTTGTATTGTTATGTGAAAAACTGAGAAAAATTATACATGTATTATATTTACTGTCTACTGTAAAACATTAATCCCCCAATAAAAATACATAAATAAAATCTAAACCAATCAAAATTTACATGTACACTAATAAATAACATTATTTATTTATTCCCTTTTGTTGCCCTTGTTGTTTTATTGTTGAAGTTATTATTGATGTCATTGTTGTTGGATAGGACAGAAGGAAATGGAGAGAGGATGGGGAAGACAGAGAGGAGGAGAGAAAGACAGACACCTGCACACCTGCTTCACCACTTGTGAAGTGACTCCCCTGCAGATGGGGAGCCAGAGGCTCAAAATGGGATCCTTATGCAGGTCCTTGCACTTTGTGCCACCTGCGCTTAACCTGCTGCACTACTGCCAGACTCCCAGACAAAGAAACATCAAGAGGGAAGGGGAGATAGGTATACACAGAGATTGAGAGACATTGCAGTACTGCTTGACTACTCATAAAGCATTCCATCTGCAGAAGAGGACTAGGAACTTGAGCCAGCATCGGTGTGCACAGTATATGTGCTCTACAAAGGAGTCCACTGCCCAGCCCCCTTTTGCAAAAATTTCTATAATAATATGATAATTTTTAAGAAAGTTTTTCCTCTCTACAAGAGTCCATCTGGAATACTCAGTAATCCATTATCTCATGTTGGAAATTTGGAGATGTAGTGTTATTAAGGTTACATGCAAATAGAATTTATATTAAATTGGCCCAGTATATTTCTAATGCCATGCTAATTTGTGTGGTACTTTTCTAAACTTCTAGAAAAAGTGAGGAAGTGTCATTGCAAGACAACAACAGAAATAAAATGTTTATTCATTATATCAGCCAAAGCAACTACAATGGGATGTGTTAGAATAGAACAAAAAGAAATGAGAGAGCAGCAGAAAGAGAGCTATACGTTGTCGGCCACATTCCATTTTAAAGGAAAGGAATGCAAACAAGCAAAACAAGCAATCACTATAGCACAGTAAAATGACCCCTGGTCTAGTTTTCTTTAGGAAGCCTGCTGTTACAGATAGTTACACCTGTGTTTTACAGAATATAAGAGGCCACCTTATGCTTTTTAGGTCATACATTTGTATATTAGCAAGAGTACAGGTTTCATAATTAACAGACTAAACGATTCCTTCATCACAACTTAGGTTCTAACATACAGCAACTGACACTGAGTTCACTCATAACACCATTTAATCAGAAGTTAAATACCAGGCAACCTGGTCACCAAGCTCCAAAAGTTATTGCCTAACTATTGACCAGGCCAGCAAGACAAGCAAATCCAGCGGCACACTCTGGAAAGCTGAAAACCCCATTATTAGCGCCTTCCTACTGTGTTCTGAATACATTATTGATTTATTTAGCTGGAAGTTCTCCTGACTAGCTTATGTGTGCAATTAAGCAGATTACATGGAACGTGTTAAATAGCTTAAGAACTACTTACACTGGAAAATCTTCCAGCATCTGCATCGATTCACTCCCTGGAGTCACACACTTATAAGCAGGGAGGGTGGAGGCAATGAAGAGCAACTGCACAAAACCCTGTGCTTCATAGGGGAAAACTTGGCATGAAAGGCCATCTCTTGTTCTGAAAAAAAAAAGTGACAACAAAAAATTTTCAAAAGTTATTGCTAGTTGCCCTCTGTTGTAATAGATGAAATACAGTCTTACACCACTGCCAGTTACTGCATCAATTGAATCCTTACTATTTTGTCTTCATGTTAGAACAACTTGCCCATTCTAAGTATCTGATGGTCAGCATAGTGCTCATCAGAAAACTTTTTGCTGTCTACATTCTAAATATTTTTATAATTGTTCTTGGTCTTTTCTATACAAAATCCCAGAATACATACCAGTAAACTCATATCACTAAGCAGTATTAGAAATTAGAAATAACATTAGAAATAAATGAGAAGATTCTTAATTGAAAATTTGACTATAGTCAGGCTTAATGCCCAATACCCTTTTATTTAAATTAACTTCATCAAATTAAAGTAACAGTGTATTATTTAAACACACACACAAACCATAACAAATGACCCTCAAATCACCTAATTTAATATAACCAAGTCCAAGAATTATGAGAAAAAATATCTGATACACACATGAAAGTCTTTAATAGGACCTTATAAAACATAACATCTTTTGACATATTCAGGACAATAAACTTGTCTACGAAAATAGCAATCTGTGATAACCTAGGTGATAAGTTTTTTAAATGTACACACAGGACAGAAAAAAGCCATTTTGAGTATAACAGAGTACAGGTATTAGTGCCAACCAAGAAATATTCAGACTGTCATATAACTTAAAAAGCATCTGAGAGTAAAGATGGGGCTTGGAAAATGGGCTACTTTGGCATGTACTTGACCCAGGTTTAAGCCTGGTTCCCACTGCACTGAAAGAAGCTTCGGTGCTGAGGTCTCTTTCACTTAACTCGCTCTCTCTGCTTCTTTCTTTCTTTCCTTTCTTTCTTTCTCTTTCTTCCTTCCTTTCTTTCTTTTTTTCTCTTTCTTTCTTCCTCTATTTCTTTCTTCATTTTAATGGGAGGCTAGTCATTTACAGTATAGCTGTTGACACAGGCATACAATTTCTCATCTCCCTGTGACAGATGTCTATAAAACACTTTCACCCTCAATTTAGATCCTTTTCCCCCATCATGGACCCAGACCTCAAAGTCCCCCAAACCCCCTCCCTTCCCTACTTCCCCAGAGTCCTTTGCTCTTGTGCAATACACAAAACCTAGTCCAAGTTTCACTTTGTGTTTTCCCTTTCTGTCCTTGTTTCATAAGTTCTGCCTATGAGGGAGATCATCTGGTATTCATCTATCTGTTAAGTCAGCCAGGAGTGCTGAAACTATGCTGCAGATGGCAATAAATAAATGAACAAAATAAAAGAATAAGAATGATCTGTGTATACAACCCAGAGACAGTTCCAAAGTGTATTCACCAGAGTCAGGCAGTAAGGAAAAATTTAAAGAGCCAAGTGAAGAATAGGTATGAGCTTAAGTCATTATTTGTGACACTTTTGTATTAGCACTAAAGTACATTTATCTGTAGAAGACTGGTGGCAAGAGTTATTTGGAAAAGACTGCAGTGTGGTACCTGTTTTAACAATCAGCAGGTAGTTCCATGTTTCTTTCATAGCTGCTAAATTACTGAATCCAACTAACCCAGAGACGTCTCAACATGGCAGTGAACTATACAGTAATATCGGTTTCATCCAAAGTGAACTCACTCTATGGAAGCGGTACATTAAAGCATTGCTACTCTTTCTATGAATTTTGGTGAAAAAAATCACAAGTATAGCCACTATAGATGACTTGAAGGTACTTGGGGGGGGGGGAGAGGGAGGTATGGAGTGGGCTAAAGCTCAGAGATGGTATAACTTCTTTCTAGTTTACTCTTAAGTTGTAAGTGAAATGGTCTGATGTAAGATGGAAAACCCATAACCTACTAAAATAATTAAAACAGCATCATCCATATTACACTTTTATCAGTACCTAAGATCAGTTTGAGCACTAATTGTAATTAGAAAACCCATAATTAAGAGAGAAACTAACACAGTAATTTAATGTTGCAACTAGGGTAATCCTATATCGTACCACAAGGTCATAGACTAATAAAATAAAAATTTTAAATGTAAAGGAATCTTGGAGAAGTACTGTGTCTATTTCAAAAACACCTAGTATTTTAGTTATATTCAGTATCTGCTATGGGCATTCTATGATTAGAAAACCTGAGTCAAGTTAAAAATTAGTATCATGTGGGCTTCTTTTGAAAGTTACCTTTGTATGAAAATATAATGGAATACATATTATTTGGAATGACATTGAAAAGTTAATTCTCAATTTTTAAACTTTTGTTTCACTACATTTGGTATCAGGGATCAAACTCAGGGTCTTATAAAGATAAAGCATTTGCTCTACCATTGAGTTTCACAACCGAACCCTTAATTTTTATTTTATTTTAATTTAATTTTTATTTGTAAGATGTAAATATTGACAAAGTCATAGGATAAGAGGGGGAGTAGCTTTTTAAAATTTCTTTTCGGGGGATTAGTGTTTTACTCATTTATTTCATTAATGTACTCTCCCCCTCACCCAGGCCAGTCTTTTAGTTTGGTGCAATATACCAATTCCAGTTCAGGTTTGACTTGTGTTTTCTCTTGTGATCTTGTTTTTCAACTTCTGCTGGAAAGTGAGATCATCCCATATTCATCTTTCTGTTTCTGAATTATTTCACTTAACAAGATTTCTTCAAGCTCCATCCAAGATGGGCTGAAAATGGTGAAATCACCATTTTTAATAGCTGAGTAGTATTTCATTGTGTATATATACCACAACTTGCTCAGCCACTCATCTGTTGTTGGACACCGGAGTTTCTTCCAGGTTTTGGCTATTACAAATTTTACTGCTATGAACATAGGTATACACAAATCTTTTAGGAATGGTGTGTTGGGTTCCTTAGGCCTTATCCCCAGGAGAGGAATTGCAGGATCATAGGGGACGTTTATTTCTAGCCTTCTGAGAGTTCTCCAGACTACTTGCCACAGGGGTTAGAGCAATTAACATTCCCACCAGCAGTGGATTCCTTTGACACCACAACCTCTCCAGAATTTGTTGCTGCTACCTTTTCTTACGTATGACATTCTCAAAGGAGTGAAGTGGTATATCATTATTGCCTTTATTTGCATTTCTCTGACAATCAAAGACTTGGAGCATTTTTTCAGGTGTTTCTCAGTCTTTTGGATCTCTTCTGTGGTGAATATTCTGTCCATGCCCTCTCCCCATTTTTGGATGGGGTTATTTGTTTTCTTGTTGTTGAGTTTGGCAAGCTCTTTATGTATTCTGGTTATTAACCTCTTGTCTGATATATGGCATGTAAAGATCTTCTCCCATTCTGTGAGGGGTCTCTGGGTTTGGGTAGTGGTTTCTTTTGCTGTGAAGAAGCTTTTTAATTTGATGTAGTCCCATAGGTTTATACTTGCCTTAGTCTTCTTTGTAATTGGATCTGTTTCATTGAAGATGTCTTTAAAAGTTATGCGGAAAAGAGTTCTTCCAATATTTCCCTTTACGTATTTGATATTTTCTGGTCTAACATCCAAGTCCTTGATCCACTAGGAATTTACTTTTGTGTTTAGTGAAATATAGTGGTTCAGTTTCATTCTTCTGCATGTTTCAACCCATTTTTTCCAATATCATTTGTTGAAGAGACTCTGCTTTCCCCATTTAATAGTCTGGGAACCTTTGTCAAAGATTAGATGTCCATAGGTGTGGGGGCTTACTTCCAGGCATTCAATTCTATTCCACTGGTCATTGTGTCTATTCATGTTCCAGTACCAAGCAGTTTTGATTACAATGGCCCTATAATACAATTTGAGTTTTGGGAGTGTGATACCTCCAGTTCTGTTCTTTCTTCTCAGGACTGTTTTGGCAATTCTAGGTCTTTTCTGGTTCCAGATAAACATTTGTAGCATTTGATCTATTCTCCTAAAAAATGTTGGGATCTTGATGGAAATAATATTAAATTTGTATATGGCTCTGGGTAGTATATTCATTTTGATGATGTTAATTCTTCCAACCCATGAACATGGAATATCTTTCCACTTCTTTATGTCTTTTTCTATTTCCTCATAATTTTCAGTATGTAAGTCTTCCACTTCTTTGGTTAAGTTTATTCCTAGACATTTTATTGTTTTTGTTGCTATAGTAAAAGGAATTGATTTCTGGATTTCATCTTCTTCTAACTTAGTGTTAGCATAGAGGAATGTCACTGACATTTTTATATTAATTTTGTAGCCTCACACCTTACTGTATTGCCTGATGATTTCCAAAAGCTTCCTGCTGGATTCTTTAGGATTTTCTATGTATGCTATCATATCATCACAAATAGGGAGAGTTTTACTTTTCCTCTTCTAATCTGTATCCTTTTCATTCCTTGTTCCTGCCTGATTGCTATGACAAAACTTGCAACACTATGTTGGATAGTAATGGTGATAGTGGATATCCCTGTCTAGTATCTGATCTGAGGGGAAATGTTTCCAGTTTTTCATCATTGAGTATGATGTTGCCTGTAGGTTTGCTATACATGAACTCCACTCTCTTGAGGAATTTTCCATCTATTCCCATATTTTGTAGCATTTTGATCATAAAGGGATTTTCTTTTTGTCAAAGGCTTTCTCTGCATCTATTGGTATGACCATGTAGTTTTTGTTCTGGCTATTATTGATGTGGTGGGTCATGTTGATTGATTTATGTATAGTAAACCAACCTTATGTCCCTTGGATAAACTGCACTTGGTCATTACGAACAATCTTTTTTAATATACTGCTGTATCTGGTTGGCTAGAATTTTGTTCAATATTTTAGCATCTGTGTTCATCATAAATATCAGTCTGTACTTTTCTTTATTGGTTGTGTCCCTGTCTGCTTTTGGTATCAAAGTTCTGTTGGCTTCATAGAAGCTAGAAGGGAGTATTCCAGTGTCTTTGATCTTCTGGAAGAGTGTTAAAAGTAGACATATTAACTCTTCATTGAAGGTTTTGTAGAATTAATTTTTAAAACCATCTAGTCCAGGGATTTTTATTCTTGGGAGATTATTGACAACTGTTTAATTTCATTAGCTGTGATGGGCCTGTTGATATTTTCTAGTTCCTCTTTATTTAATTTTGGAAGTTCGTAGGTATCTTGGAACTTGTCCATTTTTTCCAGGTTCTCTAGTTTGGTGGCATATAGAGGTTCATAGAAGCCTTGCATGATATGTTGAATTTCTATAGTGCCTGTTGTGGTATCTTCATTTACGATCCAATTTATTTGGGTCTTCTTTTTTTTGTTTTGTGAGTCTGGCTAAAGGTTTGTAGATTTTGTTCAAACAACCAAAATGTACTTTTGTTGATTTTTTTGTATGGTTATTTTCAATGTTATTTATTTCTGCCCTATCTTTAGTTACTTCTGTCCTTCTGGTTGCTTTAGGATTCCTTTGTTCTTCTTTTAGGTCTTTAAGGTGTACAATCAGGTTGTTTTGATCTTTTTCTTGTTTCCTAAGGTATGCTTGTATGGCTATGAACTTCTCTCTCAGTATTGCCTTAGATGTGTCCCAAATTTTTTGATAACGTGTGTCTTCATTTTCACTGAACTCTTGAAATTTTTATTTCTTCCTTCATTTCCTCTTTGATCCAGTAATTCTTAAGTAGTGTACTGTTGAGCTTCCACACTTTAGGACTACTATTAATCTTTTGTTGATTGTTAAGTGTTAGTTTAATTCCACTGTGGTCTGAGAAGTTGCTTGGAATGATTTCAATGCTCTTGATTTTGTTGATCCTGTCATTATGGTCTAACATATGGTCTATCCCTGAGAATAACCCATGTGGACTTGAATAAAATGTGTATTCCAGTTTCTTGGGGTGAGTGATACTGAAAATATCCAATAGTTCTAGTTTATCTATCTCCTGATTTAGCTCCATTTATTTATTGATTTTTCTGCCTGGATTATCTGTCAAGTTGAGAGAGGGAGGTGTTGAAATCCCCTACTATTACTGTGTTGCTGTTAATATATTGCTGTAGCTCTTTCAGTAGATGTTTTATGTATTTATATGGCTTCTCACTGGCTGCACAGATACTAATAATTGTAAAGTTCTCTTGATTGACTGATCCTCTGAGCATTAAGTAATGTCCATCCCTATCTTTTTTAATTTTATTTATTTTAAAGTCTATTGTGTCAGATATGAGAATAGCTGTTCCTACCCTTTTATTGTGGGCCATTGGCTTGTATGATAGTTTTCCATCCTTTCACTCTGAGTCTGTGTTTGTCTTGTTGGGTTTCTTTTAGACAACATATTGTTGGGTTGTGTTTTCTGATCCATCTTAGTACTCCGTGCCTTTTAATAGGTGAATTCAGGCCACTGACATTTACTGACATCAAAGATTGAAGATATTTTATTCAGGCTAGTGTAATGGGTGGGAGAGATGAGCCAGGAACCAAGCTCGTGATGGTACCAATACAAAATCTTTATTCATGCAGGAGCCCCAGAGTAGGGCTTGAGCGCAGCTGGTTAAGCCACGTGGCATCAAACTGCAATGGCTGCCTACTGCTCTGCACGCCAGCCCTTCTCCAGGTTGGGATGCGGGAGAGAAAAGAGAGCGAAAACAGGAACAGAAGTGGGTTTTATAGGATAAAACTGGAAGTGGCAAGTCAGGAACGGAGATGGCTAGAAAGGGGGTGGAGTAAAGAAAAATGCATGCTGGGAACTTCCTTAGCTACCATTGCTATGGTTTTAGCTGGGGGGAATTAGCAATACTCTGAGGGGATAATGTGGGGGAGACCTTTAGTCAGTTATAACACAAAGCAGAAGATTGGTATGTAGATAAAGGGATGGGCCATACTAGCATAGGGTGGTTTGTGGGCCCTGCCTAACTCAATCACATCTACACAATTTCCCAACAATTTTAATGCCATTCTTTTAGATTTTTAGAGTATTCTGATATATGCTTATTTATGGTGGTATGACTATTCACAGAAGACGTTTCAGAACTTATTTCAGGGCAGTTGATGGTAGTTGATTCTTTCAACTGTTGCTTCTCTGAGAAGGTTTTTATACCTCCATCTAGTCTAAATGACAGTCTAGCAAGAGACAGAATTCAAGCCTTTCTCGTTGAACACTCGGTAGATATCTTGCCATTCTCTTCTGGCTTGTAGTGTTTGTGTGGAGAAATCTGATGCTAATCTTATGGATTTTCCTCTGTAGATGACTCTTTGTTTTTCTCTTGCAGCCTTCAGGATACTTTCTTTATCATTATTCCTTTCCATTCTAAATATGATGAGTCTTGGTGTCTTTAAGTGTGGGTTAATTCTGTTTGGGATCCTCTGACTTCTTGAAACATTATGTCTTTGATGTTGTCTAGACTAGAGAAGTTCTCAGCTATTATGTCCTGAAGAATGCTTTCTTCCCTCCCTCTCTTTCTTCCTCTGGTAAGCCAATAATGTGTATATTATTTCTTTTGAAGTCATCCCATAGGTCTCTGTTATTGTTTTCAGTATTTTTTAATCTCTTTTTGAGATCTTTTACTTTTTTCAGTTGTGTCTAATTCATCCTTGATCTTGGTAAATCTGTCTTTAGCCTCATTTATTGTATTCTGTCTCCCTTCTACTGTTTTCTGAATTTCATCTGTTTTGTTACCCTGTTCTGAGACTGTTTTAGATTGTTCAGCTAGTTGTGTTCTTAGCTCAGCTATTTCAGCTTTCAGCTATCTAATAACCTTGAGATAATTAGTGTTTTCTTCCAGATTCTTATTTGTTGTTTCTGCATTGCCAATTCTTTAAACTCTTTACTCACTCCTTTGACTATTTCCTTAACAAGCGTTTGGATGTTGACCTCACTATTTTCTGGTTCAACCTTTTGGAGGCTTTTAGCTGGACTGTTGTCCTGGTTCATTTCTCCAATATTTATTCTTGCTGGCTTAACCATTAATGATAGTATGTTATGTGGTCCCTCTCTTCAGTACTTTTCAAATTACTGATCACTCTTGCTTTGTGTCTAAGTAAGGTACTTGATGAGTTCACAATTGTGGAAATTAACAGTTGTTCCAATGTTATTTATTTCCCTGAGTTGGAGCACAGAGGCTGTTAAAACCCTCTTTTGGTCTTTTTCTTCCATGTAGGCAATGGGAGCCTGAGAGCTTTTAAACTATAAGTAGGCTTCTTAGCTTAACCACTGACTCTTGACCAAGATATAAAGCAGGATCGGGGATATATAGCACAGCTGTTATGCAAAGACTCTCACCCCCCAAGGATCCAAAGTGCCAGGCTCAATTCAGCTTCTCTGCCAAGCTTGGCAGCACTCCTGGGCCCTGTTAATGTCTAAACAAATCCTGTTTATAATCTGTAGGTTCTGAGGCAATTGTTCCCCATGTTCTCATCAGGAGAACAATGTGGAAATGCTCCGACTATACAGCCCTACTGCTAGGCTACTGAGGTATAGCTCTTCTCCCGAGTTTCCTGGTCAGTTCTCTTCCCAGATGTCAGCACAGGGTCACCCCTCTGCTACTCCAGCCTCTGAAGTTAGTAGTAATGTGTTGGGCATCCCCCTGCTCTGCTGCATTGGTTGATACTATGGCGTATTTCCATAATCATTGTTTTGCCTGAAAGACCCACCCTGCCTGCAGGGTATTGGTTAATCCCACTGGTAAGAACTTTTGCAACAGCTGCTATGGAAGCTTTCTACCTTCACACTCTTTTCTCCACCCCCTCTCCTAGCCATTTCCTTTTCCCACTTGCCACTTCCAGTTTTTAAGCTATAAAAAGCATTGTCTCTGATCAATAAAGGCATTGCATTCCTGCTCCGCCACAAGTTCCTGGTTCCTCTCCTGCATCACTGAGTGAGCAGCAGCCCAGGTTGGCTCTGGTCAAGTTGTCTCCAACCCAGAGAGTACGTGCCCAGGATAAACACCCTCACGCTAGCCCTGCATCTGGTGCCCAAACAGGGACCTACCCCCAGCTTCACACACAAGGGGCAGACGTATGAAGGCGCCCCAGATAAGTAATTGGCCTTGGCTCTCTGCAGCCTCATGTTTTTCAAAGGCACTGTGATTCTTTTTTTCCTTCTTCTTTTTCTGAGACACCTCCACCATGGGTGACCTTCCTCCTTATGAAGAGGTTTCCCAAAGCCTCTGCTCTTTTTTCATGAGACAGTTTCTCTGTCTCTGGAACATTTTGCTCTGGGCCACAACTTGGTTCCTTTTGACCATGATCATAGAGCTTGGAAGATGCGTGGACATTTTCCCTGGGACTTCCTGGACTCCCTCTCCCATGTCTCCCATGGAGAAGTGCAACTCTAACTTGAAGAGCCTTCTCCAGTACCTTGGAAGTCCCCAAGAATGGAGACACATGGTTAGTTCTACCCTCCTGACTCAATTCTTCCTTCTATGGGAAGACATTTTTGGGAATGGGTGCCTGCAGCAATCCCACAAGGACAGTCAGAACCAGCCTAAATGGGATTTTGAAGCCCTTTTTTAAGTAGGACACCCTCAGGGACTCATAATGCAACATAGCGGGATCTAAATAATCTGGTTCACAGAACCCAAAAACAAAACTTCCCTACTGTTTCTCTCTCCCCCCCCTCTCTCTGAATATCTTAAGTTTGCTGTCTACCCCCTCTGCATTCAGTTGTGTTTAGTAAGAGAGTAAGAGAGTGATTTGAATGACTGAATTTTTGTATGACACTTTATGCTCAGAGTACTCTGAAACTTAATTGACTGTATAAAAAAAAAAAAAAGAAGCTGAATGCAGCCATGATTTCTGGAGACATCCAGAAACAATCCAAAAAAAAAAAAAAACCACTGTCACTGACATGTGTTAACTCTCTAAGTAACTTGAATTTGTTTAAAGTCTAAGGTAAAAATTAGTTAAAAATCAATATATTTTAACTAAATCTGATCTGAAGATTCTGTGCACACTCAGTGTGTGTGTCCATCTTAAATGGGTGTAACAAAAGGTAGAAAAGATGCTATTGATATGTAAAGCTCTCATATACCTTCTCAATTAATGAGGTAGAACCAGCCAGGGTGAATGATAGATCACACAATGGTTATGCTAATGATTCTCATGCCTGAGGCTTATAACAATGGTTCTTCTGTTTACCTTTACACATTTTATTGAGCTTAAACTGTTTAAACAACCTTAAAATCATACTAGGATTTTTGGACTTCCAAAATTATAAAGGTACTTAAACCAATTATAATCATCAAGTTATCAATTATAGTAAACTTCTAATTTGTTAAAAGTTTTTTATTCACAAGTAAGTGATTACAGCTATGTCAAGCCTATACCCAAAGAAGCATCTGCTCATATGGAATCCCCAGAAATCCATTTTGACCCCTGTCCTCTGACATCACCCACAACTACAGCCATCCCCTCAAAACCCATGATGTGACCAGACATGATCTAAAGAAACTGATCCACAGACTCCAAGGACAGAACTTTCTTACTGCCTTTCTCTTGCCCATCACTGTCTGCCCTTCTTGCTTCTGTTTCACCTGTCACGTTTTGGCGGTTCCAGCTCACTCTCTACAGAGAAGCAAAATTCCAGTGGCTGACCTTCCCCATCAAGATAGACGTGTAGCGTTTCATCCCCTGGCATTTCTTCCCTTGGTCGTCTGCTTTGGACTGACACTTCTATCAGACTTCCTGGTACATCTCTTAGACACTTTACACAACTTTACAGCAGCTACCCTTTATGCTGCTGGGTTTCTTAAAGACTGATCCTCAGCAGTCCGTGGACTTTGCAGCCAGCTGTCATTAGATAAAAAGAAAGGGGGAGATGACGGGAAGCCCCCCTGCTCTGCTGCATTGCTTGATACTATGGCCTATTTACATAACATTGTTTTGCCTGAAAGACCCGCCCTGCCTGCAGGGTATTGGTTAATCCCACTGGTTAGAACCTTCATAACAGCTGCTATGGAAGCTTTCTACTTTCATGCTCTTTTCTCCACCCCCTCTCCTTGCCGTTTCCTTTTCCAACTTGCCAATTCCAGTTAAAGATATAAATAAAGGCATTGTCTCTGATCATAAAGGTATTGCAGTCCCACTCTTCCACAAGTTCCTGGTTCCTCTCCCATGCTGCTGAGTAATCAGCAGCCCAGGTTGTCTCCGGTCAAGTTCTCTCCAACCCAGAGAGTACATGCCCAGGAAGAAATACCCTCATGCTAGCCCAGCAGTAATGCACAGTTGCATTTGGTGAGTCTTAGGGGAGTATTCTCCTCCCTTCAACAGTCTTTTTGTTGGCAAAAGAGACTGGAGGTGGTGCCTCCACTGGTAAAATGCCAGACTGTTACCAGCCACTCAATCTGTACTTAGGCTCCTCCCTGTCCACAAGCCACATGTGTTTGTACTCACCAGTGGTTTGGTGGGTTCCAGAAGTCGTTCTAGTCAGGCCTTGTTGCAGTCCCAGGTGGTCTCCTTTGGTATTTCTTGTTAACTGGATCCTGTGAAGCTCTACCCAGGTGTGGCCTATGTTGGGGTGCTGGGACTCCTCCTTCCTGCAGAACAGCCTAGTGTCCAGATCCTGCATAGAGGACTCTATGCCTCTCAGGTTCTCTTCTGACTGCTCTGGGGAGGGAGGGAGGGAGAGAGAGAGAGGCCAAACTGCTTTTATAAACCTACAGAGTATAAGATCCTTATTATAATGTATAGTGTCTACCTAAGATGTCAAAAGTAGATTTTTCACAGGTTAACAGTCACAATCAAATTATATTAAATTTGTAATTTTGTTTTAAATGTAAAACAATATGGTCATACACTCTGCCACTAAGTTCAAAAATCGACTTTTATTCAGTAGTCATTACTACACAGGTAAGTCAAAGGAAGTTACAATATGAATTTTATTCTCCTTCTCTGCAAAATGGCGAAAAAAAAAATATATATATATCAGATTAGTGTGGTGGCAAATGGGATTGTACATGAAAAGGATTTAGCACACAACTTGGCATGAAGCCAATAAATAATAAACTGGGAGTAAACATTTTATCAATAACTTCTTAAATCATGATAGGTTTCACAGAAGTTATCTAATTTTTTTAAAATTATCTTTATGTATTTATTAGATAGAGACAGAATTCAAGAGGGAAGGGTGAGAGAAGGAGAGAGAAAGAGAGACACCTGCAGTCCTGTTTCAAGACTTGCAAAGCTTTCCCCCTGCAGGTGGGGACCAGGGGCTTAAACCCAGGTATTGCATTTTGTACCATGTGCACAGAGCCAGGTGTGCAACCACCTGGCCCCTCTTGGAAGTTACCTCAAGTCAATGTTTGGCTTCATATTATCTTGTGGCTATAAGAATGTAAAGTAGGGGAGTCGGGCTGTAGCGCAGTGGGCTAAGCGCAGGTGGCGCAAAGCACAAGGACCGGCATAAGGATCCCGGTTCAAACCCCGGCTCCCCACCTGCAGGGGAGTCGCTTCACAGGCGGTGAAGCAGGACTGCAGGTGTCTATCTTTCTCTCCTCCTCTCTGTCTTCCCCTCCGTCTCTCCATTTCTGTCTGTCCTATCCAACAACGACATCAACAATAATAACTACAACAATAAAACAACAAGGGCAACAAAAGGGAATAAATAAATAAAATAAATATATAAAAAAAAAGAATGGAAAGTAAAAACTTTTTTTTGTTGTTGTAGCCCTTGTGGTTTTTTATTGTTGTAGTTATTATTATTGTTATTGATGTTGTCATTGTTGGATAGGACAGAGAGAAATGAAGAGAGGAGGGGAAGACAGAGAGGGGGAGAGAAAGACAGACATGTGCAGACCTGCTTCACTGCGTGTGAAGCAACTCCCCTGCAGGTGGGGAGCCAGGGGCTCTAACCAGGATTATTACGCTAGTCTTTGGGCTTTGCACCATGTGCGCTTAACCTGCTGTACTACCACCTGACACCCAGTGAAAGCTTTTATAATCTCAAGACAAACATACAAAACGATGTTTTGGAGAGTATAAACCACAGTTACTATTGATACTGAGTTGTATCATCAAATGATACAATATGGGCAGAATAATGGTATAATATTAATAATTTTATATAGGAGTATATCCCAGCTAAATCTCTTTTTTTTCCCTTCAAATTCATTAGCAACCAGCTGCCTTGTCATGTGGCCAACCCAGGTTAAAGCCCCAAGCTTCCCATATTGGAGTACTATAGCACTGGGGAAAGTTTGGGTGTCTTGCTCTCGCCCTTTCTTTCTCCTCTCTCTCTCTCTCCCCCCTTCCATCTCTCCATCCCCCTTTCTCCTTGTCTCTCTCTCTCTTTCTCTACGTGAAAAATTCCAAGATCAGTGAAGCCCCAACGACTCCCCATAAAAAAGAAAGAAAAGCAAATGAACACTTCTGTGCCTACATATTTCTGTTCTATATCTCCATGAAATTATAATAACTATAAACAAAAATTTCAGCATGCCAGTACATTAACATAGTGTCCTTCTCACATATTCCTCATCTAAAATATTCTCATTTCCATTACTCAGTGAAGACTATATGTAATTTCTAAAATTTGTGAGAAAATGTAAATTTCTCATGGTTAGTCTTTATATGCCAAATCCCCCAACTTTCTCTAGGACTTTAAGACAAAATTAATAACTGAGTCACCTCTGTTACAGGACTAATATAATCCCATCAACTGATGATTACTTCTATCAACATATAGTCCAAATCTTTGGAAATCATTCTTTCCTCATAATGAAGAGAATGTATCTCTTCCCTTACTGTAAATCAACTATCCAAGTTTATTTTACAGATTAGTGTGTTTTCATGGTCTTGTAGCATATCCCTCAATTTCAGCATTCCAATTTAAGAACTAGATAAAGGCCCTACTGCTTTCTTTCCTGACAGGAAATGCGAAATTTTCAGTTACCAATTCTCCAGCAGTCATTATCAGAACTCAATACATATACCTATATACAGTCACACTCTGACTTGCAAATAATTGTATATACATTTAGTGAGTCTGTGCACATTCCCTGAGGCAGGCTACACGAAATAACCTATCAAAAGCGTTTCAATACCTATAAAGCTATGGATGAATTAGAGGCTTGTTTTGGAACGTGAAAGGAAAGTAGTGGCTTCTTTTTTTTGTTCCTCCAACACACATTTTATTTACAAAATAAAAACAGAATTCATACTTTTACTCTTGTATTTTATAGTTGTTAGGGAGCAAGAGAATTACCTTTTCTGATTTTTATTTTATTTATTTATTTATTTTTTACTTTTAAGCTTATTACTCTCCACAGTTCTTCACCATCAAGACCTGATGAATTATACTCATTGCTGAGAAAGGTCCAGTCACATCATTCACACTGTGAAGTCACAGTGAATGGACTCACACCACACACACACACACACACACACACACACACTTTTTTCTGCCCTTTCTTTGCCTGTTTTCAACCTGATTACTTTTTTTTTTTTTTTGGTTTGTTTGTTTTGTTTTTAATAGAAGAGAAAGAATAATGCTGCAAACCGTTAACTGAATAAGTCACTAGCCAGAAAGCTGTGTATTTTTTTTTTAAATAAAAAAATATAGAACCTGAAATTTGCTATAGAGGAATCAATATTTTCCTACCCTATAAATATCTAGGTGATTTCCCTACTCTTCAACAACATAGGCCAGTGTCTCCTTTAGCTCCCTGAGCCCTGTCCCTCCTGTGATTTTGGAGCGCAAGAAGTCTCAGTACAATGATTAGTAGACTTCGTGCAGGCCCAGGTCTGACTCCAATCACTTTCTCTTGGAAAATTGCTAAACCTTAATGCAACATCACAACACAGAGCAGGCCCTGTGGCTGCAGCTTGGTCTTCATTACAAGCCACAGACTTTAGGAGATTGTTTGCTTGGCTGGAACATCTTCTTTGTGGGTGGCTAATTAGTGTTTCCCCAGGGCTTCTGCTCTGTGAATGCTTAAGGGTAATCATCACCAGCTAACTGCATGGGGAGTGTATCTAAGCAATTTTACCAAGTCAACTGACAACAGCTTGAAGTAATATTAGACCTGTTACATGAAGACAAGTGCTCTCCACCCAACAAAGGAGACTGGAAACACTAAATCACCTCAGCATCCTTGAAGGATTATAGCATTGGTTCTCAGTCATTAATTTCAGGGAAGTCTTTTGACAAGATACTTTGAGAGTATACTCCTTCTTGAACTAAATCATAGAAAGCAAATTCTCCTTGTTATCAACCTGCAACCCATTGAAGTCCTACTAACATCATGTAAATCTTTTGCCATGTTTTCCTCTGAAAGTTCTATCACTCAGGAGATCAGAGAATAACTTCCTGTTAAATGTGAACATAATATAAACACTTACCCTAGCCTCTACCTTCATAGGATTTACTAAAGTTTCAGAAACTTTATCACAACCCTTGGATGGAACTAGATGCCTAGGAATGTTCCCTCTACTGACCCAACACTATACAATAACCACTATTGCCACTAGGTCACAAAGTAGGTTCATCCAGAAAACTGGAAAAAAAATATATATATATATATGAGAATAAACTTCTGGTACAAGGTAAACAACCAGTCAGAATTTCACATTTGAGTTGACACCTTTTGTTTTACAAATGATGTCTTATAACACACACTTTGATAGCTACTGGAACATAAGATATTTCAGGGAACACTGAAATGGATATATGTCATTTCATGAGGTCTTATGACAACTTTCTCTATAAAATAGTCATTTTTTTTTCATTTGCCAAAACTTTTAAAGATTGTGGCTACTCTCTGTACCATGAGATGGATGATGATGCCTGTGAAGAACAGAAACTTAGTAAAAAAAAAAAAAAAAATTAGAGAAATAAAATACAAATCTATCATTGACCTATAAAAAAAGGAATGAGAGATGCTAGTTTTACACATGTAAAATGTGTTAGATAACATCAAAATAATTTGCTTTTTTTTTTCCATTTCAGGGAAGGAAAGTATGATGAAACTGTAGTTACAGTTGTTTTTTTCTTTCTTTACTGAGGGTTTCATAGATCATAGTAGTTGTTGGCATAGTGCATGCAGTAATCACATTTCTAGTTACAATTAGTGAGAAAATGACTTAAAATATAGTGTTCTTTGAAATACTAAGTCCTAAAATTAAACAAAAATACTGTTAAAGTCAGATTTCAAATGGAACATAACAGCTGACAGCATTCTAAGAGTAGAAGAAATTTTGACTTTCGTCAGTACTTCCAATCTATGAATATGAATGCAATCAAGCAGGAGAGAAGTAAGGTAAACAAGCAGACTGGTCAAATTTAAGCAATATGTAATCATTTAGGGCTAAAAAGACTATGACTTTGAAAGCTTTGTAATATCAGCTATGGACTAAGATGATCAAGATATACATATATTACATGTACATAAATTTAATTTAATATGCACATGTATGATAAAATTAAGCTTATGAGATTATATTTAAGTTTTATTATAACTAACATATTGTGCATACATACAAATTATTTTCAGTTTTTTCCCAACTAAAGGGTATTTATTTTTGCCATAATTTTATATGAATTTAAAATTTATTTATTTTGCCATAATTTTATATGAAATAATTAGTAGAAAAAAACTTAAACATGCACAAGTTTTGCTACTCTATGAAAATGAATTTAAAATTAGTCTTTAACCTTAACTTAATCTCCGTACTTTATATTTTTTCTTTTCAGAAAGAAAAACAATTTTGAATTTGTCATTTGTTTTTTCAGATGACTAAAAGAAAGGCTTATAGAATGAAATATTAAATACACTTCAATAAAATGTCCAGATAAATTCAGTTTGAAAATCAGCATCCACACATTTTTTTATTCCCTGGCCAGTTAAGAGTTATCAGTACAACTGCTCTTATACTGATAACCTCAGAGAACTCTCCCACTCTGCCAGTAATGTATAATGGCATAATATATTTCACACAATTGAATATCCCTGCATCTTATCTACATATTTTATAACTATTCCATTTTACCCAGATAACCATGACTATTAACTCATTTAACAATAGTGACAGGACTTCATTGTTCTTTCAAATCTTTTTCACAAAAAAAGAGTACCTCTACCAAATCCAAAAGATGCAAATGAATAAATACACAAATAAAATGCTCATCTATTTCTTTTTAATTTTAATTTTGTTAAAGTTGCTCTTGATTTCACCACTGCGCACCATATCCCTCCCTTTAGCCATATGAAGTTATGCAGATATATTTGCAAAGATACATTTTATAATTGTGTAAGTTGGACTGAGATGTGTGATAAAAAAATCAATAAAACTGAAAAATATCAATTTAATTGACAGTCTTATGTGACAGCTAATTTTTTATTTCAGGATCAGCTGCTTGTGTCATTACATCCTACTGAATTAACTAGGGTATGCTGCTATCATTTAAAACCTATGTCTTGAAAAAAATCTCCTTTCTTTTTCAAAATATTTAACTTATAAATTGAATGCTTTTCCAGAGTAAACTGAATTCTTATGTAGAAGTATTTCTTATCCTTTCCTTTTAGCTCTGATTTCCAGAAACTCTAAAAAAATTTTGTCTTAATCACAAATAAAATAGAATTGGCTACACTTTTAATAGAAACTGTTGTCTTACAAGAAATAAACTATTTTCAACTGTGAATTTCACATAAATTTAATTTTTCACTTTGTTTTCAGTGAACAGATGATAACTTAGCAGCAGATTTTGCCTCAAAAATGCAATGATTTTAAGTGCATCTCACCTCTTTCATGCTTTAAACTTTTTTTCTACAGTTTTTAATCCAATTATAAATTCCATATGCCTTTATTTCTCTTCCCACAGTTGAATTCTTGCTTGAGGGAAGATACCATCTTACCCTCTAGGTTATTAGAAATCTCAATTTTCATGGGATAAGCCTAGATCATACCAGTTTTCCAGTCATTCCTTCAGGTAGTACTTTTTCCTGAATTTTTATATTTTTAAAAATAATTATTATATTAATAGAGGCACAAAATTAAGCACGATGACTTAAACTTGTACTCAGCTCTAGCACTAGTCATGATTTCAACTAATCATTTGAGAAGCATGCACAGCAACACCATGGTTAAATCTATGTGGTGTTCATCAGTAGCCAGACTTTCCAGTATTTCTGACATGCAAAATAACAAACAGCTCCCTTTCAAGGGTACCATACTAAGGGTTGGTTCACAGAGAGAAAAAAATGTTTAAGCTGCAACTATAGCAGTGGGTGACAATGTCTGCTTTCTAATGTTGGATGGTGATGGGGAAAATACCTGTCATGATGTTACTAGATATATAAGTGAGGTTTACCCAGTTAAAAATATATAAAGTGAGGTTTATCCAGTTGCCTTGTGCCAGGCTAGCGTGAGGGTGTTTCTTCCTAGGCACATGCTCTCTGGGTTAGAGAGAATTCAACGGGAGCCAACCTGTGCTGCTACTTACTCAGTAATGGGGGAGAGAGACCAAGAACTCGTGGCGGAGTGGGAACACAATGACTTTATTGATCAGAGACAACGTCTTTATATATATCTTTAACTAGAAGTAGCAAGTGGGAAAAGGAAATGGCTAGGAGAGGGGGTGGAGAAAAGGAAAGAGCTCAAGGTAGAAAGCTTCCATAGCAACTGTTGTGAAGTTTTAACCGGTGGGATTAATTAATACCCTGAAGGCAGGGCAGGTCTCAAGGTAAAACAATAATTATGTAAATAGACCATAGTATCAGCAATGGAGCAGAGCAGAGGGGCTGCCTGACAGTCTTGTGGTCTACACTATAGTCTTGGAGCTGAATGAAGCCTTAGGTCACCAGTGAGTGAAGTCAGAGGAAAGACATTGGTTAGTTGTGGTTGTATCTGGTTTGATACTAAACATATGTATAGGAAATAAATAGGGAGTAAGCCTGTTATTGAGCATAAAGAAATTTTCTGTCACTAGCCATGATTATTTAAATGTAATTCATTAAAATGAAGCAAAATTTACAATTCAGTATCCTGATCATATTAGTAAGCCCATTCAACTGCACAAAGGTAACATTTGGACAGTGTGAATATGTAATATTTTCAAACATGCCAAATATCTTTTGAATAAAATGTTGACACTATATATGTACTCTTTTGCTCCAGTAGTTTTCTGGTCTATTGTATATTTAAATGTACAAGTGTTATGCTTTCTTTTATACTATGCATTAGTTTTCAGTAGTAATGGACTTAATTAAGTTGCAATGTATGATAGTGAAAAACTAAGAACAACATTTTTATTTTTAAGGAAAATTTATGTAGAACATGGAGCATGGCCTCCCCTACCAGCCCCATTCTTAACATTTTTCATCTATCAGAGAGTTCTGATGATATCTCTGAAAATGGTAAGAACCAAAGCTGGTGACAAGCATTAACAGTAGCTGCTTTTTATCTGAAGACTCCCTTAATAAATGCATTTGAATAAAGGTGCACTTCATATAACTATTTTAACCTTAGTTTCTTAATGTAGGCCAAATAACTCTGTGTTTAAACTAGTTACCTCATTTCAAGCTATCTATTAAATATAATAAAAATGCAGTGTGGTGGCTGTTGATACACTAGTTTCAACTTCAGAATAATTTTGCAACCAATATTGCTATAGTCTGAATGAGTCCATTTGGAGCATGCATTAATAATTCATTCATTATTGTCCACTATTTGCTAACTAGTCATGCTTACAGAACAATTTATTTACCTTTCACTTACCTACTGATGAATATTTATGGTCTTCCCCAATTCTGTGCTTTGTGAATACGAATAGTGAGTAAAACTTCCAGTCGCCCTCCACATTTATAACAACATGAGTGCAGCAATCTAGTGGGTGTGAAGTAGAAACTCATTGCAGTTTGTATTTCTGTGATGAATAATCGTCTTAAGCATTTTTCCTACCTTTTTGGGCTATATATCTCCTTTATGAAGTGCGCCTTCATTCTCCTGCTCATATTTTAATTGGGTTATTTAAACCTTAATTGTTGATTCAGAGAAGTTCTTTATATACTATGAATATGAGGCCTTTCATATTCATTTTATTACCAGATTATTTTCACTCAATAGAAATGTTTAACTGCCATAAAGCATTCTTTCATTTATGGTATTTTTCTGTGTCTTATCAAGAAACATTTTCCTATACTGGAATGAAACTGTGACTATATTACTACAGGTTGTTCTTCCAGAAACTTTATGATTTCAGATGTTTCACTTAAGTTGACCGTTTATTTTAAATTATTTTTGCATAAAAATTGACATAGGAAGGTAAGGTCAAGATGACTGAAAAGAAATGTTGCATCCGCCAATCACAACCTAACCAATGCAACGATTGCCACCTCAACATACTTCACCTCAGACTGTGTCCAGAGACTTCACATGTGGAATGACAACCCTTCGGCTTCATTACTCGGGTGAGATCTTTCCTTTTATAGTACACTCTAATTTCATCTCAGGTAGTTCACTTTCTAACAAAGTCCCATAACCTAGATATACACCAGTTTCTATGAGAGAGAGCTTATGTTCACACGTATCCATAAACTACTGCAAAATATATACCTGAAAGCAGAAGTACATTAGAGTTTGCAGTGAGTACCTCCCTAACACTTCCTCTCCACTATTCCAAGCTTGGGATCCATGATTGCTCAACAAATTGTTTGGCTTCGTATGTTAACTCTCTTTTCAATCACCAGGTTCCAGATGCCACCAGGATGCTGGCCAGGCTTCCCTGGATTGAAGACCCCACCAATGTGTCCTGGAGCTCAGCTTCCCCAGAGACACACCTTACTAGGGAAAGAGAGAGGCAGACTGGGAGTATGGACCGACCAGTCAACGCCCATGTTCAGTGGGGAAGCAATTACAGAAGCCAGACCTTCTACCTTCTGCAACCCTCAATGACCCTGGGTCCATGCTCCCAGAGGGATAGAGAATGGGAAAGCTATCAGGGGAGGGGGTGGGTTATGGAGATTGGGTAGTGGGAATTGTGTGGAGTTGTACCTCTCCTACCTTATGTTTTTGTTCATTAATCCTTTCTTAAATAAAAATTTTTTTTAAAAAATGACAAAAAAAAAAAGAAATGTTGTTTTCCCTTCAGTTTTATAAGGCAACAAAACCACAACATAGGTGGGAAATTCCTTGTAGAAATAGGCTTGGATCTTAAGTTTCCACAGTAAGAGATATTAAGTCCATCAAGGTGATGAATACGGAAAGATGTCCTTGTCATGGGTAAAAAGTCACAATCTGGAAGAGACTCACCCCTAAAATACATAACTAAAATCAGGCTGAACCAAATCCTGGAATTCTCAATTACTCTAAACTTCTAGGTAAATCTTCACATTTTATCTCTTATTAGCTGTATATCTATTGGCAAATTAATCTTCTGTGTTCCTGTTTTCCCATCTGTAAAATGCAGATAATGAAGCCTTTAAATGCTGTTTTGAAGCACCACAGTAAGTTCTAAGAATATTTCTTGACACAGAATAAACCCACAACAAATGTTAGCTTTTATTTTTACTAATATTTATTCTTATTATTTGTTAACTTACCCAATTCTAGATACATAACCATACTAAAGATGTCTACCTTTAGGAAATTTAAAATTTCTAAAGAAAGTAAGCCTAACTCTTATCTATTAATGATAGTTTTAAAGTTCTTTATTTTTAAGGTGACTAAGTTAACTGTTTGTAAAACCTTGGTGCCTCACATTAAAAAATTAAAGATTTGTATTTGATATCACAAGTTATCATTTAAATTACTTGGTCATTGCTAAAATAAAATGTTTCTTTTGTTGTATTAAGTACATAAAGCCAGGTATTTTTCTGGAACTCTATCCAACTCTATCCAACTAGATAGTAAATATTTCCTCCTGCAAGTTACATAGCTTATTTGGCTCGAGATGAAATAATAGTTATTCTACTAGAGAAAAGAGTAATAGATGCAAAAGCATTGGGAAGAAATGACAAATATCTGAAAAGATGCCAAAATGAAATTCCCTGCCTTGAGTAAAGAGGAACTAGTGAATTTGTAAACACAGAAGTTGTCAACATTACTCCATACTGCTTTGTAAATTGTAAAACGACTGTGATGAAGTTGTGCCAAAAGCAAGCATTTCAAAGTAACAGTTTACATTGTGTCTCTCCATGCATTGACTGTATTTACTGTCTCATGCAAGTAAGTAGCCCAGAAATGCCAGTGGGCTAGATTCTCCCAGTTGTCTCTCTATGTGAAACAGTTTTTTCCCTTTGTTAAGGCATATCAACAAGTCTATGTGAAGATGACCATCTATGTATGTTGAATTATATTACAGTACATCTACTGATGGATGTATCATATAACTGAAGAATTTTCTAAAAGGTTCATTACATTAAAAATTAGTTTCTTATTTTAAAAAAGACAATTCAAATATTTAATTGCTCTGTGAGTGTATCAGAGTTCTATCACATTTGTTGAATGTAGGTGACTGCATATGACATATGTCTGATACATATATATTCATATATATATTAAACATTTAAAAAAATTATTTATAAAATGAAATATTGACAAGACCATAAGATAAGAGGGGTACAATTCCACACAGTTCTCACCATCAGAACTCTATATCTTATCCCCTCCCTTGATAGCTTTCCTATTCTTTATCCCTCTGGGAGTATGGACCCAAGGTCATTATGGGATGCAGAAGGTGGAAGGTCTGGCTTCTGTAATTGCTTCTTTGCTGAACATGAGCATTGACAGGCCGACCCATACTGTCTGATGTATATTTTATTTGAGTTTTAATCTCTTCATGTTTAATATTCAATGTGCTTAGAAAAAAAAAAAGAAGTTTGGCAACAGAATGTTTTAAGTCTACTTTCAGTGTTCTGCAGTTTGAACTTGAACTTAAAAATGTTGCTCAAACTTTCTAAGCCTCAGTTAATTAATCTTTGCAATAAGAGTAATCAACATTTCCCTTAGCATTTACAGAGTAATCATGAGTTTCAGCTAAAACATGCATGAGTGTGAAAAGCAAGAAAAGTAAATGCAAGGCAGGGAGCTAGCTCACCCAGCAGAGTGCACATATTATTATGCCTGGGACCCTGGGGTTAAACCCCAGCAACACATGGGAGTGTTATGGACAGCACATGAAGGGGCAGAACAACACTATGGTCGGTCTCCCTCTCTCTCGCCCTTCCCTTTCTCTTTTCTTCCCAACCCCCTTCCCTCTCTCTGTATCTCTCCTCTCATTACTTCTTTTCTCTAAAATTAAAATATATTTAAAGTAAATGCAGAATATATTTCATTGTGTGCATCTGAAAGTAGGCCTCACACCTGGCAAATGATGGCCACTCAATAGATATTTGCTAATAAGTCACAGAGATTTGAGAAAAATAAGTGAAATAACTTTTGTATTATGCTTTCTAACACTTTGTCAGTCAATAAACTTGGTGGGACAGTTAGAAAAGTTCTTTTTTAAATTATTTTACTTTTAAGCCTGCATTACTTAACTAACTAAATTTATCTGTGGATAAATTTTCTTCATGTGTTTAGTTTGAAATATTGTGACAATACACTTTATTATTTTGATGACTATAATATCGTATAACTGAGATACAAACAAAAAGAAAATGAAATGGAGGGGCCACTGATTGACTGAACAAGTTAACACACATGAGGATGCAGGTTCAAGTCCCTGCTCCCCACCTGCAGCGGGGATACTTCATGAGTGGTGAAGCAAGTCTGCAGGTGTCTCTCTGTCTCTGTCCCTGTCTATCTCTTCCTCCCCTCTAAATTTCTTTCTGTCCTACTAAGTGAAAGAGAAAGGAAAAACAAACAAACAAACAAACAAACAAACAAAGGCTGCCAGGAGTGGTGGATTCTTAGAGCTGGTACAGAGCCCAGGTGATAAACCTAGTGGCAGAGGAAGGAAGGAAGGAAGGAAGGAAGGAAGGAAGGAAGGAAGGAAGGAAGGAAGGAAGGAAGGGAGGGAGGGAGGGAGGGAGGGAGGGAGGGAGGGAGGAAGGAAGGAAAGAAAGAAGGAAGGAAGGAAGGGGGACTCGGGTGGTAGAGCAGCAGGAAAAGCACACATGGCGTGAAGCACAAGGACCAGCTTAAGGATCCCAGTTCAAGCCCCCAGCTCCTCACCTGAAGGGGAGTCACTTCACAGGCAATGAAGCAGGTCTGCAGATGTTTATCTATCTTTCACCCTGTCTTCCCCTCCCCTCTCCATTTCTCTCTGTCCTAATAATGACATCAATAACAACAATAATAACTAAAACAACAAGGGCAACAAAATGAAATATATATATGTATATATATATATATATAAATTTTAAAAAGGAAGGAAGGAAGGAAGGAAGGAAGGGAGGGAGGGAGGGAGGGAGGGAGGAAGGAAGGGAAAGGGAAGGGAAGGGAAGGGAAGGGAAGGGAAGGGAAGGGAAGGGAAGGGAAGGGAAGGGAAGGGAAGGGGACAGGCAGTGTCACACCTGTTTAAATGCACACAGTTCTAAGTGCAAGGACCCACACAAGGATCTGGGTTCAAGCATCTTGCTCCCCACCTGTAGGGGGGGATACTTTACAAGTGGTAAAGTAGGTCTGCAGGTATCTCTCTTTCTCTTTCCATCTCTATCTCCCCTCTTCTCTCAATTTCTGTCTTTACCAATAAAATGGAAAAAATGGCTCCTGGGATCAGTGGATTTGTAGTTCTAGTGCCAAGCCCCATAAATAACCCTAAAGGCAAAAAAAAAAAAAAAAAAAAGAAGGAAAGTAGGAGGAAGGAAGGGTGGGTGGGAGGGAAACATATAAATAGAAAATGAGATGGGTAAAATAAGGCCATAATCAATATACCCCAAACTAACTAGGGAAGAGCTAATAAACAAGAAAGCATATCTAGGAATTCACCAGAGCCTTAAGGTCCCCTTCACTATCTTCCTCCCCCTCCTTCCCCAGAGGCCTTTGCTTTGGTGCAATACATTGCATTTAATTAAAATTTTAGTCTTTAATTTCCCTTTGGCCCTTGCTTCTTAAGTTCCATCTGTGGGTTAGATCATTGGGTATTTTTCCCTCTACTTTTGATTTATCACACTTATCATGATTCCTGCAATATGAGGCAAAAGAGATGACTTTCTTTTTTTTTCAATATTTATTCCCTTTTGTTGCCCTTGTTGTTTTTTTGTTGTAGTTATTATTGTTGTTGTCGTTGTCAGATAGGACAGAGAGAAATGGAGAGAGATGGGGTAAAGACACAGAGGGGAGAGGGAGAGAGAAATATAGACACTTGCAGACCTGCTTCACCGCTTGTGAAGTGACTCCCCTGCAAGTGGGGAACCACGGCTCGAACCGGGATCCTTACTTCGGTCCTTGTGCTTTGCGCCACCTGCGCTTAACCTGCTGTGCTATAGCCTGACTCTTGACTTTCTTATTTTTAATATCTGAGTAGTATTCCATTATGTATATATACAAGCCCCTCCCCCCACCAAAGCACTGCTCCACTCTTGTTTATGGTGGTATGGGATTGAACCTGAGGCTTCAGAGTCTCGGGCATGGAAATCTCTTTACATAACCTTTATGCTATCTCCCACACTCTACAGCACAACTTTCTTAGCCACTTATCTGTTTACCTGGGTTACTTCTAAATTTGGGCTATTACAAATTATATTGCTATGAATATAGGTGTGCATAGATCTCTTTTGATGGGTGTCTTTGCTTCCTTTGGAAATATCCCCAGGAGGATACAGCGCAGGCCCATTTCTAGGGTTCTTAGTGTATTTATTTATTTATTTATTTATTTATTTATTTATTTATTTTACTAGAGCACTGTTCAGCTCTGGCTAATGGTATTGCCAGGTACTAAATTTGGAACTTCAGAACATCAGGCATGAAAGTCTTTTTGCATAATCACTCTGCTACCTCCCTAATTCAATCATAAATATTTTCACACTGACTATGATTGTGATTACATATTTGCCAAACATACAAGAAATTCTGGTTGAGTCTCCAGTGAACTTCATATCACAGGCAAGAGTCTCTAGAGACATGCTGTATGTTATATATTTTCGAGGACTCAACACAGCTGTGAAGGAGGAAGAGGGAACAAAATTGGGCAAGAGAAGTTAAACTTTAGTGCAGACTCAGGAAAGTCTTGACCAATCAGTCTAATATGAGCTCGCAAAATAGCTCATATTAGAAAGCTCACAAAACTATTCTACCTTGAACTGAGATGGTCACCATGACTCAACTGTAGCCAGTCTAGAGGTATGGAAGCAAGTTCTTAATTGAAAAGAGACCCTTACAACAACAACGTATCTACAAGCCCACCATACTAGATCAGGAAGGAATCCAAATAGAATGGCTGATTTCAGCTGATTCACAGTTAATACAACAGCTATTCAAAGCTGTAACTAACAGAAGCATTATACTATACAGAAAAATAAAAGCCATCTTGATAATTTTTGTATCCTCCATATGATGAGTAAACAGAAATTACACCAGTTTTTTTTTGCATAATGCTGATATGCATCATGCAAGCAAATTCCAAGTATTTATGTGATTTTCTTTTCCTACTCCTCTGTTGTGATAAAGCAAGATGGGAGATGCTATACAAGATTAAAGTTCTTATGGGAAATTGTTCTTTAGTCGGAGCGCTGAAGACCTATCAGGGGAAAGAACACAATCGTCCAAATGCTTACAATAGAGGATTTATTAAAATGTCACCTTAATATCATAATAAATATGATTATCGGTTGAATATGGTAGGGTTTCCTGACCTGCCTGCACACACAATTCTTCTGCAGTCTGTTGAATGCTTGGACACCAACCCAAAGCATTGAGTAGAATTCTCTGAAAAAGGATTCAAGGATATATATATTCACCAGCTTCGGCAGTTCATGAGTCTTATAGTCAATCAAGATTGAAAAACCATAGTCAGGGAAATATCTCAGCTAGTAAAGTACGGAACACATATACGCAAGGTCCTTGGTCCTATCCCAAACACTACAGAAGCCAGAGTGATGCTCTGAATTCACTCACTATCTTTGTCTCATGTGAATCCCTACTTCATATGAAATAATGTGCATTGTTTTTCAAAGTTTGGGAAACTGTGTAGCAAAAACATCATAGCAAAACACAAAGCAGCTGGGTGGAGTCTTGGCTCTGTCCCTGACTAAGTTGGTCAACTGAGACAAGACTGTCCTGGAGCTAATGGGATGAAGGGGAGAAGAATGGAGGCCCATACCATACATGTCTAAATATTTACCATTATAAATAGACCTGAGTGATAAAATACTATTTATGTTCCTGCCATAGCAAAATGTATACAATAAATGTTACACAACCTGGAAATCTAGATTAAGTTTAGATTCTACGAGCTTGACATACATGCATTCATTACACTTGGATGCAAGTGCACAAAGATGTGCTTTGAACTGGTCTAAGGTTTTGGCAACTTCGAGAATTCCCTGCAATAGGCCATGGTGGATGAGTACAGTTTTCAGCAGTACTGATGTTCATTACACCTCCAGCAGGAAAAACTTCCTCAACCATCATGGTGGGTTAGGTTGGGCCAAAACTTGAATGCACCCTGACCTGCATCTCCACGCCTTTTGGCTATGGCAGGATAAGAGATGCCAGTATTTTTAAGTTAAATTCCACATGCTTTCAACATTTAGTCTCGCTCTGCTCTGTTTTGTTAACTGAACCCACATTGACACAGTGAAAGTGCGGTTCAGACTATCAATCATAAGATACAGGTGAGCAGGAAAAAAGGTCTTTTAGACTAATACAAACATGTAGAATTTAAAAGGACAATCTTCATAGGGTCAAATAATGTTCCTTGAAAATACAGAAAAAAATAAGCTGTTGAATAGCAATAGGTTGCTACATGAAGGTTAGATAGCTGAGGTTTTGTAAATGAATAAAAAATATGTAATTTAACACATTTTCCCATCAAACTTAGTTAAGAAATTTTTACTTTAAAGTGAGGAAATCAACTCTAGTAATTAAAGAAAATAGGAATAAAATTGCTTCTTTGCTGAGCTAATTTGAAATGAACATTAAACTTGTTGTTTTCCAGCTTTATCTAATTGTCATTTAAAACATATTGAAAGGAAAACTGCTACCTGCTCCTACCAGATGTTCTGCAAAAACCCACTCTCGATGACTATGTATTAAGTCACTATGCAAAGGCACCACTGAACCTCAAACATATTTATCTTGCCAATTTTTTTAACTGAAAACAAATTCTGTCTATCAAGATTACTAAGATTATTCTTAAGCTTTAGCAATTCTGCTTTGGAATTCATTGGAGGGCGATAGAGAGACTGCCAATACACTCGAAAGTCAGCACTACAGATCTGATTTTTCTCACTCTTTAATAGAAAAGACTTACAATAAGTTTGCATTGATTGATAGGTGATCCAGTAACACTAATTATTTTGTGAAAAGATAAAAATTTCATTTCTGAGTTTGCTGAAGTGTTTAACCAATTGCATTTCATACACAATCTCTATTGACTACTCCATAGTATTAAGCAAGGTAGATGACCTATTTTTCACTGGAACTCCAGAACACCAGATGATCTTGGTTCCTTCCAGACTTTAAATATATGCTTTGGGGGGTTGGGCGGTGGCGCAGTGGGTTGGGCGCATGTGGTGCAAAGTGCAAGGACCGGCGTAAAGATCCCCGTTTGAGCCCCCGGCTCCCCACCTGCAGGGGAGTCACTTCACAGGTGGTGGAGCAGGTCTGCAGGTGTCTATCTTTCTCTCCCCCTCTCTGTCTTCCCCTCCTCTCTCCATTTCTCTCTGTCCTATCCAACAACGAATAGCGTCAACAATGGCAATAATAATGACCACAATGAGGCTACAACAACAAGGGCAACAAAAGGGGGAAAAAAGTGGCCTCCAGGAACTGTGGATTCATGGTGCAGGCACTGAGCCCAGCAATAACCCTGGAGAAAAAGAAAAAGAAAAAGAAATAAATATATTCTTTGGCATCCTGGTCTTTGATGATGGAAAAGAATCTATGGTGAGATGAGAAATTCTACCCATATGTCAACATTGTACTTTAAACCATTAACTCTTTCATAATACCAAGAAAAAGAAATCTTTTCAGTTCATTCTCTTTTCCCAATTCTAATTGAAGTGGCCAGTCTTTGAACTTTTTCTCTTCTCTACTTCTATTCATTCTCTCGAAATCTCAATGAAGTCCATAGCTTTCCAGCTTCCACATACAGCCCACCATTCTCAAACACATTTCCATACCATATCTTCCTTTCTGAAAGTCACAGGTGCACACTCAGCTGCTGAACTGGCACTTCTGTTTACACTGAACTGACATCTGAATTTGAACATGAACTGGATTTTGAACATCAACTGGTGCCCCCATGACTGTTTCCCAGTACTCAGCCTAGCTCTATTTGTAACTACTCTTTCCTTTCACTTCCTCAGCCCCTAAACCTCAGGTTGATCTTTGCTCAAATCTATCAATATGTCCTACTGGATTTGCCTTTAAAATATACTTTAAATGTGACTACACCCAACACCTCGTCCATTTCCATACTGATCTCAGTCACCACCACTCTGTATTAAGATAATGTCAGTAGCTTCCTGCTTAGTTATTTCCATCTTCCACTTTCCATAGTGTGTTTACATAGTGTATACATAAAAAATATATCCCACTTTTATGAGTGATTCCATAATGGCTTACAAGATTCTAAGATTATAAGGGTATAGTTCCACACACCAACCACCAAAGTTCTGTGATTACCTCCCTGAGGGTGACTACCATAGTTCTCACATAGTCTTAAGGGGACAGTTTGGTCTTTTTTTTTTTTTTTTTTTGCAAGTAAATTTGTTTCGATTCCTTATATTCTGTATGTCAGCAAAACCATCTGGATGTTCACTTTCTTACTTTCCATAGTGTTTTCTTATGAGATTACTCTGAGTGATAACTGTTAAATCACACATCATTCTTCTGTCTAATGTTTTCTGTGACTTCCTAGGAGCCCAAAAATCATTATTACAAGCTTGGGAAGGTTCATAGTATCTACAGTAGGGGAGAACTCTAGGATTAATATTAAGATTAAAAATACTGAATGATAGTAATTGCAATATTATAATAGTGTCAGGACAGGGCTACACCCTGACTTGAAGCAAGTGTATTGTTTTGGCTCAAAGCCTGTGTTTTTCACAGGATACCTTATACACATGATGTACATTATGTTAAGCACTGGATGTAATGATTGATGGATATAATGCATCTGAGGTAAGCCGAAGGTACAAAGGATGCTTGGGAGAAGAACCCACAGCAGCAGCAGAAGGAGGCAAAAACGAAGATAAACACAGAAGAGAGGTCAGCCTGAAGGCATGAACTGGAGGCCCTAGGGAGGTCTCCCTCCCTCAATAATAAAGATGATAGCAAAGGGGGGTATCAAGCTGTAATGCAGCGGATTAAGCACACATGGCCCTGGTTCCCCACCTGCAGGAGGGTCGCTTCACAAGCTGTGAAGCAGGTCTGCAGGTATCTATATTTTGGTCCCCCTCTCTGTCTTCCCTGCCTCTATCCATTTCTCTCTGTCATATCCAACAACAATGACATCAATAATAACAATAATAACCACAACAACAATAAAAAAATCAAGGGCAACAAAAGGGGAAAAAAAATAGCCTCCAGGAGCAGTGGATTCATGGTGCAGGCACCGAACACCAGCAATAACCCTGGAAAAAAAAAAACATTAAAATAGAGGCCAGACAGTGGCACACCTGGTTAAGCTCACACATTATAGTGCACAAGGACCTCTGTTCAAGAACCTGGTTCCTACCTGCAGGGGGAAAGCTTCACAAGTGGTGAAGCAGGGATGTTGGTGTCTGTCTGTCTCTATCTCCCCTCCCTTCTCAATTTCTCTGTCTCTATCCAATAATAATAAATAAATAAAAATATAAAAAAAAGACAACAGTAAAGATGGGCGCTAACTAGCAGTCCCATGGCCTCTCTGGGTCTCTGTGCTTTTCTTCTGTGTGATAAGGGCTTTACCTCCCTGAAACTCTCTTCAGGTAGCCAGTCTAACACTTGACCTTGACAAATAGTTTAATTTCTTCTGTTAGTCTTCATGGGGGCTTCAGGAATGCATTATTTCAGTATTTCCAATGGATTCCTTTATCCTTTCTTTTTTAGATAGTGGGCGACAGACACAGATATACAGAGAATGAGAGACACTGAAGCACCATATCCCCTGAAAGCACCATGCATAGAGGCTTCAGAAGCAGTGAAGTTTCAATTTATCATTCTTCTATCAGTGGTGAAACTGATTTTTTTGCTTTATATTCCTTGTATTGCATACTTCAAGTGATGTTCCTCTTTCTGGCTAGACCCTGACCCCACTTGAATTCATCAGTTGTCACTTTATCAACAATTAGGAATTCAGTTGTGTTTCTTCAAAATTCATGATGATGAAAGCCTAACCCATAGCACCTCAGAATGACTGTATCTAGAGGTAGGGTCTTGGTAGAGGTGATTAAGGTGAAATGAGCTTGTATAGGTGGGCTCTAATCCAATCTGTCTGATGTCCTGCTAAGAAGACCTTAGACACAGACATGCTTGGAAGGATGGCCTCATGAAGAGGAGAGGAGATACATTAAAGATGGAATTGTTGTGGATATGTAAAAATAGCTAACAAAAAGAGAACAGAAACCAGTTACAGAAAACAATACTGCAAGACTCCACTTAATTAAGGCACCAAATATGGTCAATTGCATGAAACCAAAGAATAGAAGGATGATTGTAAGGGGCTGTGTGGGAGAAGAGGGAAATAGAGAACTGCTGATGAACACATCAGCTCAGCTCTGCAAAATGAGTAAGTTATATAAATTTGAGGTATTATATCATTTCTACACATAAAAATGCTATACATTTAAAAATCTGTTAAGATGGTAGATTGTATGTTAAATATTCTTTTTTTAAGTTTCCAATTCAATATCACTTTATTGAGAATATTTTTTAAACAACTGCTGTTGTGACCAGGATATATGTCCCTGAGATAGATAGCAGTACATTTCATTCTTGACCATACCATTATCCTGCTCTACCAAAGGGACTTACGTCCCCATCTTAGGTTCTCTTTCACTTCTGAATCTCCAGATCTGCTGCAATAAACCACAGTCCATCGAAGATTCGCCCTATATTGTCCTTTGTTTTGTTAACTATTCTAATTATAAAGCGAGAGAAAGGGAAAGAATTCTTCATTAGCATTAACCTCTGCATGTTTTCCATACTGTAGATGCATCAGAGTTTCTCTAATATTTTATCACATATCAAAACCTGGCACTCATAGGGAGAGAATTAAACTTTCAATGTTCTCTGTGAAACCAGTGGTGGGCAGCAAGTCCACCAAACACTTCAATGGTGGCCACCTGCAAGACCCTCCAGGACATCACCAAATTCCTGGCCTCCACGGGTCTATTAGCCTGTTTGATGAAAAGAAGGACTCTCCTGGCACCTGGGGCTCTGAAGTGTGCTACTCTTGTCCCCTCAGGCTGATTGGAGTGCCCATCTGCCTTGGTTTCAAACAACTGCAAAGAAGCCCAGCATGCAAGGAATGAAAAATCTACTGGGTAAGAGAGACTGTCAGTTCTGAAATGCTTGTCAGTTTGTATGACTGCCTCTAAGGGTCTGAGGCTAACTTTATGCAAAATATTTCCAACCTAAGTCTAAACATTTGGTAAAATCTTGCAGAGTATATCTAAGTATCAGTTATTATGATGCTTTCCTAGTTTTACAAAACTTTTTAAGAGGACATTCTCATTCCTAGTGTCTGGGTTTCATTTTTTTTTTAAACTATCAATGGTTTTTTCAGTTTATAAAACAATAGGGCAATATATCCTTGTATATGTTGTGATTCTTAATTGCTAACAGACATCCTTCAGTAAATATATATTTAAAAGTATATAAGCATATTCAAACAAAATATGATGAGTTCAGCATATAAACTTCCATGTAATATGTGTGACTGGACTGTATCTGTATCACATTTTCACAAAGACTTCTGGGAATAAAACAGTAATTCATTTCATCATCTCAAATCACAGTTATTCAACCAATTAATTTCATTTAAATCATAGTAAGGTAATTCTGAAAGATATATTCCTTCTTCATATGACTCTGCTCGTTTTCATCTCAACAGAATTAAACTTGTATTTCTTCCAAACTGAGTAAAATCTGATAAAATGTATAAAATCTGGTAAAATTTTACTGAATAATTGTTTGTTCAAGTATGTTTGTTCATGTTTTGGTAGACTAATACCTTTGATTCTAAATCAATCAGCCTCAGGATCATTAAGAATTATCTTAAGGGGATGGAGAGGTAGCAAAATAGTTATATAAACAGATGTTCATGCTTGAGGCTCTAATGTTCCAAGTTCAATCCCTAGTACTGCCATAAGCCAAAGCTGAGCAGAATTCTGATAAAAAATAAATAAGAATTTTATTAATAATAGCTTTGCTCTTTTCAATAATATATCTTTAGGGTATTTACAAAAAAATGAACCCAAGAGACTGGTGAAAATCATGATTTTTTAATGATGATCACAATATAATAATGATGGAGAAAAAGGAGGAGTGGGAATAAGAGTGGGATGAGGAGAAGAACAAGAACCACCACCATCAGCAGGGTCTTATATATACATGATTTCATCACTTCTAGCCTATATTTATTTATATTTTTTCCTAATTTCAGGTAGACAGAGATGGTGAAGGAAAGAGAGCAAAGCACTGCCCCACCATCTGTTGAGATTCCTGTGGTGTCATTGTGCCTTCATGTGGTGCCAGGACAAAATCCTAGGGCTTCACACATGCTGAGGCATGAGCTAGCCCTATCAGCTGAGCTATGTCTTGGTCCATGATGTCCTTTTAATATTCTTCTTATTCCAAAAGCATGTATTTGGGGAGGCATGATCAGACTTAAACACATAAAGACATGTGAAGCTATATTCTGAAATATAAGTGTCTAGTTCTTTCTGTGCCCCCCACCACAACCCTTGTAAGAATGATAATCTCTGGAACATTATTCTTCAGAATTTTACTTGAGACTTTGAAGATAACCACTATAGTATTTAAAGTACACTCACTTTTACACAAAACCTGACAACTGGGGTTACCATCTATTAGTCAATAAGATAATATTAAATGGCTATATATTCAGGGAGTGGTGATGACCACAAGACAGAGATGCAACTACCATTATGAAGTTTCTCTTCCACCAGATATGACACTAAACAATGAATTTAAGTGCAATGTATGTTAGAAAAAGGCAAGTATAGGATAATAATAGGAGACCACAGTAAAGTACTATAACTAAGGTTAAGGATCAGAAAAGACTTTCTTGGAAGAAGGAAACACAAGGTGAATTTACTTTGGAAAAGAAATGGTCAAAAAGAGTATGTTCAGAAAGATGATCTAGAATTTGATTTAAAATCACTGGAGAACATTATCAAGTCTAGGATAATTTATCAGTAGACAGTAAATCCTAGGTTTAGATCATCTCACCAAGAAAACAAACAAACAAAAAAGGAACATTCTTTAGAAGCATACCTCCAAAAAACGGAAGTCTCTGTCCTAGCCATACTTATGTTTGTAAACCATCTAGAATGAGACACTGCGATGCTTGGGGTTGAAGTTTCAGAATCTATATATAGGTCCAGAGATTTGATAATGTTTACTCTATATGTAACAAAAGGAAAATCAACCTTACTTCCAAGAAAACACACCTGCTCCCTGGGACACTACAATCTAGTTATTGCCTGAATGAGTGTTGGCAACCCTAATACACAATTATTTTGGGGGGTATTTCAGATATATATGAGTAATTGTTACTTAAGTAACAATTCCTTAAATGTAATTTTTTACTGTAAAGTAATTAGATTTTATGAGACACTCTTTAAAACTGTTTGTATTTTAAAGAGGGACTACTGACCCCTGAGACAAAGGAACTCAGGTCATTTAACTTATTGAAGACTATAGAATCATAGCTGGAATTAAATCTTGATTTTTAAAGGGGGACTACTTGACCCCTGAGACAAAGGAACTCAGAGGTCATTTGACTTATTGAAGACTATAGAATCATAGCTAGAATTAAATCTTGAGTGTACTCTACTTGATCACAGAGCTATTTTAAAGCTATCTATAGGGGGCTGGGCAGTGGCACACTAGTTGAGTGAACAAATTACCATGTTTAAGGACCTGGGTTTGAGCCTTTGCTCCACACCTGCAGGAAAGAAGCTTCACAAAGTAAAATAGGTCTGCAGGTGTCTTTTTCCTCTCCCTCTCTGTCTCCCTCTCAATTTCTCTATGTGCTATCAAATACTAAAGAAAAGGAAAAAGGCCCCCCACACACACACAGGAGCAGTGGATTTATAGTGCTGGCACTGAGCCCCAGCGAGAACTCTGGTGGCAATAGAATACACAAAAAAATTAAAGCTATAAGAGTATTATCCTTTAATAAGTAAGACAATGACTGCTTGCTGTTCAACAGATATGATGAAGGGAATAGTCAAATTGTTCACTGGATTCCTAGTTATAACAACTATAATTTGGTATACAGTAATATTGAGATACTACATAATGTAGCATAACATTATATGTACTGTTTATTGATATAAAAATAATGTGGGTTTAAGTCATAATTTGCAACAATACTGAACTATAGTAATGGCAATGACTAAGTTGTAATAATGATTAATAATGTTATTATCATATAGTTACATATTTATATAATAATAACAATGCAAAACTTGTCACTACTATTGCACTATCATCCTGGCCCTTGAGTCATCATGGTTGAGCAACTAGGTGACATAGTTACAGTGAAAGGTGCATATATAAACATGGTTCTAATAATGACTCAGCAATTTTTTCCACAGGTTCAATTTGATCTCTAATCTCTGTAGCTTCTTCATTTTGTTGATATGCAAACAACACATGTACAAAACCCAGAAGTGTAAGAAGTCTTCCCACCACATTGTTTTGTTCTCTTGTACACTATGTGCAGGCATCTTGAATGAAATCCACTAAGACAACATACTAGACATTTAAGAAAAGGCTTGGGAGTCGGGCTGTAGTGCAGCAGGTTAAGTGCAGGTGGTGCAAAGCACAAGGACCAGCGTAAGGATCCCAGTTCAAGCCCTGGCTCTCCACCTGCAGGGAAGTCACTTCACAGGTGGTGAAGCAGGTCTGCAGGTGTCTATCTTTCTCTGCCCCTCTGTCTTCCCCTCCTCTCTCCATTTCTCTCTGTCCTATTCAACAACGACGACACCAATAATAACTACAACAACAAAAGAACAAGGGCAACAAAAATGAATAAATAAAATAAATATTTTTTTTAAAGGCTTGGCTTCTGTGGCAGTGGTCTGTCAGCCACCCTCTTGCCTTGCCAAAGGCACCCTATTAAAACAACTCTTTTCTACTTCTTGTTGTCCATCAAGGTAAGAAGTTATTGAATAGCATGATGGGTAGTGAAAAGATGAAATCAAAGAAACTATTCATTCTACCAACATGAGAGGTTTTTTTTTTACTCACTCAGCAACAATGAATCAGTCAGGCTTTAAAACAAAACACTTTCCTGCCCCAACACACACACACACACACACACACACACACACACACACACACCTATGGAAGATTTAATGTCTATATTTTCCTCAACAACAACAACAACAAAAAAAAAAACAATGGGATGGGCAGGAAAGAGCATCTTTCACATTCTACATTTTCAGCATAAGTCCCCAACACAACTTGCCATGATAACTAAATTTATTATTAACTGTGTATTTCATGATGTTAGTGACAATATGTTAATGTGATTTTTCACGTCCTCCTGCAGTGAACAGATGGCTCCTTTTACTTTACTTTCCACATCAAGTGTGATTATTTCTTGGTGCCAAAAGCCACCTGCCGCTCCTCGGTCTCCAGTCTAATTTTTTATGTTGGTAAAACACAGCAGGACTTGTTATCAGTTGGATGGCATCTTAATAAAAGGAGACATGCCAACATATTGACATCATGTTCAAGAGGAAATTTCAGCCCCTTCAAACCCTTAACCCCTTGCCTCAATCCCCTTTTCAAAAAAAAAAAAAAAGATGGAGAAAAAGAGAAGAAAAAATAGATGCGAAGACTCTACCAATTTCAAGATGTTCGATTACAATTGTTGGGCCTAGAGCCAAGATGCTGAATTGGCCTCCCTTTGTTCCTCAACCCAAGCACCTCACTCAGGGCTCTGATCTTTCGTCCTGTGTAATGATAATTAGCCATAACATATTCCAAAGTCAAATGTAAGCAGGAATACATTAACATTGAGATCAGTGTCAGGGCAATTTTCACTTGGAAAATAACAAAGAACACACACACAAATATAGACACACACTCTCTCTCTCAAAAAAAAAAAAAAATTCCAAGATTCAAACATTCATAAAATCACTTTCATAGCCATGAATATTAAACACGTTGGCTTGCCTGTCCTGAATGCTTACCTAGAAAGCCAAGACCTCCTAATGTGGAGGGAGAGACTCCCACAGCCCATGCTTAACACAGAAAACATGAGTAATAAACCACGGTAGCTTGCTTTAACTTTTCCATTCTTTCTTAGAACAAAGAGGAGAAACTATTAGGTGATTTGTGGTCCAAGAAGAGGTCTTCCAGGCGATTGGATGGCATGGTCCTCAACAGCTGGTCCAGCACATTTGAGAACAGCATGTAGAAAAATGCGTCAGTGTTTTGAAGATTACCAACTGTGATGATGCATTAGTTATGACACCATCTAAAAAAAAAAAAAAAAGAAGCTAAATTTTCTACCCACAAATTGTATAATTTAATTCCTTGACCATCAACTGCACAAACTTCCAAATTCAAGATGAAGATTAGTGAAAATTTGCTAAAATTTCAGAAATGTTCAAAACTGATTCCTATTCTTTAGATAATGAGAAGAGAAATAACATTCTTAAATGGCTGACAATTCCTCTTAAAAAGGCTGGGAGGTTAAATATATAGCTGGTTTTCCATGATTTACAAGGCTTATAAAAAGGAAAATAGAATGAAGTACAAATACCTTAATAAAATGATTGACAATAATGATTTTATCCGAGGAAATCAGCTATGACTAGATTATTCCAGCAAAGAATCTCTCAAATTATCAGGCATTCAAGAATGACCCAGACCCATTTTATTTGTTCTACCTAACAAATCTTGAAAGACAAGACCAAAGTAATGGCATTGTTTACAAGTAACTCAACTGCATCCCAAAACAAAGTCCAAGGTTTATATAAAGGCAAAAGTACACAACTAGGTTAACTTCACAGTATTTGATACCTAATAAAAATCATCAGACGTGTGAAGATGATTCAGTGGCAGACAGCATGACTCATATGAGGTGAAGTCCTAAGTTCAATGAGTATCAATGTATATGTCAGAATGAAGCATTGGAACTTTAATTAATTAATAAATAAATGTTTCATTAAAAACTGCCAAGTATGTTGCAGGGGGGATCATCATGAGTAGTGTAGGAGGGCTTCAGGTGTCCCTCTGTCTGTCTTTCTCTCTGCCTCTCCCCTCTCAATTTCTCTGCCCCAATCCATTAATAAAGAAAGGAAGAAAGAAAGAAAGAAACATTTAAAGAAACAACAGGTATGTGAAGAAGTAATGCAATACAAGCCAATAAAACAAAACAAAACAAAAACTTTCCACTTTTCATTGTTGAGCCAGAACTGGCACAGGCAGATACTAAAGTTAGCAACCGGTAACATTAAAAGTGTTATTCACAAAGCTTTAAAAAGCTAAGCAGGTATTTAAAAGATTTCAACTAACCGTCAAGGAACAAAAACTACAAAGCAATGCTTGAGGTAAAAGACACACTGTATGAATTAACATTAAATTAGACATCAGAGAAGAAATAGATTTAAGGACAAGGCAATAGACACCATATAATATTAACCATAGAAAGCAAAGACAGTTGTGAGAAGAATAAGGATGAGTGGTAACTCTAATATATGTAGAAGAGAGAAGAGAGAGAAAATAAAATATGAGTAGAAAAATGACCCAAAGTTTCCCAAATGTGATGAAACCTGAAATTCCACAGATTCAAATAGCTCAAGGAGCCTCAAACACGGGAAATAAAAAGAAAAGCACACGCAGGAAAATCATGAGAAAACTGAACAAAATCATAAATTAGTAAAGAGAAAAAATTCTTTAAAAACTGTCAGAAGAAAACATGCCAACACATTAGAATTCAGCTTGATTCACCCTGGACACAAGAAGATAGTAAAGAAACTTTCAAGGACCTTAATTTTTCAAAGACGCAGTAAGACTTTTATAACCAGTAGAAGTATTTAAATATTAAGATAAAATAATTTCCATATATTCAAAACTTGAGTGAAGTCAAGTTACACTAACACTACAAGAAATGGTGAGGGAAATCTTACAGGCAGAAATGAGGTGTAATAAATATGGATCCACACAAAAGAATAAAGCACACTGGTAACTGCATTCGTGTGGACAATTATTATTATTTTTTAATTTAAATCTGCTTAAAAGATAACTGAACTGGGGCTGGGGAGAAAGCGTAATGATTATGCAAGTAACTTTATTTATTTTTATTATCTTTTATTTATTGATTGGATAGAGACAGCCAGAAATCGAGAGGGAAGGAGGATAAAGAGGAAGAGAGACAGAGAAACACCTGAGCACAGCTTCACCGCTTGTGAAGTTTTCCACTTCAGGTGAGGACCGGACTCGAACCTGGGTCCTAACGCATTGTAACACGTGCGCTCAACCAGGTGTGCCACCACCCGCCCCCTAGCAAGTGACTTTCATGCCTGAGAATCTGAGGCCGCAGGTTCAATCTCCAGCACCACTATAAGCCAGAACTGCCCAGTGCTGGAGTCTCCTTGTATTCGTCTGTTATCTTTCATTTAAAAAAAAAAGAATTTAAATGTTAAAGTAAGCATGGTAGGAATGGTTCTTAAAATATGGTCTATAACTGTCTGTATCACTTGGGATGGAGACCTGGAAAGTAGTGGGCAGTGTGACATCACAAGGCACCAGCTAGCTAGCAAAGGTGGCCTAGGGCAGCATCACACTCACTTATTGGCTGCCATTCTGGGGCTTTGGTGGTCTCTGACGTTCTGACGTTCTGACCCTTCACGCTCCTGACGCACTGACGCTCCTGCCACCTCACACTCCTGATGCCCTGACGCCTGACGCTCCTGACGCACTGACGCTCCTGACGCCCTGAAGCCTGACGCTCCTGACGCACTGACGCTCCTGACGTTCTTCAATGAACAAACGCTGCGTGCTCCCCCCTTCCCCCACCCCGGCCCACCATCACCTGGGAGACGTTTGAGCCCAAGGACTGGTTTCATGGCGGCCCCGAAGAGCGAGACTGTGGGGCCGTTGGTGGGGGCGGTGGTCCAAGGAACTAACTCCACTCGCTTTCTGGTGTTCAATTCGAGCACAACAGAACTAGTGACTTACCATCAGGTGGAATTAGTCCAGGACTACCCCAAGGAAGGCTGGGTGGAGCAGGACCCCAAGGAGATTCTGCAGTCGGTGTACGAGTGCATCGAGCAGACGGGGCAGAAGCTGGCCAAGCTCAACGTGGACGCGTCCGCCATCAAAGCCATCGGCATCAGCAACCAGAGGGAGACCACGGTCATCTGGGACAAGTTCACCGGAGAGCCGCTCTACAACGCCGTGGTCTGGCTGGACCTGCGGACCCAGACTACCGTAGAGAAACTCAGCAAGAAGATCCCCGGGAATAACAACTTTGTCAAGTCCAAGACGGGCCTGCCCCTCAGCACGTACTTCAGCGCCGTGAAGCTGCGCTGGCTGCTCGACAACGTGCAGAAAGTGCAGAACGCGCTGGACGAGGGCAGGTTGCTGTTCGGCACCGTCGACTCCTGGCTCATCTGGAACATGACGGGAGGGACGAACGGCGGCCTCCACTGCACGGATGTGACCAACGCGAGCCGCACGATGCTCTTCAACATCCACTATCTGGAATGGGATAAAGAGCTGTGCAGTTTCTTCGAGATCCCCATGAGCATCCTCCCCACCGTGCTGAGCTCCTCCGAGATCTACGGCAAAGTGTCGCAGGGCGTGCTGGAAGGGGTGCCCATCTCTGGGTGCCTGGGCGACCAGTCGGCCGCATTAGTCGGGCACATGTGCTTCCAGGAAGGACAAGCCAAAAGCACGTACGGAACGGGCTGTTTCTTGCTGTGTAACACGGGTCGTAAATGCATCTTTTCCGAACACGGCCTTCTGACCACCGTGGCTTACAAACTAGGCAAAGACAAGCCGGCGTGCTATGCCCTGGAAGGCTCCGTGGCCATCGCTGGTGCCGCTGCTCGCTGGCTAAGAGACAATCTTGGAATTATAGACAGCCCACAAGAAATTGAAACGCTGGCCAAAGAAGTAGGCACTTCGTACGGCTGCTACTTCGTCCCGGCATTTTCAGGGCTCTATGCACCTTACTGGGAGCCCAGTGCTAGAGGGATACTCTGTGGTATCACTCAGTTTACCAATAAATCCCACATTGCTTTTGCTGCGTTAGAAGCTATTTGCTTCCAGACCCGAGAGATTTTGGAAGCCATGAACCATGACTGTGGAATTCCACTCAGTCATTTGCAGGCAGATGGAGCACTGACCCAAAACAGGGTCCTTATGCAACTACAAGCAGACATTCTGCATATCCCGGTAATCAAGTCCACTATGCCTGAAACCACCGCCCTGGGAGCTGCCATAGCAGCAGGAGCTGCAGAAGGAGTGGAAGTTTGGAGTCTTAAAACGGACACCTTGCCCAACATTAAAGTGGAAAAGTTTGAACCACAAATCAATACCACAGAAAGTGAAACTCGCTATGCTACGTGGAAGAAAGCTGTGCAGAAATCAATGGGTTGGGTTACAACGGAGTCTCCCGAAAGTAGAGATCCTATTCTCTTCTCTACTCTACCCTTGGGCATTTTTATAGTGAGTAGTATGATACTCTTAATTGGAGCAAGATGCATTTCAGGTATATAATGCCAACCATGGGCCCCCAAGATGTGAACTTTCTATCTAAGGAAAGATTCTATCTGCAGGTGACCATACTATACTGTCATAGCCATAAACCACTTTACCATGACTTATGAAAATTCAACAGGTAGATATGTGACTTGCAATAAAGAAAATGAAGCAAAACAAAAACACTGTAACAAAACATTTTTTAAAAGATCATAGTTAAGTTTGGACCAGCCACTTTGGGGGTGCTCCAGGCACTTAAGAGGTAACAAAGCCTGCTAAAACTGAAGGATATGTCATTGCTTTTAATAGATGCCCAAGTCTTTTTGGTAAACACAGTTGAGAAGACATGTATCTATACTGAATTTTAAATGAATAACAGAATATACTGAATTTTAAATGTATAACAGAAATGTTATATCCCCATAACTTGGGATTTCCCCCCAAAAAATAGCTGCAAAATTAAAACTCTTGAGATAGTTCCCATGGCCCCACAAATTATTTAATTTGTTTGATTAATTTGTTTTGATTAAATGCTTTAGTCAAAAGAACACTTACTAAAAAAATTTTATATCTCTTTTAAGTACTTAGTAGGATAGAGTTTAAGAATATATAAAAAGGAAAAATAATAAGTTTCGAGCTGAGATATGGTTAGATTCACATATTGTATGGCAAGTGATAGACCATACATCATTTGAAGCTACACTGATAATTAAAAGATACATTCTCTGTATCTGAAATAGGTTATAATAAAAAAAGGGAGGGGTCGGAGAGTAGTGTACCTGGTTAAACACACACATTACAGAGCACAAGGACCCAGTTCAAGCCCCTGGTCCCCAGCTGCAGGGGGAAAGCTTCACGAGTGGTGAAGCAGCGCTGCAGGGTGTGTCTCTTTCCCTCTTCATCTCTCCCCACCCTCAGTTTCTCTCTGTCTCTAGCCAATAATAAGGAAAAATATCTTTAAAAAGGGATAGAAAAGAGATTGCCATCTAATTAATCAAAAGATTAATAAAAAAGATTTAGTAATTAATATCAAAGTAAAATTTAGAGTATGTTACAATGATAAGCAAGGTCATTTTGCAAAGATAAAGGATTCAAGTTACTGAGGGGTCATAACAATTCTAAATGCCTATGTACCCAGTAGTAGAATGTTGATACTTATAGCAAAACCATCTAGAATAGCAAGTCTAGTGATAACATAGTCTCTCTACCTCAATATTTAAGGTAGTACCTAGACAAATTAGTTATATATAGAGGATTTGAACAGTATTATACAACAAATGACATCCTAGAGCAGACCCTCAACAAGAGAGTACATATTTCAAAGGTATATGAAATGTTTACCAGAATTTATTTACAGTTATTCCGCAAACAAAATCACAGATTTATAAGGTACTCGTAGAAAGTATGCTATCTAAAATAGCAGAACTGTACAGTAAGAGATTTCTGAAAAGCATCCAAATAATTGGAAACAAAATAATAAACATTTTAATAATCCACAAGTCAAAGAGATAAAGAAGAATAGAAAGTATTTGAGGGGACGGGTGGTGGCACAGCTGGATGAGTGCACAGGCTACAGTGTGCAAGGACCTGGGTTCAAGCTCCTGAGCCCCACCTGCAGGGGAAAAGTTTAACTAGTGGTGAAGTAATGTTGCAGTTACCTTTCTGTCTCTCTCCCTACTAACCCCTTCCCTCTCAATTTCTGGCTGCCTCTATCCAATAAATGAAGATAATTTAAAAAAAGTAAAAATAAAATCATTTAAAAAAAGAAAGTATTTGAAACTCAGTGAAAATGAAACCATCTACATCCGAGATACTACCAAAGAAGTAATTAAGAAGAAATATATTAAAGACCTATATTAGAAGTTCAAAGGTTTCTAATCAATAAATTTAGCTTCTAAATAAACTGAAATAGAAAATAAGGCATAGAGATGAGAACAATAATCAATGGTATCAAAATAGAAATTTAAAAAATCAACAAAAGCTACTTCTTTTGCAGCATTGATAAACTATTTACTATACTGATCAGGAAAAAAATCAGAAATGATGAAAGTAATCAAAATAGAGTGGTATTACTACAGTTTCTAAGAATATTAAATAACAACAATAGTATTATGAAAATTTAAGTCAACTTGGCGATTTTTTGGCCAGTAGGTTCCAGATGCAGCCATGATGCCAGTTTGACTTCCCTGTGCAGATGACCCCACCAGTGTGTCCTGGAGCCCTACCTCCCCAGGCCCCTGCCCCACTGGGGAGGGGGGTAGACAAGTTGTGAGTGTGGATTGACCTGCCAAGCCCGTATTCAGTGGGGAAGCAATTGCAGAAGCCATATCTTTCACCTTCTGCACCCCATGGTGGTGATGGGTCCATACTCCCAGAGGGATGGAGGGTGGGGGGACTTTGAGGGGAGTGAATGGGATGTGGAGTTCTGGTGATGGAAGTTGTGCCTCTCTTGTCCATGGTCTTGTCGATGTTTCCATTTTATAAGTAAATTTAAAAATGTTGATTAAAAAATTAACAAACTACTAAAACATAGGGAAATAGATTACTTAGATAATCCTAAATCTATTAAGTAAACTAAATTTCTAGTTTTAAGATCTGAATAAGTTTGAAAATTCAATGTCTACACATTAATGATGAAAAATGACGATCCTCATGAGTTACAGCTATACACTGACAAATGCATAAAATTTAAAGGAGTAGCTAGCATAATGGTAAATAGGTTTTCATGCCTGAGGCTCCAAAGTCCTAGGTTAAATCCCTCACACCACCATAAGCCAGAGCTGGTTACTGTTCTGGTAAAAAAATAAATAAGAGGGGCTGGCTGGTGGTGCACTTGGTTGAACACACATGTTGCAATGTGCAAGGACCCAGGTTCGAGCCCCCAGCCCACACCTGCAGGGGGAAAGCTTTCCAAGTGGTGATAAAGGGCTGCAGGTGTCTTTCTGTCTCTTTCCCTCTCTGTCTTCCCCTTCCTCTTGGTTTCTGACTGTCTCTATCCAATAAATAAATAAAGATAGTAAAAAATTTAAAAATAAGTAAAATTTAAAAGACGATCATACTAAATGTTAGTATAGATTTAGAGCAACTGTCTCATGATTGTGTCAAAAGTATAAAATGGCACAGTTACTAAAAATCTTTATATAAGGAATGTACATTTGTCATATTAACCTAGGTCCTTACCCCTCAGAAATGAAAACATTGGCCCCTACAATGTTCATCACACTTTATTTTCTCTAGTTTCAAATTAAATACAGCTGAAATCTCCACCAACAAGTAAATGGACAAACTAGTCCATATAGTAGAATATATCTCAGCAACTACTGCTACACACTGCACCGAGATTCATTTCAAAATAATTAAACTGAGTGAAACAAGCCAGACCAAAAAGGCGTGTGTATATAGTGCATGGTATCCCCTTGATATTTCATTCTAGAAATATAAGCGGGATCTGTGTACTATGTAATAGTGATTGCCTAGGATCTTGGATGGAAGAAGAATGACGAATAAGTAGGAGGTAAGAGGTGTGTTTACAAAAGAGCACAGAGAAGTTTACAAAGAAAATGTTAGGGGTGGGGGTTGAGTACACATGTTCCCATGCACAAGGACCCAGGTTTGAGCCTCCAGTCCCTATCTACAGGGGGAAAGATTTCTGAAAGGTGAAACAGTGCTACAGGTGTCTCTCTTACTCTCTCCCGATCTACCTTACCCTCTTGATTTCTGATTGTCATTATCCAATAAATAAATATAACAAAAAAGTGTTCTATATTTACAATAATGGCTGTGATCAAGAGTGAATATATATGTCAAAATTAAAATAGACACTTCATTTATTATTTCTTATTCTTCATATAGAGGCAGAGACAGAGAGAGGAAAAGGAATAAAGCAAAAAAGACCACAACACCAAAACTTCCTTCAGTGGAGTTGAGGCCAGTCTGGAACTTGAGTCAGTGCACATGGCAGAACAGCACACTGTCCAAGTGAGCTATCTCACAGGCTATAAAGTCGACACTAATGAATAAGTGAAACTTGTGTTCAATAGAAAATTTACAAAAGACAAAAGTATCTTCAGCCTCTGCAGATAGATAACTCAAGCTTGTCTAGGCTCACCCTTGCTCTTTTCTGCCATGTGCTCTGATGTGTCCTCACTGACTACAACCTACTGGCATGGGGTGAGGCAGTCCCTGCTGCTCACAGGGCTAGAAGCTTTTATGTCAAGTCATTTGTGTGATTAGGCTGGAAAAGTACATTATAATGTCTAGCATCATTTAAAACAAATTAATTTCCCATTTTGTTTTTCTCATAATTCTCAGTCGGGATCTCCTGCAAATGACCTTATGACGAGTCACAAAAATGCAAGAAAATCAGGCTAACAGTCCTGAAGCTCAGTATCTCATCCTGATGCCATCAGAATACATGCCAGTGATCATTAGCTTCCCTTTACTTACAAAAGGCTTTCCAAGTCTCCTTGTCATAGTCAACCAATATCATATTGGTAAATTATAGAATTTTGCCCTAAGAGTATCATGAGGTTTCTATATATTCTATTATAAAACTAGTTCCTTAATAATGTCTCTCTATATTGCCACTAAGCAGAACTCCATGGCTAAATTATGATGTTGGATTCTCACTACATACATGTTATGAAACTCCAAGTCATTACATGTCAGGCACATGTGTGAGAGAATATGAACTCAAACCCTAATCCAGGAAATGAAAGCATCTAATTCAGATGCTATTTGCAAAAGTTGTGGCCAGGAATAGAGAGAGGAAAAATAAGCGAGGAAGGAGGGAGGCAGGGAGGAAGAGATGGACAGAGACAGATAGAAACAATGATGGATTTGAGGGGAAAGGAATGTTAAAGGTATCCAAAGAGGGAAAAAAAAAAACTGTACCACCACTAAATCTAATGTAAAAACACCCAGTGTAGTACCCACTTAGAAGTATCGCTGGGAGGGGCCGGGCGGAGGCACACCTGGTTGAGTGCACACATTACAGTGCACAAGGATCTGGGTTCAAGTCCCTGGTCCCCACCTGCAAGGGGAAAGCTTCACAAGTGACGAAGCAGGTCTGCAGGTGTCTCTCTGTCTCTCTCCCACTCTATTTCCCCCTTTCCTCACAATTTCTGTCTGTATTCAAAATAAATAAAGGTTAAAAATTTTTTAAAAATGATAAAAAAAAGTATCACTGGGGACTGGGCACCAGCTTAAGCAGACATGGTGTGAAGCACAAGGACCCACACAAGGATCCTGGTTTGAGGCCCCAGCTCCCAACCTGCAGGGGTTTTTCACTTTGCAAGAGGTGAAGAAGGTCTGATGTCTGATGTCTTATCTTTCTCTCTCTTTCTCTGTCTTGCATTCCTCTCCCAATTTCTTTCTGTCTTACCCAACAACAAAAACAAAAATGGCCGCCAGGAGCAATGGATTCATATTGCAGGCACGGAGTCCCAGCCATAACCCTGGAGGCAAAAAAGAAAAAGTAGTGCTAAAGAGTTAAATTCTTTATAACTTTGCTCTAGAAATGGCAACCATATATTTAAGATATAGATGTATAAGTATCTCTCCCTCTTTACCCCATAAAGGATCCTAATTTCTGGTGCTGCTGTTAGCATTTTTTACATTAATACCCATAGTCTTACAGGGAAGTGATTGTTTTTGCTCACTGGCAAGCCCGTGTTCTCAACGCATAAGTATAAATGTTGCAATAAACAATCCCCATTTAGAGGGAACATTATGTACCCACTCTATGACTGTTAGGTATGGGAAATTTGTTTCTGTGCCATTTCTTAATCATGTAAACTAGTAAGATCCCTGAGGGTAATCTTCCAACAAAGTCTAGAGTAAATACAATATCATCACAGTCAGTCACCTACTTCAACATCCAATTGGAATGACAGTTCTGTACTCTATTCTGATTATTTTAATCAAAACAAAATGAATAAACAATATTGAAATATTCCCTCATAGCTTCTACCAGCAACAATTACAGCACAATTCAGTTGAGCCTTGGAGAAACTGCTTGCAATCCTTGTCCTCTATGTGCTTAGCATACATTACAATTCATTATCATAGTGACTCTCCACAGACTAATTTTATAACAAGAAGAAGGCTTTGACCTTTGTTGGGAAAAAATAGAAACAAGATTGTGCTAATACTCTTACATAATAAACTATTTTTGACAGTTCATTCTAAACAATCAACAAATATTTCTTATGTAGTCAGTTATCAAAGTATGTTTTGCAAGAGTCATAAGGGATCCAAGTTTGGAAAAAATATATAAAGCCCCAAATAATGACCCATACTTACTATATGTCTGTGTCTATATCAATATCTTCAAAAGAGGACTAGGGAAAACGAAGACATAATGATATTTGATTTATCTAGCTTTTTATTTGACATGTAAAGACAATCTGTTTAGTTTTACCATTCTGCTTTCACTTTTGTATGACGTCAGCAAAATGACCAGAGCTAAGGGTGAGAAGACACTCTGCAGTAGGGAGCTTTGACTCCCAACTCTACTCCCAACCCCAAAGGAATATTTGTCTGACCCATATGTTTTTTACTGAGTAAACTTACTGTTTATTTCAAATAGATATGGATATTTTCCATTAGCTCAATTACAATTAGTTAAGACTACTGTGGAAAAGAACAAGAAAATCAACTTCCAATCCAAGAAGGGTATAGCTTTAGAGTTTGAGATGTGATTCAACTGGGGATTACAGTCACTTACATAGAATTTAATATTTTCCATACAGTTCTCAAAGACATCAAAACCACTGTAAAAACCAGAAGAGCCTAGAGTTTGATAGAGCTTAAAAGATTTTTCTAAACAGAATATCTACTAATAGAAGTGAACATTTTAAGTTGCTTATTAAATGTTATAAGGTAGTAGGAGCACAATTAAAATCTTAAGTTTTCTATTATTCCTTTAGCTTCACCTGATAAGGTTTTTCTTCCATATGCCACAATTCTGACAATTTTTACATAAAAATAAGAACTGTTTAATATGGAGATTTCTTATGAAAACTCTGTTATGTCTACAAACATTCATATATTCATAAAATTTTATGGCTAATCATTCCAGAATTTTTTTTTTAAAGATTTTTATTTTATTTATGAGAAAGTTAGGAGGAGAGAGAAAGAACCAGACATAACTCTGGCACATGTGCCACTGAAAATCAAACTCGGAACCTCATGCTTGAGAGTTCAAAGCCTTATCACTGTGCCACCTCCTAGACCACTCCAGATATATTTTGAAACATCTTAAACTAGAGTAAAATCATTTTTGACCATTTTACTAAGTCAAAACTCATAACAAAAATTTGGGCATAAACTCGTAGATATAACATTCTATTCTCAATGCAAAGCTTGCAACTCTCTATAATATTAACATCCTTTCAAACTTACCTAGTCCCTCCCTTCATTCCAGGGACAGAGATACATTTTTTTCTTCTTCCTCTCTCCACCTTCCCATTTTTGTCCTTCTCTTTGTCTTTTTTCTCCCCGTCCCAGAGCAAATCCATTGTGTCATATCATATGGTATTTACTACTCCTAGTCACAAACATCAAACGGATGGCAATCTGTTTAATATCCTGCAGATGAACATGCGATAGAAAGTGGCATTGGCAACTGGGCACTTGCTGCCCACTGGGCACCAAGCAGTGATGTGCTGGAGAGCTGGCATGCTGCTCCATAGAGAAGAATGACATTCATTACAATTGTATCAAAAACAAATTATGGACCAAATGTTTGTCTGGATAAGTACTTGGACAACCATTTATCTATCTTTCATTGAGCTCCTCAAAGCCTCTACCCTTCAGCTCTGTTGCTGTCAAACTGTCTTATATGTGTGTTCCTCTTCCCTGTGTAGCTATGAGTTCACTGCAACTTCACCCACTCATACAAACCCCACTATCTAGGGTGAGAATCGTATAGTACCTAAAAATAGGAGGAAGATGAACAAAACTGTATAGATCTTTTGACAAAATAGCATCTATAGCATCTCATGGTGCCTCACTTGTTATGTAATTGACAGTTGTCACTGAAGAACTGGAGACATTTACTTGTCATTTTCCAATGCTAACATTGGACTCTTACAGAGTAACCTATGAATTAGAAAGGTAATAACTTTATATTTAAAACAACTAGTTAAGAGGTAGCTTAATTGCTAGGGTGTGTGCCTTGCTAGGTACAGTTCAGATTCAAGCCCTAGCATCATAAGGGATTACCATGTTTAATCCCTAAACACGCCAGGAGAAGCTCAGTCGCTATGCTATCTCTCTCTCTCTCTGTGTCTCTATCTCTTTCTCTCTGAATGAAAAAGTAGTCTAATAGTAAAACCATGTATGTAAAAGTCTCCTGACTCTACAAGGCAAGCAGATAGCACATATCAAAGTGAATTTTAGATATAAAGATCTTATATGACAGCTTTTAAAGATTTAGAAACTAGGGTCCAGAGGAAGTGACAGCAAAACACAGGACTGATTATGCCTGAAGATGGTGGGATTCAAACCTAGGAGAACTGTCTTCTATATCGAAAGACAAATTCTCTTTGAAGATTCCAATTTTAAGAGTAAATTTTTGGTTATTTAGAAGTAACTTTAGCTGGGCTGGATGGGGGCACACCTGACTGAGTGCATATGTTACTATGCACAAGCCCCTGGGCCCCACCTGCAGAGGAGAAGCTTCATAAGCTGTGTAGTAGCGCTGCAGGTGCCCCTCCATCCCTCGCTCTTTCTATATTCTCTTCCCTATCAATTTCTCTGTCCTGGAAAAAAAAAATTTAAAGAATGGGGAATTTTTTTTAAATAAAAGAAAAACCACATTTAGCAGTCGTAATTGCACCAGATTTCCCTCTCAACGTTCAGAAAAAAAATGTGATGAGAAATGTAAGTTAGAGAGGTAAATTACAAAATTCTGTTTCTTCTTTTTCATTCTCTTTAGTTCAGGCATCACCATTATCTGCTGATAATGGAACTTGATATGCTACACTAACCTAACACAACACAATCTATATTTCTACCAGTGTTCTTCCTTCTTTCTGTTCTCTCTCCCTTCCTCCAGCTTCCTCTTCCTTTCCTCCCTTTCTCTTTCTCAGATTTTAATTTGTGTTGTTCCAGCACCCAAATATGAATTGACTGAAAAGCGCCCCTAACCATTCCCCAACCATGCAGGACACCCCCTGACATTCTTTAGGTCTCTCAGCTGCAAGATCTGTTCTGTGACACAAAGGAGAAGGGCTGAGCCAATGCCCAGTTTTTCTTTCTCACAAAGTCCTTTGAATATATGCACTGAGTGCTTCTTGAGCATCTTCTACTTGTAGTCTTTCTTCATCCTCAGAGGGTGTTTATGAGCTTTGTCCTTTTGGAGTCATCATATAGATTCTTAGTAACATCAGATCTGCACCATCTCTGGTGAGCTGGTGTAGAGTTTAAAGTGATCACCAGCTGTACCTGCCTACTCTTCCAGCTCCTTCTGGCATTACCTCTTCCTCCTTCTTTCCTTCTTTCCTCCCATCCTTCCTACCTGCCTTCCTTCCTTTCTCTTCCTCACTTTTCCTCCTTCTCTTCTTTCCTCCCTCCCTTTGTCTCTTTCTTTCTTCCTTCCTCTCTTTTTTTCTCTCTCTCCCTTAATCCATCTCTCTCTCCCTTAATCCATCTCTCTCTCTCTCTCTCTCTCTCTCTCCCTATATATATATATATATATATATATATATATATATATATATATATATCTTCCTTTTTTCTTTCTATTATTCTTGACTAGATGGAGAGAAATTGAGAGAGATGGGGAAGGTAGAGAGGTAGAGATAAAGAAAGACATTTGCAGACCTGCATCACCATTCATGAAGCTTCCCCCTGCAGGTGGGGAACAGGGACTGGAACCTGGGTCCTTGTCAATGATAATATGTGCACTCAATCAGGCTCCCTATAGTCTCTTTCTGATGTTGCAGTTCCCTCCTAACAATGATGTTCAGGAGGTTTTGGGGAGAGTGAAAGGGAAGATACTTTGAGCCTGTGCCAGAGTCCAACAGGAAGAAGGGGACAGGAGGTACTCCCCCTTACTATCAGTGTGGTGACAAGGCCCCTCTGGTGAGTACCAGTAATAACAGGACTATGGAGACAATACCCTGTCATCGCAAGGCTGATATTACCAGTTCACTCTGGAAACAGAAGTCTTTTTCTTTTCTTTCTTTCTTTTTTTTAACCTCATCAAAGGAATGCATTATCATCATTTAACCTCAGTACTTCAGAACTCATGTTCACATCAGCACTCCTCAGATGCATGTATTAGCATAGCATTTAAGATTTACATACAGGCATTCTAGCTTTTTGAAAGTTTGTTTTAAGTCATTTTCCTTTTACAAAATATCTACATTGGTACTTGCTTTCATTGAGAGGATGAAGAGAATTCCTACTTTCAGAAGAGGAGAAGCGCAGCATTCAGGGCCTAGGATATAGTTCAAGCTATTACAACACAATATTTGCATACCTGAGGGCCTCCATATTCCAGGTTCAACCCCAGAACCACATATCCCACCATAAACTAGAGCTGAGCAATACTCTCCTCTCTCTGTCTGTCTTTCTCTCCTCACCCCATAAAAACAAGCACATCTTTAAAAAAAGGAAAAATAGCAGTTATCCTGTGTCTTTATAGAAAGCTCTGCAGGTATACTATCAAGTTCCTTCCCTAGAACTACCTTATATAGCAGGGTCTGCTATAATTTCTGCTTCACTGTATATAACTGCTATTGTAGGTTTCACATGTTATTTAGTATGATTCTTTTAACTTTTTACTGTGCTATGTTATTTTTTCTTATTTTTGGTACTACAGAGAGAGAAGTTGAAAGGAGAAAGAGACAGAGATGAAGAGAGAAAGATAGGTGCCTAAAGCACTGCGTCACTGTTTGTGAAACTTCTCCCTGCAGGTGGGGACTAGGGACTTGAACTTGGGTCCGTGCACATGGTAACATGTGTGCTCAACCAAGTGTGCCACTACTAAGCCCCTTATTTAGTATGGTTTTTAGGTTATTTTTCTTTTGTGTCTAGGAACACTAATTTTTTTCCATGTAAATTAACAGTAATCACTTCTCTGCTACATGCCATTTTGGCTTATGAAAGTTCTCATAGGAATCTCCACTTTCAGTAGTAGGAGAAATCTGTACCTACAGTTTGACTTCCTTCTTCTGAGTTCACTTTGTTCATCATTATTGCCACACATCCAGGATTGCAATGGAGACTGCACCACCCAGGCATCCTGGCCCTTGACTAAAATATCTCAATGCCTCTCATGGCAAGTCAGATCATGGTAAGTAAGGTCATTGAAATTGATGTGAGCTCTTCACTCACCATGGTCCCAGGTCTTCAGATGAGCTGTCAGATGAAAGACAGTCTCAGAGCATTTTCCAGATTGCACAAATTAGAAGCATAATACTTTTTTCTTGGCTTCCCTTTCACAGGATATAAGAACAAAGAAGACAAGATCTCCCATAATTCACAGTAGAATTCTGCAAAAGAAGTTGTTGTACGTAGGATTTATCTTTCTATTTCAATTATTCTTGTCCTCAGAGTGGAAAACTTGCATCGTATGTGTTAAAATATGTTCTCTCTAAAGGTAGTTTGCTAACCTTTAAATGTAATATGTCATCCATAAATCAATAGTTCCAAATGTCAAAACTCCATGCACAATAAACCTAAATATTATCCGTCTTAATTTTCAGAAATATTAGGACCTAGAAGAGAAATTTTCACCACAGAGAGATTTCAGACCTTCTCCTGACCCTTATCTGTAGTCCAGCCTTTCCCACATCTCTTTAAAAAAAAATGGGCAAGACACCAAGTGTGGCTCTGAGTTTTTTTGCTATGTAAAGGTCTCCATCTGTTCCTTTCATTGTCTTTCTAGTCATATCTGGCAGGGTTTGTGATAGCCAAATACGTTTCTGTTATTGTCAACATTACAGAGCCAAGAACTCTTTGGACAAATAAACTGCATTATAATCTATTGCCTTATGTGTCCTCAAAAGAACTGCCCTTGTCTAGACTCTATGCCATTATTATTAGAGAGAATATGGAATATCTAGCAGGAACTAAATTCCCTTGGAATCAGACCTGCTATTAAATAGAAATTTTAAAGATGAATCCTAGGGGACAGAAAACAAAATATGTCAACTACCCAACAAATGAGATACTGTAAACTTGACCTTTCTTAATGAGATGGTATTCTGGAGGTTATTCTTTTTCATGAATGTTTTAAATAGAATATACTAACTATATGAAAAGTCACAACTCAAATTTATAGTCCTCCACGGCATCATCACAGAGTTAATTAAAATAAAGCAACAAAAATTTAAGCCAGGGTTTTTAGTTTGTCTGTTTTAAATGACTAAATATAGAGATGAATTTTACTTTCATTCCCAGAGATTTCTGTTCAATCTTGAATTCAAATGTGTTTCTGTGTTGCTACCTCTTTTTTCTGATTGCTGTTTCTTAAAACATAAATATTAGAAAAGTGCAATTTCAAATAATCCTGTTTTCACAAATAGAGAAATATTTGTACTAATCTATGTAGGGTGAAGATAAAAATAAAGGAAAAATAATAATAACTTAGATTTATTGACGACATCTGCCCTTAACTTCTGCTATCACAGGGCTATGCCAGGTTTTACTCTGAAGGTGCTGCCTAACAGTAAAAGCAAAAAGGAATGTATTTAGATGAGTGTCATTTTTGGGAGTCCGGTGGTAGTGCAGCGGGTTAAGCATACATGGCGCAAAGAGCAAGGACCGACATAAGGATCCCAGTTCAAGCCCCCAACTCCTCACCTGCAGGGAAGTCCCATTACAAAAGCTGAAGCAGGTCTGCAGGTGTCTATCTTTCTCTCTCTGTCTTCACCTCCTCTCTCCATTTTTCTCTCTCTTATCCAACAATGGCAATATCAGTATCAACAACAATAATAACTACAACAATAAAACAACAAGGACAACAAAAGGAAATAAATTAAATATTTTAAGAAGATGTCATTTGCTTTGCTCAATAATTTTTATATAATTTCACATTTTTCTCTGTAAATAAGCTGTTTCTATACCACTGGAATCCTTGTCCTTCTCCTCCTCCTCCCCCTCCTCTTCCTCCTCCTCCTCCTTCTTTTCTCTCTCTCTCTCTCTCTCTCTCTGTCTTTCCCCTGCAGGTTTATTGCTAGGGCTCAGTACATTCACTACAAATCCACTGCTCCTGGTGACCTCTTTCATTCTTTCTTTCTTCTTTCTTTCTTTCTTTCCTTTTTTTTTTTTTGTTGTTGGATAGGACAGAGGGAAATTGAGGTGGGGAGGAGAAATAGAAGGGGGAGAGAAAGATAGACACCTACAGACCTGCTTCACCATTTGTGAGGTGACCACCCTGCAGGTGGGGAGCCGGGAGGTCAAACCGGGATCCCTGTACAGATCCTTGAGCTTTACACTATGTGAGCTTAACCTAGTACACTACTGTCCATTCCTCTGGGGTTCTTTTTACCACCTTCAGGAAACATTTAAAAAAAACCTTGTGATATATGAGTATATGGTATAAAGGATATGATATAAAGGATATGAACCACAAATTCAAAGGGAAACATGCACCCCTATGTTTATAGATATATTGTTCACAACATTCAAGAAGTAAGCATAATCTAAATGCCCATCAATAGATGTTTGAATAAAGAAGACATGAGACATATATTGAATGGACTACTACTCTGCAATTAAAAGACAATATTGTCTGTAGGGGAGCTTTTGGGGACCAGGTCCTAGCAGGGGTGGGGAGCTCCTTTTCTTTACCAAATTCCTGCCCCAACAGGGAATATCATTAATTCTAAGTCTATACCCTTCTGAAACCTCTGGCCTTTTTTCTTTCTAAGTAGCCAACCCCCCCCACCTCACCCCGCATAGCTAATTAAATAATTAAAAATAAATACATTAAAAAAAACCCTTTCCTTTCACTGCCCTTTTTTTTTTTACTGCCCTTATATAACTGTTCTTTTTCTTATCTTTTTCTTTTTTCTCTCTCTTTCTTTCTTTTTTTTTTCTTTTTCTCATTCTAGTCATCCCTTCTTCCTTAATCCTACAGCTTCCAAAGTCACAGCCCCCAGCCCCCACACCACAGTGTGCTTTTTTGAATTCACTGATACACATTTGGGAATTTCCTTTCACTGCTCTTTAATTACAGCTCTTTTTCTTATCTTTTCCCTTTTCTCTCTCTCGTCTGTCTTTTTTTTTTAATCTTGTCATACACTTCTTCCTTCTTCTTTGCCTTTCTGAATTTGTGAATTATTTTGGGGAAGAAATCTGACTCTATGTGTGTATCTCTGCTCTAGTTCCCTTTCCCCTCTTGTTACCCCTAGAATATACAGTAGATAGTAGATTTGCATAACTGTCTATTCTTGCTATCCTTTCTTTCTTTTCTCTTTCTTCACTGGGATTTGGTTACTATTTTTTCACGGATTGGAGAAATTGTTTGGCTAACTGGTAACGATTAAACTACATCAATACTTGCTTCAGTTGCTACTGTAATTTCTGAAGTTGGTGAGTGCAATTGTCATAAAGGTATTTAGTACAGTGTTACTTGTACTCAAGACACAACAACTGAGGAACAACAGAGCATAAAAAAAAAAGAAACACATAAATAAAAAAAATTGGTAGATCAAAAACAAATAAAACTGCTACTCCAATGAATGAAGACAAGAAAAACTACAAATCAGCCAGAAGTAACCATAGATAAGAAAAGTATGCAAGCATCCTATCAAAAAGATTGTTCATGACGACCAAGTGGGATTCATCCCAGGAATGCAAGGCTGGTTCAACATCCATAAGTCAATCAATGTCATTCACCACATCAATAAAAGCAAAGCCCAAAAACACATGATTATCTCAATAGATTCAGAGAAAGCCTTTGACAAAATCCAACACCCATTCATGCTCAAAACTCTACAAAAAATGGGAATAGATGGGAAATTCCTCAAGATAGTGGAGTCTATATATAGCCAACCTACAGCCAACATCATACTCAATGGACAGCAGCTGAAAGCATTCCCCCTCAGATCGGGGACTAGACAGGGCTGTCCACTGTCACCGTTACTCTTCAACATAGTATTGGAAGTTCTTGCCATAGCAATCAGGCAAGAGAAAGAAATCAAAGGAATACAGATTGGAAGGGAAGAAGTCAAGCTCTCACTCTTTGCAAATGATATGATAGTATACATAGAAAAACCAAAATAATCCAGCAGAAAACTACTGGAAATTATTAGGCAATATAGCAAGGTGTCAGCTACAAAATCAATATACAAAAATCAGTGGCATTTCTCTATGCAAACACTAAAACTGAAGAAAAAGACATCCAGAAATCACTCCCATTCACTGTTGCAGCAAAATCAATCAAATACCTAGGAATAAAGTTGACCAAAGAAGTGAAAGACTTGTATGCTGAAAACTATGAGTTGCTACTCAAGGAAATAGAAACTGAAACAAAGAAATGGAAAGATATCCCATGCTCATGGATTGGAAGAATAAATATCATCAAAATGAATATTCTCCCCAGAGCCATATACAAATTTAATGCAATACCCATCAAAGTTCCACCAAGCTTCTTCAAGAGAATAGAACAAACACTACAATCATTTATCTGGAACCTGAAAACACCTAGAATTGCCAAAACCATCTTGAGGCAAAGAAACAGAAATGAAGGCATCACACTCCCAGACCTTAAAATATATTATAAAACCATCATCATCAAAACAGCATGGTACTGGAACAAAAATAGGCACACAGACCAGTGGAACAGAATTGAAAGCCCAGAAATAAATCCCAACACCTATGGGCATCTAATCTTTGATAAGGGGGCCCAAAGGATTAAATGGAAAAAGGAGGCTCTCTTCAATAAATGGTGCTGGGAAAACTGGGTTGAAACATGCAGAAGAATGAAATTGAACCACTTTATCTCACCAGAAACAAAAATCAACTCCAAATGGATCAAAGACCTAGATGTCAGACCAGAAACAATCAAATACTTAGAGGAAAACATTGGTAAAACACTTTCCCACCTACACCTCAAGGACATCTTTGATGAATCAAACCCAATTGCAAGGAAGACTAAAGCAGAAACAAACCAATGGGACTACATCAAATTGAAAAGCTTCTGCACATCCAAAGAAACTATTAAACAAACAGAGAGACCCCTCACAGAATGGGAGAAGATCTTCACATGCCAGACATCAGACAAGAACTAATCACCAAAATATATAAAGAGCTCAGCAAACTTAGCACCAAAAAAGCAAATGACCCCATCCAAAAATGGGCAGAGGAAATGAACAAAACATTCACTACAGAGGAGATCCAAAAGGCTAACAAACATATGAAAAACTGCTCTAGGTCACTGATTGTCAGAGAAATGCAAATCAAGACAACACTAAGATACCACCTCACTCCTGTAAGAATGGCATACATCAAAAAGGACAGCAGCAACAAATGCTGGAGAGGATGTGGGGACAGAGGAACCCTTTTACATTGCTGGTGGGAATGTAAATTGGTCCAGCCTCTGTGGAGAGCAGTCTGGAAAACTCTCAGAAGGCTAGACATGGACCTTCCATATGATCCAGTAATTCCTCTCCTGGGGTTATACCCCAAGGACTCCATAACACCCAACCAAAAAGAGGTGTGTACTCCTATGTTCATAGCAGCACAATTCATAATAGCTAAAACCTGGAAGCAATCCAGGTGCCCAACAACAGATGAGTGGCTGAGAAAGCGGTGGTATATATACACAATGGAATACTATGCAGCTATCAAGAACAATGAACCCACCTTCTCTGACCCATCTTGGACAGAGCTAGAAGGAATTATGTTAAGTGAACTAAGTCAGAAAGATAAAGATGAGTATGGGATGATCCCACTCATCAACAGAAGTTAAGTAAGAAGATCTGAAAGGGAAACTAAAAGCAGGACCTGATCAAATTACAGCAGGAACCTCACATCTCCACTATAGAGCCCCTACTTCCCCCAGTCCTGGAACCCTTGGATAGGGCCCACTTTCCCGTATGCGTCTCCCAATCCATACCAAATAATATTGCCTCCACCGATCACAACCTAACCAACGCAACGATTGCCACCTCAACATGCTTCACCTCAGATTGTGTCCAGAGACTTTACGTGTGGAATGACAACTCTTCAGCTTCATTACTCAGGTGAGACCTTTCCTTTTATAGTACACTCTAATTTCATCTCAGGTGGTTCACTTTCTAACAAAGTCCCATAACCTAGATATACACCAGTTTCTGTGAGAGAGAGCTTATGTTCACACGTATCCATAAACTACTGCAAAATATATACCTGAAAGCAGAAGTACACTAGAGTTTGCAGTGAGTACCTCCCTAACACTTCCTCTCCACTATTCCAAGCTTTGCGTCCATGATTGCTCAACAATTTGTTTGGCTTCGTATGTTAACTCTCTTTTCAATCACCAGGTTCCAGATGCCACCAGGATGCTGGCCAGGCTTCCCTGGATTGAAGACCCCACCAATGTGTTCTGGAGCTCAGCTTCCCCAGAGACACACCCTACTAGGGAAAGAGAGAGGCAGACTGGGAGTATGGACTGAGCAGTCAACGCCCATGTTCAGCAGGGAAGCAATTGCAGAAGCCAGACCTTCTACCTTCTGCAACCCTCCATGACCCTGGGTCCATGCTCCCAGAAGGATAGAGAATGGGAAAGCTATCAGGGGAGGGGGTGGGTTATGGAGATTGGGTGGTGGGACTTGTGTGGAGTTGTACCCCTCCTACCTTATGGTTTTGTTAATTAATCCTTTCTTAAATAAAAAAAAAAGAAAGAAACGATAGAGAGAAATTGAAAGAGAAGGTGAAGATAGACACCTGCAGACCTGCTTCACCTGGGAGCCAGGGGCTTGAACCAGTATCTTTATGTGGGTCCTGAGCACTTTGCCCCAAATGTGCTTAACCCACTGCATGACCTCCTGGCCCCTCAGAATTTGCTTTTAATTACTGCATTGAGTCTAACTTACATGGAACTTTGAGAACTTCCAGCCTAAAGAGCTTTGCCACTGTGAGATATTTCTCTGCATGTGTCTGTTGTTGACAGGACTTCATCTCTCTGGAAGAAAATTTAACAAAAGAAGTGAAAAATTTGTATAGTAAAAAATATGAGTCACAATTCAAGAAAATAGGGATACCAAGAAATGGAAAGCTATATCATGTTTTCAAGAATTGGAATAAGGAACATAATAAAATAACCACTGTGCCCAGAGCCATATACAGATTTAATATATAATCATCCCACCTACTTTCTTCAAGGGAATAGAGCAAAAGCTACAACAATTTGAATCCATCGGGCCAATACACATAAAAATGCTCAAAGTCAATGATCATCAGAAAAATATAAAGACAACAATGAGATACCACATCATACTTTTGGGAATCTCATACATAAACGACAGAAAAGGCAAGTGTTGGAGAGGATGTGAGGTAAAGGAACCCTTCTACATTGCTTAGTGGTGATGTAAATCGGTCCAAGATCTCTAAAAAACAATTGAATTTCTCAGCAAAGAAATCCATGTATATTTATGTTCATACCAGCACGATGTACAGTAGTCTAAACTAGGAAGCAGCCCGGATGTCCTGTATCAGATGAGTGGCTAAGAAAGTTGTGGTTTATATAGTGCAATACTACTCAGCTGTTAAAAAAAAATTAAGTAATTTCCTCTCTCTCGTGTTGGATGCAACTTGAAGGATTCATGTTAAATGAGACAAGTGTCACAAGGTTCATGTTTCAAGTCCCCGGTGCCCTACCTGCAGGGGCAATACTTCATAAGCGTCTGTCTTTCTCTTCCCTTCTCTATCTTCCCCTCCTCTCTCAATTTCTCTCTGTCCTATCCAAGAACAACAAACCACAATAATGGAAAAAGATGGCCACCAGGAACAGTGGATTCATAGTGAAGACACTGAGTTCCAGCCATAACCCTGGAGGAAAAAAAAATGACAGGCAAAAAATGAGGATAGATACCAGATTATATCAGTTATGAATGAAATTTTAAGAAACAGGGACCAGAAGTGAAAAACCACAGTGAAACTTGGACTGTGTGGTAAATTGCAGCAAAGCAAAATATTCTAGGGAAAGAAGGGAAAGGAGGAAGTAGAAAAAGTGTTGGAGTGCTGGTACATGATGGTAGAAAAAGACCTATGTTGGGGTTGAGTGTTTTACAGATACCTTTCATAAAAAGATGAGAAAATTGTACCCATGTATCAACAACTGGACTATAAACAAATAAGTCCCCAATAAAATTATTTTAAAAACTTGAGTAAAAAAAAAACAAAAACAAAAAACCTCTTGCTTGTCATGTAAAATGAGTATTTTTATTTCCTCACAAAACAGGCCACTAGTCAGTGCCACTGAGTTTTATGTAAAGAAGTCAAATTGCAATTCAAAGCAACTTGTGTAGATTTCTATGACAAGTAACACTTACCTGTACTGTAACTAGAAATATAAAAGCTAAAAATGAAATATAGAATCTACTTTATTCCATTTATGCCCTCATAGTTTTAATCTATAAATGAAGATTATAAATAATAAATTCAGACACAGAAAAAGTCACAATTATACTAACAAAGACACAGATGCATTAAAGAGTAAAAATAACCTCAGTAAAAATTTCTTTGAAAGGATATAACTGTCTACTGTGATATATAGGCTGTTTCTGAATGAGGCTGTTGATTTGATTCTGATTTTGGAGCTTGCATTTCATGGTCATAGCTAGGAACATTCTAGGCTGCACTCATTTCAGGACCAGTCTTTCTCCTTGAGTGGCAGAGTATGTTGACCCAGCCTCCCTCTGGAGCATGGGGCAATTTCTACCACTGTTGCTCTACATTGAGGGCAATGTCCGGAGAGGCCCACAAAAGGGTTTATGGTGGTGTTCCTGAGGAGATGACCAGTGATGGTGGAGAGAGGGATCTGTTAAAGGTCTAGGCCCATTTTATGTATATGGGAATCCAAGGATTCTTGACTAGAGCTCCAGATTATAGGGTGGCTTGGCTTCTATTTATTAAGCAATTTGACCTGCTTCATATATTACTGCCTTTCAGACACCAAGCTGCAGACACTACTATGATGTCATCCTGACTTCCTGGAGCAGACGAACTCATTAATGTTTCTTGGACCCCTATCTCCCCAGAGTCTTACCCCACTAGGGAAAGATAAAAACAGGCTGGGAGTATGGATTGACCTGCCAACACTTATATCCAGTGGAGAAGCAATTACAGAAGCCAGAACTCCCATATCCTGCACCCTAAAAAGAATTTTGGCCCATACTCCCAGAGGGATAAAGAATAGAAAAGTCTCCAGTGAAGGGGTTGGGACAGGGAACTTCTGTAGTAGGAAGTGCATGGAATTATATCTTATAGATAATTACTGAAACACTAATAAAATATTTTTAAAGAGCTGGGTGGTGGTGCACCTGGTTGAATGCACATGCTACAGTGCACAAGGATCCAGGTTCGAGCCCCCGGTCCCCACTTGCAGGGGAAAGCTTTGCGAGTGGTAAAGCAGGTCTCTAGATGTCTTTCTGTCTCTCTTCCTTTCTAGCTTTTCTCCTCCTCTCAGTTTCTGGCTGTCTCTATAAAGATAATAAAATTTTTTAAGAAGATTTTTTAAAAAAAGAAGCCAAATCTTGAAGAAACTTTTAGGAAGAAGCTGGACAAGCAAGAGAAATGAACATTGGGTCTGACAGGAAAAGCAACTTGTTTTGGCCCCACTCAGAAAAAGCTAAGGGGATTGATTCTCTCTTTAGTGCCTGATCAAGCTTTGAAGCTAGTGGAATTCACAGAGAGGACAGAACCCAAACTATAACTGAGTAAAGATAACAAACAGGAACTGCATGGGATTGTACCCTTGTTATCTAACAGTCTTGTGTCCATTCATGTCTATTTTCATCTTTTCTATGTTAAACCCCACCTGATAACTTACTTGATTTTGTTTATTTGTACTTGTGTTTCTCTTTCAGCTCTCTGTATATTTATGTAAATCCTTTAACAAAATACCATGAACTGGGTAAGTTACAAGAAGAAATGTACTTCTACTTCTGAAGGATGAAAGTCTGAGATCAAATTGCCAACATGTTTGGGTGAGGACCTTCTTCTCACCCAACCACGTGTTATAGATTTCTGACTTCCAGTATCCTCACATGACTGGAAGAAAAACAGTAAGGGAGGGCTGTGGGATACTGTAAAAATGGGCTTTACCTGCATGACCTAAGTGCCTTCTAATGCTATTGTGTTGGGCTTTAGGATTTCAACATGTGACAACTTCTCTGGGAAGTATAATGTGTATATATCTACACACACATTCTTAAAATATAAATTATATATATGTACATATATTTCTCAGTATCCTTACATACACAAACTCTACTAAAAATAACAGAATTACAAATGAAAAGAGAGCACACACACACCACTCAGTAAAAATTAAAGCAGTCCACTGATGTCACTGAAATAAGGAACTTGCATAATGCTAAACAACAATTAAGCTATAATACTAACATACACCTACCCAACCTTGAGATAGCTTCCAGAAACAGGCAGCATGTTTCTGGAAAAGAAACATATATTACACTTAAGATCAGGAGTAGACATTTCGCTCCCACAAAATACATGTTCCCATGGTAAAAGGCATATCCAGTAATCTATATATCTATCTATCTATCTGTCTAAGTAACATCTGCCTATAGCTATGCATCTATGTACAGGGTTTATTTGTTTTTTTAATTTGGTAATTACTCCTTTTATTATAGTTCACATAGACACATTCACCTTTTCAGAGAAACATACTTATTTTCTCTTATGGAGAGTAATTGATATCTCCCTCCAGTTCCCCTTATCCTGGTAAAGTATGATCAAGTATAATCTGCTTGTGTGGTAGTTGTCAACTGTAGGCCTCAGAGCTGTTTCTCATATGTCAACACGTTGAAGGTAGATAATGTGTTTTCTTGACAAATTGCCTACAAACAAATAAATGTAATCTTTCCCTTCTACTTTGGATGAAATGTTACTAATTCAGGGTGACAACACTGATTTCTAATGTTGATCTGAAAATCTGGATGGCAGTTACTATAACTTCGGTTATTTTTTAAATGGTGTAGCATCTGAATTTTTTGCACACCAATTTATTTTACAGACCATGCATTTCAAAACATGTGACCCATACTCATTGCAGTATATTGCATTGTAATAGATGAATGTTAGAAACAATGAAAATGTCCAAGAATATCAAGATACTGAAGTACACATTAAATAACCATAAAATGTAATTAAAACTTTTGAAATTTTAATAAAAATTAAAATGTTCAAAATATAATCATAGAAAGAAGATGGATTCAAAATCTGATTTATAAAATTTTTTAAAAACAAATATAGTAAATACATAAAATACCTGACAGTAAAAGTGTTATTCCTTTTTTTTCTCTCTAGGATTATTGCTGGGGCTTGGTGCCAGCAATATGAAGATCATTTTTGTCCAGTTTACTGGATAGAACAGAGAGAAATTGAAAGGGAGAGGAAGATAGAGAGAGGCTGAAAAAGATAGACACCTGCAGACCTGCTTCACCACTTGCAAAGCAACACCCATGCAGGTGGGGAGCTGGGGCTTGAAGTGGGATCCTTGTGTGGGTGGGTCTTTGCACTTTGTATTATGTGCTCTTATTATTTTCATTGTAATCTTCTGCATAATGAAATTGTGAGTAATCTCCAATTTTCCTCTTTATACTTTCACTTATCTTATATGTGTTTTATAATAGGAGCAAATAAAATTTTAGAAAAAGTGACATCAGTGGTCCAGGAGGTGGCGGAGTAATAAAAGCTTTGAACTCTCAACCATGAGGTCCTGAGTTCAATCACCGGTAGCACATGTGATGTCTGGTTCTTTCTCTCTCCTCCTATCTTTCTCAAAAATAAATAAATAAAATCTTTTTAAAAAAGAAAGAATGACCTTATAGAAGAAAAATGAAAAATAGCCCTTAACAATAATAAAAAATATAGGAATTACTGCTTTAATATTTAACTGAACCAAATAAGGTAAGTTAATTATTCCATTTATTTCTTTAAACTAAAAGTTCTTTAACTGATGACATGGTTACTTACACTTCACACCAGACAAATATTCAGTCTCAATGTGAAAAGAAGAGTTGTGTCGTGCTGACTATATTGTGAAGAAAAAAAATGGAAAAATAAGTTAAGTTAATGGAATTATTAGAATGCATTCTAACTTTCTTTTTCAATCCTTCTTGTCTTTTCCTTCTTATCTAGGAATCATCTCAGGAATTTGTGTATACACAATACCACAACTGAATGACCTCCCCTGAGTCAATTTATTTTCTTTACTTAAAGGTGATTTGGAGGTGGAGAGGTGGAGTAAGGAGAAAGACCACAGCACCATTCTACAATCCATGGAGCTCCTCCTCTGCTGTCCATGATGTTCCCAAGTAGTGTTAGGATTTGACTTCATATACAATAGGGCTTCATATACAATAATGTACATGTTCTGTCGGGTAAGCTATCTCCCTGTCCAAATTCTATTTTTAAAGTTAGTATTTTTCTATCCTAGTACATTTTATTTTCTATTATGTTAACTAAAAAGCACTCCTGTAAGCTCAGGAGTTTTCTATACCTTCCAATATTTATGCCATAATTTCTACTACTAACAATAATACCAATATTAATGATACTACAAATAAACAGTGTGCCCAAGGCACTTATGAAATGAAAATCATATTCTATGACTCCGGTTTGATTTAATAAAATAATGAGAATTTGTTAAATAAAATATATATAGTCTCAGTTAAAACAGTTGTTATATATATATATACATATATATATATATATATATATATATAGTCTCAGTTGAAACAGGACATTCAGTGAAGAAATAATTCAGTTCTTAGTTGAAAGTTGCCTAGAATAACAATAAAAATAGACATCACATTACAGCAAGTGAGTCCTATAATAAAATAATTATTCCACTTGAAGGGTTAAAGTAAAGAAGAGTTGACTAGCTGGGAATTTTAAATATTATGAGTCCTCATAATTCAGTGAAAGCTACAATTTCAGACGATAGCAAGGAGAAAAGTTAGCACCCTGGTGAGTGCTTTGTTCATTACTGTGCCTAATATAACTCAGAATTGGTTACAGTTCCAAAAAGCTTTTGGAGAAGCATTTGATTATTTATCTGAAACTATTTCTTTTAAACATCTAATTATTTGGGGAGAGCATCTAAATTACATTTCCAGTAGAAAAGACACTCTGAAAATTTTTTTTTTGCTGAATTCACCTTCAAAAGGCATTTTTAATTATCTCACTGTTAAAACTATGTGCTGTGTACATAAAGGTAGGTATGTATAGATAGATATAAAGACACATAGGGTTATTTCCAGCATGAATTCTTCTCCACAGAGGCCTTTCCCTTAGAGCATTCTTGGTCTGTTTCAAGACTCTTGTTCTACCTCAGAAACAAAGGTGAGGTCAGTCAGAGAAATTCCACCCATTCAGCATTAGGGTCTTTGTCAGCTATCACCAACAGCAGAGTTTATGACAAATGAGAAGCCAGGCTTCCAGCTGAATTTCAGTGTAGTTATTTTTGTTTTAATGTATGTGTGAATCAATTAATCCTGTCATAGAAGGGCATCGTAAACTGTGTGCCAGAGTTAATGAGTCAGCCATTATCACATCATTACACCAGCTGGCATAATGTAGCATGTGTTGTTTGTCATAATATACACTGCCATGCTTAACAACCATTAATTGTTTACACGAGCAGTCATATTTTTCTTCAAAGAACCTTCAGCGACTGGTTAATATTTTGAAGGCTTTTTAAGTGAATAACTATTGCAAGGAAAAAAGAGTCTCCCTAAAATAGACCACATATATAAGGAACTAAAACAAAGGGGTACAATTGGAAGACAATGAGTCTTCAGGAACTTTCAAATAAAATCTCAGTCTCACAGAATCAAGTAGATCATAAGAATAACTTGCACCACTGATTCAACTACCACTGAGGAGGACCCTCCTCAAAGAGAGGTGGGTGCAATCTCAAGAAAACCTTTGTGAGGGCGTCATCCTTACCGGTATGTTTTTTATAGGACCAAGGAAGCTGAGACCCAGCATTTATATGTGTCGGGACCACAACTTCCTCAAAGATGTCACAATCACTGGTGGGTTTTTATGTTCTTTATCATAAATGCTTGGCTATGAAGACTTTCTTGGAAGATGAAAGATAGCACATGGCCATCACAATTCAAAGTTTTAACAACAGCTTTCTATGGATCAGTTTTAGGCAACTTCTGCACATTTTCATTGGCCCTATGTTTTTTGTTTTTTGTTTTTTTTCATAACCTAGCCCAGGTAAAGCTTTTAAAGGGATGGGAGAGGTCTCGGTTTGGGTGTAGGAGACAGAACAATGATTATGCAAAAAGCCTCTGAAGTTCTACAGTCCCAGATTCAATCCCCTGCATCACCACAAATCACAGCTGAGTAGTCCTCTGCTAAAATAACAATAAAAGCAACAACAACAGAGGTTCTGGGTTTGAGCCCCAGCATTACACGGGAGAACTTTGAATTCTAAAGTGGAAATCACACCAACTTTTTTGGAGGTTCCCAGAAATTTGTGTCTTCCCAATTGCACCACTCTGGCAGATAGATGATAGCTAGAGAGACAGACAGACAGATATAGACATACATAAAGAGATACAGAAAATAAGAGATACCACAGCACTGTTCTACTCTTCCTGAAGCTTCCCCTACTGCCATCCATAGTGTTCTCCTGTAGTCCTGGAGCTCACATCTTCATGATCTTGGTAAAGTGTGCACTCTACCAGGTGAGCCATCTCCTGGCTCCACACTAGCTTTTAGTCTAATCAAAAGAATATTTTCTCAGTCTAAATTCAACCAATGTCTGTTAGACAATGAGATTTAATATAAACACTTAACTAATGAAAACACAAATTATTTGTATAAGAAAGTAAGTAATTGGGAGTTGGGTGGTAGCACAGTGAGTTAAGTGTATGTGGCCCCAAGCGCAAAGACTGGCTTAAGGATCGTGGTTCAAGCCCCTGGCTCCCCTCCTGCAGGAGAGTGGCTTCACAAGCGGTGAAGCAGGTCTGCAGGTGTCTATATTTCTCTCCCCCTCTCTGTCTTCCCCATCTCTCTCAATTTCTCTCTGTCCTATCCAACAACGAACAGCATCATCAACAATAATAATAACCACAACAAGACTACAACAACAAGGGCAACAAAAGGGTGGGAAGTACTCTAGGAGCAGTGAATTCATGGTGCAGGCACTGAGCCCCAGCAATAACCCTGAAGGCAAAACAAAAGAATAGAATCATAGATTAGTGACTTCTATCATATAAACAAATAAACAATCCTGGTAGAGATGTCGTAGAGATGAAGGAGAAGTAAAAACTTTGAACATATAAATACCATAGAACTTCAAAATTCTTTTACATTGCATAGAAACAAGTGTGATATCCTGACACACAGAAATTCAAAACAAGTTCATGTTCTAAAATCTGCCCTCATATCAGAATCTTATGTAAAACATTGCACCAATTATAAAAAATAAAATGTATGCACAATATCCTTACATAAGTTGGTAAAAACATAATTAGGTAAAATTTCTCCACAGAATAAAATTTTTCTGGAGCATTAATAATTTAGAAAGTAAAATTATTAATAATGTTCAAATGTAGCCCACGGAGTCCTCTGTTTATTCCCCCCAAACATTTAGGTGATCTACTTAGTATTAGATACTTTGCAGCAGCCATGAAAGAAATGCCAATATGCAGAGTAAATTAAGTTGTCAGCAGTTGTCTGGTTTCAACCCAGCATAACATTAGCAGTAAAAAAATATTTAAACCACATTTTGAATACTGGGCTAGAACAGTGGACACTAAAAAGGTCAAACCTGCATTTTAAATATGGTAGATCATGATAAAAGGATTTATGAGGGCAAATAAGATCTTGAGTTTGATAATAAGGAACTCTCACAGCCACAACAAATAGCCTCCTTCTACTGGTGAAACAGAAGCCTTATGACTGCTTGAAGCAGAGCACCACACATACTTTTTTTTTTGCCTGGGGCTTTCCCACATACTATTCTTTTGCCCAGAATATTTCTCATGCCTGTCTCAAATAAAATGTAAGCTCTTCAGAGACAAAATAAATAAGTAAATAAATCCTCTCTGCTCCATTCTCTCTCACTGCTATTTATTTATTTATTATTTATTTATTGTCACCAGAATTATTGCTGGGACTTGGAGTTTGCATGATGAATCCACCACTTCTGCAAGTTTTTTTTTTTTTCATAGCAATTGAAAGGGAAAACTGAGGCTGAGAAGAAAACTGAGGTAGAGAGGGAGAGCGATACAGAGACAACTTTAGCACTTTTTCACCTCTCATGAATCTTCCTAGTCCCTACAAGTAAAGATCTGGAACTTGAATCCAAGTGCTTGTACATGGTAATTTACACCCTCTACAGGTGTAAATTACCAACCACCATAGACTTATGCTCACTCTTTTTTTTCTTTTGTTACATCATAATCTGTGATTGCACATATCACAGTCATCTGTTGCTCCATACACTGCGGGGAAACTCATGAAGGACAAGAACCATGTCTGTAAGTGCACAAAAAAATTACTTTTCACTAAGTGCAAGGAACTGCGAAAGGATCCAGGTTCCACTTGCAAGGGAGGATGCTTCACACGCAGTGCAGAAGATCTACAGGTGTCTATCATTCTCTCTCCCTCTCTATCTCCCCATTTCCTTTGTCAATTTCTCTTTGTCCTATCCAATAAGAAATTATTTTTCATGAACTAATCAATTAATTACACCTTTCTATATTAGTTTTTAGCCAAGTTTACTTTTCATTGTATTTCAAGTGCTACATATAGTCAAAGAAACATAATTGTACACAATAAATATGATCTTATTTCCCAAAATAACTTAAAATAGTGCCCAACAACAGATGAGTGGCTAAGAAAGCTGTGGTACATATACACAATGAAATACTATGCAGCTATTAAGAACAATGAACCCACCTTATCCGACCCATCTTGGATAGAGCTAGAAGGAATTATGTTAAGTGAACTTCTTCTTCTTCTAGTGTTTGCCCTTCTTCCATAGCCAGTCAACAGCGTCAGGTTGAGCCTGATGTAAAGTTTCGAGACCTCAGAAAGACAAAGATACGTATGGGATGATCCCACTCATCAAAAGAAGCTGAGAAAGAAGGACAGAAAGGGAAACTCAAAGCAGGATTTGACTGAATTTGGAGTAGGCACCAAAGTAAAAACCCTGTATTGAGAGTGAGGGTGGTTGTTTGGCTTCATGGGGCAGGTGGGGGGTGGGGGTGGGGGTGAGAGGGGAGGGAGGAGGATGGGATGGGACAAAGTCTTTTGGTGGTGGGAATGGTGTTTATGTACACTCCTATTAATTTGTAGTCATATAAATCACTATTTAATTAATATGAGAGGGGGAAAATTGATTGACTGTCTCAAACTTTTTAAGGCACAAACCATAGGCTGAGTTTTCGATATGTTGACTCTCTTAAAAGCTTAGACCAGGAAGAACAGAAGCAACCAGTGGCATAGCAATATACAAATAATGTCAGAGGACATAAATTATGGTGATGTTGTGTATGATACAGCAAATCCTAATCAAGGGATATTTCAAAGTTAACCCAATTGCCAGTTAAACCCGAAGATAGCAGGAACTCCCGCTTCCTCTATAGAGCCTATATTTCCCCCAGTCCTGGAACCTCTAGGGTAGGGCTCACTTTCCTACATGCTTCTCTCAATTCATAACAAATGATATTGCATCCGCCGATCCCAACCTAATCAATGCTACAAGTATCACCTCAGCATGCTTCACTTCATATTGTGTCCAGAGACATAGCCATGGAATGTCAACCCTTCAGCCTCATTACTCAGGTGAGCCCTTTCCTTTCATAGGATTCCCTAATTCCATTCCAGGAGGTTCACTTCCTAACAAAGTTCCAAAACCTAGATATAGACCAGGTCCCATCAGATAGAGCATATATTCACATGTATCCATAAATTAGGGCAAAACATATACTTGAAAGCAAAAGTACACAATAGTCTATAGTTAGTATCAAGTTCATAATGAAATAGTGTCTACTTAGATACTCTCCTCACCTACTTCCTATTACAGTTCTCTCACTCCAAAGCTAACCTTAGCAAAGCAAGGACTGCAAAAGCTGAATAAGGGCAAGAGACTGACTGGCATACTTTAATGATGACTCTAGTTGCTATCAGGCCACCCCATAAGATGGGGCCATATATGGGGAGTCCTGAGATTCCCAAACAGATATGGTGAGCCTAGACCTCAAATAAATCCCTCTCTCCATTGTTACTGGTCATCTCTATCAGGAACAACACAATAGATCCCTTTGTGGGCCCACATAGGACCTTGCCCTCAACTTGCATCAACAACAGCCTCCTCTGAAGGGAGGCTGGACAACATACTCTACATTCCACCTGAGGAAGATGGGTTCTGAAACTGGGGCAGCTAGGAATATTCCTACTAGTGACCACAGAATAAGAGCTCAGATCTACAGGGATGCAGAGGTCAAATAGGCTCCTAAGCTGAATATAGGCCCCAGATCACATCAAATCGATGGGGTTTACAGTCAACAGTATTTATATACCTTTCCCATATCTGGGAGCTACTGTTTTCCCTGACCCAGCTTTCTGTTCCTTTTCCAGCCATGACATCATCTCCCCAGACAATAACTTGGATCCACCTGCATATCAGATTTCAGGTTCAGGGAAAAAGAAAAAAAAAGCTAGTATAGCCACAGACCCTTTGGAATATAACTAAAATATGCCTACTAGCTCTCTACAAAATGGAGACACCCCCCCCCCAACTCTTGATCTGCACTATTCCAGCCTTTAGGTTCATTATTAGTCAACAATTTGTTTGGCTTTATATGTTAACTCTCTTTTTAGTCACCTGGTTCCAGATGCTAACATGATGCCAACCAGACTTCCCTGGACAGACAACCCCACCAATGTGTCCTGGAGCTCTGATTCCCCAGAACCCTGACCCATTAGGGAAAGAGAGAGGTAGGCTGGGAGTATGGATTGACCTGTCAAGGCCCATGTTTAGCAGGGAAGCAGTTACAGAAGTCAGACCTTCCACTTTCTGCATCCTACAATGACCTTGGGACCATACTTCCAGAGGGTCGAAGCATAGGAAAGCTATCAGGGGAGGGGATGGAATATGGAGTTCTGTTGGTGGGAATTGTATGGAGTTCTACCCTTCTTATCCTATGGTTTTGTCAGTGTTTCCTTTTTATAAATACAATTAAAGAAATAACTTCAAATAGTTAAATTACATGCAAATAATAAAGAACATCAATAAGGAAATTGTTTTGCAATCTGTTTATATCTTATACTAAACAGTATTATTACCATAAAACTATTTTTTCATATTCTACAAACAAGATACTTTAACTATCAAAACTCAGAGTAATAATTTACCTTTGAATTCAGAGGCTAATAATAACTTAAGGAGAAAAGTAATGAAATTGGACAAAAAGTAAGCATATTTCTTGGTATGTAGAATAAAAAGTAAAATTACTATTGATTGGTTGAACAACCTAGCCACATCCCGTGGAATATGGTTCTTGAAACAGCATGTTAAATATAAATATAAATTAAATACATTTAAAATGCTATTACATGTACTTATTGGAGTATATGTCAGTTGTGAGATTGTATCTCATAAAGCTGCTATTCCAGTGCATAGTGTGTTGCACAGGTACACAGAAATCACGTAAAAGAGGAAAGGCAGAAACTGAAAAAAGAGAGGGAAGGAAGGCAGGCAAAAAGAACAGAGGAAGGGAAGGGTGATTCTAGAAATACATTACTGCAGTAAGAAAAATGCATACATGGGGGTTGGGCACTAGCACACCTGGTAAATTGCAGACATGACTGTGTGCAAAGAGCCAGGCTTAAGCCCCTGGTACCCACCTGCAAGGAGGAAGGTTTTACAAGTGGTGAAGCAGTGCTACCAGTGCCTCCCTTTCTCTATCCCTATTTCCCCTTCTGTTTTAATTTATGTCCTTATAAAAGTAAGTAAATTTTTGGGAGTCAGGCTGTAGCGCAGCGGGTTAAGCGCAGGTGGCACAAAGCACAAGGACTGGCGTAAGGATCCCGGTTCGAACCGCGGCTCCCCACCTGCAGGGGAGTCGCTTCACAGGCGGTGAAGCAGGTCTGCAGGTGTCTATCTTTCTCTCCTCCTCTCTGTCTTCCCCTCCTCTCTCCATTTCTCTCTGTCCTATCCAACAATGACGACGACAACAACAACAATAACTACAACAATAAAACAACAAGGGCAACAAAAGGGAATAAATAAATAAATAAATAAGTAAATTTTTAAAAAGGAAATAATGTCCTCTATAATTTGTTGAGATTGTTTATCTAAAAGTTTGATATTCAATGACTTCAACAAAAAAGTGTAATGATTTCAGAAAAATCTCAAGTTATGCCTTTACTTTAGGCACATGGATTTTTAAATTTTTTTATTTATAAAATGAAAGCAGATGTCTTTCCTCTCCTTTTTCTCGCCTCTACCTCTCTGTCTTTCACTATGAAAAAAGAAAAAGAAAACAGAAAAAAAAATGGCTGTTGGGAAATGCAGAGTCATACAGGTATCAAACTCCAGCAATAACCCTGGTAGCAAGAGGAGAGAAAGAAATAAAGAGAGAGACAGAGAGGAGGAAGAAAGGGAGGGAGAGAGAGAGAGAAATCAAAAGGTATCTATTTACTATAAATGATTTTGTGATAACAGGGGGCAAAAGCAATATACAAATATATTTCAGAGGGATAGTTCACATAAGGTTTGTAGAAAGGAAATTCCTAAAGTTATTATTATAACCACAGGAAAATTTGAATGCCAACAAAAGCCAGAAAGTAATTTGTATTCTTTATTCATTTTTCAAAATTAATCAGATAATTAGTAAATCAGTTAGGGATTCTTATTTTAAGTCTGAAAAGCTCTAAACACTAAATACCAATAAGCCAATTAAAAAGTGTCATTAAACCTTTTAAGTATTTATGCACAAAAACTAGTGTGTTATTAGAATTTAATGAGTATTTAATATTCTGCTAAGAAGTCTGATTCTCACACATTTGGCAATAGCTCAAAGCACTTTGCAGTTCCCACAGTTTTTATGGAAAATTTTTTCAGGGCCTAGCCATGGCCCACCAGGTTAAGCGCACATAGTACTAAGTGCAAAAATCTGGGTTTGAGCCCCAGCTCCCCACCTGCAGGGGGTTTCGCTTCACAAACTATGAAGCAGGTCGGCAGGTGTCTCTCCCCCTCTCTATATTTCCCTTCCCTATCAATTTCTTTCTGTACTATCTGAAAAACTGTCCACCAGGAGCAGTGAATTAATAGCACAGGCACTGAGACCCAGTGATAACCCTAAAGGCAAAAGAAAAAAAAAGGGTTTTTTTTTTTCATTTTTCTTTTAATGCATCCTGAACATTATTTGCAATGTTTCACTGTAGTTATTATTACTTTTAAGTTTTATCATTACTGGGAACAGGCGGTGGCACACCACTTTAAGCACACAGAGTGTTAAGTGCAAGGACCTGAACAAGGATCGGGGTTTAAGCCCTAGGTCCCCCACTGTTGGTATGCTTCTAGTTCTGTTTCTGGGATCTTGTTCTGCTTGTTACATTGCTTGACATTGTGGTCTATTTACATGGTCTTTTCTGTTACATTGGTTTGGTCTCACTCCCCCCCCCACCTCCAGGAGATTTGGTTTAGCCCTTGCTAGTTTCCTGCTTCTCCCTTCTCCCCGCCCCTACACTACATACTTCTGGAGTTCCTGACACTGCAGCCAGAGGAGAAAGATGGAGGAGCAGGTCATGTGGTGTTTAGGTATTGGGCTGTTTGCCGGCTCCTGAATAAAGATTAAACTGCATTCTCAGCTCAGCCATGAGTTTCTGGTCATCTGTTACCTGCCTGTGAAGCCAGCCTGGAGAAAATGACACCTCACCTGCAGGTGGGGGGCAGCTTCACAAGCAATGAAGCAGGTCTGCAGGTGTCCTCCTTTTCTATCTTCCCCTCTTCTGTCAGTTTTTCTCTATCCCATCCAATAATTAATAAATATATATATAAAGAAATCAAGCAAGCAAGCGAGCTTCCAGGAGCAGTGGGTTCGTAGTGCCAGCACTAAGCCCTAAAGATAGCCCTAGAGACAGAAAAAAAAAGTTTTTCATCATTACCATCAGTTCAGTACCATTTGCACAAATGCTAATGCATTTTTACAGTCTTTTCTTCCCTTTATTTATTTTTTGCTCCATGATTCACTGCATTTCCCCCTTGCAAGGGTGTTTGTTTATAATTTCTTCCCTTTTTAAAAAAAATCTTATGTTGTTCCAGTAATATATATATAACATTCTAACTTCAGTCTTGACTAGCTGTGCAATTTGAGATAAGCTACTTAACTTCCTATCCCCTTACCTATAACATGGAAATACCAGTATAATTTTCCTTAAGGTGTTAGTGAAGATTAGGTGAGTTGATATATTTAAATAGTGCTGCTGAAACAGCTCACACGGATAGTTTGCTTTTTTGACATGTGCCCCCAACACACTGAAGGAAGCTTTAGTCTCTTATCATTCTCTCTCTGCCTCTGTATCTATCTAAACACACACACACAAATATATATATATACATATGATATTATAATTCCAGAAAATGTAGGCAGTTATTATGCATAGCTTATATAATAAATAATTTTAGAGGCCTAACCCCAATTCCTTCAACTCTAGAACATCAGTTCCCTGAGGGTAATATCTTAAACTCTTTGTGCTGTTGGACCCAAAACCTAAAGGAGTGTTTGCGACATAACAGGCTGCCAATAAATTAATAAATTAATTCATAAGTTCACTATGCCTGCATAAGTAATATGTTTTTGTAATGCTTTGTGGTTTCAAATAAATTGCAGCACAAATGAGCATATGAGATCTATTCATGGAGGGTAGCTAGCACAATGGTTATACTAAGAGTCTCTCATGCCTGAGGCTCCAAAGTCCCAGGTTCAATTCCCCACACCACCATAAATCATAACTGAACAGTGTTCTAGTTAAAAATATATATGTATTAATAAAATCAAATTTTAAAAAAGTGAGACTGAGTAAAACTTGAAAGACTTCACAACTACAGTGATGGAGACAAAAGCCCCAGAAGCACTTGGAGATAAAAGCAATATGTATACAAAAACAAACCACCCATAATCTGACATGCAAAACTATAATGGAGAAATGTGGGAACCTTGCTATAGAGGAGATAACACCGGAGCAAACAATCCCAGGCTGTTCTTTTTACTCAAATCTACCCCTTGCTATAAAGATGATTCTTGGGAAATCTTAAACTTGTATTGCCTTCAGGTTCTAGATTTCTGAATTAAGAAAGATATTTTTGCTGGGTTCCCTTAAAAGATTGCTAGGAGAAATCAAAGGAGGCTATTATGTAAAGAGAGATACAAATGGAGAGATGTTGGCTGGTGGTGATGATGATGTGGTTTTTACTAAATAGGCCTAAGGTAGCTGAAAAAGCACAGGGTGCCCCAGGGCCCCTGGGCAAACCCTCTGCCAGGAAAAGTTGAGGCACAGCCACCTTCAGCTCAGGGTTACTGGCACTTCATCTGGGAAGCAATTAGAATGATTGGTTTTTAAATCTGTTGTGTATTTTCTGAGTGCCATGCCCTTCGCATTGAGTTGTAATTCTACTGCACTCATTTACCCTATTTAATTAATTTTCTTTTATTTTGCATATTTGGAATGGGGAGCGCAGGAATGTCTTATGTAAATATATGTAAAATAGCATGCAAATTGGTTCTAAGAGCCAAAAGCCCACCCCCCCAAAAAAAAAAACTAAAAAACAAAACTGTGACACATCTTTGGAAAAGAAGATCTTTCTCATAGGTACACTGAACTGCAGCAGTTTAGTTTAAAAGACTTTATATTTTGTCAGCTATAGATTAGTCTATAATTTTTAATATTGGAGAGAGTTACAACGTTAACTACTTTGATCTATTTGACCTAGTTCTCCTTAATGAATAAACACATTTCTGTAGCTTTAAGAGTTTGGTTGGAGAAGCAGGGCTGTGGCAGGGGAAGGCGTATATGGGTGGGAAATGGGAATAGGGGATGAAGTGGCTACTGACTCTCCCACCTGACATGCCATATGGCAGGCCACTAATTCACAAATTTTTGTGAGATGAAACCAGAAGAGCTTTGTGCTTATTTTCATAAGGAAATGAGGTCTGGAGAAAGAGTCACCCATTTCCTTTTGAATTTTTTTTTTTTTTTACTCCATAGTTAGTCTTAAAGTCACTACATAAAGGTTCTCAGTTTGAAAACTGTGGAGGATCTTTTGTCATTCTGTCTTTATAAATGCTATTACCATTAGAGTAGATTTTGAATTAGTAATCCTTTCACACAGAACTCAGATCAGTGCAAGTTTTTGATACAGAACACCCAAAGGGCTGAAATATAGTCAGTTGTAAAAGGTATGCCTGAAATATTATTTAAGATGATATATTTTGATTATCCTTTTTTACCTGCTAAATCTTTTTGTGTTCTATCTCTAAAGGATGTATATGTACATGTATATGTGTATGTGTATATTTGTATATATATATATATATATATATATGGAAGAAATCAATATGCTTTTGAATTTTTTTCAAATTACAAAAGAAAAATTGACTTCACATAGCACTTCATAATTTCCCTCATCAAATCCTAAAGACTATATTAAAACATCTGTTTTTGGAATATCTTGCTGACAGTAGAATGCTATACCCCCAGGGAGTCTCCTGGTTTTGCATAATATTTGCATACTCATAAATAAGTTAACATTAGGGGAATCAGAACATCAACTGCAAATAATGCAATCTTTTCCATAGATCCTTTTAATAATTGACAGAACAGAGAGCCAGAGATCTTTTGAAAAATGATTTGCCCCTTCTCAATCACCTTTTAAATTAGATTATAAATTCTTTATAAAGAATTTCTCACTTTAATTTTTTCCACCTTATCTTCAGAAAACCAAAGTTACCTCAAATTGCTTCCATACTCAGGACCAAAATATACTGCAGTTGTGCACAGAGTATTTAAAGTGTGGAATGTGTGATAGGCTCTAAACTGAATTTTATAGTAACATATGTGTATCCTGGATTATGAGGCATATGGAGTAAGGAACAACTTCATCTTTCTTTTCTTTCTTTCTTCCTTCCTTCATTTCTTTCTTTCTTTCTTTCTTTTTTTTTTCTTGGCACAATACAATGTTCTACTCATATACTCAGGCAATCCTGGTAATTTACAATCAAGCATGAAGAATTGTGTCATGCATTGTTCATTTAGTCAAGTGTGTGTCTTCAATAATTTGGGTAGGAAAGGAAACTTACCTCCTCCAGTGTTTTATTCTGTTGTAACCTGGGGGATAATAAAGTACTTATAGAGAAATCACTCCATATAGAAAACTGTCAAATCTGCTTGGTGGTACAGATTCAGCATTATTACATATTAACATAGTACATTACTCAATTGGTACAAAAGATTATTAGAAGCTAGCTCCTCTATCCTCATTGATGCATAGTTTCAGAATCTAGGTCAGTGAGAATAAAGGAAGTAAGATTTGACTAGGCAAGATCTGACAATGCCTTTATGGAAATAACGAATTATCAACTACTAGATAGTACATGAAGTTACATAATCAAAATTGCTTATTTTACATAACTGAGAGTGTTTTGCAGAAAATTGAGAAATTTTACACTTGATCAACAACTGTATTTGCTGTAAACCATTAATCTCCCCAATTAAAAAAAAACTGTAACAGTTTAAATAAAAATGTCTTAGGGAGAAGATAAAGCCTAAGGCTTTTTCTCCATCACTTATTACTTAGTAAATAGGTTCTACCTGATACTCATAGACCACTAGCATGATATAATTTAATAGCAGTCTATCTTCAACTATCCACACATTTTTAAATTCATTTATGTAAATTTTGAAGGCCAGTAGACACAGATTTGATATGTCTAGAGGACTTTACATTCTTTCTCCCTCTCTATGTCTCTCTTTCTCTCTCTCTCTCTGCCCTAGTGTGAATAATACCTGAGAGAAAAGGTTAAGTAGGAAAAGAGAGTGTGGGGTGCCCAGAAACTATGCAGGATACAAGGAGGCAAAGGTCCCAAAATTCTGACAAGGAAAGAATATATACTATGAAGGATTCTGAATACACCAAACCAAGTAATTATTCAAGACAGGAAAAGCCAAAGTGAATTGAATCAACCTGCATTCCCAAATGATGTTTTCTCTCTATTTTGTTTTCTATGTCCATAAAAATACAATATTATAAATACAACTTTACAAATATCTATATTGCCTCAACTAGAATAGCAATTGGGTGAATAACATTGCTTGAGTCTTTTCGAATGGACAGCATCCAGAATATCTGAAATATTATTAGCTACTCTATAATACTTTGTTTTCATTTTTATTTTTATTTACTTATTATTGAATAGATACAGAGAGAAATTGATCATGGAGGGGGAGACAGAGAGGGAGACACTTGCAACCCTGCTTCACCACTTACGAAGCATTCCCCTTGCAGGTGGGGGCCAGGGGCTTGAACCTGGGTCCTTACACATTATAATGTGTGCACTTAACCAGGTGTGCCACTGCCTGGCCCCAACAAAAATGTTTTAAATGAAAATTCTATCAATATAGTAGGAAAAATAACAGCATTAAAATTCATACAACCAGAAACTTGTTTCTATGTCTCCATTTGTTTGCTCTATCTCTTTGGATCTAGTTTGTTTCTTCTAGAGTGTGACAGATAGCAAAGGAGAGAGAAAAAGAAGAGACATCAAAGCAACCCACCACTGCTTGTGAAACTTCCCTATGCAGGTGTTCTTCTGTGGTGGCTGGGGGCTTGAACCCGGGTCCTCCTTCATGATAAAGTGTGTGCTTTACTGTGTAAACCATCTTGGAGAGTGTGTGTGTGTGTGTGTGTGTGTGTGTGTGTGTGTGTGTGTGTGTGTGTGTTGGGGGTAACTAATGCTTATTAAGTAATATTGACCCAGCTCTACATCTTGAAATGATACCGATCTGATACAAGTATAAAACTAGAAATTAGCAATACCCATGTTCAGCGGGGAAGCATTTACAGAAGCCAGACCTTCCACCTTCTGCTTCCCACAATGACCTTGGGTCCATGCTCCCAGAGGGATAAAGAATAGGAAAGCTATTAGGGGAGAGGATGGAATACAGAGAGCTGGTGGTGGGAATTGTGTGGAGCTGTACCCCTCTTATCCTATTGTTTTGTCAATGTCTTCTTTTCATTAAAAAAAAAAAACCTAGAAATTAGGAGAGAACATTCTCTTCAAGGGAACTGTGGTATTTAAAATATGAGAGAAGAATATATATTTTGGTTATATAACAGTAATTTTCTACCATATTGTCCAAGAAAGAAGGGAAAGAATAGTCAAAGTGTCTTGTATCTAGAGAAATACCACATTATAAATAAAGGAACATGAGGTTCACCAGGTAATGTCAAGTTCTAGAACTCAGTGGGAAATGAAATAAATGGGAGCAGATCAAAAAGGAGATGCGATTTCCTGGACAATGACTAAGAATCATATTAAATTGCTTTGGTTTTATGCCTAGAAAATGTTTGCTGCATGACATGTGAGAACTGGTTAAGGTACAAGATCAGCAACTGACCATTGTTCATCCATCCACAAGAAATGACTATGTCCAATTCCATCATGTTTGCACAGTTGAACTTTCTTTATTGACAGTGTGGTATCAAAAGGAGTGAGTAGTGAACTTAGATGCCACATCATTGTTTCATATCCTGCAATTAATCCCTTTCAAAATCACTCTCCCTTCCTCCTACCCCAAATCACTCATCATGAAAGGGGTTAATATCTTAAAACAGGAAGACAGCAGTGAACTTTTCTGGAAATATCTATTCAGAATGGTAAAAAAGCTGAGATTTTATGCAATTGCAACCTAACAAGTTAGCTTACTGCAATCTAGTAAATATTAGCAAGTGAATAGGACCTCTGGTTGAAGATAAAAGGCTGCTTATTACTCATACCAAAAGCAGAAGCCAGGAATCAGAATTTGTGCTCAACTGTGATTCTCACAGGGGATGGAAAAAAAAGATACCTACATGGAGTGCAATGGGTTCCATTACAGAAGGGTGCTCTGATATTGGAAAAACTAAATCTTTTATTTATTTTATTTATTTTTTTAATTTTTTTTTTCCTCCAGGGTTATTGCTGGGCTCAGTGCCTGTACCATGAATCCACCGCTCCTGGAGGCCATTTTCCCCCCTTTTGTTTCCCTTGTCGTTGTAGCCTCGTTGTGGTTATTATTATTACCATTGTTGATGTTGTTCATTGTTGGATAGGACAGAGAGAAATGGAGAGAGGAGGGGAAGACAGAGAGGGGGAGAGAAAGACAGATACCTGCAGACGTGCTTCACCGCCTGTGAAGCGCCTCCCCTGCAGGTGGGGAGCCTGGGGCTCTAACCGGGATCCTTTCGCTGGTCCTTGCACTTTGTGCGACGTGCGCTTAACCCACTGCACCACTGCACAACCCCCAATCTTCTATTTTTTAAAGTTATTTATTTATATATTTATTTATTTATTTTTATTGTCACCAGGATTATCACTGGAACTCAATAGTGGCACTACAAATATACACCTCCTGGTGACCATATTTCTCTTTTTTTGTTTTTCTTTTAATTTTATTTGATAGGACAGAGAGAAATTAGAGGGGAAGGGGATGTAGAGGGAGAGAAAAAGACAAGACACCTGCAAACCAACCACCCCCTCCCGAAGGTCAGCAGCAAGGGCTTGAACCCGCATCCTTGAAAATGGTAATATGTGGGCTCAGACCCTAAATCTAAATCTTTTATATAGGACAGTAAGCATACATTGTACATCTTCAAGGAAGATCTACTTTATCTTAAGTGTCTCTAAAACAAAATAGTTCAAAACAAATGCAATCTGTTCCTTTGCTCACAAAATGTGCACAAGAAATCTGGGAAAGCCAAGAATGGTTTCTCAGCTTCATTCCTTCAGGTGCCTTATTTAACATTTGTTTTCCAAAGCCACAGACTCCATTTAAGCCCATGAATGTTTGACAGCCTGGAAACGCAAGTAGAAATGGAATAGATAATTACCTAAGCCTAATTAGGGTAATTTCCTTGACCCTTTTGTTAAAATGTAAATATCTAAAAGAGAGGTCAGGTGGTGGTGCACCCAGTTAAACCCACATATTAACAAGAGTACCCCACCCCCATCCTTGCTCCCCACTTACAGGGGATCCACTTCACCTGGTGAAGCAGGTCTGCAGTTGTCTATCTTTCTCTCCTTCTATCTCTCTTTCCTCTCTCAATTTTTCTCAGTCTTACCTTAAAAAAAATGCAGTTACAGAAGCCAGACCCCACAATGATGTTGGGTCCATACTCCCAGAGGGTTAAAGAATAGGAAAGCTATCAGGGGAGGGGATGGGATATGGAGATCTGGTGGTGGGAATTGTGTGGAGTTGTACCCCTCTTATCCTATGGTTTTGTCAATTTTTCCTTTTTATAAATAATAAATAAATAAAAATAACAAAAAAATTAGGAATAAGAAGGCCACCTGGAGCCATGCACTCTTGGTGACTACATTGAGACCCAACAATAACCGTGGTGGCAGGGGAAAAAAAAAAATTAACTTAGGAGATGATCATTATGGGTATTCAGTAGTAAAATTCTAAGTGTTTTTAGCATTTCTATATTGACTGATTTATTCTCCCTGTTCAACAACTGCATCATAGGCAAGTATGTAATGACTAAGCCACTTAACAAGCACTTAATGAGCGAGTAATGTGAGACACAGGGAGGTTAAACAATTTGTCCAACTATAACCACTGATTAAAATATATATAATCATACAGGCTATACTTGGATCATTCAATTAAATAGTAACATGATTACGAATAAAGCAGTATAATTTATATTTTATAATTTACATGAAATCATAAAAATGTACATATAGATAATATCCTAATAGATATTTATCCTAATAGATGTTTATCCTAATAGATAAAAATATACCATGAAAGTTATCATAGATAGAATTGAGTGTTTGATAAACTTTTATGAGATCTGGGGTATAGATTGCTTCAAGGTAATATCAAATATTCAAATGATTGGCCCTTAAGTTGTACTATTTCCTGTTGTGTAAGAAAATCAGCCAAGTTGTTGAAATTCTGCAATGACTCTAGTAAAGATTATTGACATATATAAGCACTCATGTTCTGAACTAACCCCAATTAGAGATAATTCTTTAGTGAAATAACATTCAGTAATCTGCCAAATTTAAATCACTTTACAAATGGGGAGACTAATTCTGTTTTCATCATTTAACTATAGGATATTAATCATTTGATGAAACAGAAAGATTTAACCAAAAGAGTTTGTTCAGATCATTTGGCAAATATCTGCTAAAGTGGACAGATTAAAAACTCTGATTGAAGGGAGAGGTTTTTGTTTTGAATCTCAGACAAAAGGCCTATCACAAATGTGATGGTGTATTTCTTTATAAATTCTGTAACACAGTAGCAGATTGTCAAAAAGGGTTAAAAATGATGTCAGCCATGACTTCTTTCAGCTCTCAAGAGTGTGGCAACATGTATTATTTGGCATAGTCACGACACAGATCTGCATGTGTATGTCTTCAATAATTCATGTTGCAGCTTGTCTCACTGTGGGGACAGATGTCAGTGAAACCAGTGACAGCCGATCATGCTGATCCCACACATAATCATGTGTGACTGATCCCACAGCGACACTGAGCTTTGAGTATATGCCCATTAAGTCTGACTGGAGCTAAGTAAATATGGTCCAGCAAGTTTGGGTATAGCTATTTACCGTATAACTGTTAAAGTACACTCGTGTGTGTGTGTGTGTGTGTGTGTGTGTGTGTGTGTGTGTGTGTGGTCTTATTTCCATATCATTTTTTTAAGGAGTTAGAAATCTTTATAAATAGGGCTGGCTATCTGTAGCATCACTCCTTACATTTAAACTCATACATATTTGAGCATTAGAAATATACAGAAGTGTGATAGGCTCTATGGATGAAACAGTGATTTGCATCTTGAGGTCCCAGGTTCAGTCCATGGTATCACATGTCAGAATGGTGCTCTGGTCTCTCTCTCTTTTTCCCATGAAGTAAATGCATCTTTTAAGAACAGATATAGAAAATATTACTGAAAAATATACTGTTATATATAAAGATGGATATTCATTGATCTACAGGTGAATTATATAATTATTAATCTTGATTACTTTTGCATTACTAACTCATTTATGGAGCAAATATTACAAACTCAGAAGATTAAACAAAGCAGCACATTTAAACTTTGATCTCAAAGACTTACCTGTGTTTCCTGATAACTGGTATTTCATTTTAACATTAGACATTAATAAAAAAAAAAAGACTTTACTCCCTATAAGCAAAGAGAAGTATATCTGTCTATGGACGGTAGTTAGAATATAGCACATTAGTTAGAATATAGACACTTTACCCCACTAAAAGTTACTCTAGTCCTTCCCCATGCTTTAATACATAGTAGTTATGCACTAAAATTCACATTCAGGGGCAAGAATGAAAGGATATAGCTAGAACGGTCCAATCTTATTGCTTTTGGTAGAATAATAGTTCAACAAGCCGACTTTTTCTTTGTGCATAAAGTATAAAATCAGCAGTTATGAAGCCTTTTAGATGTCAGAATAATGTATAATGCGTCTAGATCCTTTGATGAACTCTACTTACCATTTCTTGAACATTAGAAGAAGGTATTGAGCTTCCATGGAGAATCTCTGAATACCAACTAGAAAATACCGTGTGTAGGGTCAGGAAGATAGCTCATATGGCCAGTGTGCCTGCTTTGTCATACACAAGAACCATGTTTGATCCTGGCCCTCACTGCACTGTAAAAATGTCAGTCCCAGGGTCTCTCTCTTTTTCTCTCTCTGTTTCTATGTGAAAAAAATATGTTGGCTTGCAGCAATGAAACAAAGGTGACAATACAAAAAAAAAAAAAATACCATGAGTATATTTGTGTGTTTAAGTAAGTATGTGTATAGATGTATTATAAAAATATTCAATAGAAAAAATAGTTATATTAATATCTACTTCAATATTATCGGACTTCTTTCTGTCATTCTTTTACTTGCCCCTAAAAATGATGTGTTTTAGTTAGTTTTTGAAGTCATTTTTCTTAGGGATCTCACTTTTTCAAAGAAGTGTCTGACTTCTTTTTAAAGAGACTTATTTATTTTTGATAAGTGAGAGGTGGAGAGGGGGGGAAAGAATGACAGAAAAGAAGAGCACTGCTCATCTCTGGCACAAAGTGGTGCTGGGAGTTGAATCAGCAACCTCTGAGACCCGAGATAGGCAGTCTGGTGCTCCAACAGGCTAAGCTATTTCTTCAGCCCTCTGGTTCATTCTTCTTTTTTTTTTTTTTTTTAAGAAAAGATATATGTTATTTATCATTTTAATGAGTGATAAATACAGGGAGAGATCAGAACCCTGCTCATCTCTAGCTTATAATGCTGCAGAAGCTTGAATTTGAGACCTCAGAGCCTCAGGCATGAATGCCCTCTGGTTCATTCTTAATGTCTTCACTGAACTATCTGTCCTTCCTCTAAGATCAGTACATCTAGGGGAAAAAAAGCATTGATTTTTATTATCCCAGGATTAGACTGTTTTCTAGATAGTCTTGTGTCAGAGATTGTTTTGCTACCATACATGGCACTGCTTAAGAGCAGATAGCACTTTTCTTTGGAGGTACATTTACATAAACATTTCTAATCACAGCTCCATAAAGAGACACGGTATAATAATTCATGACTTTTAGGTAATATGTCATATGAATCTTAACATATGGCATTACACTCTACAATGGCAATCTTGGCTTCCAAGGAGACCTGGAAAACATCCAGTGAGATGAGAATAAGCCAAATTTGATAGAAAACCATATCGATGCTAATCCAGGTTTACACCTTTCATTCAGACTCGGAACTCTGCAGCAGATGGTTCAGTGTTGAAGCACTAATGTTAGCAAAATGTCAAAACTATTTTGCTAGACTCCCCAATTGTTCATACAGAGTATTTTTCAAGTGCTGGATATCGAAATAGTATTAATGAACGGTAGCAGTAAGGTCTCTGATCACAAGTGCAGAGTTTTAGTTTCAATTTCCAAAGACAATCTGGCTTTGCTCCCTTGGAATGCAGCCAATCAGCTTTTACAAAGAAAAATCAAATTTTAGAAGTTTCTTCACTGGTTCTTTAGCCAACAAGAACAGATTCAAAGAAGACAAAGGAATACAGAAACATTTGGCAGATAGCATTATTAGTGGCTGCTGTATTAATTTAATCATCCCAACAAATGTCAGGAGATAGAGACTCTTGAATCAAACATTTTTATCAAGGGATTCATGGACATTGACTAAAATAAATGAATAAATAAATAAATATATGGGCTTCAGAGAGTCCACAGTCCATCTAAATTTAGAGGACAGTGAGAAGGTAGGTGTGAATGTGCATAGTACATATGTTTTTTTCTATGTACACAAGAACATACAATGAATATACAAGGACAATGAAGGCATTTGATCCTCATATTAAGATATAGCATGGCTTCAGTTTGTTATAGAAAGTCACAATTACATTATTAAATAGGAATGAATATATTTGCATGTAAATTAAGTATTAATCACTCACTTAATAAACTACTAGAATCTGTACTTTTCCTGCCAATGTAAAGAAAAGAAAACAAAAATACTGGACTTTTAAAATGCCTACTTTAGACTTAGCCTTCCTAACTCCAAATTTTACCACTAGTCTTTAGTACCAGACCTGTTCATTAATTAAAATTTCCACTTTACTGAAAACAGACAACAAATCCAATAACAAAAGAGAATCAAAACTATGACAGCTTAAGAAGACACAAGAGTAGGGGGCTGGTCAGTGATGCACCCAGGTTAAGCATACATATTATCAAGTGCAAAGACCCAGGTTTAAGCCTCTGCTCCCCACCTGCAGGAGGAGGGGGTTGTCTAGGGTGGGGAGCAGGTCTGCAAGTGTCTCTCTTTCTCCCTATCTCCCCCTCCTGTCTCCATTTCTCTCTGTCCTACGCAATAAAATAGGAAAAGGAAAAAGACACAGTAGACTACTTTCATATAACATTGTTTCTCTCAATATTTCTTTATGCAAATTTAATAAGTGCTAATGCTAATCTTTAAGTTGTGGTTTTACTTTACAATCATCTTGTAGCAGCCAATCAGTATTAGGTCAATCAGCATTAACTGACACAATAGTGGTCAAACTTTCTGCCACATCTGCTAGAGTCCTAATCATTAGCCCAAGGCAAAGCATATGGGCATTTCAAATCTGAAAACCACTTCACATCAGGGCAACTATATTTTTCTTCCATGAATGTGTTTCTAGAAGAAGGTAACTAATACATAGAGAGGCGTGGGAAGCCCTTAAGATGCTAGGACAGATAAGAACTGAATGATAATCAGGAAAATGTGATCTGAGATTTAAGAGAGCTGAGAAGTGGTATCATCTGCAAATTAGACAAAGCCATTCAGAATTAATCTTGTAAAGAGTGCCTGTACTAGGAAAGCATCATTTGTATATCATTGCCTGTATGACTGCCAAGTTGGACTGGATGACACAGTCACAACTATTCATTGTTACATAAATGTCTACTTATATATTTCCCTCACTTGCATATCCTTATTTGTTGGCCTTTCCATGTCTTTTATGATTAGCTGTGGCTTTATTTTCATTTTTGTTCATTATCAATTTCACTGCTGAAGACTGTCCATATTTCTTTAATGTTGTGACAGGATTTTTTTTTTTGCTGAAGCTAAAAAAAAAACAACAAACAAGAATGAAACAAGCTAAGAGAATAACACTGTATTCCATTTTTCCATTTAAAATATGTTGCAAAACAGCTTTCAGTTTTAAAATTTTTGACAGTGTATATTCAATTTTTCAACTAACAGATGCACATACATAAAATTAAATTATTGAAATTCAGTGTCAGGGGGCTTTAGTCATTTAATTTGGGTAAAAATCAAAGCAACATAGGCTGAACTATCTCTACTTAATAATGAGTGGGATGTTAATGAAATAGTGATATGTTTTTCCTGATTTTAAAATGAGTGGCTCATGTGGCAATTTTTAAAAGTACTATGATCTACTTTTCAGTGAAAACGTATTTTCTTTGTTATTTTTAAGAAAGCAATTTATAAGAAGATTGAGTGATTAATATATGGCTAGTTAGTAAAAGCAGAAACCAAGTTATGTCTTTAATTATCATGCTATATCTTACCTCTATATATTTTATATAAGTTATTATTATATGGAGTATCATGTATATAACTATTACATGTTATATCTGGTATTTCTGTCAATCAAAAGGATATGAGTTTGAGAATATATAAAATATATATCTATATATAACAGGTATATAAAAATGCTTGTATAATATAGTAATATATGAGTATATACTAGTATATAGACATATATACTTATTTTATATCAACTATATACTGGTAGATAATACATATATATATATATATATATATATATATATATATATGCTGATTTTGCAACTGGGGAGATAAAAGAGTTCAACTGGTAGAGCATAGAACTTGCATTCTTAATACTCCTGGGTCTTCCCCAAAGTTACATATACAAAATGTTACACTGAATTTTTTTTTCCTCTCTCCTCTCTCTCTCTCTGTCTCTCTCTCATATATCAGAGTGATACACTATTCTTCTTTTCTTTCTCTCTCTCTTTCTCCCCCTCCCTCCCTCCTTCCCCCCTGTAGCACTAATACAAAATAAATCTTTACAAAATGAAGCATATTCTCCCTACCTGCATGCAGAAAACTCCACAAGTGGTGAAGCATACAGATGTCTCTCTCACTCTCTATCATCCTCTCCCCTCTCAATTTATCTCTGTCCTATTAAATTAAGAGAAAAAGGTCACCAGGAGCAGTGGACTTTTATTGAGCCCCAGTGATAATCCTGGTACTAGTGTGTGTGTGTGTGTGTGTGTGTGTGTGTGTGTGTGTGTGTGTGTGTGTGTGTGTGCAGTGAAGCATATCAATCTCCAGGTATGACTGAGTATATGTCTAAATATATTCATGCTGGAGATCGGTTATGGTAACTCTAGAATAGAACTGTTATCTTCCTACAGGAAAATAGGTTATCCATTGCTCTTATAATTGAGTAGAATAACTGTGTGCAACAAAGCCAAACACTTCACACTCCTATTTCCTCTTAATTGACAGAAATACCAGATATAGCACTTACACAATAATAAGGGTCATCCAAAAGATAACAATTTGGCAGCTCAGATTAGAATACAGTAATAAACAAACAGAGTCAGATGCCTTTGTCCAAACGTTCTTTTTTTTTCTGTCTGAACCTTCTAATCTGAGTTCTAACTGGATTGTTTTATGTAAATTACTTTGCATTTCCCTGCCCAGTTTGACAATCTCTAAAAGAGAGAAAACCACAGAATTTAGCTACAGAGTACAGAATATGAGATAACTGAGTAATAGCTTATCACTACAACAATCAATAGATGCTATACCTGCTATTTAGATATGGTGATTCCAACTAACCCTATAGGCTTGGTCCTACAAATGTCTTAAGCGGCCGCTGGCATTACTATATTTAAGGATGTGTTGACCTGAAGGAAGCGCGTTTTCTCTCTTTCTTTATTTCTTTTTTGTATGTATTACTTACTTCAGAAAGAGGTAGAGAAAAATTGAGATGGAAGGAGAGAGACACCTACAGCCCTGCTTCACTGCTCATGAAACTTCCTCTGCAGGTGGGGGTCAGGGGCTTGAACCCGGGGCTTTGTGTACTGTAACATGTGCAGTCTTCTAGGTGTGCCACCTCCTGGCCTCGGAAGTATGTTTTTTGTTTGTTTGTTTTTCTATAAACTCAACAAGGCCACTAATGAATATTAGCCATGATACTGTTTTAAGGTAGAGAAGGGTCATAGGGAAAGCCAGCAGAGCACTAAAGCTTCTCTGTGCAATGGGACTGAGCTTGAACCTAGGTTGTTTGCATAACAAAGCAAGCACGCAACCAGGTTTGCTATCTTGCTGGTCCAGTATGTAATATTTTTAAAGACAAAAAAGGTAAATAGATTTTTAACTTTAACAACTAGGTCTTTTGTTAAAGATAAGCTATAGAAAAGATACCTTTGTTATAAGGCATTTAGTTCCAGGAGAGGTGGTTTTGCATATTCAACAGGGCTCTGGGCTAGTGATTTTGTGGTTAGGTGTCTTATCTTCCAGGAAGCCCTTGACAAAGGTCACAAACAATTTGCTCATTCCTCTTGTTAAAATAAAGATGGAAAGCACTGATGATAACTCTGCCCAGCAGCTAACTTCATCATCTGTAGCGGTTTCAACATATGCTTGTGAGATAATGAAAAATATAGCATTAAATACAGTGGCAGATTGAATCTTGTTTCTGGGTAAATATAGTAAGTCATTTTTTTCCCTCTTCATTTCCTCAGAACCTGTTTAGCATTAGACTGTTAATATCGTCACTGATATATGACAAAGCTATTGCATAAAATACTGCATTTCAGACCAACCCCCACATAAAAGTGAGCTGTAGGAAAGTATGGACATTAATTGGGTATTCAAAATAATGAAGTGCTTTAAGCCAACCCTCTGCTAAAGACTTCTACTCTTTATAGGTTTACACAAACAAGCAGTTTCATAAACCTGACATGCTTTTCTAGCCCCTTCTAATATTTAAAAAATACCAGTCTAAGCTAAAGTCAATATTTTTTTTAAAATAAATATATGTTTTATAGCCAACAGCAAAAAAAATTCTAGTTTTATAATTTAATCACTATTAAAAAGAATTTTTTGAATCCAAAACACTCATTTGCCAATAAGGGCAAGAAGGAAGGATTATTCACACTTTAATCTTTAAGGACTAAGAAGATACACTTATTGGTTTTGAGCAATTCACATTCTGTATGGTAAATGGATGCCTGGGGAAGACTATATACACTGTCATCCAATATTAGTTGTACATTGCCAATAGTGAAAAACGTAAGGATACCAAAGAAAAATCAATTAAGTTAAGGATTCAGTGTATACTTATGAGGAACACAGCTCAAGGAAATCCTCCACACAAACAAAATTCCAGAAAGTAATTCACATTAAATTAATCTTTAAGGTTAATTTACACAGTTTATTTATACATTTTATTAAGATAAAAACTGAATCAGAGGTCCACAGTGGCACACAGGGTTAAGCACATAGTAAGAAGCACAAGTACCCGAGAAAGGATCCCCGTTAGAGCAGCTGAATCACTACCTGGAGGTGGGGGTCGCTTCACCAGGGGTGAAGCAGATCTGTAGGTGTCTATCTTCCTCTCCCCCTCTCTATCTTCCCTTCCTTTCTCTATTTCTATCTGTCCTGTCCAACAACAACAACAATAACAGCAGCAGCAGCAACAAGAATGGGAAAGATAGCCACCAAGAGCAGTGGATGGCACTCAGTGCAGGCACTGAGCCTGCAGTGACAACCCTGGAGGCCAAAAAAAAAAAAAAAAAAAAACACCTGAATTAGGGCTGACGTCTAAAAGTATCTTGTGGGTTGGTGATGGTTGTAAAACCTATGTCTTTCTTCCTTTTATTAGTTAGACATGTTTCTGTCCTCATTGTTGTATTTATTGCTATTAGAAGTTGAATATGCTACTTCTCTTCAGTTTCCATTAAAGCAGAGGTCAACTTCCTCACTGAGTTGTCCCACCTATGCTATTGTAATCATGTTCCCTTTCAAAAGGACGTTAGGAACTACACCTCTCCTTTACTGGCTCTGGTTTACGGAAGCAATAAGTGGCTCAGCTGCAACCATTGCTCCAGGATCTAATTAAAACAAGAAATTGCAGATGCTGCAGATTTTTTTTTTATGCCTAATGATACAAACAACTGCATGGAGCCCATATGTTCATTTTCTATTCTTTAACAAAAACTACAGAAAACTGAACTTGTAAAAAGCATGGGATATGGTATGTTCTTAAGTGCCATTAAAGGTTCAATATTATTAGAAATAAAAACAAAAATGAGACAAATCAATTTATGTAATATAGCCTAGAAAGTCATTTTCATTAAAAAAAATCATGAAATCTATCCTATGATTATATCTAGTCTCAATTCACTTTGGATCATGTCTATACAGTCTTTCTTAGTGGACTATGTTGCATATATTTATTTCAGAAATTGTATATTTATTTTCATCATATAGTTATAGTGTAAACTGATACATAGATGTAATATATACAAACTGTACAGCATAATAACAAAGCAAATTTCTGTAAACCTACTACCTGGTCTGACAATAACATTACAAATATCATTGACATCTTTTTAAAAAATATATCATATTCAGTCAAAAATACTATATAATTGCCATGTGATTTCTTCTTTGACTCACAGGCTATTCAGAAACATCTGTATAGCTGCAAATGTTGGGGCATTATTCAGTATCTTCTGTTAGTGATTTCTAATTTAATTCACTAAAGTCAGAGCCAGCACATGTAATATTTCAGTCCTTTAAAAAAGGGGGGGGGACTATGTATAAATGTGAACAGACAGTTGTAGAGATGATGATTGGGCCTTATCTACAACCTTAGGGGAAGTGTAGTGGATTACAGTGGGGAGACTGAAGATTCAGAGCTCTGGTGGTGGGAATGATGTGGATTCAAACCCTTATAGACATGTAATTATAAATAAATAAATAAATAAATAAATAAATAAATAAATAAAATGTATTGACCTTTTATCATTTCATTGAAGGGTTAATGGTATATAGTATCATTGTTGACATGTGGGTACAATTCCTCATCTCCCTGTGCAGACAGGTGTATGCAGAACACTCTGACCCCCAACTTAGGTTAGAAAGTTCCACCATCATGCACCAAGACTCTGAGAACTCCCCACTCTCTCCATTTCCCTTGTTTGCCAGAGTGGCTTGTTTTATAAATCAGAGTGTGGTCTATTTCGCTTATTACCATGTCCTCTATATAGTCTACTGTTGGGAAGTAAACTGTTCTATAAATCCAACTGCATAAAGCTAATTGACAGTACTGTACAAGTGTTCTACATATTAATTTTCTGTGTACAAGTGCCATCAATTATGGAGAGCAAGATATTTAAATTTTCACCTATATTGGAGGGCTTGTCTGTTTCAGCTCTATAAATTTTTGTTTTATGTATTTTGAAGCCCTGTTATTAGGTACAGGCACATATAAAATTGTTCTATTCTGCAGTCAAATGCTCTGCCACGGAGCTATACCCCCAAATCATTCTATGCAGTTGCTCTACTGAACCGGCACAAACTCACAAGGGGTTGTGGGTACAAGAGATTATATAAGCAAGGACCTGGAGCAGCCTGCCCTTTTTTGGATCTTCTCCAACACAGAGTTCATCCTGCTCACTGGTATCACTCCTGATTGAGCTTCCTGATCTCTTCATTGCTTGGTATTAGTACTTGGATATCCTAGATGAAGGATTCATGACTTCCACCATTTCTCTTAACTAATTTTTTCTTTTTGCCTATTTTCCATTTTGACTTTTATGAATAAACCTCCTGTTTGTTAAACCCCAAACCTGTGTAAAGTCTTTTATGTTTGATTTACCAGTATTAATATAGGGGCCCGGAGATGGTGCACCTGGTTGAGCACACATGTTACAATGTGCAAGGACCCAGGGTTTGAGCCCTCAGTCCTTACCTGCAGGGGAAAAGCTTTGTAAGTGGTGAAGCAGTATTACAGGTGTCTGTCTGTCTCTCTCCTCTGTCACCCCCTTCCCTCTCAATTTCTGGCTGTCTCTATACAATAAATAAATAAAGTTGATTAAAAATTTAAAAAACAATCTTAATACACAAAAGTTTTCAGTAACAAAGATTTAGTGAAATTTTCTTTCAGTGGTATGAAGCAACACACTCTCCTGCCATTATCATTTTCCGAGATACATGCAGGAAAAGACTGGGTCAGTCTATTAAGACCATAATGCCCAGAAAAACAAGATACCTAACAAAAAGCCCAATTGCTAAGATCAATAGGGAAATCATTTAAGTTATTTCAGATATACTTCTCAACTATTGGCGGTCTCTATCCAATAAATAAATAAATAAAGTTGATTAAAAATTTTTAAAAATCTTAATACACAAAAGTTTTCAGTAACAAAAATTTTGTAAAATTTTCTTTCAGTGGTCTAAAGCAACACACTCTCCCACCATTATCATTTTTAAATTTTAAATTTTAAAATTGAATTTAAAAAAGAGAAATAATTTATTCTAAATGGTAGCTTTACTGGTATTCTCTGCTATTGATTGCAAGACCATTTTGAAATAGCTTAAAGTTAGTAGAGCTGGAAAGCACTCCATCACTGAAATCATAAGAAAATAAGCAAGAAACAATTTTAGGAGCATTCTTTCACAGAAACATTTGTGTGGTAGTCAAAATTCTAAGGTGGTTCTCAAGATTCCCACCCTCAGTTAATAATACTCTATATAATATCCTCACCTTGAACAGGATTTGTGAATGATGAAAGTATTACCACCATAGTACATTATATGGCAAAATGGACTTGCAGAATTAAGGTCTCTGATTAGTTGAGTTGAAGTTAATCACAAGGAATATCACTTTTGATAGGTGTGACCCAGTAAGGGACCCTGAAAAAGAGAGTATAAGAGATTCAAAGATAGAGATATTTATTTTGCTGACCTTGACTAGGCAAATTGACATGCTGTGGAATAGTTCACATGCCAGGGGAAGGATGACAGCCTCTTGAAAGTGAGAAAAGTCTGCAGTTGAAGGTGGAAACCTCCATCTGACTTCAAAGAATTAAATCCTACCAACTTGAATGAGCATCTCTCAAAGGAGATTCTGATCTTGAATCAACTTTTTTGTAAGATTCTAATCAAAGAACCATAACTAAGTTGTGCTGTGTCCAGACTGCAGACCCAGAAAATTACAAAATAAGAAATTTACACTGGTTTAAGTGTCTAAATTTGTGGTAATTTGTTACGTAAAAATGGAAAAACACTCCTTCATAAGAAAAGAAGAAAGGAAAGAAAGAGATAAAGTAAGGGAGGTGCTTCAGTGGTAGAGTGCAGAACTTGAATAGGTACAACTCAGAGTCTATGCCTGACTCCATAAGTACCAGAGTAATGCATGTACTTACTCTCTCTCTCTCTCTCCTATTGTTTTATTAAATAAATATAGACATTTTAAGAAACAAAAGAAATGAATACCAACAAAACAACCTAGAAAGAACCCAATTTTCTACAGGTGTCAAATAAACAAGTACATTATTTCCTTACAGTTATACACATACTGAAGCACAATAGCATCAAATAAAAAATACTAGTGGCTGGATCTCAGAGATGGTTTAAGAAAAAATACAAATGAAAGAAACAACACAATGCATAACATAATGAATAAAACAAGAAGCTTTGATGTGTCATTTAAGGGCATATAAATTATTAATGATTAACATAAATGACTGAGATAACCTATTGGAGGTTTGGTGGGTGATAGAAGGAGAGAAAAATATAACAGTAATTTCAAACATCCTGGTAATAGCCTTTTGGGGGGTAGAGTGTTGAGCACATAAGTATTTATTATTGTTCAATTCTGCACAAATGTTCTAAACATCCTTTTATATGAAAGACATATTTAACCACTAAGAGTATATAAAAGAGTACCCCAACTCTAGAAAGTTAACCTCTTGTCTTCCTAGATTAGAAATTAAGTAATAAGTTCATTAAGTGGAAAAAAATAATGTATTGCTCTCCTAGTGCATTTAAATATAGCAACAGCAGTCACAGCCACGATAGTAGTCATCTCTTCACCCTAATTATTGATGGCAGTTGAGGCAGATTAGCAAAGTGACCCAGGAGAATAGTGACCCAAGTGTCAACATTCTTCTCTGTGCTGTATGCTTTGCATGTTCAATCTGTGCTACACTGAGGAAATGAAGACAAGAGAAAATCCAAGCAATAGTAACGTTGAGTGAGAAAGAGGCAGAAAATCAGTGCAGAAAAAAATTAAACATGTTTCACATTTTTTAGATTGATTAGAACATAATTCAAAAACTTGTAATTAATGGGCAAAATGATTATGGCCAAATTATTTACCCAGTTGAAACACACAACTGTGTTCATAATATTCAATTATTGGTCTTATAACTGTGAATCAGGACCCCTACATCTATAAGGATCCAGAGAAACTCCATCAGATCTCAATTTATGAATCTTTATAATGAAATATTGAAAAACAAGTCAGTTCTTAATTTATACACAAATTTTCTAAATTGAGTTTTACTTCTCCAAAGATAAAGGTAGTGTGACATTTGATTACCTCTATGCCTAAAACAAGTTATTTAACCTAGATCTTTGTCAGCCACATACAATTGAGACTAGATATACTCATATTTACTTCATGTATAACAAAGCAATGCTAAATCAGATTTTACAAAGATTCACTCGCAAAACTATCTAACAAGGATTTTCATGTGTCCCTAAACTTTCAGACACTTTATCATATTCTACTTTGTAAATTAATTCTACCCCAGAAATACACAAATAGGTGTAGATAACAGTTGTACTGAATATATGTTATTGTTGTGTCTTGGAAATGCAAGTATTTACTGAAGAGAATTATCACGAAAACAGTGAAAAAGGAAACAGAAAATTCTGCAATTTTTAGCACATAAAATATAATACTCAGGGCCAGGCAGTGGCACACCTGATAGAGTGCACAAGGGCCTGGGTTCAAACTCCCAACCTCCACTTGCAGAGAGAAGACTTCTCGAACAGTAAAACAGTGTTACAGCTTGCTTTTTTTCTCCCTCCCTTCCTTCCTTCCTTCCTTCCTTCCTCCCTCCCTCCCTTCCTTCCTTCCTTCCTTCCTTCCTTCCTTCCTTACTCTGTATCCCTTCCTTCCATCTCTCTTTCTATCCAACATATAAATAAATAAAAATAAAATATTTTTAATGTCATTGTTGTTTGTTGTTTAATTATAAGTGGTTTTCATTTAGTGAATCCAAGTTAATTTTTACTTCCATTAGCCCACTCCAGATATTATCCCTGTAGAATGATTTCCATGGAATTATAGAACTAGAAAAGATCTAAGATAATACATGGTCCAATGCAGCAATAAACTGTATTTGGCATAAATATTAAAATTTCATCTCAAAGGAACACACTTGAAAAACAAAGCTAAATTTTCTCCCTGAGTTTGAGAAAGAATTCATTTGGTGAATTCTGGCTAACAAGAACAATAACAATAATAAAGAGGCTGAGGGAGTGACTCAGCAGATAAAGTACTTTTCCTCACTATGCCTCAGATCCTAGGTTAGAACTCCAGCACTAAATGAGAACACTGTTGACAACCCAAATAGTGGAGGGGGGCTTCAGTGTCTCTTCCTCTCTGTCTCATTCTCTCTAAAAAATAAACAAATAAAAAAATTAGATGATGCAGCATTGCAATATTGCTCAAAGTTCTGGATTCATTCTCTACCACCCCAAGGAGCACCAGGTGAATCAACACATGCTGAAGTGATAGTGTAATCTCCATATCATATGGAGATTATAAGCAATGTTTACAAATGCTGGCAAACAGATGAATATCAGGAAATCAAAAGCAGTTTATACAGGAGTTTGGCAGCCTAAGTTCTCTCTATAATAGTAGGACTGATTTCCTAAAGTAATTTTATATCAAGAGCATTTGGTTGCATGCAATATTCCAAAGGGATTATGGGAAAAACAGTGGAACTTTAAAGATGGATGGTTTATAACAATGGAACAAATTAAAAAAATTAATTGAGAAAATATGAGCTACATTATTTTTCTCCCTAGTGTTCCTTCAAAAGGTAGTGACTATTGTTGCCTTTCCTTTTTATTATTCTATTACTAATTTACTAAAATCTACTTATATCAAAGTTACAATAAAAATATATGTTATCTTATGTATTTTCTATTTCCTTATTTTTGTTCTTTAACAATAACCAATATTTTTGTCCTTAACAAGTATGTCTGTCTGTTATAGTATTAAGGTGATGTGTTCATTAGAAATACATACATTTGATGATGATAATAACCTTTTGCATGAAGCTCTCATGTACATAAACTGATTTCCATCTTCTAGAGGAGAAAACTCTAAAAAGTTTAGTCTGCCCAAGATCACATTTAAATACAGTTGTTGCTCATTTATCTCGATTAGTGAGTTCCAGACTCTACCGAGATAGGTGAATTTCCTCGAAGTCATATTCTTTGTTTATAAATTGAATATTTTTGTAGTTACAGCATAGAAAACCTGTTTAAAACCTTCTAAATACGGTTTTTAACATTATTAGAGCCCTTGAGACATAAAGTAACACCCCTCTCTATCTTTGCTTCCCTGTTGAAAGAGACAGTAGCTGTTCCACAAATATTTTTTTTAACTGTAAGGATGGAGTGAATGGTAGACTCATTCAAGTCATAATGGTGGGAAATCACCATGATTTTCTTGGCCTCTTTGATCATATCCAAGAGTTTCACTTTCTCCTAGGTGGTAAGCATCTTCCTGTGGTGCATAGTTTCATTGTCAGAAGGCTCAGAAGCAGCAGCACATTTATGAGCCATTGTGGGGTTTAGATAAAGGAGGTTCTCAGAAATCGCAAACACTTACAAAAGCAAAGATGCTTCTGATGAATAGTGAGTGATGTAGAAGCATATATGCGAGAAACATGCTCTGATTGGCTTGGTTTCACCACACCTGATTTCAAACACACACAATGAGTGTGTGTTTGAAGCATTGAAGCATTTGAGGGGTGCTCAAATACATAGGCCTACAGTCCATACACAGTCATTTTAATTTTAATTGTAGTACAGAGTTGTATAATTAACTCAGATAGCCAAGCACATGCTGTATCATTTTTACTGTTTCAATCAACTTTTTAATGAATGTATTTTTTTAAAAAAAAAACTGCTACAGAGTGAAGCCAAGAGTTGAAAAGTGAAGTGGCAAGGGATGGCTGTAATTGATTAAATCAAGATGGAGGCAGAATTGTTTTTCATAATGCCAAATACTAGTTCTTAATGCTACCTCTTCTCTTAAGATACATAAATTAGTCAGCATATGGAAGCACGGGAGAAGTGAGCAATGTTTCAGAGATGGTGGAACAATTCTGTGGTTTGTTGGTTTTCTCTCTTTCTCTCTCTTGTCTTTCTCTCTCTGGTGGGAGGGTCCCAGAAAGGATGACTGCACACATTACCATTTTGAAGGATCAGGTTTCCAGGCCATGGTCCCCACCTGCAGGGAGTATACTTCACAAGCAGTGAACTAGGAGGTGTGGCAATGGAGTGGCAGCAGTGGCTTTTCACTGTCCCCAGCCAACTTGGAAAAGCAATGTAAATCACCTGAAAAGTCAACAAACAAAAAATGACCATGATTTCTTCAGAAACTCACCAAGCCACAAGTGAGTACAGACATGTGTGGCCTGTGGACAGAAAAAAGAATAAGGGAAAGATTCCTAGGACTAAAAGGCTGGACTCAGGGATGTTTGGCACCAAACTGGGAGAGTGGCAGCTGAGGCACACCACTTCTGGGTCTGAGTCAAAGAAACAGCTGTTTAAAAAAACAAAAAACCACTAAGCCACAGGTGAGTAAAGACACAGTGGCTAGTGGATGGAAAGTGTGTAAGGGAACCATTCCCAGGACTAAAAACCAGTGATCAGGGATGGCAGGCACCAAATTGGAAGGCTAGAGGCTGAACTGCATCACTCTGGGTCCTAGTTTAAGCAACAAAAAACTTTTTCAAAAAATATCATGTAAAAACTCAACAATTTACAATTGTGACTTCTTGAGTTTCCAATGCTACTGCCCCACAGAGGCTGGAACATCGTCAGAAAGACTATATTGATATCAGAAAAACTGACTGGGCTAGTTACTCAGGATACCATCTCACCTTCCTGATCAAGATATATAAAAATGGAAACAAAATCTAAGACACTTTACCTCCTGCTGGCACAACAAAAGAACATTAAATACTGAAACAGAAATACACAGATCAATGACAGAAAACCCAAATAATCAGACATAGAACTAGAAATGACAGAAATAGAGTTCAGAAACTCATTATAAAATGACTTCAAGAAACTAAAATTAAGATTCAAGGACTCAGTGATCATTTTACCAAAGAATTACAAAGTACAGCTAAAGAAAAAAAAGAAGAAAAAAAAAAACCCTTCAAACAGAACTGCAGGGCCTAAAGGTCACATTGAATGCAGTCCAGATTGAGGTAAAAGACCTCAGAAGTAGACTTAATCAGTTGGAAGAGAGAATATCAGCATTAGAAGACACAGCCACGTTTTAGAGAGGAAAGGTTTAGAAAAAATGAAGCATTTCTCTAGAAATGGCAGACTCTATCAGAAAGACAAACATCAGAGTTATTGGGGTTCATGAAGGAAAGGTAAGGGAGAGAGTAGAGAAGATATTCAAAGGAATTTTATTCTTATTGTATTTTTAATTTTTTATTATTATATTTATTTGAGACAGTAAGAAATTGAAAGTGTATGGGAGATAGGGAAAGAGACAGACACCTGAAACACTGCTTGACTACTTGAAAAGCTTTATCACTGTAGTTGGGGACTGGGGCTCTAACTTAGATCCTTATGCACTGTAACATGTGTGTTCATAGTTATGTGCACCACCGCACCAGCCCCTCAATAGAATTTTAACAGGAAAATTTCCATACCTGACCTTCTCCCAGACTAGATTAGGGGAAGAGACTGATGCAAACCAAAAAGACAAATAATTGAATAACTGGGTGATGAATCTAGATTCATAGGGAAATGTGCCAAAAATCGCTATGTAAAAACACCCCAACAAAAGTGCTGGGGTTCCCTTCACAGAATGGGGTCAATGTTACTTTTTTTTTAATATTTTATTTTTTTATTCCCTTTTGTTGCTCTTGTTGTTTTATTGTTGTAGTTATTATTGTTGTTGTCGTTGTTGGATAGGACAGAGAGAAATGGAGAGAGGAGGGGAAGACAGAGAGGGGAAGAGAAAGATAGACACCTGCAGACCTGCTTCACCGCCTGTGAAGCAACGCCCCTGCAGGTGGGGAGCCGGGGTTCGAACTGGGATCCTTATGCCGGTCCTTGTGCTTTGCACCACCTGCGCTTAACCCGCTGTGCTACAGCCCGACTCCCGTGCGCCAATGTTTCTTATCTGTTTCATTTCCCTCCCCTCTCTCTGACCTGTAGATTTGGACTCTGCACAGGACCACTAAAAAAATGGGATATATATATATATTGATAGTTTTAATAATCAGCTCCTACCAGTGACTTGGGAGAACTACTGCAATTTCTAATAGGATGGCACACAGAACTCTGGTGGTGTGAACTGCATAGAATTATACCCCTATTATCTTACAATTTTTGTATCAATATGAAATCACTAATTAAAAACAATTCTGGTTTTGACCTCAATTCTGGTTGTGTGGGTTTAATTTGGTAAAAAATAAACCATACATCTATAAAGTGTACCCAAAATAAAAAGAAACAAAAATTGACGTCAACGGGGTCAAAGTCCAAAAGTCCATGAGTTCATAATGTAGCCGCTACCCAATGCTCTGCGTCTCCTCACGCATGCGCACAGAGGCTGCTCCCTCATTGGCTGGGTCTAGGTGGCGCAGTTCCAGGTGCAGTTTAGCTCCTTTCGGGCCCTGCCTGCGGCTCCTCCCACCTTCCCGCCAACCGCCTCCATGCAGGCGCGGTGTCAGGGCTGCTGCGGTCAAGCCTCCCAAGTCAACAGTGTTCCCTGCTCGGGACAGTCATCTCTTCTTCTGTTCCCCTCCCAGCCCGGCTCCAACTGTTCCCTGCCACCATTATGAATATCCGCAATGCCCGACCAGACGACCTGATGAACATGCAACACTGCAACCTCCTCTGCCTTCCTGAGAACTACCAGATGAAATACTATTTCTACCATGGCCTCTCCTGGCCTCAGCTCTCTTATGTCGCCGAGGACGAGGACGGGAAGATCGTGGGCTACGTCCTGGCGAAAATGGAGGAGGACACAGATGATGTCCCCCATGGACACATCACGTCCCTGGCGGTGAAGCGCTCGCACCGGCGCCTCGGCCTGGCCCAGAAGCTGATGGACCAGGCCTCCCGGGCCATGATCGAGAACTTCAGCGCCAGGTACGTGTCCCTGCACGTCAGGAAGAGTAACCGGGCCGCCTTGCACCTCTATTCCAACACCCTCAACTTTCAGGTGAGTGAGGTGGAGCCCAAATACTATGCAGACGGAGAAGACGCCTATGCCATGAAGCGGGACCTCGCACACATGGCAGAGCAGCTGAGGCGGCGGCGACGGCTGCTGGAGCCCAGGGAGAGGCGAGGCGAGCGGGTACCGGGGCCCAGGGAGACGCGGGACATGCAGGGCAACTCGCTTTCCGCTTGTGCGGTGACCTGCCAGAAGACCCCCGCCCCCCACGACAGTGGTGGTGACAGCAAGGAACCCGGCGAGGACACGGAGAGCACCGACATCCACAATGGCTCAGAAGACTCCGCTTCCACCTCCTAGAATCTGTCTCAGGTATTCTGTCTTCCTTGACCCAGGTCCTTCATCCCAGAAACCCCTACCCCAGACCTTGGGCCTCTCCCATCCCAGTCCATCCCACTCTATCCAAGTCCATCCCACTCTATGCCAGTCCATCCCACTCTATCCCAGTCCATCCCACTCTATCCAAGTCCATCCCACTCTATGCCAGTCCATCCCACTCTATCCCAGTCCATCCCACTCTATCCAAGTCCATCCCACTCTATCCAAGTCCATCCCACTCTATGCCAGTCCATCCCACTCTATCCCAGTCCATCCCACTCTATCCCAGTCCATCCCAGTCCATACCACTCTATCCAAGTCCATCCCACTCCATCCCACTCCATCCCAGTCCATCCCACTCCATCCCAGTCCATCTCACTCCATCCCAGCCCATCCCACTCTATCCAAGTCCATCCCACTGTATCCCAGTCCATCCCACTCTATCCCAGTCCATCTCACTCCATCCCAGTCCATCCCATTCTATCCAAGTCCATCCCACTCTATCCCAGTCCATCCCACTCTATCCAAGTCCATCCCACTCTATCCAAGTTCATTCCACTCTATCCCAGTCCATCCCACTCCATCCCAGTCCATCCCACTCCATCCCAGTCCATCTCACTCCATCCCAGTCCATCCCATTCTATCCAAGTCCATCCCACTCTATCCCAGTCCATCCCACTCTATCCAAGTCCATCCCACTCTATCCAAGTTCATTCCACTCTATCCAAGTCCATCCCACTCTATCCCAGTCCATCCCACTCTATCCAAGTCCATCCCAGTCCATCCCACTCTATCCAAGTCCATCCCAGTCCATCCCACTCTATCCCAGTACATTCCACTCTATCCCAGTCCATCCCACTCTATCCCAGTCCATCCCACTCTATCCCAGTCCATCCCACTCTATCCCAGTCCATCCCACTCTATCCCAGTCCATCCCACTCCATTCCAGTCGATCTCACTCTATTCAAGTCGATCCCACTCTATCCAAGTCCATCCCACTCCATCCTAGTCCATCTCACTCCATCCCAGTCCATCCCACTCTATCCCAGTCCATCCCACTCTATCTCAGTCCATCACAGTCCATTCCACTCTATCCCAGTCCATCTCACTCTATTCAAGTCGATCCCACTCTATCCAACTCCATCCCACTCCATCCCAGTCCATCCCACTCTATCCAAGTCCATCCCACTCTATCCCAGTCCATCCCACTCCATTCCAGTCGATCTCACTCTATTCAAGTCGATCCCACTCTATCCAAGTCCATCCCACTCCATCCTAGTCCATCTCACTCCATCCCAGTCCATCCCACTCTATCCCAGTCCATCCCACTCTATCCCAGTCCATCCCAGTCCATTCCACTCTATCCCAGTCCATCCCACTCCATCCCAGACCATCCCACTCTATCCAAGTCCATCCCACTCTATCCAACTCCATCCCACTCCATCCCAGTCCATCCCACTCTATCCAAGTCCATCCCACTCTATCCAAGTCCATTCCACTCTATCCCAGTCCATCCCACTCTATCCAAGTCCATCCCAGTCCATCCCACTCTATCCCAGTCCATCGCACTCCATTCCACTCTATCCTAGTCCATCCCACTCTATCCCAGTCCATCCCACTCTATCCCAGTCCATCCCACTCTATCCCAGTCCATCCCACTCTATCCCAGTCCATCCCACTCTATCCCAGTCCATCCCACTCTATCCAAGTCCATCCCACTCTATCCAAGTCCATCCCACTCTATCTCAGTCCATCCCACTCCATCCTAGTCCATCTCACTCCATCCCAGTCCATCCCACTCTATCCAAGTCCATCCCACTCTATCCAAGTCCATCCCACTCTATCCCAGTCCATCCCACTCTATCCCAGTCCATCCCACTCCATTCCAGTCCATCTCACTCTATTCAAGTCGATCCCACTCTATCCAAGTCCATCCCAGTCCATCCCACTCCATCCTAGTCCATCTCACTCCATCCAGTCCATCCCACTCTATCCCAGTCCATCCCACTCTATCCAAGTCCATCCCACTCTATCCCAGTCCATCCCACTCTATCTAAGTCCATCCCACTCTATCCAAGTCCATCCCACTCTATCCAAGTCCATCCCACTCTATCCCAGTCCATCCCACTCTTTCCCAGTCCGTCCCACTGTATCCCAGTCCATCCCAGTCCATCCCACTCTATTCAAGTCCATCCCACTCAATCCCAGTCCATCCCAGTCCATCCCAATCATTCCCACTCTATCCAAGTCCATCCCAGTCCATCCCACTCTATCCAAGTCCATCCCACTCTATCCCACTCCATCCCAGTCCATCCCACTCCATCCCAGTCCATCCCACTCTATCCAAGTCCATTCCACTCCATACCAGTCTAAATTCAATAAAATAAACCAGCATTTGCCCTACCATTTTGGTATGAGTTATATGTCAAATGTAATTGATAAAAGGCATTTCCTTTTGAGGGAATTATGACTAATAAGTGCTGAAATGATAAGTCAATAATTTTGTATGGCCTGTGAAAAATGTTATAAATATCCAAAGAAGGATGTGTTTAAATTTTAACATGATCCAGTCAGCAATTTCAGAATGAGGAAATTCCATAAAACAAACTACCTCTATTTTTCCAAATCATTTTTAAAAGGAAAAAATAATTTCTCTTGTTAAAATATATATTTGGGGGAGGGGAGGCTGAAATTTAACTCACTGGGTAAATGGCCTGATTTTCCTAGGCACACAGCCCAGGTTCAAGTCCCAATACCACATGAGAATGTCAGTGCACTGGGAGAAGCTCAGATGCTGTTGTGTCTTCTCTGTGTGTCTCTTTCTCTGTCTGAATGCAAAAGTGAACCAGGATTTGTGAGAGTGCACATGTGGAGGTCCAAGGACAATAAAAATGTATATATTACTGTAATTGAACTTTATTTCAAGCTGAAGAATGGGTTTCTTGTACTAAGCAGCACTCTATTGTCATGTCTCTATATTTGCTGAGACATCACTGGCCCCACTTGATCTTTGCCCTCACTATTTACTTCCGGGCCCTTCATACCCATGATCTTCCTCAAGTCGTGCTCAAAAGAAATACTAAATTTTAGCTAGATACTAATGTGTGTGCTTGCGTGTGTGTGTGTGTGTGTGTGTGTGTGTGTGTATTAAACTCCACATTCAAGGTCCTCAAGTTCTTCTAAATTCTATTATTGAGTCCCAGATCAAAAACCCTTTACTGGCGCTAAGCACAATGACCCGCATAAGGATCCTGGTTCAAGCCCTGGCTCCTCACCTGTAGGGGTGTCGCTTCACAAGCGGTGAAACAGGTCTGCAGGTGTCTATCTTTCTCTCCCTCTCTCTGTCTTCCCCCTCCCCTCTCCATTTCTCTCTGTCCTATCCAACAACAATGACAACAATAATAATAACTACAATAAAACAACAAGGGCAACAAAAGGGAATAAATAAATAAAAATGAATATTAAAAAAAAAACTTTACATATCTTAAGCCTGCAAATACAGGAAGTTAATGCACATAGGAGGTCCACACAGGTTTTTAGAGTCAGCCCCAAGTCATAGAAATATTCAATTATGGAGAGCCAGTTGGTGGTGCACCCAGTTGAGTGCACATGGTGCTATGTGCAAAGACCCAGGTTTGAGTCCCCACTCCCTAACCTCCACCCCCAGGGAGTATGCTTCATAAGTGGTGAAGCCGGTCTGCAGGTCTCTCCCCTCCTCCTGTCATTGTCTCTCTGTCCTATCAAATATAATTGGTAGGTAGGTAGGTAGATAGGAAGGAAGGAAGGATGGAAGGAAATGAAATGGCAACCAAGAGCAGTGGATTCCTCATGCAGGCACAAAGTTCCCCGTGATAACCCAGGTGGCAGTAAAATAGAAAGGAAGGAAGGAAGAAGGAAGGTTGGTTCAATTACATCTAATTGTGTGGGAAGAGGTTAGGAAATATATTTAATATTGTGAGGGTTGTTGCTCTAGAGATAGTAAATGGAGACCAGGGATGCAAACCCAAGGCCTCTCCATGCCACGGGTTCAGAGACAAGCCCTGTGTGTTGAATAACCCAGTACCTCACACACAATTAAATGCTCTGTAAGTTTGGGTTCTGTAATCGTAATGATTCAGGTTCTTTTCCTCTCCACAGTAATCAAATGATGGAAGAGCATGTATGAGCAGCAACAGTTTGCAGTCTTGGAAGGGAGATGCATCTTAATGATTAAAATAGCTTTCACTGACAAGCTGAATGTCAAAGCACTCAGCTGAATCAGTGCTCATCAACAGCAAAATTTCTAGGGAGCCATAGCAATGAAGACAGGTCAGTTCAAAACATGCTAGTTAAGGCAGGAATGCCATCAAACTGATGCTCATCTCCTGACAGGAAATATGTGCTTGATGATTAATAACAAAAAAGAAAAAAATGTGAAATCTTAGAAATTTCCAATGAGCTGACAATATTGAGTTAACCAAGGTTACTTCAGTCGTTCTCCCTTTCTGGTTTATTCTTTCTGTCGCTAAGCTGTCATCCTAACAAAAAGTTGTTAAATGTTCACATGAACATTCACTGAAATAGACTGTTCTTAATTTTACGAGACAACTAATTATAACTGGAATGATATAATGAAATATGGAAGAAAGTTAAAGACTGACAGGTCTGGTAAATTCCTAGTATAACCTTACCCCAGATATGCCAGAAACCATAGATTTCAAATGCAGTTGCACTCTGTGAGGGTAGAGAGGGGGTTGGGGTGAGAGAAGATACTATTTGGAAAGACTATTCAGACAGGGTTATAAATAATTCAGTATTGCACCAAAGTAAAAGACTCTGGGGTGGGGGAGAGAGTTCAGGTTCTGGAACATGGTGGCAGAGGAGGACCTACTGGGGGTTGAATTATTATGTGGAAAACAGAAATGTTACACATGTACAAACTACAGCATTTTACTGTTGACTGCAAACCATTAATTCCCCCAGTAAAGAAAAATAAAGAAATAAAAATAACTCAGTGTCACTTTTCAATTGGTGTATAATGTAGATCAAGTATGGCTGATGTACCGACTTTAAGGCAAGTAACTGATAAAAGCAGAGGCTTTTCCTAAATTGTATACTCTTATGTTCTCCAATATATAAAATATAATGTCCTTTCTGGTGGGTAGGTAAGGAAGGGAGGCTATTAAAAATCCTGTGAATAGATGATGGCTGAAAGAGCAAGAATACAAATCTTAAAAAAAAAAAAAAATCTTCAATGCTATTTCTATAGACAGTACATGATGTGTTCTTTTTTAAAAAAAATAAAACCATAGAATTCTTTGTGTGCTATAAATCCATGTTAACAATATTATTTCTCAGGCTTCTACTGCTCACTTTTAAGAAATCTTCATAAGGCAGAAATTTAAACTTAATTATAACCTAATAAAATAAGCGTTAAGTTACAGGGACATGAGCAATTGTACCTGTGTGTTAACAACTACACTGTAAATCATTAACCACCCAATAAATAATAAAAAATAAAATAAGGGAGTCAGGTAGTAATGCAGTGGGTTAATTGCACATGGCACAAAGCGCAAGGACCAGTGTAAGGTTCCTGGTTTGAGCCCCCGGCTCCCCACCTGCAGGGGAGTCGCTTCACAGGCAGTGAAGCAGGTCTGCAGGTGTCTATCTTTCTCTCCCCCTCTCTGTCTTCCCCTCCTCTCTCCATTTCTCTCTGTCCTATCTAACAATGATGATATCAATAACAACAACAATAACTACAACAATATAAAACAACAAGGGCAACAAAAGGGAAAATAAATATTTAAAAATATAAAATATTTTAATTTAAAAAGTAATTTTTTGGGAAAGTATATACCTTTAAATAGCATACTATTCTGAGACATTTATTAGAATGTAATGATATATACTTAATTTTATTTTATTGAGAAATTGAGAGTGAAGGAGGAGATAGAGAAGAACAAAGAGCAATGCTGCTTCACCTCTTGTGAAGTTTACCCCCCCACACATGTGTACACACACACACACACACACACACACACTTTAGGTAGAGACCAGAGCTGTTTTAAACACTGGTCCTTGTGCATGGTGACATGCACTTTACCAGGTGTGCCGTCACCAGGCCCACTGCAAATATCTGCCATGCACAGTACTCAGGTTCAAGCCCAAGTACCCGTGACAGTGTTGGTGCTGTGGAGTCTTCCTTCACTCTTACTCTCTCTTTCTGTCTGAGAAAATTGGCCCAAAGCTTTGAAACCTGAGTGAAGACAAATAAGATGCTTTACTATATATGCCTCTGCCTGTCCTGCAACTTGATTTCCTATTCTTAATCAGAAAGCTGCATTTTCTGTATGATTGTGTTCCAAAAAATGTTTAAACTGCCTTGTGCATGGAGTTAACCTTTACCATACACTGTGAGCACTTAATAGAACATAAATGGTAAAGATAATGCATCTTTGCAGTTGTAAAACACTGTCCTTTTGTTTGCCATTATTCAGGAATGGGTTGCAATACTCATGTTAGTTTTCTTTAGCATGTTTATTCCATTCACACATCACACAAACTTTTCCTCCTTAGTATATAGGGTACATGTCCCATTTATCTTTGTTTCTTAACTCCTGGCATATTATTTGCTGTAGGTATTCAATCAATATTCATCTAATGAATAAAGGAAATCAAGAATCCTCATAATTTGCACAGTAATTTTTTTAAATTTTTTTTATATTTATTTTATTTATTCCCTTTTGTTGCCCTTGTTGTTTTATTGTTGTAGTTATTATTGTTGTTGTCGTTGAATAGGACAGAGAGAAATGGAGAGAGGAGGGGAAGACAGAGAGGAGGAGAGAAAGACAGACACCTGCAGACTTGCTTCACCGCCTGTGAAGCGACTCCTCTACAGGTGGGGAGCCAGGGTTCGAACCGGGATCCTTATGCCAGTCCTTGTGCTTTGCGCCACTTGCGCTTAACCCGCTGCGCTACAGCCCGACTCCCTTTGCACAGTAATTTTCAAAGGACAGGAAAGAAAAAAATGTCCATGGGTGCTAATTCCAATTGCCTGATGTAGTTAGGGCACTTTTATGTTCTGAATAATTAGGTATTATGGCTATTTTGACTTTATTTCCGGTTTTCATAGAAAGAAAATGTATCAAATTGCATCTAGCACATCAAAAGCTAAAATAGCCTTATTTTTTTTTTTTTTTAGAATTGAAATACATTTTTTCTGAGTGAAATTCGGCTTGGTAAAATTTAAAAATGGCAAGCAAAAAAGTCTTGGTTTCTTGAAGTTTGAAATATATCATTGGGGGTTGATCTTAGTCTTTCAGTGTTCTTCCTCTCCCTTTATTCTGACAAGAAATGGCTTGTACGTGTCGGGCAAAGTCCACGTGTCTCTATTTCAAGGAAAGGAGAAAACTCCAGATACATGTTTGGATCTTCATACCATCATCTGACTTCTTAGTGGCGTCCATGGAGATAAAACAACTCCACACTGGCTACTAGTACCCTGTGGATCTGTTGCTAACATCTGCCACAGTTTAAAGCAGTATGTTTTCTTGAAGAGTGGTTATTCTCAACTTACTTGCTTATTGGCTCTCTTTTCCTTTCTCAACAGCATTGCAGGTCCTTGTGTCTCAGCCACTTCTGCCCTCTGAGTCCTGGCTTAACTTGTCTGCCATGCAATATCTCCTCTGAGGTTGTTGCACAGTGACACCAATGTCTTCTTGCTCAACTTTTATCAAAAACTTACAACAAAAAAACCCTGCTGTGATCATGAGTGAATACCTGGACCACTACACAAAGAGTCGAAGAAATACGAAGCTTGCCATCACAGAATTTCCTCTGGCCTACTTTCACCATGCTAACACTCTTCTGTTTGTAGTAAACCTAGCAAGGTTGTCTCTCCATAGAATGCTGAACAGGAATTGGTATATTCCTGAAGCTTCTCTGCTTTCAGTTGTAGTCATTTTTACCTAGGTTTTCATCGTTGATAAGAGGGTAGTCAGGACCACAAAGTCAGACCTCGTCCCCTATCCCCCTTAGTTTTCTGTAGAAGTGCTCTGTTTCCTCTTCCTTTTCCTGGGATTTCTTTCCCCTCCCCGGTGGAAGAAAGTGTTGAATAAGGGCTTCTACTGTATAGTCAGAACTTAGAGAAAAGCACAACCAGAAACTAAGTTGTAATTTTTTTAACTATCTCAGTTTGGTTTTTGGTAATGACATAATTTGTCATTCACCTGAGCACCTATAATGTTTATGTACAATCATAGGCCTCTTAATAATTTAATCCTCTCAATGATGACAGGAGGTAGGTATTATCCCTGCTCTAAAAATGAGAAAGCTGAAGCTCAAATAAGTAACTATCTAGAATCTAAATTTAAATTTCAGGATATTTGAGTTCCAAAATGAAAGTTTATTTTGTTGTACTTTATTTACAACAGTGTGAAAACTTTAGCCCCAAAGGACACTCTTCTGTTTAAAAATACTGTGTTGGCATAATGCATGGCAGCTGTGTGTCATTTGTAAAATATTTATATAACCCATCATTATAATACTATTGTACTTTTTTTCTCTACAGTTAAAAAATAGGTAAAGGTAAAATGCATTGAACTCTACAGTAGAAGTTACCAGATAAATCCAGACTTATCATTACTGAATGTTGTTTCTTTAGTCACTGAATGTGAATTGCCATGGTAGATAACATTCCTCATGTTGAAACGCTTAACTAGTCTATATGAATGTAAGTCAAAGCTCTGACATTACCTATCCCATGACAAGAGAGAAATCTGTTCTCGGTAATCCTAATCAGCCCTGCTAAGCACTTCTTACAAATCTATCCCAATGCACTCTAAGAATGCCTACCTAATAGTAATGACTGCCTGAGGCAGATAAGACTTTTACTCACACAGTAAGGATTTTCCATTTCCTGTGCCAGTATAAGCCTCTCATCTTTCCTCCCCCCCTTTTAATGTTCTCTCTCAACTCTAAAACTGTTTTATTCCTTCCCCTCAAGCATGTGTTTATCTCCTTATTTTTAAACATTACAGCTTTCTAACATCTGTCTCTAGGGCAACATAATCTTACTGATGAAATATTCCATGTTTTCCTTGAGCCCTTGTCAATATGTCTTCATGTTAACAGCTTAGCAGATGGAGAAACAGAAGGAGTAGCCTCAGCTTACCTGAATGATTTCTCTCTAGCACCGTTACATTACTATCCCTGGTTACTTGATAATAGGAATTGAAGTCATTGGGAAATAAGAAAAGATAACTTACATTCAGTGTTATTTACTAAAACAGTTTGCTGTTTTGTTATATTCATTTTCCCCAGTTTCATATCAAAGAAATGCAGGTGTAGCAGCCTACCTTGTTTGAAATATTCTATTTAGATAATGATAATAAAATTAACACCATTACTAATATTGCTTTGGGCATAAATTAGGATATTCCTAAGTACTTTCAAGGTGCTCGCAGCAATGTCACAGAAGCAGTAGCTTTTCTGTAATACTGAATTTGTGTGGACTTATGTAACTGCGTTGTTCCTGCATAGGACAAACTTTTTTTTTTTTTCTGAATGGTCTGTGTTGTACTTAAGCACACTTGTACAGATGCTGAAACAAGGCTCTATAACAGGGATATAGGGTAGCTAATCATGGCCCCTACTCCCTCCTTTACACAAACTACTGGGTAGAGTCAAGTCTGTCATAAAATGATTAGGAGATACTAATCGTCACAATGCAAAGCTTTCTTGACTGAAAGAAAACAATTAAATTTGTGAATGAAACTTATGAGTTCCCTAGTTGGAACCTGTGTATTCTTTCCTTAGAGGTAGAACAAGGGGTAAAAAATATGATCATTTAAAATAAAAACAATATATGTATATATGAGAGAAATGCAGAGAAGTGCTGGAAATTAATACAACCCTTTGGAAATTGGGAAAGGATCAGGACTGTGAAATAGTGAAATTTTATCTTTACATATAGATGAGTCATCTGGGGAGATCATGTTAAAGACTAGAGTTTGTTTCAGAGAGTCTGGGGTATAGTCTGAGTATATGCATTTATAATCTAGGAACCATACTGCCTGGTAAGGATCTTAAAGCTCATCTCCAACCCAGGGACTGCAGTTTAAACAGCAGTGACAAGCCTTGAGGTCCATTTCAGTAAGAACCTAAATTCAGAACCCCCTCTTCAATACATGAACAAACTTTGTCTTTGGAATTGTGGCACATAAAGCCTACAGCTTAATGATTTCAATAAAAATTCCAGCTATATTTCATCCAAATGTATACCAAATCAGTATCCTATACTTTCAACAAACGCTGCCATTTGAAAAATCACCGAGGAGTACAAGTCTTTTAGTTCTTCATAAAGGTAAATCAAAAGGCAGTCTTTTTACAGTGATACTCTCAAGATTTAATCTGTCAAAAACAACTAATAAACAAAGCAGGTATAACAATTGTCTTAATTATAAGATATATGGTCAGGCTTGAGGTAGCATATGAGAACCCTGTACTTTTAGGCTCATTTTTCTGTAAACCTAACATTTTTCTAAAACCATTCTAGCAATTAAATAAAAGTTATATACAAACCCATAGAATTTTACATGACTGTGATCATTTGATATATGTGTATGATTGTACATGTCTTTTGCATAATGTGATTGTACCATATGTGTTATTATATAGGACATTATTTTTGTTGTAACTTTTCCCAATCTGATCACATCAGCATAACACATTCCCCTCTCCACAGCACAGTTGAACATAGTTTTATCCTGTTTTTATCTCTAGGCTCCAGTTAAACAATGGCTACAAGTTGGTGATAGTGTTATATAGTACAAGATTGAAAAGGGACAAATCATACTACGAAGTTTCTTAATTTCTTCCCAATTTACAATAACAAGAAAAACCTCAAATATTAGAATGTCCAGTCAATCAAATATATGGATAATCTACTCATGTCCTCAGCTCCTTAGATCCTATCATCATCTGGTTGGCCTGAGAACTTTTATTAATAGCACCCAGACTAAGACCAGTGAAACAGATCAAGTGACTTATCAAGATCTTGTTTTATATGTTTTCCTAGACATGAGTGCTTCTTTGAAATCTTAAAAGACACAGATCATTTCTTTGAGGCACGGGTTGCTTTAATACCATGTCTCCTTATATGGACCTAGGAATGACATTTTGTACAGTTTGGGAGTAGGGGAGCACTTGTATTATAAGTCATGCATACATTTCTTTCCTAACCAAAATTAAAATAGATCTCACACTTTGGGAGAGGAGTCATCACCTCAACTGCAATATTATAGAAGCTTACCTAGAGATAATAGTCCATAGCAAGTTGAGCCATTTCATAAGAGGCGACTCAATACAGTGAGAAATCAGAGTTCAAAGGCTGAAGTTTCAGTTCCAGTTTGTTTTATCACCACCTGGATATTATCTGGCTTATATATTTTCTCATAAAATGGAAAGGGTTGGGAGTCGGGCTGTAGCGCAGCGGGTTAAGCGCATGTGGCACAAAGCACAAGGACCGGCATAAGGATCCCGGTTCAAACCCAGGCTTCCCATCTGCAGGGGAGTTGCTTCACAGGCGGTGAAGCAGGTCTGCAGGTGTCTATCTTTCTCTCCTCCTCTCTGTCTTCCCCTCCTCTCTCCATTTCTCTCTGTCCTATCCAACAATGACAACAACAATAATAACTACAACAATAAAACAAGGGAAACAAAAGGGAATAAATTTTTTAAAAAGTGTAAAAAAAAAGTGGAAAGGGTTCTTCTGGAACTGGGAAGATAGTACAGCAGTAGTGCTCCCAGGATTTGCATGTGTAAGGTCCCTGGTTGTATGCACATGTTATGCACAAGGATCAGAGTTCAAGCTACCAGACCCCACATGAAGTGGGAAGTTTCAGGAATGGTGAAGCATTGCTACAGACAGCTCTTTTACTTGTTCCCTCTCTATTTCTCCTTCCTCAATTCCTCTCTTTCCTATCAAATTGAAAAAAAAAAGTGAATAAAGGGAAAAAATGGCCACTGGGTGTGGTGGATTTGTCATGTGGGTATCAAGCGCCAGTAATAACCCAGGTGGCAATTAATAAAGAGTCCATCTGAATTCAGAATGAGAAAAACCGTTTAGTAGAGATAATGTATAATAATGGAGGACATCAACTATTAGTCAAATATTGTTTATGTAATTCTCAGTTCCTTAATCTGTGCAATAAGGAGCACAGACCACTTTATTACTAGTTGGAATTTTATTTCTACAATGAAACAAAGTATCAGAGTAGTTGGGCACTAGAATAAAAAAAGAAGGCTGTTTGTATTTAAAATTTTTGTACACTACTACAGTTTTGATTAGAAAGCATTTGTGCCAGTTTTGCTAAAACTGACTTTCACAAGACCTAAGTATAATAGGGCTCCACATCCAATGTAAAGCCTCTAGAATTATAATGTAATTCATAGCATATCCCTGCTAATTCAAAGTCATAAATTATAAACCTTTCCCAGGGTGTGGTATGTACTGTCTTACATCATACCAAGCTGAGCTAAACCAAAAGCTTACATGGTTTTTCATTTTTTTCACCCTGAATTCTTTCCTCCATCACACCCTATATTTTATTACTCCTACTTATTTTAAAATAAAACACCCTATTTTAATTTTAGTCCAATAGTAAAATACTTCTTTCTATGGTTTCCAATCTGAAAGTTAAGTAATACTATCCTAGAATTTCTCTGCACAAAAGAGGAAAATAAGAGAGAATAAAAATGTACATTCATCACATCTCTTAGTCAAGCTGTGCTTCTACAAATATAATGACAAAAATCATCTAAAGTAGAATGCATGAATATTAGTGAAGACCCAGTTTTCACTTTGAGAATATAGCTAAAACAAAATTTGAAATAGCTTAAAAATATGTGTTTACATGTTTTTGAAAAGGGAAAATGGCTAAAGTTTCCATAATTTGCACAAAGTCTTTTTATCTATTAAAAGATGGAAAATAATCTCCAAGAAGTCATCTAGACCAGCATTACTAATTAGCTTCATAGTTAACAGCCCAAGGCATAGACAGAGATCATTAAGACTGGGGTAGGGGTGCAGTCGTGTGTGTGTGTGGGGGGGGATTTTATGGTTTACCAGTAATTACTGTAGGTAAGAACTGAGATTCTGAGAAGATAAAAGTTACTCTGGATGACTGTGCTTCTCTTTCATATCCCTTCTCTCCACCCTAAATAAATAGGAAAATGACACTGCCATAAATTTCAAACCAGGGTGGACTGGAAATAATTCAATTAATGGAATGTTGATGCTCAAGAGACCAATTAATGCCTTTTCAAGCCTAGACTATACAACTATAAGAACCACTAAAAAAATAGTAATCACACATTAGTTGATTGTTGGAGAATTGAAACTCAATCATGAGATCATAAGGATTTTGGGGAGCTTTTTCCCCCAGATTTTAATCCTATCTCAATAAAGGTAAATACATAAGGATTATAAATAAACAAATCTGAAGTAATATAGATTGGGGGGGACTTCAAGAGGGTCAGGAGATAATGAAGATTATACCTCAATATTGGGATTATGATGTTAGTTCTTTATTTCAATAAAAGTGGATAGAGATCTTTCATATCAGGGACAGGGCTTAGCTGTAAGGACAAAGTAATCTTCAGGGAATTATGCATACAGGCTTGACATCATTTTTATTGGATGGCTGATGAACTGGAAAACTCTGGGATAGCCAGGCTTTAATTTGTAATCTTAATTTTCATATAAATCGGTACATTTCAGGGGGAGGGAGCAGGGGACATGAGGGACTTTGATGCTTGCTATCCTGTGGTGATAAGGCAGCACTGAAGCACAAGCTGCAGTATTAACTCATCCGGTATCTGATTCTGTCTTTTCCTCTATCCATCTGTCTTCCATCTTTATATCTATCATATAAAGAAATTTACAGCCTGCAAATACCAGAGAAGCTAATGTTAGTACAGTCCTGCCTCCACCTTCTCTTGGAATGAGCTACAGTAATCTACTTATCATAGACATGCACACTATAATGTGTAATAATTTAGCCTTTAGTCAGGAAAATAACTGCAATTGTTTTTCAAGTATGCATTAATAAGATTCCCCTCTTCTACCTTTATAAAGACTCAATTGCTTGAAAGCACAATAGTTTTTATTTATAAACCAATAATCTTGGTGTTTCCATATATACTTGCATATTAGAATTACATGGGGTAAAATTTCAAATTAGATCATTGTGATTCATTTGGGCATATGGAATCTTGGTCAGTACATTTCAATATATTGGCAATATTGAATGCAGATATTTTTCACATAATAAATTATCTCCTTTTTAAAATTTTTTTATATTTATTCCGAATACATTTCAATATATTGGCAATGTAGAATGCAGATGTTTCTCACATCATAAATTAGCTTATTTTTTTCAATTTTTTTATATTTATTCCCTTTTGTTGCCCCTGTTTTACTGTTGTAGTTATTATTATTGTTATTGATGTCATCATTGTTAGAATGGACAGAGAGAAATGGAGAGAGGAAGGGAAGACAGAGAGGGGAAGAGAAAGATAGACACCTGCAGACCTGCTTCACCGCTTGTGAAGCGATTCCCCTGCAGGTGGGGAGGTGAGGAATCTTTATGCAGGTCTTTGCACTTCACACCATGTGCGCTTAACCTACTGCACTACTGCCCAATTCCCCACAAATTAACTTCTACTGCTTGGATTATTTTAGAAATACAGACTTACATATACTGTTGAATGAACTAGCCGTTTACATCAAAAGTAAAGTTGAATACTCATACAAAATTATTCTAATTGAAGCATATTTGACTGAACTGGATCATAGAAAACAAATAATACAAAGGCAATATGATTTATTCAAAGGCAGATATTTTATTTCTGCCTTCCAAGTAATTCTTCTCTTGCTTTTCTCTTCAATTAAAATTTTTCTATGGTTCTTAATTTCCCTGCTCTTCTAATTCTTTGGATAAAATATAGTATGTCTTGACATTGACCTTTTTCAGTCTGCTTCTATATGAAGAAAATGTAGGTTGCAATTTTACTGCAAATCCTAATCAAATAATCCATTAATCTATCAACTTTGTCTAGTACTCTGCAGTACTGTGGCATACTCTATATAGCATTTTTGTGTAGTTATAAAGTTTCTTGAATCATTGTTTTCTCAGAAACTTTAATTGACATTGATTTTCCATAGTTGGTTTTGAGTACTGAAACAGAAAAGTCGGAGACTGCACTGTATTTTGAGTTCTCTTCTTTTTTAGTCATCTGTAATTGATCCTCGGTCTTGCTAATTCTGTCTTCAGCCTCATTTATTCTATTCTCTCTCCCCTCTACTGTTTTCTGGAGTTCATCTATTTTGTTACCCTGTTCTGATACTGTTTTAGCTTGCTCAAGTAGTTGTGTTCTTAGCTCAGTTATTTCAGCTTTCAGCTCTCTAATAACCTTGAGATAATTAGTAGTTTTTTTCCAGAGTCTCATTTGTTGTTTCTGCATTTCTGATGCCAATTCTTTCAAACTCCTTACTCACTCCTGTGATTATTTCCTTAACTTGTGTTTGGATATTGACCTCATTATTTTTTGCTTCAATCTTTGGGGGGATTTTAGCTGGACTCTTGTCCTGGTTCATTTCTCTGATATTTCTTCTTGTTGGTTTAACCATTTCATGTAGTATGTTAGGAGATCCCTTTCTCAGTACTTTTTAAATTACTGATCACTCTTGCCTGGATTGACTTGTGTCTAAGTAAGGTAATTAAAGGGTTCACAGTTGTGGAAATTGACAGTTGTTTCAATAGTATTTTAATCCCTGATTTGGACCTCAGTGGCTTAAAAGCCTCTTTTGTTCTTTTTCTTCCCTGTAGGCTATGGGAGCCTGAGGGCTTTTAAACTATAACTAGGCTTCTTAGTTTACCTCTTTCTTCGTTTTCTCTAACTCATCCTCTGTCTGACTAATTCTGTTTTCTGCTTCTGTTAGTCTGCTTTCCCTTACCTCAGCTTCTTTCTTCATTACAGCTATTTCAGCTTTCAGCTCTCTAATTGCCTCAAGATAATCAGTATTTTTCTGGGGGGTCTCAACTGTTGTTTCCCTAATACTGCCATTCCTTTCCTCCAATGTTGTTTTCATTTCTGTGATTAATAAGTTTATTATTGCTTGCATACTTTTCTTATCTATGGTTACTTCTGGCTGATTTGTAGTTTCTTCTGGGCTCTTGTCTTCATTCATTGGAGTAGCAGTTTTATTTGTTTTTGATCTACCCATTTTTTTGATTTATGTGTTTCTTTTTTTTTATGCTCTGTTGTTCCTCAGTTGTTGGATCGTTCCCAGTTAGCCAAACAATTTCTCCAGTCCGTGAAAAAATAGTAACCAAATCCCAGTGAAGAAAGAGAAAAGAAAGAAAGGATAACAAGAATAGACAGTTATGCAAATCTACTATCCACTGTATATTCTAGGGGTAACAAGAGGGGAAAGGGAACTAGAGCAGAGATACACACATAGAGAGTCCACTCTGAGTCAGATTTCTTCCCCAAAATAATTCACAAATTCAGAAAGGCAAAGAAGAAGGAAGAAGTGTATGACAAGATTTAAAAAGAGAGAGAGAGAGAGAGAGACAAGAGATAGAACAGGGAAAAGATAAGAAAAAGAGCTGTAATTAAAGAGCAGTGAAAGGAAATTCCCAAATGTGTATCAGTGAATTCAAAAAAGCACACTGTTTGGTGGTGTGGGGGCTTGGGGCTGTGACTTTGGAAGCTGTAGGATTAAGGAAGAAAGGATGATAAGAATGAGAAAAAGAAAAATAAAAAAAAAGAAAGAGAGAGAGAAAAAAGAAAAAGATAAGAAAAAGAACAGTCATAAAAGGGCAGTGAAAGGAAAGGGTTTTTTTAATGTATTTATTTTTAATTATTTAATTAGCTATGCGGGGTGAGGTGGGGGGGGTTGGCTACTTAGAAAGAAAAAAGGCCAGAGGTTTCAGAAGGGTATAGACTTAGAATTAATGATACTCCCTGGTGGGGCAGGAATTTGGTAAAGAAAGAGGCTCCTAGCCGGGGATCCTGCTAGGAGCTGGTCCCCAGGGATTGGTTATGGGGGGAGGGGGTGGGGAAGGAGGTATGCTTGAAAATTAAAAGGAAGAAAAAAAATTTTTTCCCCTTTTTTCCCTACTCTAATTCTTAACCCAAATTAAGTTATAGTCACCTCTTTGGTGTGACCGCTAGGACCCCTTATTTGCTGGCCTGCTAAAGGCAGAATATCCTACTGTTTCCAGGAGATGTGGTCAGAGCTCAGCCACTAGCAGCTTCTCAGTCCACCATCTTCCGGGAAACCCTCTGGTTTCTTAGTTTAATGCTTTGCTCCTGACTAAGAGATAAAGCAGGATGTGGCAGAGATAACCCAGTGGTTATGCAAAGATCTCCTGAGTTTCCTGGTTAGTTCTCTGTCCCTTGGTGTCAACACAGGGCCACCCTGTCGCTGCTCCAGATTCTGAGGGCAGTAGCAATGGAGACTCACAGTGAGTCTCAGGGGAGTCCTCTGCTCCCTTCAGCCACCCTCTTGTTGTTGAAACAGACTGGAAGTCTCCACTGGTAAACTGCCAGACTGTTACCAGCCACTTAATCTCTCCCTAAGCGCCTTTCTGTCCACCAGCCACAGGTGTTTGCACTCACCGGTGATTTGGTGTGTTCCTGAAGTCATTCTAGTCTTGTCTTACTGCAGTCCCAGGAGGTCTCCTTTGTTATTCCTAGTTGACCTGGGAGAGGAGAGAAACACAGCTGCTGCTGCTCCACAGCCTCACCTCCAGAAGTCGATTGCATTGTATTTCTACTCCTTAGATCTCTTGATCTTTCTATGTAGATGCAACACACGTACACACCATTAAAACTAGGGTGGCTTTTGCTATTGATCATCAGTAGTTTCTTTTTACCTTAGATATGACATAGATGTCCCAATTTTTTGTTGTTTTCAGTAAGTTATACTGAAATATATTTGAAATACCTGTTTGGTTAAACTCTCTTTGGTCATGACACTGATTTATCTGTCTCCATACAAATCAGTTTCCTTGGTCACAGTTTAGGCTCAAGAAGGAGGTGGGTATGTTTGGGGAGGCATCATGCCTGAGCTCTTATATCTTTACTATATCCTTTTTCACTTATGAATGCCTCATTACGACTCTATGCTAATTTTATCTCCCCCATAATACATTTTTCTTCATGAGTATTCTGTTCCTGCTGTTTCTCTCTTTTTTTTTCCCTTACAGTAGATTTGTTTAGCATCTACACTATTTGCTGTTTTTACTATCACTCATTTTTCAAAGAACTTACCTCCCCATGAACCATTTCAGAAGGTTTTGATGGAAGTATGTTGCAGGCTACTGCTGCTACTTCTGACAGAGTTGCTGCATGAGTGAGTTATTTTAGCTTTTACATCTTCCCTATCAAATAAACTGCAGTACTGTTAGTATAAAGTATCTCTCATCTTTCTTACAAGGGATAACTTTATGAAGATAATGACTTTTTGTGTGATTTCTCATTCAACCAAAAAAATATTTGAAGATACTCCCTTCTTACATTTTGATAAATATTATACATATATAAACATATATGTATATATAATTAACACTTTTAAAAAATATATTATCTTTATTTTATTTATTGGATAGAGACATAAATCTAGAGGGAAGGGGGTGATAGGGAGAGACAGAGAGACACCTGCAACATTGCTTCACCACTCACAGTGCTTTCTTCTTGCAGGTGGGGACTGGGGGCTCAAACCTGGGTCCTTGCACATTGTCACATGTGCACTCAACCATTCAACCAGGTGCACCATCACCCAGTCCCAGATAATTATCATTTCCTATTTGGAGTAGTATACTTGAAAAATCTGTACTGGGTTTTATCTGAGCTCTGTCACTATGTAAGGCCTCCCATTATGCTCACCTGTCCCCATTGGCTTTAACTACCTTTGGTGGTTCTTTCACCCTACTCTGTAGTTATAAGTTAACAACTTCATTCAAGGATTCATGTATTTAATGAGGTATAAAGAGACCAGAGGATTTCACTACTCTGGTATAGGGAGTATTAACAGTACCAGGGTGGGAAGTCAATACCTCATGCTTGCAAGTCCTGTACTCTTATCTGCTCAGTCATCTCTGTAGTCACTGTCACTCTTGCTTTGAGATTTCATGTATCTCACAGCTGTTAGAGATAAAATTCCCATTATTTTTTCCTCCTTTATTTTAGACTCTGGAAAATTTCTTATTAGGGGAATAGGAAATGAACAGACCTCACTCTATCAATTTGTTTTCACTCTATTATTTTCAAACAGTTAATCACATCAGTCTTTTCATTTTCCAACAACCACATGAGTAAAGGAAACATAAGGATCACGTACTCCATACAGGAGAAAAAACACTACTTGTCAAGCAAATAAAATTTTAAAAACATACACACACACCACCACCACCACTTTCTAATTGCTATGTATATCTCTGGGGGTAAGGTTTTCTCCATTGCTTAGAGGCCTTCTATTTTTAAAGGCAATTCTTCTGTTTCCAAACCTATTTTTCTTTGAAGTGAAATCTTCCTACATTCAGAAATATTGAAATACTACCTCTGGATCTGGATCAGGAATAGACTCTTCCAATCATATCTTATCTTTTGACCCTCGAAAGCTCCCAATTTGCCAGTGAAGTAACATGAAAGTTGATAGAGATAAATTCTGTAACTGTAATCCCAATGGGGAGGCAGACTCATCTCTTAAACAGTTCTGTCAACTTGGATTTATCTCCATGGAAGGCATATAAAACATCGTTTACATAAATAACATGGAGCTTTGAGTTGGACAAATCTCAGGGATGAGTAACTGCTGTGAAGTACACCTATTAAATCAATCACTAGGGTTCAGACAATCAGAAAAGCACTGACTATAGCCATACAAAACCTGATCACAACATAATCTTCCTCTGCTTTTTGATGAGGCAACAAAATATGCTGTGTTCACTGAACAGCTGCTTTCATATGAAGAGCAATAATGAAAAAAATCTCCCAGAACCTTTAGTACTTGCCCACGGAAACAAGATTTCCAGTAAGAAAATTAAAATGCCAACAAGATTTATATTTTCCTATGTAGGTATTCTACAGTTTTAAACAAGGTCCATTACAGCTAAAGTGTAAGGAAGACACAAAGGCATTCCAACAATTGGGGAAGCAACACTGACATCCTAAAAAAGCCATCCAAGTGGTTTTTCTTAGATCAAGGTCTATTTTCTATAAAATAACTTCCTCTCTTTCCTAGTAAAGATATAACAACTAGATGCCTTTAAATAGCAATCTTTTTCCTTTTTCCTTAAAGTAAGACATAGCTCACCAAACCCCTGATCATCACTGTACTTAGTAAAGGTTAAAAAGAAATTATCAGACTTGTGTCAAAAAATAAAATGACATTGCATTAATTTTCCAATGATTTATGTTAGCAGTGACAGCTAAACTTTACCCCATGTGTTATTTCTTTCAAAATTAGGAATGATTGTATCGTTTTAAAAAATTATGGGCGCCAGGTGGTAGCACACCTGGTTAAGTGCATATGTTACCACATTCAGGTCCTTACCTGTAGGAGGAAAGCTTCAAAAGCAGTGAAATAGTGCTGTGGGTATCTCTCTGTCTCTGTCTCTCCTTCTCTATCTCAATTTATCTCTGTCCTATCAAATAAAATAAATTAAGTTTAAAAAATTATGTTGGGAGGTACATATGAAAAAATGTTGAGGAAGCAGAATAAAAGAATGTTTACAAATTAAAAGGCTAAGATGGTTATTACATTATTTGGGGTATAGTTTTTAAAGTAACTATAACATTAAAAGACTAGCATCAAATGATTTAAATAAAATATAAATCTTATTTATTAGTTTGTGTTCAGGAATAAGATTTCCAGACTAGGAAATCTCTCTTCTATTCTCAGTCTTTTATTTCCTAGACTTTTCTCTGCATTGAAGCTAGTTCAGATTCTGTGTTGTAAAGAGAGAAAGAAGTGGAGGCAAATAAAGCCACATATATTACTTTTATTATGAGATAATTATATGTGCTCAAGTGTATACAATACAAAGAAGTGTGCTAAATATGCAACAAAGATATATACATTAAGTGGACACAATACTTTGCATTTAGACAATTCATCGATCGTATTAAAATAAAACTGTATAAATCATGAATCATAATTAAATTTTGTCAAATTAATATTAGTTGGCAACAGTTTCCTTTTATTAAATTTTTAAATAACTTTTTTTTGTTGCATAAACATGTGAAAAGTACTCATAGAGTTGGAAATCAGAACCTTTTGGACATTGACTGAAGAGTGGGCATGTAGATGAAAAGGTCTCTATACTATTCTTGGAGCTAGAGTGTGTGTGTGTGTGTGTGTGTTTGTGTGTGTGTGTGTGTGTGTGTGAAATTTGTCAGAAATTCCATTTGTCAGGAATCTCCAGGCTGTTTTCCATAAGGGCTGGACCTACCATATGATATGGTAATTTCTCTCTTACATAACTACCCAAAGAGTACACAGACAAATATCCATGGAGATCTGTGTACAACTGTGGTAATTACAGCATTATTTGTTATAACCCAAATTTGGAAGCAACCAAATATCCAAAGGCAGATGAGTGGATAATAACCAAATCATAACGATATACACAGCAGTGTGCATAAATAGAATAATGTGTTTTGAATATACATACATAATGGAATACCAATCAGCTGTAAAAAAATGCTGAAATCTCTTGTGCTACAACTTGTGTGGAATTTGAAGAATCCATCTTAAGTCGGAAGGAGATAAATGAACAGAATAATCTTACTCACAGTTGGGTTTAAGAAATAGAGGGGGTTCAGCAAGATATTTCATTTGGATATAGTGCTTGCTTTCATTTATGAACAACCCCAAGTTCTAGCCTAATCTCCAATGCACTGAGAGAACCTTTAATGCTGTGGTTTCTTTCTCTTTCTCTTTTCTGTATTAAAAGCTGGAATGGAGCAGTGAAATCCCAGTGATGGAAAAAAGAGAGAGAGATAGAGAAATAAAGGGAAGGAGAAGAAAGAGAGTAAAACTTTAATTAGCTGTGCTCTATTGCAGAGGACCAAAAACACTACAAAGAGCAGGGGGTGGGAGTGGGGAGCATGAGCATAGGTTGAATGTTAGTGTCTTCCCTCAAATAAAATAATTTAAAAATATTTCAGGAGCTCTGCTAATTTAATTTTATCTGGCATTCATTTTATGCAATATACCCCTACACAATTACAGGTGAGTTTAAACCTAAGTATTCTAAGTGAAAAAAAATACTACATTGAGAAGATATAATTTGCAAAGCTAGCTACTTAAGTCTTTTGGGGGAAAATTCATAAAGCAGTTAAAAGCAGATGTCTGCAAAGTAATTTCAAGACATACTACTCAATGGTATCAGTCTATTCCTCTGATGTCCTTGTTGCTCACATACACATTCAAACTCAACATATTCCATGTTGCTTTGTAAAATTACATATGCAGTTCTTTTAGCACAAGACTAAATGAACCAACTCAATAGACTGAAGGAAAATTAGTGCAGCCAATATTTATTTTTCCTCTCCAGTTATGTTACAGAATATTCTGAGCATCTGCCATTCTTCAAAGAAACAAACGCATATACAAGATGCTGGGTATTATACCCCAAACCCTAACAAAGGAACTTTTCAAAGTTAACCCAATCACCAAATAATGTGATGATAAAAATAACTATCCATTGTCTTCTTGAACCCTAAGACAGCAGTAACCTCACATTTCCACTATAAAACCTATATTTCCCCCAGTCCTGGAACCTTAGGGTGGGGCCCACTTTTCTGCATGCTTCTCTCAATTCAAATCAAATAATATTGCATCCGTGGATCGCAACCCAATCAACACAACAAGTGCCACCCCAGCATGCTTCACTTCAGACTGTGACCAGAGACTTCAGGTGTGGAATGACAACCCTTCAGCTTCATCACTTGGGTGAGACTTTTCCTTTCATAGTATTCTCTAATTCCATTCCAGGTGTTCCACTCCCCAATAAAGTCCCCAAACCTAGATATAGTCCAGGTCCCCTGAGATAGAGCATATATTCACATGTGCCCATAAACTAGGGGAAAATATATACCTGAAAGCTGAGGTACACAAGAGGCTGCAGTGAGTACCCCCCAACACTTCATCTGCACTATTCCAGTCTTTAGGTCCATGATAGTTCAACAATTTGTTTGGCTTTGTATGTTAACTCTCTTTTCAGCCACCAGGTTCCGGATGCCAACACGATGCCAACTAGACTTCCCTGGACAGACAACCCCACCAATGTGTACTGCAGCTCCACTTCCCCAGAGACTCACCCTACTAGGGAAAGAGAGAGGCAGCCTGGGAGTATGGATCGACCAGTCAATGCCCATTTTCAGCGGGGAAGCAATTACAGAAGCCAGATGTTCCACCTTCTGCAACCCACAAAGACCCTGGGTCCATGCTCCCAGAGGGATAGAGAATGGGAAAGCTATCAGGGGAGGGGATGGGATATGGAGATCAGGTGGTGGAACTGTACCCCTCTTATTCTATGGTTTTGTTAATATCTCCTTAAATTAAAAAAAAAAAACACGCATTTAAGAGAGACCATCTCCCATTCCAAACAACTTGGTCTTTCTCCTCCTCCACCTCCACCTCCTCCTCCTTCTTTTGCTTAGAATGCAGTAAATTGTACAATTAAATACAATGACTGTTGAAAAGGGCACTCTTGTCCTACAAAGTCGAATCAAATCCAGACTTCCATCATGAGTGACAGATAGGTCCCTGGAATCAACTTCTTCCAACACTGTCCCTCAGAGAGCAGGAGTGTTTGTGATCCCTGGGCTTCAGATTGAAGCTCTTTTGCTTTTCCACTGGTACCCAATATTATAAAGTTACCTTTATTTGTACTGAGAGAATGTTGCTTTTATAAGACTGTTATTGTCACAGGGGTACAATTTCACAGCTCCCCAGATAGATGTCATCACAGATCACCTACCACCAAAGTACCATGCTCCCCTCCCCAGCAGAGTACCCAGTCCTTACCATCACTCCGTGTAAGGATATTTTAAACATATTTTATTGCCTGCTTAAAAATCCTTGAGCTGGAGGAGCAGAAATGGGCTCTTGAGCCAAGAAATGAGCCTGGAGTGAAATTGCACTCTCCAGTTAATCTGTATTACAGCTTACTTGAATTCTGACAAATAAGAACTGACATATGAATCAATATTAATCAATTCACGAATTTTTACCATGGTCAAATGTGCAAGCAGATGCAGGTGCAATGGAGGATACAAAGCAATATAAAAACACACTGTCCTTAATAAACTAATAATTTACTTGAAATAAGGAAAATAGCATTTTTTCACTTCCTTCTGAACAGAGACCACCGTCCTGAAGCTCCCACCAGTGTCACCTCACTCCCTTGGGGTGTACTGTAGGCTCCAATTGAGGCTGTACACAAGGAAAAACAGGCACCCTCCCAGGAGAGCTACTGCACCAGTCCAAGGAATGAAATATTAATAGTGGAACTGGGGCAGGTTAAAAGTGTCTAATAATTAATGGAGATAATCAGTATTTTAGGAACTCATACACAGGAAAAATTCACTGTGAATTCATGTGACCAAGGAACTATTCATAATAAAAATGCAGCAGAAATGAGAAGATACCAACAAGACAGGAAAATGGACATTCTTTTTCTTAAAAAAAAAAAAAAAAAAAAAGGCTGGAAGAAGATACTCTTTTTTGACCAGAGCACGGCTTAATTCTGGCTTACAGTCATACTCAGAACTAAACTGGAAGTCTCTGAGTGTCAGAAATTAAAGTATGTTGTGTAAACCACTATGCTATCTCCCCAAGCCAGAAGCGAGGATATTCTGGTCAAATTATTTAGCCATTTTCCTTAACTCTTATCTCAAGAATAAAATTAATTAACCTTTATTTAGAGTGTTTATTCTGTGCCAGGGATTTTACAAGGACTAATTCATTTGAGCTCCAAATGCCCTTCTTATGTGGATGCCAAGGTATATCTACTCTTATTAATGAGGACTCAGATGTATAGATCAGTCTAAACACTGCAGGTGACAAATAATAAATGGTAGAAATGGGATGCAAACCACACTGGACTCTGGAATACACACATTTCACCTAGCAATAAAATTATATACTTACTGCAATGCTTTTGGAATCCACCCCTTCCAAATTCTGTTACTAATAATTACTGTTCAAGTTGGACTCGAAGAGCAGGACCAACAGCTTGAAAGCAGTCAGGAGCTGCTTGTTGCTTGCTTTGAAAGTGACTGGGATCCATGTGGATTCAGTCGGCTAGGAAGGATCGTCAGTTTCCCCAATGAATGGGTACTCAAGAGATGCACCACAGGAAGGTTGATCCAATGCATCCCAACACTATATAGTTTCTTCTCCAAAACAGAAGATTCCGGGTGCATCTGGGTGACAAGTCTAGCAGATGGAGACTTGTCTCAAGTGGCCTCCCCCAGGGCTCTGTTCTGGCTCCTACGCTATTTAATATTTACATCAATGACCTCCCAGAAACTTCTTCAAGGAAGTTCATCTACACCGATGACATCTGCTGTGCAACTCAGGCATCCAAGTTTGACATCCTCGAGGAAACACTCACGAAAGACATGTCTCTGATATCTGATTACTGTAAAAAATGGCGACTAATCCCTAGCACTGCAAAAATGGTATCATCTGTTTTCCATCTACACCATGCCTCGGCCTCGCGTGAGCTTAATGTGCAGCTTGGTGATACGAGAATCGGGCATGAAGCCCAGCCAGTCTATCTTGGCGTTACTCTCGATCGCACTCTGTCATTTCACGAACATCTCATAAAAACTGCAGCAAAGGTGGGCACGAGGAATAACATCATTGCAAGACTGGCCAGCTCCTCATGGGGCGCGAGCACTTCCACACTACGATCATCATCTCTGGCATTATGCTATTCCACTGCAGAATACTGTGCCCCAGTATGATTCCGTAGCCCCCATGTCCACTTGGCCGATTCAAATTATATTCCTCCATGAGGATAATTTCTGGAACCATCCGTTCCACCCTGGTTCCATGGCTGCCAGTTCTTAGCAATATCACCCCGCCAGATATTTGTCGGGATGCGGCATCATCTAAGTTCATTTCCCACGTCTACGCTCGACTGGACCTGCCAATATACGCGATATCTTCGCCCACCCTGTCCAACGCTTGACGTCTCGTCACCCAATCTGGTCCCCTATGCCTACACTGAACTTCTCTGTTCCAGTCTCTTGGAAACAGAGCTGGCAGTCAGCTGAGGCAAAGAACAAACACCTCATCACAGACCCCTGCAAGCGTCAACCCGACTTTGACCTAGCATGTTATGATTGGGCCCTCCTCAATTGCTATGGAACAGGCCATGGCCGGTGCGCCGATATGTTCCATCGCTGGGGAGCCAGAGACGACCTGAACTGCCCCTGCGGCTACAGACAGACTATGATCCACATAGTCAACGACTGCCACCTCTCCAGATTCAAAGGAGGTCTCGAAACTTTACATCAGGCTCAACCTGATGCTGTTGACTGGCTACAGAAGGGCAAATGCTAGAAGAAGAACTGTTCAAGTCCATATTGTATCTCACTTGTAAATTATTATACTAAACGCTATTACAACCTTCTTGAAGAATGGCTTCCCTAATTTTAATATTTTTCTCTTCTTTTAATTCTTATATCCTGATCACTAACTACCATTAAAATCTTTAAGACACTCTCACTGTTTTAAACAAACACACACACACACACACACACACACACACACACACACACACACACACACTTAACATGAACCAGTTTACTAGCCCACATTGTCCTTCTGCAATTTCTACTTCAATATAATTGCTACAGATGAAGCACTTGTCTGTCTTTCACATCAGATTCCCACTAGTTAAGGACACTGTAATGATTTTTTTTCTTTCTTCTGTAATTTCTACTAAAACTCCAAGGCTACTGTGGGACACCAAATGTTTGTTCACTTCACTTTTGCTGAGTCAGCACATTGACTGCACAGTGAGTAGCCTGTGTTGAATGGAACAGGCAGAACTTGACTGGAAGAAGTGACCAAAGGGGCAAGGTGTAGCTTGACTAGATTGTGGTACCACCTTGTAGACTTTTGTGAGGAGCTAGGGTTTTAACTGGAGACGTTGTGTGCTAAGCTATGTTTTGCAATAGAACATAGCAAGAGACCAGCTTTCACAGTATTGCTTCCTCTGTAGGCATTATTTCTTAGTCACATACAGACTGAGTAGAGCATTTTGCACAACACCTTAGGAATATCACCTGCTGTATCTTTCAGGAGTAGTTCTCTATGTCATTCTTCCAGCTTCCCAAATGGCTCTCTTCCTTCAGTGTGTGGGAGCATGTTCTGCTATGGACATCAATGCCTCACTGGATAAGGTACAACCGATTATCACTAGCAGCATAATGGAGCAGGTGAAAGCATGGCATCATTAACACCTGACACTGTGTAGGGGACTGTGCAGAGGAAAAGAGGGGCTCACTGGAAGTGGCTGATTGTGCAGCACTGACTTTAGACTTACTGTCATTTGACATCTCCACTGCTGATATTATCCTGGGAGTTTAGAGTTCCCCTGTCTTGAGGAAGCTACCCAAAATCTGAGTACAAGATCCATCCTGAGAAAAGACCTGGTCACTATCCTCCTCTTGACAGCTACTTCTTTTGAGAGTCTTTACTCATAAAATGAGAACTAATTCTTATCCATGATATCTGACAGTTCTTATTTTATCTAGGGGTTCAAAGGGGCATTGTTTTTGGTCTCATGAAATGGTACTATAGCTGGCTTATTGGTTTAAAGGATAGCCTCTAGCAGCTAATGGGACAACACAGTTTATAAGCTGTCTGTCTTTGGCAATATGTTTAACTTATCTCTGTGCCTCAGTTGGAAAATGGGGACCATTAGTAACCTTCCTGATGTCATTATTATAGTGATTAAATTGGTTAATATAAGGCACTCAAAACAGTGCCTGCCATATAACATAAGGTTCAATATAGCATTGATTCTTTAAAATTTGTTTTCAGATTTTTTTCTTGTTTTAATAATACATACCACATAATATAAAATTTACCATCTTAGCCATTTGAAGTATATACTTAATTCATATTAAATAATTCATATTATGGTAGTGTCCTTAAATATTTAATATATATATATATTTCTTTGTTAATGAAGAGAGAGAGAGAGAGACAGAGAGAGAGAGCTCCAGACCATTACACTGATATATGAGAAGTCAGGGATAAAATTAGGAATGGAACCTGGGACTTTGATCCTGAAAATTCAGTGTTCTATTGCTCTGCTACTTCCTTGGCTGCTCAAGATGTAACTAGTTCTATTTCACATAGAACTATGAAAAATAAATTAATTTCAGAAAGAAAGAATTTGTTGGTGTATAGGAAAGAAATTTCAAACAGCAAAAAAATAAATAATGGGATCACGTAAAAGTGGTTAATAATTATCTCACTCATACATGGAACTTGAGAAACAAGGACAGAAAGGGAAAATATAAAATAGGGCTTTGTCTGGGTTTACTCTATGGTACCAAGCAAAGGACTCTGGGAAAGGAAAGCATGGGGCTAAGGGAGATGTTTGGCTTTAGGGACTGGTGCATGATGGTGGAAGGTTTCTAAGTTGAGGTGTGGAATTGTTTTGCAGGCATCTACCACAGGGAAATAAGAAACTATATCCATGTGTCTACAACTACTATAAACTACTAATCTCAGAATAAAATATTTCAAAAAAAAAAACAAGAACAGAGAGGCTGGTGGTGGCATACCCATTTAAGCACACATATTACCAAGTGCAAGGACTTGGGTTCATGAGTCCTGGGTTCCCGAGTCCCTGTTCTCCACCTCCAGGAGGGCTGATTCACAGTGCAGTGAAGCAGGTCTGCCATTGTCGATAACTTTCCTTCTCTCTATCCTCCCATCCTCTTTCAATTTCTTTCTGTCCTATATAATAATAAAATTAGAGAAAGAAAGAATGGGAGGAAGGAAGGAAGGAAGGAAGGAAGGAATAGAAAAGAAAAAAAAATGAATGGCCACTGGGAGTGGTGGATTTATAGTGCTGGTACCAAGGCACAGCAATAACTCTGGTGGCAATACAAAAGCAAAACAAACAAACAAAAAATCAATAAATAAATAAAGTAAATGGATTTATTTGAAATTAAAACAAAATATCTGTTTTTATGAATCTATTTATAAATGTTAATTCAATTTAAACCTGAATACATGCTTCATTTAATCCCATAATTTAAATATTAAAAAAAATTTAAACAATTATTTATTGTTGGATAGAGGCAGAGAGAAATGAGAAAGGGGGGGAATAGAGAGGGAGAGAAATAGAGAGACACCTGCAGCACTGCTTCACCACTTACAAAACTTTCCCCCTACAGGTTGGGACCAGGGGCTTGAACCTAGATCCTTGTGAACTGTAATGTGAGCACTTAACCAGGTGTTCCACTACCTGGCCCCTAAAGATTTATTATTATATTTCAGAGGAACAGAATTCTCAGAGAAAAACAAATTATATACTTTATATTGAACCAATAATTTGATTTCATTGCTACTGGTCAAACAGTTCTACAATTATTCATCAATGATGTTGTTTGAAAACATTACACAGAACATGATAATTTATCCTGAACTATTTAGTTCTTGTTTGGTGTTTGTCATTGCTAGGGTTTCGTAATTCCAAACCAAATTTTTTCAGATAGAGAGGGAGAGAGAAAGAGACAGACAGACACTATAGAACTGAAGCTTCCCCCAATGCGGTGGAGGCCAGGCTGCCATTTGGTTCATAAAAATAGTAAAGCACTATCCAGGTAAGCCATCTTGCCAGTCTGACTAGATTTTTTAAAGTGTTTTATTTCACTGAACAAGAGCTTTAACAACTGAAGATCCCTTATACTATTTATCTGTTATTTCAAACATTTCATCTCTTGTGTACTTCTATGCTATCTGAATTACCCCAGTCTCAATCCTTGAATTAATTCAGGGGACTTGAATGAATACTTTCCTTTCTAAGCATAGGGACTATACTATGATTTAAGATAGTAATGAACTCCTGAAAGTTTTTGCTATTCTCAGTATCTATGTGTTTATTTATTTAGTTAGTTTCCTTCATTTTATTGGGGGGTTAATTTTTTAAAATTTATTTGTTTATTCCCTTTTGTTGTCCTTGTTGCTTTATTGTTGTAGTTATTGTTGTCATAGTTGTATAGGACAGAGAGAAATGGAGAGAGGAGGGGAGAACAGAGAGGATGAGAGAAATAGACACCTGCAGACCTGCTTCACCACCTTTGAAGTGACTCCTCTGCAAGGTGGGGAGCCAGGGACTCGAACCGGTATCCTTATGCTGGTCCATGCACTTTGTGCCACATGCACTTAACCCACTGCGCTACTGCTTGACTCCCGGGGGTATAGTTGTCTACACATAAGCACAACAATTTCCCAGATCCTAGTGATGGGTGTCTGCAAAGTACCACCAATGTATGACCTCAAGTCCCCAGCTCCTACTTCTGCTCCTTCCCCCAAATCCTTTTCTTTGGTGGAGTACACTACCAAAAATCCAAGTTTTACCCTATATTTTCCCTTTCCCACTGATCCTATCTCCTGAATTCTACCTACATGTGAACTGACTCATCCCACCCAACACTTTTTCTTCAGGTTCTATCCCAGGTGAGGAAGAGGTTGGGAATTGAGAGTTTTTGGTCTGATATCTAGATCTTAGATAGTTGGCCTTGGTCCACCCACATTGATCAAATTGCTCTGTCTAGTTTGCTCTTCCTTTTCCTATGTATTTGCTTTCTTCTGTTGCAGTTGTTTTTGTTCCTAGTTTAGTTCTGCCACAGATCACCTCATTTAGAGTTGAAGTTCCTTTGCTTCTTTTCATGTAGGACTCCTTTCAATAATTATTGATGGCAGGACTGATGGTGGTGACTTCTTTCAGTTTATGTATGAGAAGTTTTAATTTCACTTTTATATTATTTTTGGAGAATAATTTGGCAGAATTAAGTATTTTGGATTTTCTTAAATATTATATGTATGTCATTCTATTTATTTGCCTTTAAGGTTTGTTATGAGAAATTCATTCAAAGCCTGATGATTCTTTGTGCATCAGATTCTTCCTTTCCCTTGCAGCCTGCAATATGTTTTCTTTGTCCTTGCTTTTAATTGTTTTACTATGATGTATTGTTAAAATTTGGAGGCTCCAGCTGGCCAGGCTAGCTTCACGGGCGGGTAACAGAGACGACCAGAGACATACGGCTGGGCAGGGAAGCTGTATTTCTTTACTCAGGAACAACTATTCATAAACTAAACCAAACTAATCACCAAACAGAACTCTGCTGCCTCTTTCCCCCACGGCAGCGCCAAGCACTCTCTCCAACTCTGCAACTCTGGAACTCTGTCGGGGCTCCTAGGGGCAGGGCCAAGTGGGCCCGTGAAACTAACAGGACTGATCCAATTTTCTTGGCGGGGGAGAGCTAGAACAAACCAATGTAAAGCATACAAAAATTCCCCCTTTTCTTTTTAACTAAATGACAACAGTATCAAGGGTGTGGGGTGAACAGAAACCTATATCGTACAGGCATTTTAAAAAAAAGAAACTGGCATAAACATGGAGAAACATGTAAGCAAGTAACAAGAACCAGTGTGCTGCCAAGGGAAGACCTGAGGGGGGCTTTTTTGCCTCTGTGGGCAAAACTTTATCAGCTTAAAAAAAACATTTCTTGCCTCTGGGGGGCGTACTTGCCTCGACAGGCATTTGTATGGGGGTGGGGAACGGCCTAGAGTCCCAAAGGCAGCTGGCTGCAATTTACCTACTATGAAACAAAACTTGTTATTAGCATAACCAAGCACAATCTAACGTTTCTAATAGAGAAGGAATTTGAGACTTTTACATATCAACAACATCTTTTTAACCTTTTGTTACACCCATTTAAGATGGAGACACACCCTAGGTGTGCGCAGGAAAGGAAACCTCAGGCATGAGAATAATTAGCAGAGCCATTGTGCGATCTACCATTTCTAATAGAGAAGGTAATGGAGAGTTTTACATATCAACAAGTCTATTTAACCTTTTGTTTAGACCAACTTAGTTAAAATATATTGATTGTTAACTAATTTTTACCTCAGACTTTAAATGTAAGTTAATTTTATCATTATGAGAATTACGTTGAAAACCTTTTTCATTTAACTTTGACTAGTAAGAATTTAGCCTTAAAGTTACTGTTTACCAAACTTTAAACATACACATAAACATGGTCATTAATACACAAGGAGAGAAACCTTTGTTACGAAGACATGTCATTTCAAACACAAATTTAGATATGTACTGTCTTAGTTGTTGGGGGTGGGGGGCGTTTCACCATCCGGAGGTGGCTTCCCGCGCAGCTCCACTTTAAGGAATTGCAGGTTGCGATCTCTGCACAAATCTCTGCATACTCCAGCTTGTCTGCCTTCAGACCGGACTGGCAGCTGGAGATCTTGTGTGCCCAGTTTCGGCAGGGAGCCTGGGGGTCCGGGAGGTCCGGGATTGTTCCAGAATTCATAGCACGGCGGACAGGCCATCTTTGTAGAAGGCGCGGGCCGAGGTGCCCAGTGGTGGCGGCCATGATAGGCTGCCGTGGCCCTGCCCCATGGCCCTGCCATGTCTGTTGCCCTGTTCACAGTGGCCGAGCAGCGTGGAGGGATCACGCATCCAGTGCCCTGCGCCACGCTGTGGAGAGCCGGCTCCTTTGGGCTGGCCTGTGTGGTGGCATTGGGCTCCTGAGTGGTGGCATTGGGCTCCTGTGTGTTGGCATCGGGCTCCTGCGTGTTGGCGTCGGGCTCCTGCGTGGTGGCATCGGCCTCCTGCGGGCTGCGGGGCTGCGGGGCTGCTGGCACAGTGTGCGGGGTTGTCTGGGCGCATCCGACTGGCTGGCTGTTCCACCAGGTGGAAAAGGCAGCTCGGCGCCTTGCCTCTTGCCTGCTGGCTCTTCCCGACTCATCTGGCTGTTTTGAGTGCGCCCGAGTGCGTGGAAACCACAGAGTGGTCCAGAGATAAATGTTCCAGAAACAGCAAAACAGTCTCGTGAAGAAAGAGCAGAGATCTTTGGAGATCTCTTCACAAGCAGAAGAGAAGGCCATAGTACATAGGTAGCCAAAATGTCTTTACTTATCTGAGAGATGCGCAGGTCAGGTCCACGTGGGCACCATTTGTTGTTAAAATTCGGAGGCTCCAGCTGGCCAGGCTAGCTTCACGGGCGGGTAACAGAGATGACCAGAGACATACGGCTGGGCAGGGAAGCTGTATTTCTTTATTCAGGATCAACGATTCATAAACTAAACCAAACTAATCACCAAACAGAACTCTGCTGCCTCTTTCCCCAGCGGCAGCGCCAAGCACTCTCTCCAACTCTGCAACTCTGGAACTCTGTCGGGGCTCCTAGGGGCGGGGCCAAGTGGGCCCGTGAAACTAACAGGACTGATCCAATTTTCTTGGCGGGGGAGAGCTAGAACAAACCAATGTAAAGCATACAACAGTATCTTACTCATTGCTATTGTGTGCCGGGATAGCCTGAGGGTACTTCTTCCCGAGCCGGTGCTCTCTGGGTTGGAGAGAACTCAACTGGAGCTGATCTAGGCTGCTGTGTGGGAGAGGGATCAGGAACGCGTGCTGCACCAACTTCCGCAGGAGATACACTCTGGAACTCTTGCAGCCGGAAAGCAATTTCCAAGTGTCTTTAATCAGAAGAGCAGCTGTTTTTATACTCTCCAAGTAGGGTGGAAACAGGATGTGATATAGAGAGGGTGGAGAGAAAAGTGACTGGTGAAAATCAGAGTGTGACAAGGAGGGGGCGGAACAGGCGAGAATCCTATAACTGAACCACCAATGCCCTGGAGTGCTTTATGTAAAAGTGATTTATGTAAATAGACCAAACCTTTGGATCAGTAAATCCCTATATAGGCATATGGATAAGAAGAAGCCAGGGGGAGATGGCAACTACCCAACATCTCCCCCTTTCTTTTTAACTTTTTGCCATAGTATCAGGAGTGTGGGGCACTTTGTGAGGCAGGGAGACTGATAAGAGGCACACCTTTTTTGGGGTTCTACTGTCCCTCCTTGCTCAACCTCTCCGTGGAGAGAGAGACTAACAGGATTGACACACCCCTCAGGCTCAAGCCCTTCCAAGCTCAACCATATCCTCACAATTCCCCAACATCTTCCTCTTACTTAATGGCCATATATAACTGGGTCAATGTCTGTAAAAGGCTTCATCTCTGTCAGGGGAATAGCAGTGTAGGGGTGAACGGAAACCTGTTGGGAAGAAAGCAGAATGATAGTGTGTAAGTGTCTTTAAAAAGAACTAGCACAAGACGGAGGGATAAGTAAGAGTAGCAAGAGACAGAGTGAGCCTGATGGGTGGAGGAGTGGGGGCCTGATAAGCCGAGGGGCTAGAGGGGTGATCTGGCATTGCAAAATCCCGAGTCAGCCTGCTACAGTCATTCTTCAAGAAGTCCAGGAGTATAAAAGGAGTGTCCAGCAAGTTCTATAGAAGCATCAGTCCAATGTCAACGGCCAGGAAATAAATGCCACACGTCTATCTTGATGGAGGAGGACGGCCACCGGAACTTTTCTTCTCTGTAGAGAGTGACCTGGAACCGCCAAAACATGATGGGCGAAACAGAAGCAGGAAGAGCAGACACCGATGGTTGAGAGAAAGGCAGTAGGAAAGTCTTGTCCTTCGGAGTCTGTGAATCAGGTTCTCCAGATCGTGTCAGGTCACATCATGGGTTTCTGGGGATGGCTGTAATTGTGGGTGATGTCAGAGGTCAGGGGTCCAAGATGTATTTCTGGGGATTCTATATGAGCAGATGCTTCTTTATGCGAAGGCTTGTCATAGCTGTAGTCAATTACTTATGAAAAAACTTTGTAACAAATTAGAAGTTTACTACAATTGATAACTCAATGATTATAACTGGTTTAGGTATCTTTATAATTTTGTGTAAAGGTCATCTTACGTGACCTCATGTAGCAGTCTTTATATAGCAAAGTTTTCATACCGAGTTTAAGTTACATATATTGATTCTTGACTATTTTTACATTGGGTTTTTAAGCAAACTCAGGTTACTAGAGTTAACACATTTTAGTGACAATTTTTTTTTTTTGGTACATTTACAATATCAGATTGATGCCAAATTTGTTGTGGATTAATTTCCACAAGATAGCTTACAGGACATTTTTGGGGGCCCTCCAAAAATGTCCTGTATAGAGAATTTGTATTTTAACTTAGGAGATGATGAATTGTCACATTGAATATTTAGAGTTTTACCTTAAACACTCAGTTACTTAAATGAATTGATTTTACCTCTTCTCGTAAAAATGTAACTTCGAAGTTACGATTTAACTGTCAAGTTAATGTTTACCAAACTTGAAACACGCATATTAAATATATAGTTTATAACACACAGGAGGAGAAAAACTTGTAAATAAGATATATCATTTCAAATGTGAATTTAGAACTACTGTCATAGTTGAACCATCTTTACTCACACAGTTTAAGACTAAACATTTCATATTGATATCAAGACTTAAAAAAGAAATCAAAAGGGGGAATGAACAATTTTTGGACTGTTTCTGGACGTCTCCAGAAACCATGGCTGCGTCCAGCCGTTTGATATAAAGTCAGTTAACTTTCAGAGTACTCTGAGCACAATGGGTCATACAAAAATTTTGGTCACTCAACTCACTCAATTTTTTTTTTTTCACTCACTCACTCACAAAACACAACTGGCCAGTCATAGCATAAGACATTCATTCGGGGGGGGGGGAGAGTTCTGTGAATCAGATTTTTTTTTTTGATTCTGCCATGCTGTATTATGGATCCTGGGGTGCATCCTGTAGCCAGTCCTCTTGCAGCCAGTCTTCTTGCAGTGTTTCTTGTTCTTCAGGGATATCAGCACCATCATGTGGGTATTGCCGGACATGGCGGGCAGGAACCCAAACAGGCTTGGAGTAATTTTGTGGAAAAATACATGCGAAACCCCTCCCCATAGTCAACAGGGGGTCAGGTCCTTTCCAAATTTTATCAAGTGGGTCTTTCCATTTGACTTTAATAGCTGGGAGGGTGGGTGGTGTTTGCCAATGAAGAATTATAGGAGGTTGGTCGGAGTTTTTGTAAATATTAAAGAGATTTAATGTAGTTAAGGCTTTTGCCAGCTGGATATTAGGGGGGTACATTTCCCCTTTTTCTTTATTTAATTGATCCTTAAGAGTTTGATGGGCCCTCTCAACAATGCCTTGTCCCTGTGGATTATACGGAATGCCTGTAGTATGAGTAATGTTCCAGAGGGAACAAAAATCTTTAAATTGTTTGCTGGTAAAAGCAGGTCCATTATCCGTTTTAAGTTGAAGAGGTAAGCCCATTACAGCAAAACAGGAGAGCATATGGCTTATAAGCTTTTTTGAGTTTTCTCCAGTCTGAGCTGTAGCCCACATAAACTTAGAGAAGGTATCAATTGAGACGAACACATATTTTTGTTTGCCAAAGTTAGGTATGTGGGTAACATCAATTTGCCAAAGAGCGTTGGCTTTTAAACCTCGAGGATTAACCCCCAGAGTCTGAATAGCAGGTGTTTTGATTAGACCTGCACAGGAGGAACATATAGCAAGAATACGTTTTAACTGTGGCAGAGGAATATCAGGAAATCGAGCTCGAAGACCTTTAAGATTAACATGGGTTAGGGAATGAAAGTCAGCAGGATTAGAGACAGAGGCTAGAAGAATTCCTGTGGAGGCAAGGCGGTCAGCTGCAGCATTCCCTTCGGACAGGGGACCAGGAAGAGGGCTGTGGGAACGTAGGTGCTGAACATACAGTGGATGGGTTCGAGAACAGAGCATAGAGGCAATTTGAATTAAAAGAGGAGAAAGTGGGTTGTCATCAATTCTTACATAAGATCGAGCAAGCCATGGAAGTAAGTTAACAGTATACACACTGTCAGAAAAAAGGTTGAAGGATTCTGGTACAGCTTTTAATGCAAGGAAAACAGCATAAAGTTCTTTGTACTGAGGGGAATTATCAGGAAGTTCAGTAAAGAGAGGTTTGGGGTATTGCTGGTCTGGATAATATATAAGGGCAGCAGCTCCCTTTTTTCCACCATCAGTGAACACTGTAGGAGCAGAGGGGATGGGATCTCGAGAGAAAAGTTTAGGTACTAGTAGAGGCAACAGAGGTAAAGAAGCTATCAAATTATTAGAGGGAAAATGATTATCTAATTGTCCTGGAAAACCCATTAAACTTATGGCAAAACGAGAATGGTGGCGTATGAGCCATTCTGTATCAGTGAGAGAAAAGGGAAGAATGATTGAATCTGGTTCCCTTCCTAAGACCTGAACCGATCTGTTTCTTCCTTGGCGAACCATAAATGCTAAGGCATCAATCTCGGTAAGGAGTCTTGGAGCTCCGCCTACTGGCGTATGAAGCCATTCGAGAACGCCATGTTTCTGCCACAATGCCCCCACTACCGTGGGGGTGGAGTTAAAGATTAGAAGATTTACTGGAGAGGAGGGGGAGAATCGAACGAGGTGCATGTCCTGGAGAGCCTGGTTAACTTTTTCCAGAGCCAAGGATGCTTCGGGGGTTAACATACGCTTTGAGGAGGGCTGTTTGTTTCCTTTTAACAGATCGAACAGTGGTTACAGGCAGCTCGTAGGCAGATAAAGATACTGCCTAAGCCAATTCAAATTTCCAAGAAAACTTTGTAAAGAAGCAAGAGTGAGATTAGAAGGAAAAGTAACACAAGGTTTTAAAGGACGAATCTGCGTTAGGGAAATCTCTGAGCCTAAGAAAGATATTGGAGGGATTAGCTGTATCTTCTCAGGAGCTACATTAAGTCCACTTCTCTTTAAGGCAGGGATTAGAAAATCACGTAGGGCGGAGAGATCTGTATCTAATTCTCCCCATATTAACACGTCATCCATATAATGAAAAACCTTAAGGCCCTTATGAATATATGGAAAAAGGGCAGATTTAACAACCTCTTGACAAATAGTAGGACTATTAGCCATGCCCTGGGGCAGTACCACCCATTCAAATCTATCGGCAGGGCTGGCATTATTAATAGAAGGAACAGAGAAAGCAAAACGTTTACAATCTTGTGGGTGTAAGGGAATAGAGAAAAAACAATCCTGTATATCAATAGCTATGATTGGAATTCCTGTGGGAATTGCGGAAGCAAGAGGCAAACCCCTTTGGGGGGAGCCCCAAACCTGCATGGTTTTATTAACTGCACGAAGATCTTGGAGGAGGTGCCATTTTCCTGAGCGCTTTTTAATTACAAAGACTGGAGTATTCCATGGGCTCCGAGAATGACGAATGTGTCCCAACGATAACTGCTCTTGGACGAGTTTTTTTAAAATTTCTAGCTTCTCCCTAGGCAAAGGCCACTGTTCCACCCAGACAGGCTCATTAGAAAGCCAATCTAAGCGGGGAGTTCTGTTATGAACAGTGGCAGTTAGTATTGGGGGTGCTGGTTGGGTCTAGCAGTCTCACAGGAGTGAGTGTGGTGTCCTGCAGAGGTGTCTGAGGATATCACTACATCTAAAGATTCCAGCAAGTCTCTTCCCAATAAATTGGTGCTTATATCAGCTATTAAAGGCTGAAAGCGTCCGGTAGTCCCTTCTGGACCTTCCCACACAAGGGAATCTCGTGTGCGGAATGCCTGAGTCAATCCTCCAACACCATGTAAGCGTGGTCCTGGGAGGAGTTCCCAACTCTGGGGAACCTCTGCTTGTCTTAATATTGTCTTATCTGCTCCCGTGTCAATCAAACACTTAAAAGGAATATTACCAATCTTTACTGTCATAGTTGGGTGACCCCTTTCTAAAACAGGGGTGGTCCATAAAATCTCAGGCTCTGAATTCGAGCTCTTGCTCCAGCCGGTTATTTCTATGCTGGAAGTTCCCACATACCACGGGTTCCTCCTTCTGCTCACCCTCTGTTATTGTTACTTGGCGTGGTGGGTATAGCGACGGATTGGGTCCCAAGCTGGGCTTCTGTTTGTGGAAGAAGGGCACAGCACCAAGCGGGCGACCTGCTTCCTTCCCTCTTGGGGGCGGGGCTAAGGGAAGCCCCATACCTAGTTTAAATCCCTGTTTACATTTGGCAGAGGCGTGCCGTTCCTATGGAACCTTGACCAACAATCTCTCCTCCAGTGAAATCCTTTCTGGCATCTGGGACAAGGCATTCGTGGTCTCTGATTCCCTGTCTGGAGGCGGGGTTGCCCTGATTGGAGGCGGGGTTGCCCTGACTGGAGGTGGGGTCGCCCTGACTGGAGGCGGGATCGCGGTCTATTTTCTGGACATTGGTTACGCCAATGCCCTTGGCGACCGCACTGAAAGCAAGCTCCTCTTTGCTTATGTAAGGTAGCTGCATAGGCCTGTAACATAGGTCCTTGAAAAGAGCTTGATCTGAGATCCTGTGTAGCTAGAATCCAAGTATCTGGGTGTTCATTTTTAAGAGTGATACAGGCCTGTCGAAAATGCGGAAGCATTCCATCCCAGACTATGGATCGCAGTAGGAGAAAACGAGCGTCAGGATTATAAATCTTCCTTTCCAAACTCGACTGGACCCTGGCAATGAATTTAGCGAGGGATTCATCAGGTTCTTGTTGCAGGGAGAGAATGGGGGCTGAGGCTGCTCCCATGGGTGGTGTTAATCGCTCCCATGCTTTTAATGCACACAGGCGTACTTGATCAAAATACCCCGCTGGAAACTTGGCTTCCGCCTGTTGAATCCCTGTTTCTAATTGGCCTGTTCCAAACAATGCATCAAAATTACCCTCTGGCTGATTTTGAATATTTTTCCGCGATTGTTGTAAACATTCATCGCGAAAGAATGCCTCCCATTGCAGGAAGAGGGGGCCTGGGAGCGTAGCACGAGTCACATCTCTCCAATCTTGAGGGGTATTAAGGTTCTGAAGCAGGCCTTGTAAAATGGACCTGGTCCATGGGGCATGAACACCGTCATCTTTGATAGCCTGGCGTAGTTCCTTCAGGTCTGTGGCGGAATATGGATACCAGGCCTGAGGTTTTTGTCTATTGGGGGCAACATTGACCGGAAATGTGTGGACTTCCTCTGATAAGTGTGTAGCGGTAGGAGGAGTCACTGAAGTGGAAGCTTCTGGACAAGTGGCCGAAGAAGTGGTTTTGGAGGCTACAGGAGAATTCGGACATGTGTCTATCAAAACAGGGTGGGGTGAAGAAGCAGCCGTGGAGGCAGCAGGAGGTTCCGGACACGTTTCTGCCAAAATGGGGGTGGCCGAAGAAGTGGCTGTGGAGTCCAAAGGAGAATTCGGACACGTGTCTGCCAAAATAGGGGCCTCAGGGCAAGATGCCAAAATAGGGGCCTCAGGGCAAGATGCAGAGGAATTAGGGTGGGTCAAGATCACGACAGGCCTTTGCTTCTTCTTGTTTTTAAGGTGCTGGTTAAGTTCTATGATTACTTCCTTTATCTCTTGGACCTCAGCCTCTAGTTTCTTAAGCCTTTTGAGAGGTTGCCCTATATATCCCTTAAAAGCTGCTATGATGATCAACAGGATATAAGGTGAAGCCCCGAGAAAAATGTCCCAGATATATAAAAATTTTATACTGGAAAAAGAATGCAGGATTTGGAAAAGATTTTCCATGGTGGAAAGATCTCCGGAAAACAATAAAAAAGAAAAAAAAAATCACAGTGCCTTAACACAATATTGCAGATACCCAAAAGGTGTGTACTTATCTAAGATGTCTTCTTGTAAATCTGCTGCTTACGGGTCCCTGTTCCCGGCGCCAGATGCCGGGATAGCCTGAGGGTACTTCTTCCCGAGCCGGTGCTCTCTGGGTTGGAGAGAACTCAACTGGAGCTGATCTAGGCTGCTGTGTGGGAGAGGGATCAGGAACGCGTGCTGCACCAACTTCCGCAGGAGATACACTCTGGAACTCTTGCAGCCGGAAAGCAATTTCCAAGTGTCTTTAATCAGAAAAGCAGCTGTTTTTATACTCTCCAAGTAGGGTGGAAACAGGATGTGATATAGAGAGGGTGGAGAGAAAAGTGACTGGTGAAAATCAGAGTGTGACAAGGAGGGGGCGGAACAGGCGAGAATCCTATAACTGAACCACCAATGCCCTGGAGTGCTTTATGTAAAAGTGATTTATGTAAATAGACCAAACCTTTGGATCAGTAAATCCCTATATAGGCATATGGATAAGAAGAAGCCAGGGGGAGATGGCAACTACCCAACAATTGTGGATTCAATATTTTCTTTTTATATAAGTTTTTTTTAGTAGTTCTTATATGGTCATTTTAATAGCAATGAATTCCTTTGTCTTCTATTGTTCTGGAAAGTTCTTCATCACTCCTTCAATTCTAAGTAATAATCTAGCTAAGTAGAGTACTCTTGGGTGTAGGTCTTTTCCATTGAAAAATTCCAATATATCTTTACAGTCTACTCTTTTGAGTTCCCGCTGAGAAACAAGCTAAGGAGGTGTGCAATGGCTCACCTGGTTAAGTGAACATATTACCAAGTGCAAGAACCTGGGTTTAAGCTCCCTATTCCCCACCTACAAAGGGTCTGTTTCCTGAGTGGTAAAGCAGGTCTGCAGGTGTCTGTCTCTTCCTCTATATATCTCTTCATTTTCTCTCAATTTCTCTTTGTCCTATCAAATAATAATTTAAAAAGAAAGAAAGAAATGAAGGAAGAAAGAAAAAATAGCCACTGAGAGCAGTGGATCCATAGTGCTGGCACCAAGCTCCAGCAATAATCAGGAGGGCAGTAAATGAAAAATAACAAACAAACAAATAAAAAGAGAAGCAAGCTGAAAGTCTTGTGGGGGCTCCTTTATAAGTGACTCTTTTCTTCTGCTAATTTAATAATTCTATGTCTTTGTTCTTTAACATTTTAATTATTGTGTGCTTCAGTGAGGTTCGGTGCAGACTTCAACTGCTCAATCATTACTAGATTACCAAAAGTAGATGTTCAATTCTCACATAGAATGGGAGTCTCAGTGTAGGTAGTAACATTTCTGTGTTGTTTGAGCTGGTAGTAGAGCTCTCCTCCTAGAATATGCCGCCAGAGCCTTTTTTAAAAAAACATTTTCTTTATTTTTTAAAAATTTTGTTTAAAATTTATTTATTCATTTATTCCCTTTTGTTGTCCTTGTTTTATTGTTGTAGTTATTATTATTGTTATTATTGATGTCATTGTTGTTGGATAGGACAAAGAGAAATGGAGAGAGGAGGGGAAGACAGAGGGGGGAGAGAAAGATAGACACCTACAGACCTGCTTCACTGCTTGTGAAGCGACTCCTCTGCAGGTGGAGAGCCAGGGGCTTAAACTTGGATCTTCACTCCAGTCCTTGCACTTTGCGCCACCTTCACTTAACCCACTGCACTACAGCCTGACTCCCATTTTCTTTGTTTTTATGATTGGATAGAGACAGAGAGAAATTGAAAGGGGAGGAGGAAAGACACCTGAAGCCCTGCTTCACCACTCATTAAGCTTCCTCCCTGTGGATGACCAGAGACTATTTTTATGGAAACTGAACTCCAATATGATATCCACTAGAGATATGGCAAGAGGCCATGTGTGTTCTGAGGGTTACCAACATACTCACCTTCTCCCTTTACATTTTTAATGTCCTATTTCACGTTGTTGTAGAGTTGTATGAATAGCATAACAGTGTCAAGATTTGGGTATTGTCTGTTCTCTGCTCACCAGATTAGACCCCCATATCTACTCCTTCCAGATCTCATCCAATCTTGGTTTCTTGTCAGGTTTGATATCTCATAAAAGGGCATTTCTCTTCTCAGAGGTTGTCTCTCTGAGTCCTGCTACCTAGATACTGACATTTTTGTCACTGGCTGTGGAAATTTTGTTTCTATGCAGATTTTGCAATGTACTTGTTTTATTTTGCTCTGAATTTCAAGAGGAGGAAGACACAAGCTCTCCTTGCTCCCTTATACTGGCATTGCCCCTTTCATAGGTGTCCTTCTTTTTGTCTGAAACTAAAGTCTGAAGTACTATTGCAAATGTCACTATCAAAGTTATTTTTTGTGTCAGTATTTAATTTAGTTTTCATTGTCTAAATTATCCAGTTTGACCAGAATGCTCCTTAGTCACCAAGCTATCTTGAAACCTGAATGGATTTACACTGAGATTGATATTCTAAGTAGGATGGAGTTAAATAAATTACTTATTTTCTATGACTTGGAACATTTGTCTTAATTTCACACCTTATGCTATAACTCAGTGCTTAGAAGGCAAATCATGCAGCCAGAAAGCAAGCTTCAACTTCACCTCACTTTTTTATTACACTTTCTTAAAGTCCCTTCAACAAGAGAAGCTACACTAACATCCCTGCTTGCTTCTGTGTCTGACAATGTCAAAAATAAATCAAAACTGGAGACCTGGAGACAGATGTTCCTCTTATACTTAAATCTTGTTTAAAGTCTGACCTGCTATATTTTCGGTAAGTGCCTTTATTATTAAAAAAAAAAAAAATTCTTAGGGTAGACACTAGAATGAGTATGCAAAAGACTTTCATGCCTGAGCTCCAAGACCCCAGATTCAATCCCCAGCATCACCATAAGCCAAAGATGAGCAATGCTTTAGTTTCAGTTTCTCTGCCCCTCCCCCGTGTGTGTGTGTGTGTATGTGTGTGTGTGTGTGTGTGTGTGTGTATGTGTGTATTTCTGTATCTCTCTCATTAAAATTATATGAACAACATATAAACAACAAATATGACTTATTTTGCTTACTTAGAACAAGATCAGAAAATAAATGGGAAATTTTAACACTTCTCTAAAATCCAAATAAAAATTTTTAATAAAAAACAACAGGTTAATCCTAGCTTTGAAGTCAGAGAAATCAAATTAAAATGGATACACTGTGATTCATTCAAAACCTGAATGCAGCAGCATAAATCCTATAAAGCCACAGAGATTTTAGATCAAGGCAAAACAGGTAAATCAAACCTGAAATGAATGGATTATCAGAAACAGAGCAATGCTGTAATATTCCTTTGTATTGAGTAATAGAGAAGCAGATTTTGTCAAATCTTGCTCTCTAATTCCCATCTGGAAAAGGCTTGCTCTGGAAATGAACAGGTTTGAAGAAATGCCTTTAACATCTGTAAAGTTAAGAGCATCAATAATTGGAGTGGGCTTAATCCTCCTTTGAGTAAATGGGTACTTTATGTATATTTATAAGGAGTGATTAAAGTCAGACACAGATGTACAAATTGTTAGATTTAATCATATTGTTTCTCTACCCTTGATTTTGTCTACTGTGTCAGATTTGACTAAACCTGGGTTAGCTGAAGAGATGTTAGGCATAAATCTGGGTCCAAAATCATGTTTGAAGTGGCTGGTGCTAACTCAGTTTCAACTCAATGAATCAACCACCAAATACAGAAATTTTTCCATTAATAGCTTCTAAAGTGCCATAATGCATATTCATTTCATTAAAGTCAGTCTATAGAATGGGCCTAGTGTTTGTCCCTTTGAGATTCTGAAATGAGAAGAAAAGACTGTGCCACAGAGAAAGAACAGTGGCAGAACAGCCAAAACAAACAAAGGTTGCAAACGTGAGATTCAGTGGCTTAAAATGCTGGCACTCACATGGGTGGCCTCTCAGCAGAGGTAAGCCTTGTTACTATCCACTCATGTTAACTCTAGTGGCTAACAACAGAAAAAGGACCAGGAGACCATTTCAATCACAAATGATCTATTTTATTGTACAGAAGGCAGGGGTTTAAGTAGCAGAAGGGAACAAAGCACATTTTTCACATGAGGTGATAGGGGTGTGTTTTGAAGGTCAGAAACTTCATGGCAAAAGTTCTAAGGAATGAAGAGGATTGATAGTGGTAAAGGGGAGTTCTGGAGTGATTAGTGGCAAGAGAGAAGCAGACAGAAAGAAGCCTTGAAGGCAGAGAGATAAGATAGAGGAGTTATACCAAAGTGGAGGAGGAGTTGAAGGAAATAGAAAGAAGGGCCTTTTGGTCAAGGCAGAATGGAGTATGTTGATCAAAAGCAGGTGAACTGTAGTGAACTTTAAGCAGGCAAACCATTTAGCTTATAACAAGGAAATGAGTTAAGTGTTAAGGGGTGTAGGTTCTTGTGATACTTGGGAGACTAACAAGGGGAAATTGAGTCAGGAAAGCTTTTCCTTCATGCTCAACCCCTGAAAGGGAGAGACTGACAGGTGTGGTATATTTTCAGACCTCCATCTTTATGATGGGAGTTCCCCTATGCTCTTACCATGCTTTCACAATTAACCCCACATTAAAACACTGATCATTAACCCAAATCTCATCTGCTCTATTCTTACCTTTAGGTTCCTGATTATTAAACAATCTGTTATGCTATAATTATATCTTAAAGCTTTCAGCCACCAAGTTGCAGATGCTACCATGACACCAATCTAACTTCCCTGGGCAGACGACCTTACCAATGTACCCTGGAACACACCCTCTATAGAGCCCAACCCCACTAGGGGAAGATAGAAACAGGCTGGGAGTATGGACCAACCTTCCAGTGCCCATGTCTAGTGAAGAAGCAATTACAGAATCCAGACCTTCCACCTTCTGCACCCCATAAATATTCTGAGTCCATGCTCCCAGAGGGATAAAGAATAGGAAAGCTTCCAATGGAGGAGATGGGATACAAAACTCAGGTGGTGAGAATTGTGTGGAATCGTATGTCTCTTATCTTATAGTCTTATTGATCATTATTAAATCAATAAAAAAATGCAGGCCATTTCTGAGGCCAAAAGTGTTATCTGGAGAACCTATACTTTTAGTTGCTCCGAAATCTACTCTGTGCTTACAACTCCAGCTGTTAAGTGTTCATTTCTTTTCCCTTAAGGTGGCATCAGATACAGGAAAGAAGATGGAATTTGTAATTACACCATCAAAGAATAGCATTGGTTGCACTAAAAATTTACCCTAAAAAGTATGCCTATCTAGGGGAGTGGGGTGGTAGCAAATTGGGTTAAGCACACATGGTGCGAAGCGCAAGGACTGGCCTAAGGATCCAGGTTCCAGCCCTCGGCTCCTCACCTGCAGGACAGTCGCTTCACAAGTGGTGAAGCAGATCTGCAGGTGTTTATGTTTCTCTCTCTCTCTCTGTCTTCCCCTCCTCTCTCCATTTCTCTCTGTCCTATACAACAATGATGACATCAATAACAACAACAATAATAACTACAACAATAAAGCAATAAGGGCAACAAATCGGAATAAATATTTTTAAAACATTTATAAACTATTCTATAAACTGTCTATAAAATGATCTCATTAAAAACATTAATGATTTAACATTACTTTTTCATGTTATATTTAAAAAAAAAGAGAGGCAGAGCCAAGATGGTAACTAGAATGTAGCAGCACCCATGACCCATGAGCTCTGACATCAACTGCTAGAAAGCCTTGAAATCCTGGCCTTCAGTGGGACAAGCAAGGAGGCATCCTAAAGGTAGACCAGGGAGGTGATTATAATTCAATTTGGGTTAAAAATTAGAGCACAAAGAAAGGAAATTTCTTGATTATTTCTCTCAGCCCCCCTCTCCCCATAACCAGATCCCAGGGGTAGGGAGCTTCTGCTAGCAGGCTCCCCATGGAGCTCCTTTCTTTACCAAGATTCCTGGCCCACCGGGGTGTCATTAAACCCTGCTTCCAAATTTCTAGGCTATTTCTGTTGTTCCTCTGAGTAAGGTACTTAGACCCATTCAAGTGACAATTAGCTAATCAAGCAAGCCTCACCCAGCCTGGGAAATACTGCTTGAAAGTTTTTTTTTTTTTTTCTTTTTTCACGATTGTTTTGTATTGTGTTTTCTTTCTCAATCAGTTGTCTAGACTAAATGTACATAGACTAACAGGGAGCTGTACAAGCTGTAGACCCACTGATTGGGTTTTTTACTCTGTTCTATTTTACAAATACTATTATATATACACTCATATCCCTTCCCCCCCTCAGGTGACCAAAATTAACTCTTAGTATACTTTCCATTGCTAGACAACAAGAATTATCACCCACTGTGAGAGAAACTCATCTCACTTTTCATACCTCCTCTATAAACTATCGCCCTTCTCCTACCTCCAAGCCAATTAAATATATATATACAACTCTCCTTTCACTGCTTTTTTTCTTTCTGTTTCCTTCTTTTTTCTTTTCTCTATTTTTTCCCATCTTCCTTTCTCCCTTCCTCCTCCCTCTTCCTTCTGAATTCACTGATACTTATTTGTGAACTATTTCAGGGAAGAAGTCTGACTCAGAGCGAACTCTCTTTGTGTGTGTCTCTGCTCTACTTCCCCTTCCCCTCTTGCTACCCCTAGAATCTACAGTGGACAGTAGCTTTGCATAATTGTCTATTCCTGCTATCCCTTGTTTCCTTTCTCTTTTTTTTCATTTAGATTTGGTTGCTATTTTTTCTTGAACTGGAGACATTATGGGACTAACTGGTATTGGTTAAACTGCTTCACTCATTGCTTTAGTTACTATTATAATTTCTGAGGGTGGTGATTGCATTTGTCATAAAGGTATTTAGTATAGTGTGGCGTGTATATAAAACAAAGCAACTGAGGAACAACAGAACATAAAAATAAAAAACACATTAAAAATGGGTAGATCAAGAGCAAATAAAACTGCTAATACAATGAATGAAGACAAGAGCCTAGAAGAAACTACAAATCAGCCAGAAGTAAACATAGATAAGAAAAGCATGCAAGCAATAATAAATTTATTAATCACAAAAATGAAAACAACTTTGGAGGAAAGGAATAGCAGTATTAGGGAAACAACAGATGAGACCCTCAAGGAAAATACTAACTACCTTGAGGCAATTAGAGAACTGAAAGCTGAAATAGCTGAAATGAAGAAAGCAGCCAAGGGAAGGGAAAGCAGACTAGCAGAAGCAGAAAACAGAATTAGCCAGACAGAGGATGAGCTAGAGAAAACTAAGAAAGAGGTGAAAGAGCTCAAAAAGAGATTGAGAGACACTGAAAACAACAACAGAGACATATGGGATGATCTCATAAGAAGTAACATTCGTATAATTGGCCTGCCAGAGGAAGAAAGAGAGGAAGGGGAAGCAAGCATTCTAGAGGAAATTATAGAAGAAAACTTCCCAGACCTGAGCAACAGAAAGGACATTAAGATCCAAGAGGCTCAGAGAGTCCCAAACAGAATCAACCCAGACCTGAAGACACCAAGTCACATCATAGTCACAATGAAAAGGAGTAAGGATAAAGAAAGGATCCTAAAGGCTGCAAGAGAAAAACAGAAAATCACATACAGGGGATAACCTATAAGACTATCAGCAGACTCTCTACCCAAACTCTAAAGGCCAGAAGAGAATTGCAAGATATCTATCGAGCCCTGAATGAAAAGGGGTTTCAACCAAGGATAATATATCCCACTAGACTTTCAAACTAGATGGAGTCATCAAAACCTTCTCAGACAAATAACAGTTAAAGGAGGCAACCATCACCAAGCCGGCCCTGAAAGAGGTTCTAAAAGACCTCTTATAAACAAGAACATCACTATAAACTTGCAACATATCAAATAAAAAAATTGTTTAACAATGGCACTACAACACATTAAATCCATAATATCAATAAATGTCAATGGCTTAAACTCACCCATAAAAAGGCACAGAGTGGGAGGATGGATCAGAAAACATACCCAACCATATGCTGCTTGCAAGAATCCCACTTGACCCAACAAGATAAACACAGACTTAAAGTGAAAGGATGAAAAACTATCCTACAGGCTAATGGACCACAAAAAAGGCAGGAACAGCCATTCTCATCTCAGACACAATAGATTTTAAAATAAGTAAAGTAATAAAAGATAGGCAAGGACATTACATAATAATTAGAGGATCAATCAGCCAAGAAGACTTAACAATTATTAACATCTATGCACCTAATGAGGGGCCATCTAAATAAGTAAGTGAAGCACTTACTGAAAGAATTTCAAAAATACATCAATAGTAATACAATAATAGTGGGAGACTTCAATACCCCACTCTCACACTTAGACAGATCAACAAAGCAGAGAACCAACAAAGATACAAGAGAATTGAATGAAGAGATTGACAGACTAGACCTCTTGGACATTTTCAGAGTCCTTCACCCAAAAAAACTGGAATACACCCTCTTTTCAAATCTACATAACACATACTCAAGGATAGACCACATGTTAGGCCACAAAGACAGCATCAATAAATTCAAGAGCATCGAAATCATCCCAAGTATCTTCTTAGACCACAGTGGAGTAAAACTAACATTTAACAACAAACAGAAAATTATTAAAAGTCACAGAATCTGGAAACTAAACAACATACTGCTTAAGAACCACTGGGTCAGAGAGACTCAAGCAGGAAATACAAATGTTCCTGGAAACAAATGAAAATGAAGACACAACCTATCAAAATATTTGGGACACAGCTAAAGCAGTACTGAGAGGGAAACTCATAGCCGTACAATCACATATTAAACAACAAGAAAAAACCCAAATAAACAACCTTACTGCACACTTTAAGGACTTAGAGGAAGAGGAACAAAGGAACCCTAAAGGAACCAGAAAAACATAAATCACTAAAATTAGAGCAGAAATAAACAACATTGAAAATAAGAGAAACATACAGAAGATCAATGAAGCCAAATGTTGGTTTTTTGAAAAATTAAACAAGATTAACAAATCCTTAGCCAGACTCACTAAACAAAAAAGGGAGAAGACTCAAATTCATAGAATTGTAAAAGATAGAGGATATATCACAACTGACACCACAGAAATCCAGAAAATCATGCGAGACTTCTATGAAGAACTATACGCCACCAAGCTAGAAAATCTGGAAGAAATGGAAGAATTCCTAGAAACATATGCCCTTCCAAAACTGACTCAAGAAGAACTACAAAACCTAAATGCACCGATCACAGACAAAGAAATAGAAACTGTTATTAAGAATCTCCCCAACAACAAAAGTCCTGGACCAGATGGCTTCACAAATGAATTCTACAAAACCTTCAAGAAACAGTTAATACCCATACTCCTAAAGATTTTCCATAAGATCGAAGAAACAGGGACACTCCCTTCCACTTTCTATGAAGTCAACATCACTCTGATACCCAAAGCATATAGAGACACAACAAAAAAGGAAAACTACAGACCAATATCTCTGATGAACATACATGCCAAAATATTAAACAAGATCTTGGCCAACTGGATACAACAGCACATCAAAAAGATTGTTCATCACAACCAAGTGGGATTCATCCCCGGAATGCAAGGCTTGTTCAACATCCATAAGTCAATCAATGTCATTCACTACATCAATAAAAGCAAAGCCAAAAACCACATGATTATCTTAATAGATGCAGAGAAAGCCTTTGACAAAATCCAACACCCATTCATGCTCAAAACCCTACAAAAAAAGGGAATAGATGGGAAATTCCTAAAGACTGTGGAATCCATATATAGCAAACCTGCAGCCAACATCATACTCAATGGACAGAAGTTGAAAGCATTTCCCTTCAGATCAGGGACTAGATATGGCTGCCCACTATCGCCACTACTCTTCAACATAGTATTGGAAGTTCTTGCCATAGCAATCAGGCAAGAGAAAGAAATCAAAGGAATACAGACTGCAAGGAAAGAAGACAAACTCTCACTATTTGCAGATGACATGATAGTATACATAGAAAAACCTAAAGAATCCAGTAGAAAACTACTGGAAGTTATTAGGCAATATAGGAAGGTAGCAGGCTACAAAATCAATATACAAAAATCAGTGGCATTTCTCTATGAAAACACTAAAACTGAAGAAGACATCCAGAAATCACTCCCATTCACTGTTGCAACAAAATCAATAAAATACCTAGGAGTAAAGCTGACCATAGAAGTGAAAGACTTGTATACTGAAAACTATGAGTCACTCTTCAAGGAAATGAAACTGATACTGAGAAATGGAAAGAAATCCCATGCTCATGGATTGGAAGAAAAATATCATCAAAATGAATATTCTCCCCAGAGCCATATACAAATTTAATGCAATACCCATCAAAGTTCCTCCGAGCTTCTTTAAGAAAATAGAACAAAAACTACATTCATTTATCTGGAACCAAAAAACGCCTAGAATTGCCAAAACTATCTTGAGGAAAAGAAACAGAAAAGGAAGCATTGCACTCCCAGATCTCAAACTATATTATAAGGCCATCATAATCAAAATGGAACCTCACATTTCCACTATAGAGCCTATATTTCCCCCAGTCCTGGAACCTTAGGGTGGGGCACACTTTCCTGCATGCTTCTCTCAATTCAAATCAAATAATATTGCATCTGCAGATTGCAACCTAATCAACACAAGGAGTGCCACCCCAGCATGCTTCACTTCAGACTGTGACCAGAGACTTCAGGTGTGGAATGACAACCCTTCAGCTTCATCACTTGGGTGAGACTTTTCCTTTCATAGTATTCTCTAATTCCATTCCAGGTGTTCCACTCCCTAATAAAGTCCCCATACCTAGATACAGTCCAGGTCCCCTGAGATAGAGCATAGAGATGCCCATAAACTAGGGGAAAAATATATACCTGAAAGCAGAAGTACACAAGAGCATGCTGGGAATACCCCCAACACTTCATCTGTACTATTCCAGTCTTTAGGTCCATGATTGTTCAACAATTTGTTTGGTTTTTTTATGTTAACTCTTTTTTCAGATACCAGGTTCCGGATGCCAGCGAGATGCTGACCAGACTTCCCTGGACAGATGACCTCATCAATGTGTACTGGAGCTCCACTTCCTCAGAGCCCCACCCTACTAGGGAAAGAGAGAGACAGACTAGGAGTATGGATCGACTAGTCAACGCCCATGTTCAGCGGGGAAGCAATTACAGAAGCCAGACCTTCCACCCTCTGCAACCCACTATGACCCTGGATCCATACTCCCAAAGAGATAGAGAATGGGAAGGCTATTAGGGGAGGAGGTGGGATGTGGTGATCAGGTTATGGGAATTGTGCGGAATTGTACCCCTCTTATTCTATGGTTTTGTTAATGTCTACTTTCTTAAATAAAAGAAAAGAAATGAAAAGAAAAAATATATATAACACAAATTGTAGCAAAATAAAACGAATTAAAAAAAAACTTATATATGTGCTAGGAAATATCTCACCAGCACCAATGAGCATATTATTACTACTTCTTAAAATATTCATGCAAAGTAAACCCAAAATTCTGACAGTGGATTATGATGGAATGCTAACTACTAAAATGGTACTATTATCTTTTGTTTCTTCATTTACACAGTAAAGAAAAAATCAAAATGTGTAGTTAATCTCTGCACAACTGCATATTAGTTGTCATATACTTACATGTTAGTACTATTTAGCATCCATGATAGTAGAGATAGTTTAAAATTAATAACAGTTATACAGAGATTTACTTTCAAAGAAAAATGTTTAAATCCCTGTTACGTTTTGTCTCATGTACAAACAAGTAAGGGTATATTTATTCTTAACCTTCCAACTTTATTAAATCTTAGTTTCAGGATAAAATCACTAAACTTACTTTCAGTACAAATGATCTGCAAACTTTCTCTTCTGACCTCAATCCCTACAACTATCAAACTTTAAAACTAAATTATTTCTTACCATATGGGATCTGAGAATAAGATCAAACCCAACCTAGACAAATGCCATGTAGCAAGGCAACAACTGTTCTTGGAGTCCTGGGCAATGCCTGGGAGAGAGCCTGCCAGGACCTACTGTTTTCAAACGAGTTTCATTTCTCTAACAATTTAAATCTGCCAAGAGGAAACCGAGACAATCAAGCTTCCTGCCAAAAAGCCGCAAGCATAAGCTAGAGATGGAGCCTCTCTTTAGCCTGCTGATGAGAGAGGGAGCAGAGGGAGAGAAAAGGATAAAGATTTGTAATGAGGAGGACAGAGGCTCAGTATGCACTTGGAATGCCACCACAGGACAATTTCTGGCTCTAATTGTGTGACTTCATGGAGTTCCATACCCAGGACAGAAAATCCTCTCTTCCTTTCCCTTTGCTTATTTCCAATACATCTGGGGTTGGATACTGTCTGGAACAAATCTTTCCATCTTGTTAGTCTTCTCAAACCTGTGTACCAGAAAGATGTCCTGTTAGAGAAGGTCCTCCCCTCTGGTCTGATGACTGAACATAAAGTCTTTGAACATAAACTATCATATGGGCCCCAGCTGGTGAGAAGAGAGAAGGAGAGGGCTAGTGGTGGCTTCCTATACCAAAAAGCCATATGCACTGAGAAAGCCTGAGGACAGGCTCTGCCAACCTGGCATCAGCCTGCCTTGCACCTTGTGTATGAGACATGACACACACTGTTTCTTACTTCAGGTCCAGGTGGTAAAAATTCATAGTTTATCCAAGCAGAAACTTTCAACCATAATATCAAAGTGGAAATGGATTGAGATAGAAGGTGGTGGTTGTTAAATATACAAGTAAGTTACAATGTTTGTGCTCTTTGGAGGTTCAATATTTTTACAGCCACAAAAATCTAAGATCTTTCTTGATTTCTACATTAGATGAAATATGATCTTTATAACCAGACTGCCCTAGAATCAGATTCCAGTTACCCAATAACTATTTGTATAAACTTTAGGCTATTTATTTATTTATTTATTTATTTATTGCCTCCAGGCTTATTGCTGGCTTATACACTGCTCCTGGCAGCCATTTTCCCCCTATTTTATTGGACAGGACAGGGAAAATAGAGAGGGAGAAAGAAAGACACCTGAAGACCTGCTTCTCCACTTGTGAAGCGTCCTCCTTGCAGGTGGGGAGCAGGGCTTGAACCTGAATCCTTGGATGGGTCCATGCATAGTACTATGTGTGCTTAACCAGGTACACCTAGGCAATTTATTTATAAACTGTCTGGGTTGTGGCTTCGAAATTTTTAAAGACCTGTAAAGAACTTGTTTCACAGAGTAATTGTGTGAACAAAATACTGAGGCAATTGACGTGAAGTATAGAGAACTACTGTGAAGTCATCGCTGATAAGATGATAAACAATAAGCAGTAACTATTGCACCATCCATTTTTAGATAAGAATATGGTATTCAATGTTCTTGCTTAATTTTCTCTTAAATAACTATAGGAAATATTTGGCTTATGAAATATTTTTCAAAAGGTCATCTCAATCATCTCTAATCTAGGGAAACCCACTATTTATTCTAGTACATCAGAGTAAAGAAAAGATACACAATTCCAACTGAGAGTAAATTTTCAACAGACATTACGTTGGGAGCAAAACTGAGATGAACTTTTGCAGGACAATAACAGTGAAAACAATCAGATTCCCATAACTAGAGGTATGTCCAAAAGGCATGCTTACGTTATAGCTGTAATGATATCCTATACAACTTGTAGAAACTAGAAACTGCCTATATGCCTATCTGCAGAGAACTGTTTATGTACATTACAATATACCCAAAAGAACATTATGAAACCTTTACAAATATTAGAGGAAATAATCAATCACTAGAGAAATAATCACACTGAGATAACCTAAAGAAAAGCACAGTGAGAAACATTACGCTATTCCACTAAAACATATATATCTATTCCACTAAAACATATATATTCTCTAAAGAATACAAAAAGAATAAACACTAAAATGGCAACATCTTTGTATCACTATTGTAAGGTTATATTTTACCTGATTCTGGCATTCTAATTTTCACATCTTTCAGGTTTTTTTTCGCAAAACATGTATTAGTAATTTTAAGTAACAGAAATGAATTTTACTTGTGTCTTAAATTTTACCATTTCTTTGAAAATTCAGAAATGTAAATAGTAATCTCCAAAGGCTCGAGCATAAATCCACACATATTCATTCACATTCACATTTCTCCCTCATGTCATTATAGTGATAAATATGCCTGTATAACGAGGCATAAATCTAGTGGTAAGTGAAAATTCCCTACTAATTTCACCTAAAAGTCCATGTATTTCTGCAAATATCTGTTAAAAAATCCAGTCAGACATGTAGTTTCAGAACACCTTTTAATGCCTCTTCTTTGTAGTCTTCAAATGCTGCTGACCTTGCATAGTAATTTTTTCCTTACAACATATTAATTATTGTTCTGGCACCTCTGGCCTACTCATGAAATCAATGAAGTGTGAAATGCCTCTGTGCAGAGTAATATTTCATATTTGGTACTTTATGTATTAATTACTTCTCTGTTTTTGCTAATCGAGTTGTAAAAAGAAATTACTTAACTCATTCTGTAGTGAACTGTGCATGAGGAAGACAGCAAACAAGTAACACTTCCTGAGCAACTGAAAGCTAAGAAAAGTATGTCTTCTCCAGAGCCTTATATCATCATAGCATCTTTTCATGTCAGTCTTTGCTTGATAACAAAGGTCCTTCTCATGACAATGACTGACTCTAGTGCTCAAAATAACAAATGTCAAATCCAAGAAGCAAGTCATACTTCAATGCTTGGAGCCTAAAATCCAAAATAAAAAGTAAAAAATAAAAAAATTCCAATTTACTGTTAACAGGAAGTACATAGGGTACTAAAATATTTAACAATTTGTCAATTACAATCTGTAAATGGAAACAAATCTGGGAGTGCCCTAATATATTAAGACTGCCTCTTTATCTGTGAAACAGTTAAGGTATAAGTCAGTTTGACAATCTGAAAATAGCAGCTCTGATCCTGAATGCCAGGAGTTTATGCACAGTCTCTCTTCACTCTCTCCCTGTCTCCTTTAAATGACAGTCATTCAGCCTGAACAACCAAAAAAAATCAGGCATGTCATTTCCTGATTCAAGAGCTATATTAAGTAGTTATAAAGTGACTGTAATTTACAGCTAACCTAAGAGACCTCATCCCCAATTTGCTAAAATGTACTACACCTCATTGGCCACTGAATAGGCAAAAGAAGAAAAAAATTAAAAAAAAATTACCTGAATAGGAAACTTTAGTCATATTAACCTAATGAGGAATCATTGACTTAAAATTGCTCTGGCGACATTGATTGGTACAGTTTAACACTATTTATGATGTTATGGTTTCCTATTTCCTGAGTTATATAAAAGCCAAAGGAGTTACCTAAACAATACTAATGAGTCAGTAGATGTTTTCAGATGTCTGTTTTACTCCTGAGTCTACTCAAATGTCTTAATATGACAACTATACACCGCCACTGGAGATCTTAGTTGTTGAAGAATATATATATATATATATATATATATATATATATATATATATATATATATACAATTATATGAAGCCAGTATAATTTTGATACTGTAGTCATTAAGTACTAAGCTCTTAATAATGATACTCCACAGCTCTATAAAGGAGAATATACACAGGTTTTGGACCACATTGTATTCAATCATATTTTTAGTGAGAATCTTCAGCTCAGAATATATTTCTTTTAGACAAACTGATTTGAGTGATTCTAAAGACATGGAGTAAACTTATGGTCAAAATGTTATGAATGTAAAAGAAAAGTAACAGTGGCTAATTTACCCTAACCTGTTGCATTGTGAAGCAAAATAATTACAATAGTCTCAAAGGTTAATCCAGAGTATTTAATATATTTACCACTGTGACTTATTTGTGCACAATTTTATGAAACTTCCATTATGTACTAGTAGGCATGTAATAGTTAATCTCAGCACAAAATCATCAGAGACACTGATAGACTGGAAAAGAAAATTCTAAACAATGATTTGAATAAATAAATCACATGCTTTTTTTTGTTTTTTTTTTTTTTCTTCTGGGGCTTGGTTCCTGCACTACAAATCCACTGCTCCTAGCCATTTTTTTCCATTGTGGTTGTTATTGGATAGGACACAGAGAAATCAAGAGAGGAGGGGACAACACAGAGGGGGAGAGAAATACCTGCAGACCTGCTTCATTGCTTGTGAGGTGACCCCACCCCTGCAGGAAGGGAGTCTGGGGCTCTAACTGAGATACTTGAGCCAGTGCTTGCACTTCTCACTCTGTGCAGTTTACCCTGTGTGCCACTGCCCAGCCCCTGGATTCTTTTTTTTTTTTAATTTCTTTATTGGGGAATTAATGTTTTACATTCAACAGTAAGTACAATAGTTTGTACATGCATAACATTTCCCAGTTACCCATATAACAATACAACTCCCACTAGGTCCTCTGACACACTTCTTGGATCTGTATTCTCCTCACCCACCCACCCCAGAGTCTTTTACTTTGGTGCAATATGCCAATTCCAGTTCAGGTTCTACTTGTGTTTTCTTTTCAGATCTTGTTTTTCAACTTCTGCCTGAGAGTGAGACCATCCCATATTCATCCTTCTGTTTCTAACTTATTTCACTTAACATGAATTTTTTCAGTTCCATCCAAGATCGGCTGAAAATGGTGAAGTTACCATTTTTTATAGCTGAGTAATATTCCATTGTACATATATACCACAACTTGCTCAGCCACTCATCTGTTGTTGGACACGTTTGTTGCTTCCAGGCTTTGGCTATTACAAATTGTGCTGCCAAGAACATATGTGTACACAGATCTTTTTGGATGGGAGTGTTGGGTTCCTTAGGATATTTCACTAGGAGAGGAATTGCAGGATCATAGGGTAGGTCCATTTCTAGCCTTCCGAGAGTTCTCCAGACTGTTATCCACATAGGTTGGACCAATTGACATTCCCACCAGCAGTGCAGGAGGGTTCCTTTGACCCCACAACATCTACAGGATTTGCTGCTGTTACCTTTTCTGATGTATGACATTCTCACAGGAGTCAAGTGATATCTCATTGTTGTCTTAATTTACATTTCTCTGACAATCAGAGACTTGGAGCATTTTTTCATGTGTTTCTCAGCCTTGTAGATCTCTTCTGTGGTGAACATTCTGTCCATGTCCTCCCCCCATTTTTGGATGGGGTTATTTTTTGTCTTATTGTTGAGATTTGCAAGTTCTTTATATATTCTGGTTATTAGCCTCTTGTCTGATATATGGCATGTAAAGATATTCTCCGATTCTGTGATGGGTCTCTTGGTTTGGGTAGTAGTTTTTTTTTTTAGCTGTGCAGAAGCTTTTTAATTTTATGAAGTCACATAGGTTTATGCTTGCCTTCGTCTTCTTTGTAGTTGGATTCATTTCATTGAAGATGTTATCTGTTTCCTCTTTACTTAGTTTTGGAAGTTGATAGGTATCTAGGAAATCATCCATTTCTTCCAGGTTCTCTAGCTTTGTGGCATATAATTGTTCATAGAAGCCTTGCCGGGATAGCCTGAGGGTATTTCTTCCTGAGCACGTGCTCTCTGGGTTGGAGAGAACTCGACCGGAGCCAACCTTGGCTGCTGCGTGGGAGAGGGGTCAGGAACTTATGCCGGGCTAGCTTCACAAGCACAAGACAGATGACCAGGGACTCATGGCTAAGCTGGGAACGCAGTTCAATCTTTATTGATGAGCGGGAATGCAGTGCAATCAATCTAATCTCTATTGATTAGAAAATCCTGTCCTTTATATCTCCTGAGGCGTGTCAGGTCAAAAGAGGAAGTACGTAGGATAGGGGGTGGGGAGAAGGAAAAAGAGCACGAATCAATGGGGATTAAACAGTGGAAAACAGTATGTGACTAGGAGGAGGGAAGAGTGGAAAAAGAGTGCAAACCAGTGGGGATTAAAGCAGTGTGAGTCTCCAACAAAACAATGATTATGTAAATAGACCACAGCGTCAAGCAATGCAGGGGAACCTGGCGTGACACGGATAGAAGCAGAAGCAGAACTAGCCAAAGGAGAAATGTGGACCAACAAAGCCTCACATGATATATTGAATTTTTGCAGTGTCTGTTGTGATATCTCCTCTTTCATTTAGTATCCAATTTACTTAGGTCTTGTCCCTTTTTTGTTTTGTGAGTCTGACTAAAGGTTTGTTGATTTTGTTCACTCTTTTGAAGAACCAACATTTACTTTTGTTGATCTTTTGTATGGTTTTCTTATTTTCAATGTTATTTATTTCTGCCCTAACTTTAATGATTTTAGTCCCGGTTGCTTTAGGGTTCTTTTGTTCTTCTTCTAGGTCTTTAGGATGTTCAATCAGGCTGATTATTTGTGCTTTTTCTTGTTTCCTAATGTGTGCTTGTATGGCTATGAACTTCCCTCTCAGTACTGCCTTAGCTGTGTCCAAATATTTTGATAGCTTCTGTCTTCATTTTCATTGAACTCTCGAAACATTTTGATTTCTTCCTTTATTTCCTCTTTGACCCAGTAGTTGTTAAGGAGTATATTGTTGAGCTTCCACATTTTTGGACTATTACTAATCTTCTGTTGATTGTTAAGTGTTAGTTTAATTCCACTATGGTCTGAGAAGATGCTTGGGATGATTTCAGTGCTCTTGAGTTTGCTGATGCTGTCTTTGTGGCCTAACATATGGTCTATCCTTGAGAATGACCCATGTGGACTTGAGTAGAACATGTATTCCAGTTTCTTGGGATGAATGACCTGAAAATGTCCAATAGTTTTACTTGATCTATCTACTAATTTAGTTCCCTTATGTCTTTATTGATTTTCTGCCTGGATGATATGTCAAGTTGAGAGAGTGGGGTGTTGACGTCCCCTACTATGACTGTGTTGCTGTTAATATATGGCTATAGCTCTTTCAGTAAACATTTGATGTATTTAGATGGCTTCTCACTGGGTGCATAGATGTTAATAATTGTTAATTCCTCTTGATTGACTGATCCTCTGAGCATTAAGTAGTGTCCATCCCTATCTTTTTTAATTTTATCTATTTTAAAGTCTATCATGTCAGATATGAGAATAGCTGTTCCTACCCTGTTTTGTGGGCCATTGGCCTATGATAGTTTTCCATCTTTTCACTTTGAGTATGTGTTTTTTTCTTGTTGAGTTAGGTGGGTTTCCTGTAGACAGTGTATTGTTGGGTTGTATTTTGTGATGCATCTTCCTACTCTGTCTTTTAATAGGTGAAGTCAGGCCGTTGACATTTATTGATAGCATAGATTGTAGATATTTTAACACCATTCTTGTATATTTTTAAGAGTGTACAGATATATGACAAATTTAAAGTGGTCTGACTGTTCATAGGAGACCTTTCAGAACTTCTTTCAGGGCAGGCTTGGTGATAGTTGATTCCTTCAACTGTTGCTTGTCTGAGAAGGTTTTTATGCCTCCATCTAGTCTGAATGACAGTCTAGCAGGATACAGTATTCTTGGTTGAAAGCCTTTCTCATTGAGCACTCCATAGATATCTTGCCATTCTCTCTGGCCTGCAGTGATTGTGTGGAAGAGTCTGCTGCTAATCTGCAGGTGACTCTGTTTTTCTCTAGTAGCCTTCAGGATCCTTTCTTTATCCTTATTCCTTTCCATACTAAATATGATGTGTCTTGGTGTCTTTAAGTCTGGGTTAACTCTGCTTGGGACCCTCTGGGCTTCTTGAATCTGTATGTCTTTGATGTTGTCTAGACTAGAGAAGTTTTCAGCTATTATGGCCTGAAGAATGCTTTCTTCTCTCCCTCTCTTTCTTCCTCTAGTAAGCCAATAATGCGTATATTGTTTCTTTTGAAGTCATCCCATAAGTCTCTGTTGTTCTTTTCAGTATCTCTTAATCTCTTTTTGAGATCTCTTACTTCTTTTTTAGTTATCTCTAATTTGTCCTCGATCTTGCTAATTTAGTCTTCAGCCTCATTGATTCTATTCTCTCTCCCCTCTAATGTTTTCTGGAGTTCATCTATTTTGTTACCCTGTTCTGATACTGTTTTAGCTTGTTCAGCTAGTTGTATTCTTAGCTCAGTTTTTTCAGCTTTCAGATCTCTAATAACCTTGAGATAATTAGTGTTTTCTTCCAGAGTCTCATTTGTTGTTTCTGCATTTCTTTTTTTTTTTTTATTGTTGTAGTTATTATTGTTGTTGTTGTTGTTGGATAGGACAGAGAGAAATGGAGAGAGGAGGGGAAGACAGAGAGGAGGAGAGAAAGATAGACCTGCAGACCTGCTTCACCGCCTGTGAAGCGACTCCCCTGCAGGTGGGGAGCCGGGATTCAAACTGGGATCCTTATGCCGGTCCTTGTGCTTTGCGCCACCTGCGCTTAACCCATTGCACTACAACCCGTCTCCCGTTTCTGCATTTCTGATGCCAATTCTTTCAAACTCTTTACTCACTCCTGTGATTATTTCCTTAACTAGTGTTTGAATGTTGACCTCATTATTTTGTGCTTCAACCTTTGGGGGGCTTTCAGCTGGACTCTTGTCCTGGTTTATTTCTCCAATATTTCTTCTTGTTGGTTTAACCATTTTATATATTATGCTATGAGGTCCCTCTCTCAGTACTTTTCAAATTACTGATCACTATTGAATGGATTGACTTGTGTCTATATAAGGTAATTATTGAATTCACAGTGGTGGAAGTTAACAGTTGTTTCAATAGGATTTTAATCCCTGAGTTGGAGTTCAGTGGCTTAAAAGTCTCTTTTGTTCTTTTTCTTCCCTGTAGGCTATGGGAGCCTGAGGGCTTTTAAACTATAAGTAGGCTTCTTAGCTTAATCACTGACTCCTGTCCAAGAGATAAGGCAGGGTGTAGCAGAGATAATCCAGTGGTTATGCAAAGAGACTTTCACAGCCCCATCGCTATGCCACCGAGGTATAGATCTTCTCCTGAGTTTCCTGGTTAGATCTCTGTCCCCTGGTGTCAGCACAGGGCTTCCCTGCCACTGTTCCAGACTCAGGGAAGTAGCAATGGAGATTCAGAGTTGCACTTTGTGAGTCCCAGTGAAGTTCTCTCCTCCCCTCAGCTGTCCCCTTTTTCGTGAAACAGACTGGAGGTGGTGCCTCAACTGAAAAACTGCTGGACTATTACCAGCCACCCAGTCTCTCCCTAGGCTCCTCTCTGTCCACCAGCCACATATGTTTGCACTCACTGATGATTTGGTGGGTTTCTGAAGTTGTTCTAGTCCTGTCCTGTTTCAGTCCCAGGTGGTCTCCTTTGGTATTCCTAGTTATCAGGGAAAGGGGAAAAGAGAAGAGAAACACATCTGCTGCTGCTTGTAGCCCTGCCTCCAGAAGTCTCTTGCCCTCTGACTCTTAAGTCATTTTCTTATTGATCAGTTTGATATCATTTGACTTCTCAGATTTTCAGATATGACAACTTTCTTCCTTCCTTTCTTGCCACCAGGGTTACTGCTGGGGTTCAGTGCCAGCAGCACACAAATATATTGCTCTCAGCAGCTATTTTTTCTTTTTCTTTTTTCATTTATTTATTTGTTTATTTATTTTTATAGGATAAAGAAGTTGAGAGGATAAAGAAAGATAAGGAAAGAGAAAGATAAGACACCTGAAGACCTGCTTCTCTGCTCAAAAAAGTGTGCACCCTGCAGGTGGGAAGTGGGGCTTGGACCCAGGTCCTTGTGCATGGTATTAAGTGTGCTCATCGGATGCAACACTGTCAGGCACTGTAGATCCTGACAACTTTCAAAAATACAGATCACATATTAAGAACTATATTTATAAGTAGGGTACCAAAGTAAAAACCCTGTGGTAAGGGGTAGACATGCAGCTTCCTGGGCCAGTGGGGGGAGGGAGTCACAGTCTTTTGGTGGCGGGTATGGTGTTTATGTACACTCCTAGCAAAATGTAGACATATAAATCACTAGTTAATTAATTTGAGAGGGGTAAAATTAATTGTATGTCTAAAAGTTTTTCAAAACACAAACTGAATCTTTTTAATATATAGGCTGTGTATTTGATAGGCGGACTCTCTCAAAAGCCTAGACCAAGTAGATCAGAAGCATCAAATAGCACAGCTATATACAAGATACTGGGTACTGTACAGCAAACCCTAACAAAAGGACTTTTCAAAGTTAACCCAATTACCAAATAATGTGATGATAACATTAACTATCGATTGTCTTTTTGAACCCTAAGACATCAGGAACCTCACATCTCCACTATAGAGCCCCTACTTCCCCCAGTCCTGGAACCCTTGGATAGGGCCCACTTTCCTGTATGCCTCTCCCAATCCATATCAAATAATATTGCATCCGCCAATCACAACCTAACCAATGCAACGATTGCCACCTCAACATGCTTTACCTCAGACTGTGTCCAGAGACTTCACGTGTGGAATGACAACCCTTCAGCTTCATTACTCGGGTGAGACCTTTCCTTTCATAGTATACTCTAATTCCATCTCAGGTGGTTCACTTTCTAACAAAGTCCCAAAACCTAGATATACACCAGTTTCTGTGAGAGAGAGCATATCTTCACATGTATCCATAAACTACTGCAAAATATATACCTGAAAGCAGAAGTACACTAGAGTTTGCAGTGAGTATCCCCCTAACATTTCCTCTCCACTATTCCACGCTTTGGGTCCATGATTGCTCAACAAATTGTTTGGCTTCCTATGTTAACTCTCTTTTCAGTCACCAGGTTCCAGATGCCATCAGGATGTTGGCCAGGCTTCCCTGGATTGAAGACCCCACCAATGTGTCCTGGAGCTCTGCTTCCCCAGAGACCCACCCTACTAGGGAAAGAGAGAAGCAGACTGGGAGTATGGACCGACCAGTTAACGCCCATGTTCAGCGAGGAAGCAATTACAGAAGGCAGACCTTCTACCTTCTGCAACCCACAATGACCCTGGGTCCATGCTCCCAGAGGGATGGAAAATGGGAAAGCTATCAGGGGAGGGGGTGCGATATGGAGATTTGGTGGTTGGAATTGTGTGGAGTTGTACCCCTCCTACCCTATCGTCTTGTTAATTAATCCTTTCTTAAATAAAAAAATTTAAAAAAGAACTATATTTATGGCTAAGAGAAAAGAATCATGAAAAGATATAAGACACAAATATACAGCATGTGCACTCTTGAGTATATCTATAAAAACCTTCCTTAAAAAGTATATAAAACAGGGGCTGGGTGATGGTGCACCTGGTTGAGCGCACATGTCACAGTGCAAAAGAATTGGGATTCAAGTCCTCAGTCCCCACCTGCAAGGGGAAAGCTTCACAAGTGGTGAAGCAGTGCAGTAGGTGTCTCTCTATCTCTCTCCCTCTCTATCTCCCCTCCTTTCAATTTCTGGCTGTTTCTATCAAATAAATAAAGATAATAAAAATATAAAGCATATAATAACCAAGTCAAACTCCCTTTGTCTTATCACCAATCCCACTCTCACTGCTCAAAAGGTTAATGAAGGATTTGCTTTCTATTTATATTGCTAACCTATCTCATAACTTGTAATAGGCACAATTAATACATCTGTGAAAAGGGATGTATATTGATCAGGGTAACTTAAGTAAGTTTAAAAACAAATTCTTTTCTTGCTTTTTCTTGTTGTTAGTAGGGTTCTCTTAAACCAGGTTGTCTGAGGTTACTAAAGGAAATAAATAAGATATGTTATTCTTAGAACAAAAGCAATAAATACAATTTCAGAGTAAAAATCAAATACTGCTGAATATGAGGAGGTTAAAGTTTAATGTTGAGAAGCAGAGATTACTTCTCATAAATTTTGACTTCTAAAAGGAAAAGGCTTGCCCTTTTATTTTGATCAAGAAGTAACTTTATCCCTGATACTATCCATGGGAGATCTATAATGTACTTGTGGTAGGAAAAAAAAAAGATATCTGAACAGCTAAGGATGCATGTAATATCATTAAACTAAAACTTTCAACACTGAAGTGTTTTTATTATTAACACCCTTTAAAATTTACTATAGTGACTAATTTGCTATCATCACTGGACAGAGATCATGTAGCATGATTTACACTACTACAAAATCTTAACTTACTTGGGCAACATAAATTTGATCATTTAATAATTTGGTGCTAAATCTTTTCTTTCAATGAAAGCAGAGTGATCATGGTTATTATTAATGCTATTTTTAGTTAGTTTTAAATCATGTCATTATGATAAAACATTCCACTTAATTTAATATTTCAACTCAAAATTAATTTTCAAAGTCCTTAATTCTAGTCAGTCTGCATAATTACAAGGCATTGTAGTACTCTTGCAATTGAATCTCAAGGGTGCATTTAACAATTAAGAATATTAAGTCAATATCTGATTTGGGCTTTGCAGCCTGATTTTTCAGAATTCCAATAAACAGTGTTCCCATTTAAAAATGTTTAAATATCATTCTTAAAGATAAACAACAGAAAAAGCCCATTTACATTTGATTCTGATTTTTAAAAGCTGCAAAACTTCAAGGTGTTATGTCATATAGTTTCCTGCCCTTTTAAAAGGAAAGTATATTTTTGAAAAATAAATAATTGCTAATATTACACATCTTATGCCATTCTTCACTTCACAACATTGGATAAACAGAAAGTTTAATTCTGACATTTTGTGGTTAGTGGTTCCTTCACAATGCTGACAGGTGTTAAAGCAACTTGCAACTTAAGACCACCATCTACTGGTTCTGTCCAAAGCTGCAAAAGCTATTGATGTAATAGCGAAATGATTCCAAATACATCCTACTAAAAATCCTCCCTTTCAGAGAAATGACTAAACTGGCCACTGCCTCTTAAGCAATACTTTAGTCTTCACTTTCACAGTTAGAAGCACTCACCATCCTTCAAGAAAATTCACTAACTAGAATCTGTCATTGCATGCTGTCATCTAGAGTGATGAATTGAAGGCTTCTTTCATACCCCAGTATCCTCTCCATTCCCCTCCTTCCCCAGAGACCTTTGCTTTAGTGCAATACATGATGCCCAAGTTTTACCTTGTGCTTTCACCTTCTGTCCTTGTTCCTTAAGTTCTACCTACATATGAGCAAGATCATCTAGTATAGGGATATCAGATTTTAACCATGCCACAGAAAAAGATACTCTATATATCCACAATTGTATCCAGGAACTAAATGTATACATCATTATCAAGGTCCCCTTTCTACTCAGTTATACTGTCTTCAATTACTTAAGACCCATGGGCTAACACTAAATCTGGTAGTACTCTACTGTGAGAAAAGGGACATGAAATTGTAACCTAGGGTTACAATATTCTCTGGAACATTTTAAATACTCTGAGTAGTAAATTTCAGTTAGACAGAAGCTGAGTTAAACTACCTATGTATCTTTATCTCAGCTCTACTTTTTTTCAACAAAATTTCTTTCATTTTTAAATTTGAAGACTGCATTAAATTTATAAAAAGGTTTGTTTGTTTTTTATACTATTCAGTTTACTCTGGAAAATGCAATTTATTGCTTTCCAAGTTCAAGTTATTTCATTCATTCACTCGTTCATTCATGCATTCATTCAACAAACATTACACATCTGCCCTTGGAGTCTCAAAAACATTTTTCTTCAATTATTAGGTCTCTCTTTATATTCCATTATCAAATCTCCCCTCTCTGTTGGATCATTCTCATTAGCATTCAAATAAACTTTAGATTTGTGCTTTAAAATATATCTCCTTTAGGAAAAAGGAAGGATACTCAGAAGCAGTAGTAGGTGTAGGTGTGACTTAGAAAGGAAGAGAAGGCAGAACCACAAGGGGGGAAATGGCAAATATATATTTATGAGAGTCAACCCACAGCTGTGACCTTGGGAGAACCACTGATGTTTCCAATGGAGGGAATGGGACATAGATTGATTAGAATGATGCGGTACTGCACTCCTGTCATCACACAGTTTTGTAAATCAATATGAAGTCACTAATAAAATTAAAAAAAAAAATACATGGCAAGGCCCACACCCTACCAGGTAAGCTAGCTCTCTAACTCTCCACTGATTTTTACTTTTTTATTTTTATTTTTCTCTAGTCAAGTTTTGCAGCTTATTTTCGACCAGAGCTTCACCACTCTGGGTTGACATTTTTAATAAACGGAAAGACAAAAAGGCAGAGAGAAACAGGGAAGGAGAGAGAGACAGAGGCAGAGGCAGAAAGAGATACCACAGCACCAAAGCTTCCTGCAATGTTTTGGGGCTGGGCTGCAACTCAGATCAAAGCAGGCATAATCTCTAAGTGAGCTACATTGCCAGCCCCAACCTTTTCTATTTAATTATATTTTCCTTAGGCTTCCAATCAGCAGTAAAAGATTAAAAATAACATTTGTTTTAATTAATTACACCAAGCCTTGGTTTCTCTTCTTTTCTTTTCTTTTTCCTTTTCTTCTTTAATATGGAAGAGAGAAATTGAGAGAGTGGGGGAGATAGAGAGAAAGGAAAACACCTGCTTCATTGCTCCACTGCTCATGAAGTTTGTCCCTGCAGGTGGGAATAAGGGCTTAAATTCAGATCCTTGTACATGGTAGCATATGCTCTCAACCTGGTGTGTGACCACTTGGTCCCTGCTTCAGTTTCTATAGTTCATATATAGGAAGATCAGAAACCATGCCTTCCATTCATGCAAGTAATTGAGCAAGATATGTAAAGATAATTAGGCACAGAAAGTACTTGTAGTCCCTTTGAATATCAAATATATTATCAAGGTATTTAAGTATTGATTTGATTAAGTTCTTCTCTTCCTATACTGTAAAGTTCTTAACCATAAAAAAAATAAACAAGCATTTGTTGATATCCAATAGCATGTGAGACCCACTGTGAATGTAGTTTGTTGCTAACAGCATATCCTTTTAAGTCCTAACTCACCTATGTCTAAGGTTCTTCTCATTTTTACTGAAACCTTTTCATTTTTCCTTTCCATTATTTTATAAAAAGTTTGAAGTCTTATTCAAGGTAAACTAGGGCCCTGATTTATTTTTAAAATTCTACTAATTGCACATCTGAATTTTAGGAAAACCCAGTATCATCATGCAATCATCTAACATAAATTTTAAATCAATGTCACTAGGTTCTATCCTTACTCATTTTCCAACTAGACATATGACAGAAAAGAGAAGCTGATTACATATCGATTGAATGAGTGAGCAAAAACATTCCATTACCCTAAGAAAACAGTGTCTAGTTGTATTGTTTTTAAATTGATACTCTTCTGGTAGAAAAATTATGTCAATTTCCCCCTTCCTTATGGCAGAATTGATTCAGATCCTTCATAACATTATTCTATAGTAATATAAAAAATTATTCCTCAGTGGTCTCCTTCAGGATACTATATACTGTAGTAACTGAATTCAGGGACAGAATTTGGCCTCTATTATTTATGAGAAAAAATAAAGTTAGTACTATATGTCGACTTGGCAATGTGTGTTCTGTGAAACTTAATGAGCATCATAAAGACAGTTCCCATAGGAATTTCTGAAAGGAGAAACTCTTAGAATATAACTGCTGAATAAACATATCAACAAAAACATATTTTTTCTACCATGCATGTAACTTTTTAGAGATTCACATTTATTATAAGTGATTAACATGTTTCTCAGTCTCTGGGAAACTAGAATAAAGTTCATTCACTGGAGAAGAAACAAAAAGGGAACTGTAATATTAGGTTTCTACTACATACTTGTCTGATTTTGTGAATACTATATTAAGTTGTGATCCGAGTAAGAAGAGTCATCTTGACTGTGTTGGTTAAGTCTGTGTCCAGAACCTAGTAGTAATGTCAAACTCATATCATAGGATATGTTCACTAAATATAATTAAGGTTCACTGGGTACTTATTATTCATCATGCCCTGTTCCAAGCACCTTCCATAGACTAATTCATTCAACTCCCTTGGCAATGCTATAGTGCAAATACTATAATCCATTTTTATAGGTGATAAAATGGAGGCTAGAAGAGATTCGACAACTTGCCCAAAGTCACACAGGACTGTGTGGCTCAACTCTGTAGCTCATGCTCAACTACTGTATTAAACATGCTCAATGAATAAATCAACAGGATTTCCTTTAGGAATTGGCTACTTTTTACATTGCTATAGCTTGAAGACCAATGTGAACGCGCCCCTTCCAAAGCCATAGTGCTTGCCTTCTGTTACACACATTGAAGCCATAAGTTTTCCCCTCTTGCTTTGTAAATCACAGGTAAATGCTCTTCTTCTGCACTTCACCTCTTGTTCTTCACAGCTCAGTACTAATCATCAGCTCATAATGCAGTGTAGAATTGCCAACACCATCCTGATGATGTAGTTATTTCCAATTGGCACTTGGGAGCAGTGAGGATAGGAGGCATTACTCATAGCCAAGAGTACAGATGTTTCTAATTGCTTTCCATTACCAAGAATAACAGCTGTTTACATCTATCAGCAAATAATTCACAAGAGCTCCAGACTATTAAGATAACACACCCCACCTGGTCACCATCACAAGTTGTCAAGGCCAAGACAGAGGCTGCCAGAATCCCCTTCTGCATCTCTGTTCATCAACTGACAGCATGTGTCACCTTCAGATATCCTTATGCTACCCCACAAGCCCTGGCTTCTTGGTGGCCTGACACATCAAATGGACATATGGATTCTTCATGGCTTTGCAGTAAATGTTTTATGGTTATCTTGCAGCCAAGGGCAGCTGATGGGGAGGAGCAAGGGACTTGCAAATAGTCTGATGAAAGAATTTCTGCACTTTTTTTTTTTTTTAACAGACAGGAAGAAGTGTTCTGCTTAAAGGAGTTTCACAGCTGCAGTGTGCTTAACTTTCTTTAATGCACCAACAAATTGCCTTGGGGGGATAGACACTAGTTCAACAGCATCTCAGAGACTAGATCACATGCTTGGACAGAGTTCCCCAAATGGACAGAAAATGTTAACAGTTCAGTGAACTTTATGATACAGTTTTATTTGCCACAAAAGAATATAAATATTACAACATGGCATAAATATTTGAAGTTAAAATCAATAGTATTTCCCTATCAATATAGCATCTATTCCTACCAGTTATTTTTTCAGTCTATTTTAAAGTGAACTGGGTAACTGACCTCTTATTATTTTTTCCTATAAAGGTAATTCCAGAGTCTAATATAACTTTCTTCTTCTTTTTATTTTGTATTTTTTTTACCAGAACACTGTTCAACTCTGGCTTGTGGTGGTGAGGGGAACTGAACTTGGGTCTATGTAGCCACAGGCATGAGAGTCTCCTTGCATAACCCCCACCCTAACTTTCTCTTTTCCTGTCTCAGTTGTATTTATCTAAATTGGCTTTCCACACACACAAACCCATATTTTTCTTTTTAATTTATTTAATATTTGGCTTATACTACTATAATATTTTAGTACAGTCACACACACACACATTTATACATCTCATCATACCTACCGGCAAAGTTCTTGCACCATTACATCAAATGAAAATACCCCCCTAGTCCCCCTATACTGCAGTTATGATAACCAGAATAGTTTGCAAAGAGTTTAAGAGTCAATCTAATTATTACATTTTTGTAAGTTTATTTTACTTATATATTTTGTACATACGACTGAAGCCATTTTGTAATTTTTTTTTACTTCATTACTTATTTTACTTAGCATCATCACCAAAATCCATCAATTTTGTCCTGAGTAACAATGTCATCTTTTTTTAAAGAGTGAGTAGTATTCTGCTGAGTATATGTCCCATAACTCCTTTATCTAGTCATTGGTGATGGATATTTAGGTTGATTATACAGTCATAATTTGGCTACTGGTTGTTGCAGCTATGGAGCACACAGGGGTATATATGTCCCTTAATACTTTTATTTCCATGGAGTTTTTACCATTTTAAAATATTTAAACTTACTTAAACTTCATGAGTATTTATAATAATAAATAATAAATGAGTATTTATAAAACTACATCATATATAAATTTTCCCTATATTTCATGGTGGTTTATCTCCATGGTGCCCACTATCAATTAATTAACTTAAACTTAATGTGTCATTTCTCATGGAAAGATGAAATGTGTGGTGCTGTTTGAATCTGGGCTGGCCTCTGATTTGGCCAGTGTTATATGCCAGAAGTGATACTTTGTCAGTGTTGTTGAGGTGGTCTGGTGTCGGGCTGCACCACGGAGAAGAGAGCGGACGTCCAGAGCAAAGGGGTACACAAATCTTTATTATAGGATGGGGGGGGTTGGTTCGGACCACGTGGAGCCAGCCGGCAATGGCCGACCACAGGGGGAGAGCAGGGAGCGAGACCTCAGAGAGGGAGAGCTGAGAGCCCAGAGAGAGGGGGGGTGAGGGGGCTTTTTATAGGGCGACAACCAGGGGTGACGTGTAGGGCCAGGACTGGTTGAAGGGGGCAATGCTAGGGTTTCGCGCGGCGTAGTAAAACCTGGGGGCGGAGACTGCATCAGAATAACTCCTCAGCAACATGCCAGTGATACTGAGCCTAATAATTCTTCTTTCTTCTTCTCCTTCTCCTCCTCCTCCTCCTTCTTCTTGTGATTTAATGTTGATTTACAAAATTATAAGAGAGGCATAATTCCACACCTTTGCTACCACCAGAGTTCTGTGTCCCCATTCCCACCATGGAAACTTCATTAGTTCTCCCAAGATCACAGCTATGGTTGACTATTGTTACTATAACTATCTACATATATCTATATATACCTACATATATATATATATGCCCCTTTTTTCTGTGGTCTTGATTTCTCTACCTTTCTAAGTCACACCTACTATTTCTGAGTGTACTCGCCTACCACCACCACCACCCCACCACCACCTGAGCCTTTTTTTTTTTCCTCCTCTCTCTCCAGGTCCTGATGGAATTGGAGTTCAGAGTCCTCTGGTCACCTCCCCCTAACATTTACTCCTCTGGGAGTATGTACCAAAATTCTTTATAGAGTGCAGAAGGTAGAAAGTATGGCTTCTATAATTACTTCTCTGCTGGACATGGGCATTGGCAGGGTAATACAAAACCCCAGCTTGTTTCTATCTTTCCCTAGTTGGGTAGGTGAAGTTCTGGGACACACTGATGAGGTCATTTGCCCAGAGAGTTCAGGATGATATCATAGTAGCATCTGTAACTTGATAGCTGAAATATAGTAAGAAAAAAAATCAGGACAAAATGTTTAATGAACAGGACCCAAAAAATAGGGATAGAGCAGATGGGAATAGAGACTATAGGGTGGATAGAAGCTAGTAAGTCAGCTTCTTCCAACATGAAGACAGCCAAATCTCATCTGCTTTATTCTTACCTTTATGTTCCTGATTATCAAACAAATTGTTTTGCTTTATATCTTAATACTTTACAGCCACCAAATTGCAGATGCTACCATGTTGCCAACCTGACTTCCCTGGGCAGACAACATCACCAGTGTGTCCTGGAATGTCTCCTCCCCAGATCCTTACCCCACTAGGGAAAGATACAAATAGGCTGGGGGTATGGACTGACTTGTCATGCCCATGTTCAGTGAAGAAGGAATTACAGAAGTCAGACCTTCTACCTTCCACCTTGCACTCCCCATAAAGATCTTTAGTCCATATTCCCAGAGGGATAAAGGCTAAGGAATCTTCCAATGGAAGGGATGAATACTGATTCCTAGTGGTAGGAATTGTATGAAATTGTACCCTCTTATCCCACAGTCCTGTGGGTGATTATTAGATAACTACTACTACTAATAATAATAATAATAATAAAAGAAATAAAGGATAAAAAGATTGGGCCTAGGACATGACTCAGCAGTATCATGCATGCATATAGCCCTAAGTTTATTCCTGAAACCACATCAAAACTTACATATAGGGAAGCAATTACAGAAGCCAGACCTTCCACCTTCTGCAACCCACAATGATGACCCTGGGTCCATGCTCCCAGAGGGATAGAGAATGGGAAAGCTATCAGGGGAGGGAATAGGATATGGAGATTGGGTGGTGGGAATTGTGTGGAATTGTACCCCTCCTACCCTATGGTATTGTTAATTTATCCTTTCTTAAATAAAAAATAAATTTAAAAAAACTTACATAAAAACAAATCCTCAGCCTTCTAACAGAAATTACATAATAGGGAGTCAGGCTGTAGCACAGCAGGTTAAGCACAGGTGACACAAAGCACAAGGATTGGCGTAAGGATCCTAGTTCGAGCCCTGGCTCTCCACCTGCAGGGGAGTCGCTTCACAAGTGGTGAAGGTCAGAAGGTGTCTATCTTTCTCTCCCCCTCTCTGTCTTCCCCCTCCTCTTTCCATTTCTCTCTGTCTAATCTAACAACAACAACAACAATAATAACTACAACAATAAAGCTATAAGGGCAACAAAAGGGAATAAATAAATAAAATAAATATTTAAAAAAGGTCTTATTATTAAAAAAGAAAGTAACTTATATATAAAACTATAATTTTATCAGAGGAATACCAGGATCTTTGTTCTTTTCATCCTAATAGAATACCTTTGATATTCCTGATTTGTTGCAAAGTGAAGCAAAGTTGGTTTATTATGATGCTTGTTATTTATTCTTCTAAGAAAGACTAGAGCATAGCTCTACAATTTTATGTGGGGATCAAGTTATATGTTCTATTGCTGAGCAACCTCCCTGGCCCAGTTTATGTTATTTAAATTATAAATTTAATTCTGATTTGCTTATCCTATTATAAAAGGTACCTTTTAGAATGGTCTCATAGGGTTAGTACGTTAAATCTTTATTTTCATATGCATTACTGTGCTGTATAATAGAAAGTACATTTTGGATCTGTACCACTGGGGTGGAGTCAAGATGACGACTTGGAGGCAGCTGCTGGCATGAGCTCCAACAAACAGCAGCTTGTGACTTAGGATTCTCTGGATAGGGTAGGATACTGGGCCATCAGCAGGTGGGTGAATAAGGAGTCTTAAGTGTGACACCAAGGAGGAGAAATATAGCTCACTCGTGGGTTAGATTATAGAGGCCAGGAGGAAAAAGAAAGTAAATCTTCTGATTATTTCTGAAGCTCACCCCTCCCCCCAGTCCAGAACCAGCCCCCAGGGATTGGACAGCTGATACTAGCAGGCTCCCTGCCAAGCTATTTTCTTTACCAAGATTCCTGACTCACCAGGAGTGTCATTTCAATCAGTTTCCCTTTTGGTTTCCTTCTCTCTCTTTTTTTTTAAGTGGCTGGAGCTCTATATGAGTGACAAAATATCTGATCAATCAGAGCCATACGCCTGCTTAGAAAAGACTACCTGGAGCTTTTTGGGGTTTTTTTTTTTTACATATATATTTCTTACTGTCTTTGCTCAGGCTGGCTGCATCCAATCAGGAGTGGCACAAGCTGCAGGCTAACTATTAGGGTTTTTTACTCTTTTCTATTTTATTATTACTATTATATATACACGTGTCCCTTATCCCCCCTCCTTCATCAGGTAGACCAAAATTAACTGTTGTTGTTTTTTCCATTGCTAGCTGACTGTGTGTCCTATACATTGTGAGAGGAGCTTGTTTCACTCTATCTCTTCCCTCCACTCTCCTTTTTCCCTCCTTCTAGCTAATTTAAAAAAAAAAAGCTTTACTTTCACTGTTCTTTTTTTTTTTCTTGTTCTTGTCTTCTTTTCTTCTTCCTCCTTCTTTTGCTTTCTGAATTCACAGATGCTCTTTTGTAAATTATTTTGGGAAAGAAATCTGACTCAGAGTTGACTCCGTCTGTGTCTCTCTGCCCTAATTACCTTTCTCCCCTTGCTATCTCTAGAATTTACAGTGGACAGTAGATTTGCATAATTGTCTATACTTGCTTTCCCTTTTTTCCTTTCTCTTTCTTTTTCATTTGTATTTGGCTGCTAATTTTCTTCGACTGGAGGCATTGTTTGGCTAACTGGTATTGGTTGAACTGCATCAATCCTTGCTTCAGTTACTATTGTAATTTTTGAGGTTGGTGACTGCATTTGTCATAAAGGTACTTAGTAGTGTGGCTTTTACTCAAAACACAACAACTGAAGAACGACAGAAAAGAAAAATAAAAAACTCAACAATAAAGAGAAAATGGTTAAATCAAGAGCAAATAAAACTGCTACCACAATGAATTAAGACAGGAGCCCAGAAGAAACTCCAAGTCAGTCAGAAGTAACCACAGATAAGAAAAGTATGCAAGCAATAATAAACCTAATAATCACATAAATGAAGACAACTATGGAGGAAAGGGCTATCAGAATTAGGGAAACAACAGATGAGACCCTCAAGGAAAACACAAGCTACCTCGAGGTAATTAGAGAACTGAAATCTGAACTAGCTGAACTAAAAGGTCAATTAGCAAAACAAGTTAATACTATAACTGAACTGAAGAAAGAAGCTGAGGGAAGGGAAAGCAGGCTAACAGAAGTAGAAAACAGAAATAGCCAGACAGAGAGGACGAGCTAGAGAAAACAAAGAAAGAGGTAAAAGAGCTCAAAAAGAGATTGAGAGACACTTAAAACAATAGCAGAGACATATGGGATGATCTCAAAAGAAGTAACATTCATATAATTGGCCTGCCAGAGGAAGAAAGAGAGGAAAGGGAAGTAAACATTCCAGAGGAAATAATAGAAGAAAACTTCTCAGACCTAAACAATAGAAAGGACATTAAGATTCAAGAGGTCCAGAGAGAACCAAACCCAGATCAAACCCAGAATCAACCCAGATCTAAAGACACATCAAATACCAAGGCACATTATAGTTACAATGAAAAGAAGTAAGGATAAAGAAAGTATCCTAAAGACTGCAAGAGAAAAACAAAAACTCAATACAAGGGAAAACCCATAAGACTATCAGCAGACTTCTCCACTCAAACTCTAAAAGCCAGAAGAGAATGGCAAGATATCTATCAAGCCCCGAATGAAAAAGGGTTTCAACCAAGGATAATATATCCTGCTAGACTTTCATTCAAACAAAAGGGAGGGATTAAAACCATCTCAGATAGACAACAGTAAAAGGAGGCAACCATCACCAAGCCTGCCCTGAAAGAGGTTCTAAAAGACCTCTTATAAAAAGAACATCACTATAATACTTGCAATATACCAGAGCAAATAAAAAATTGTTGAATAATGGCACTACAATACATTAAATCCATAACATCAATAAATGTCAGTGGCCTAAACTCACCCATAAAAAGGCACAAAATGGGAGGATGGATCAGAAAACATAACCCAACCATATGCTGCTTGCAAGAATCCCATCTGACCCAAAAAGATAAACAACAGACTTATAGTAAAAGGATGGAAAATTATCCTACAGGCTAATGTACCACAAAAAAGGAAGAAACAGCCATTCTCATCTCTGACACAATAGATTTTTAAATTAAATAAAGTAACAAAAGATAAGCAAAGCCATTACATAATAATGGCTTTGCTTATCTTTTGTTACTTTATTTAATAAATAGAAGATCAATCAGCCAAGAATACTTAACAATTATTAACATCTATGAGCCCAATGGGGGACTATCTAAATACATCAAACACCTACTGAAAGAACTACAAAAATACATCAATAGTAATACAATAATAGTGGGAGACTTTAACACCCCACTCTCACACTTAGATCAACAAAGCAGAGAAACAACAAAGAAACAAGAGAATTAAATGAAGAGATGGACAGACTAGACCTTCTGGAAATTTTCAGAGTTTTCCACTCCAAAAAACTGGAATATACATTCTTTTCAAATCCACACAGCACATAGGATAGACCACATGTTAGGCCACAAAGACAGGATCAACAAATTCAAGAGCATTGAATTCATCCCAAGTAGCTTCTCAGATCACAGTGGAGTATAGCTAACATTTAACAAATAACAGAACATTACTAAAAGACACAGAATTTGAAAACTAAACAACATGCTGCTTAAGAACTGCTGGGTCAGAGAGATACTCAAGCAAGAAATTCAAATGTTCCTGGAAACAAATGAAAATGAAGACACAAGTTATCAACATATTTGGGACACAGTATTGAGAGGGAAACTCACAGGCATACAATCACATATTAAATAACAAGAAAAAAAGCTCAAATAAATGATCTTACTGCACACCTAAAGGAACATAGAGGAAGAGGAACAAAGGAACCCTAGAGCAACAAGAAGGACAGAAATCACCAAAATTAGAGCAGAAATAAACAATATCGAAAATAAGAGAACCATACAAAATATCAATGACGCAATGAAGCCAAATGCCAAATGTTGGTCCTTTGAAAAATTAAACAAGATTGACAAAACCCTAGCCAGACTCACTAAAAAAAAAAATGAGAACACTCAAATTAATAGAATCATAAACAATAGAGGAGATATCAGAACTGACACCACAGAAATCCAGAAAATCTTGCAAAACTTCTATGAAGAACTATACACCACCAAGCTATAAAATCTGGAGGAAATGGAAGAATTCCTAGAAACATGTGCCCTTCCAAAACTGAACCAAGAAGAATTACAAAACCTACATGCACCAATCACAGACAAAGAAATAGAAACAGTTATTAAGAATCTCCCCAACAACAAAAGTCCTGGAGCAGATGGCTTCACAAATGAATTCTACAAATCCTTCAGGAAACAGTTAATACCCATACTACTAAACCTTTTCCACAAGATCGAAGAAACAGGGACACTCTCTTCCACCTTCTATGAAGCCAACATCACCCTGATACCAAAAGCAGATAGGGACATAACAAAAAAGGAAAACTACAGACCAATATCTCTGATGAACATAGATGCCAAAATATTAAACAAGATCTTGGCCAAATGGATACAACAGTATATCAAAAAGATTGTTCATCACAACCAAGTGGGATTTATCCCAGGAATGCAAGGCTGGTTCAACATCTGTAAGTCAATCAATGTCATTCAACGTCATTTTCTTTTCATAAAGCAAAGCCAAAAATCACATGATTATCTCAATAGATGCAGATAAAACCTTTGACAAAATCCAACACCCATTCATAATCATACATCTACAAAAAATGAGGATAGATTAGAAATTCCTCAAGATAGTGGAATCCATATATAGCAAACCTACAGCCAATATCATACTCAATGGACAGAAGCTGAAGGCATTCCCCCTCAGATCGGAGACTAGACAGGGCTGTCCACTGTCACCATTACTCTTCAACATAGTATTGGAAGTTCTTACCATAGCAATCAGGTAAGAGAAAGAAATCAAAGGTATACACATTGGAAGGGAAGAAGTCAAGCTCTTACTCTTTGCAAATGATATGATAGTATACATAGAAAAACCAAAAGAATCCAGCAGAAAACTACTGGAAATTATTAGGCAATATAGCAAGGTGTCAGCTACAAAATCAATATACAAAAATCAGTGGCATTTCTCTATGCAAACACTAAAACTGAAGAAAAAGACATCCAGAAATCACTCCCATTCACTGTTGCAGCAAAATCAATAAAATACCTAGGAATAAAGCTGACCAAAGAAGTGAAAGACATGTATACTGAAAACTATGAGTCACTATTCAAGGAAATAGAAACTGATACCAAGAAATGGAAAGGCATCCTATGCTCATGGATTGGAAGAACAAATATCATCAAAATGAATATGTCCCCAGAGCCAGATACAAATTTAATGTGATACCCATCAAACTTCCACCAAGCTCACTTAAAAGAATAGAACAAACACTACAATCATTTATCTGGAACCAGAAAACACCTAGAATTGCCAAAACTATCCTGAGGAAAAGAAACAGAAAAGGAAGCATCGCACTCTCAGATCTCAAACCATAATATAAGGCCATCATAATCAAAACAGCCTGGTACTGGAAAAAAAAATAGGCACACAGACCAATGGAACAGAATTAAAACCCAGAACTACAGCCACACACCTATGGATATCTAATCTTTGATAAGGGGGCCCAAAGTATTAAATGGAAGAAGGAGGCTCTCTTCAATAAATGGTGCTGGAAAAACTGAGTTGAAACATGCAGAAGAATGAAACTGAACCACCTTATCTCACCAAAAACAAAAATCAACTCCAATGGAACAAGGACCTGGATGTTAGACCAGAAACTATCAAATACTTAGAGGAAAACATTGGTGGAACACTTTCCCACCTAAACCTCAAGGACATCTTTGATGAAACAACCCCAACTGCAAGGAAGACTACAGCAGAAACAAACCAATCAGACTACATCAAATTGAAAAGCTTCTGCACAGCCAAAGAAACTATCACACAAACAAACAGAGCCTTCACAGAATGGGAGAAGATCTTCACATGCCATACATCAGATAAGAGACTAATAACTAAAATATACAAAAAGCTCAGCAAACCTAGCAACAAGAAAGCAAATGACCCCATCCAAATATGGGCAGAGGATATGAACATTCACTACAGAAGAAATCCAAAAGGTTTAACAAATACATGAAAAATTGCTCCAGGTCGCTGATTGTCAGAGAAATGCAAATAAAAACAACATTGAGATACCACCTCACTCCTGTGAGAATGGCATACATCAAAAAGTACAGCAGCAACAAATGCTGGAGAGGCTATGGGGACAATCAGAGCCCTTCTGCACTGCTGGTGGGAATTTAAATTGGTCCAGCCTCTGTGGAGAGCAGTCTGGAGAACTCTCAGAAGGCTAGACATGGACCTTCCATATGACCCAGTAAGTCCTCTCTCAAAGACTCCATAACACCCAACCAAAAAGATATGTGTACACCTATGTTCATAGCAGCACAATTCGTAATAGCTAAAACCAGGTATCCAACAACGAGTGGCTGAGAAAGCTGTGGTATATATACACGATGGAATACTACGTAAGCTATTAAGAACAATGAACTCACCTTCTCTGACCCATCTTGGATGGAGCTAGAAGGAATTATGTTAAGTGAGCTAAGTCAGAAAGATAAAGAAAAGTATGGGATGATCCCACTCATAAACAGAAGTTGAGAAAGAATAACAGAAAGGGAAACTCAAAGCAAGATCTGACTAAATTCGGAGTAGGGCACCAAATTAGAACCTTGGGTTTAGGGTGAGGGTGGATGTTCAGCTTCATGGGACAGGGGTGTGGGGGATGGAATGGGACACAGTCTTTTGGTGATGGGAATGGTGTTTATGTACACTCCTATTAATTTATAGTTATATAAATCACTATTTAGGTAATATGAGAGGGGAAAAACTGATTGAATGTCTCAAACTTTTTAAAGCACAGACTGAGTCTTCTTAATACATAGACTGAGAACTTGATATGTTGACTCTCTTAAAAGCTTAGTCCAGGGAGAATAGAAGCAACTGGTGGGAAGCTATATACAAATAATGTCAAAGGACATAAAATATGGTGATGTTGTGTATGATACAGCAAATCCTGACAAATGGATTTTTCAAAGTTAACCCAATTGCCAAATAATGTGATTATAGCAATAACTATCTATTGTTTTCTTAAACCCTAAGACAGCAGGAACCTCCAGCTTCCACTATAGAGCCTATATTTCCCCCAGTCCTGGAACCTCTGGAAGGGGGTTTACTTTCCTGCATGCTGCTCTCAAGTCATACCAAATGATATTGCATCCGCTGATCCCAACCTAGTCAATGCATTCTTCACTTGCTGATCCCACCTCAGCATGCTTCACTTTACTGTGCACAACACTTTCACCTCATTACTTGGGTGAAAGCTTTCCTTTCATGGTATTCTCTAATCCCATTCCAGGAGATTCACTTCCTAACAAAGTCCCAAAACCTAGATATAGACCAAATCCCGTAATATAGAGCATCTGTTCACATGTATCATAAATTAGGGCAAAATATATACCTGAAAGCAAAAATACACAGTAGTCTGTAGTGAGTCAGGATCAAGTTCATAATGAAATAGTGTCTACTTAAGAATTAGATACCCTCCTCACCTACTTCCTATTACAGTTCTCTCACTCACTCAGATGCTAACCTCATGAAAGCAAGGACTGCAAAAGCTGAATAAGGGCAAGAGACAGGCATACTTTAACGATGACTCTTTAGTCACTATCAGGCCATTCCACCAGCTGGAGCCCTAATCAGGGAGTCCTGAGAGTCCTAAACAAACTTGATTGGCCTAGACCTATAATAAATCCCTCTCTCCATTGTTACCGGTCATTTCTATAAGGAACAACAAAACAGACCCCTTTGTGGTCCCCCATAGGACCTTATCCTCAACTTGGATCAACAACGGTAGAGAATGTTCCATGCTCCAAAGGGAAGTTGGACAACATACTCTATGCTACACCTGAGGAAGATGTAGCATATGTTGATATTGGGGCAGCCTGGAATGTTCCTACTTATGACCACAGAATGTGAGCTCAGATCTACAGGGTTGCAGAGGTCACATAGGCTCCTAATCTGATTATGGGCCCCAGATCACATCAAACTGATGGGTTTTACAGTCAACGATATTTATACCCCTTCCCCATATGAGGGAGCTACTCTCTTCCCTGATCCAGCTTTCTGATCCTTTTTCCAGCCATGACATCATCTCCCCAGACAATAACTTGGATCCACCTGCATCTCAGATTTCAGGCTCAGGAGAGAAAAGAAAAAGGAAAACAAAAACAAAACAAAACAAAACAAAAAACTAGTATAGTCACAGGCCCTTTGGAATTTAACTAAAATATGCCTACTAGCTATCTACAAAATGGAGGACCCTCCCCCCAACTCTTCATCTGCACTATTCCAGCCTTTAAATTTGTTTGGCTTTGTATGTTAACTCTCTTGTCAACCACCAGGTTCCAGATACTAGCATGATGACAATCAGACTTCCCTGGACAGACAACCCCACCAACGTGTCCTGGAGCTTTGCTTCCCCAGAGCCCTTCTCCACTAGAGAAAGAGAGAGGCAGGCTGGGAGTATGGATCAACCTGTCAATGCCCATGTTCAGTAGGGAAGTAATTACAGATGCCAGATCTTCAAACTTCTGCAACCCACAATGACCTTGGGTCCATATTCCCAGAAGGTTAAAAATAGGAAAGCTATCAGGGGAGGATATGGAATACAGAGTTCTGGTGGTGAGAATTGTGCAAAGTTTTACCCCTCTTATCCTGTGATTTAGCCAATATTTTCTTTGTATAAAAAATTAATAAAAATAAAGAAAGTGCATTTTTCTTAGAAAAATGGGGGGTATCACACCAGTGCAAAGGACTTTGGAGGAGAGCACAAAGTGAAAGATGTACTGAACATGGTGTATTGTTCCAAAGCAAAGCATTCTGGAAAGAGAGGGAAAAAGTAGGAAGAAAACCCTGGGGAGCCTGTTATATAATGAAATTGTATGCATATGTCAATGATTGCACTATAAAGCACTAACCCCCTCAATAAAAAAAATAAAAACAGAGAGTCAGGAGGTAGTGCAGTGGGTTAAGCACAGGTGGTACAAAGCACAAGGACCTGTATAAGGATCTGGGTTCAAGCTCCCAGTTCCTTCCACCTGCAGGGGAGTCACTTCACAAGTGGTGAAGCATGTCTGCAGATGTCTATCTTTCTCTCCCTCTCTCTGTCTTCCCCTCTTCTCTCCATTTCTCTCTGTCATATCCAGCAACGACATCAATAATAACTACAACAATAAAACAAGGACAACAGAAGGGAACAAATATTAATAAATAAATAAATATTATAAAAATATAAGCTACAAAGTTTATTTTAGGTATGTTCCTAGGGGCCCCTGACTATGGTAATTTTTATTGGAGCTTGATAGCTAACATGGTGGTGGACTAAAAATATTTTCTGGGAAGATGGTGCCAGAACTGAGAATAGGAATAGAAAACTGGATCAAAGCAGAGAGTAGCCCCCAAAACTTGAAGAAATTATATAAATACAATGAATTATTTACCATGTCAATCTGACCTGCCCATATATATTCATATTTAGCATAGGAACCTGTGTAACCTCTGAGTCCTTGTCAGTCTGTCTTCACAGTCCATGGTGACAGCTAGGAACATTCTAGGCGGCACTCATTTCAGGACCAGTTTTCCTCAAGTGTCAGAGGCTCCCTTTGAAGAATGTGGCAGTCTTTACCATACCATTCACAGTGAGGGTACGGTACCAAAGAAGACCACAGAGGGTTTATAATGTTTTTTGATGCAAGTGACCAGTGATGGTAGAGGGAGGGATCTATTAGAGGTCTAGGAATCCAAGGTTTCCTTGACTAGACTTCTGGGCCTAACTCTTTTTGTTTTTTTATATTTTATTGGGGATTATTTTTTTACAGTATAGTCTTTAGCATGTAAGCACAGCCTCTCATCTCCCCTTAATTGGTGTATATGGTCAACTAGTTTTTTACAAGAGTGCCCAAAACATCAAATGGAAAAAAGCAGAGCCTATTCAGCAAATAGTGTTGGAAAGGCTAGGTTGAAACATAAAGGAGAATGAAACTAGCCCACGCAATTTGATCATATACAAATGTTAATTCCAAATGGATCAAAGATTTAGAAATTAGACTAGAAAGTATCAAATACTTAGAAGAAAACATAGGCAGAACTCTCTTCCATATAAGTTTTTACAACCTCTTCACTGATTTTAATCCAATGGCAAGGAAAACAAAACAAATATATATATACCAGTAGGATTACTTCAAACTGAAAAATTTCTGGACCTAATTCTTAAAAGAAGACAGTGGTTTCTGCTTCACATTCTTTGAAACTCTAGCTCTGAAGGGAGGCAAGAAGCAAGTAAAATCCCCACTATAATGAGCTTTCCACACATGAAGAAGCCCATCTCACTATGTGAAAGGGATGTATGGAAGAAAATTGATAATAGCCTTCCCTCAGCCATTCCAGCCCAAATGTAGATCATGTAAAGAAATAAGTCTTCTTAGGTATCCTAGAACCCCAGATATCCCAACCATCTCTAGTTACTGAAGCCATGCTACCTGAGGCTCAGAATGTCATGGAGTGGGCACAGACTGCCCTTGAATCACTGACCTTTAGAGTTATGAACATAATAAATGGTTTTGTTTCATGTTATATAACAACAGGCAACTGCAGTTGATCCCACATCACTTTATATTTTCTCAATTACTTCACTAGGCTTATGCCACAACCTAGTTAACACAACCTGGAAAGAAAATATCCCTTTGAAGTAAAATTCATACAGTAAGTAACACTATGGTTTCTAGTCTAAAGAAAATAAATAAATAAATAAATAAATAAATAGGAGTGGGGTTGGGCGGTAGCACAGTGTGTTAAATGCACATGGTGCAAAGCACATGGACAGGCATTAGGATACCCGTTCCAGCCCCTGGTTCCCCACCTGCAGAGGGATCCCCTCACTGCAGGGGTGAAGCAGGTCTGCAGATGTCTATCTTTCTCTCTTCCTCTCTGTCTTCCCCTCCGCCTTTCTCAATTTCTCTCTATCCTACCCCCAAAAACCCAGCAATCACAATAATAACCAGGGCAACAAAAATGGGGGGGGAATAGCCTCCAGGAGCAGTGAATTCATAGTGCAGGCATAATCCAGTCACAATCCCGGAGGCAAAGAAATGTAAATAAATAAATAAACAAACAAACAAATAAGTAGAAAAGAATGGCAAGTGCTCCAATGCACCTTAATGTTGTTTCCCTCCACTATTGACGAAGGTTTTACCACACCACTTAGTCCACATAATAAATGATTATACATATTGGGTTTGTGCTACTAAACCAGAAATCCATTAAAATCATTTTTATCCTCTCTCTCTTTGTATATATATATCTTGAGTGAATTAGTTAGTGTAAAAGTTAGTGTAAAAGCATGTCCTTCCTGCAAAATTGTTCTTTTAGTAAAATTCTAACAAAATGTCTTTCCAGCACATCAATTTAACAACTATTGATAAGTTTTGAACACTGAAGTGCTACTACTATTAATAAAGATGCTGCCTTTATAAAAACAACCTCATTTGTACATATAGCATACTTTAAGAGTCTGTATTAAAATTATTTAGAAATTATTTATTATATTTAGAACTGCTAGTAAGGAACAGTTATAATGCACACTAACAAATAGATGGCATACTTTCAGTTACTTCACATCTGCATAGTGGCGGTGAAGTGAACATGAATAGAATATAGATAAACTGTACTCAAGCCCATCATTCCAGTCTCCCTACCACATCCCTCTACCTAATTTTTAGAAGACTGGAATAATATTGCTTCTTCACTTTCATTTCTAAGATTTAATACCTATTAGAAGAGTCTTCCTGTATTATACTTACAGTAACTATCTCACACACAGGGTTAACTCAATTTACACAGTCTAATTCTTTTTTCACAGCATTTTTGAATGAATTTGGGTAGTTCAACATGACTTACATAAAACTGCTTTTTATTTCAGTAAAATTTATAATTAGAAAACATATAGCTACTTCTTTCTTAATAAAAGCTTGCTAAAACCAGTATTAACTCACCCTCTAAGTTGAAAAGAAATATTTCCTCTAATTATAATCAATTATTTAGCAATGACATGTTTTCTTAAACTATCAAGAAATCACACCATTTAATGTGAAAAAGAAAACAAATGTTTTATGTTCCTCTTCACAAAGAGTTAGAAGTGCATTGTGTATTACTAATTAACATAACGAGTTAGAGGAATATATTATTTTTATGCACATTTAAGTTACTATATTTAGAGATCTTCCAACTAAAGAAGTTCAAGATACAAAGCTACATGAATTATACACATACATATGTTATAAATATACCACACATATACATTTTAAAATTTTTATTAGTGATTTAATATTAATTTACAAATTTATGAGCTAACAGGGGTATAATTCCACACTGTCCCCACCACCAAAGTTCTGTGTCCCCATTCTCTCCATTGAAAACTGCAGTAGTTTTCTCAATGTCACAGATATGGGTTGACTATTTTTGAAATGACTGAAGACTGAAGATGTTTCAGAAACAACACAAAGCTTTCTCTGAACTTTTCATTCAGATTGAACAACACAGCAGATTTTGAAAATTCCCCTTTACATTTTCCATATGAAACATTAGAAGAGAAGTAGATTCTTAATAAGCATGACAAAGTTGCACTCACACTTGTCTTGAAGGGCTGCAGGAAGACAGCTAATTATTAATTAGATTGCAAGTAGAGTGATGCTAATATAGTACTGGTGAACATACTTGTTTCCAGGCTGGCATGATATGGCATGCAAGTTGGCATGCAGTGTTAGATGAACATATGGCTGGCAGAAGCTGCTGTTTCCTCTTAGGAAACAGCAACGGAAACGTCAGCTCCCTCAGCATTGAAGACACACACCCTAAAACCTCTTCAGTGCTGCTGAGGTCTTAGTGCACATGCCATTTCCCCGTCACTATGGTGGAGAAGTCAACTCTTCCTGTGGTGTCATGGCAGAATCCTACAAACCCTAAGTCTTGACAAGGAGGACACGGACCCTGAAGTTCTCACTAAACTACTGGGTCCGAGGACAGTCCCAGGCTCTCTGTGTGAAGTTATGAGATTTCCATCTACAGGAACTGCTCCATGCAAAGACCTCAGTGCCTCAAATAGTTTCGCCCTTTGCCTCTAAGCAAGAAAGTGTTTACACAGAGACAGAGGGTTTAGAAGGCTTATTTCACCTTACAGCTGAGAAAGAAGAAATAGTCTATGACCTGTGAAAGCATTCAATATTTGGGTGAATATTTGAGGTTTTTGAAATTTCTAGCATTCCACTATTGTTATACGCTTCCAGATAATAATCTTCACTTTCTGGAAATTCATTCAGCTTTTACCTAAATCTCCACCACTGAAATTTGTTTTCTTCATTTGATTCTTTACATTTAGCATGTAAGGCAGTGACATCTTCTGAAAGACTGTCATTAAATTTATCTCAACCTTCCTTTAGTCGAAGTAGATAAATGAACTTGCTTCAAGAGGACAGTTGCAATACAGGTATAAGCCTCTGGTGGTTTATATTTATATCTACTCAAGCATCCGTATTTGTTTAAGTGTAAAAGCATGTCACTATGTTGACTGAGTTACTGCTATTTGTTTAACTTAACCATATAAAAACAAAACATGCTTTGGGTCTTTCAGTGTGCTTTTGAATTTTATTATCTACTGCCGGGATAGCCTGAGGGTGCTTCTTCCTGAGCTAGTGCTCTCTGGGTTGGAGAGAACTCAACTGGAGCCGATCTAGGCTGCTGCATGGGAGAGGGATCAGGAACTCGTGCAGCACTAACTTCGCAGGAGATACACTCTGGAACTCTCGGAGCCGGAAAGCAATTTCCAAGTGTCTTTAATCAGAAGAGCAGCTGTTTATATACCCTCCAAGTAGGGTGGAAACAGGATGTGACATAGAGAGGGTGGAGCGAAAAGTGACTGGTGGAAGATCAGGGTGTGACAAGGAGAGGATCAGGGTGTGACAAGGAGAGGGGGCGGAGCAGGTGAGAATTTTACCACTAAACCACTAATGCCCTGGAGGGAGTGTGGTACTTTATGTAAATGTAAAAGTGATTTAAATAGACCTCTTTGAATGGGATCAAACCAATCCCTATATAGGCATACCAGTGCTTGGTTAAGCAGAAGCCAGGGGGAGCTGGCATACTACCCAACAATCTACTTATTTATTTTATTTTATTTTTCTAGTTTTTTTTTCCCTTTTGTTGCCCTTGTTGTTTAACAGTGTTGTGGTTATTGATGTGGTTGTTGTTGGATAGGACAGAGAGAAATGGAGAGAGGAGGGGAAGACAGAGAGGGGGAGAGAAAGATAGACACCTCAGACCTGCTTCACCACTTGTGAAGCGACTCCCCTGAGGTGGGGAGCCAGGGGCTCAAACTGGCATCCTTAAGCCGGTCCTTGGGCTTTGAGCCATGTGCACTTAACCCATTGCGCCACCACTGACTCCCCTACTTATTTATTTTAAAAGAAAAACCAGAACACTGCTCCTTTACATGTGGTGTTAAGGATCAATCGTGGCATCTCCCACAGGCAATTTCTATATGCTAAGCACTGAAACCCTTGCAAGTGTTTCATTTTGCTTTTTATTTAGACACACACTTTGAAATTCTTCATCTGTTGGCATGTGTAATTCCAAAGGCTTCACTGGTGTGTAATACAGTAATTCTTCATGGGAAGAGTGAAATTCCAGTCACAGTCACTATGATACACACTTTCCTTGTACTTTGTCCCTGCTTTCTGTTCCCAAATAAAGTGTTTCCTCAACAATGTTAGTAGGAAATGAGAATAAGGGGCTGTCTGTAGACCAATAGGACTCTAAAAATGAAAATTGCTTGCACTGGTCATTAGAAGGGAACTGGATGAGACTGCTTAGGAATTGGCTGAGGATAAGAAAATATGCAAGTGGGCTGGAAAGGCAACCTAATAATTAAACAAGACTCTCATGCCTGAGACTCTGAGGTCCCAGGCTCAACCCCCAGGACCACCATAAGTCAGAGCTGAGCAGTATTCTGATGTCTCTCTACCTATACCTCTTATTAAAATAAAATATTTTTTAAAAGAAAACATTCAAGTACTGAATCCTAAATAGAAAGGTGTTAACTGTCCATTCTAGGAGGCTAAGAAGAAGTAGACAGTAGAAGAACAAGAGTGGGGCGGTGCAGTTGGTGGCACAGGTTAAGTGCACATAGGACAAAGCACAAGGACCCGCTCAAGGATCCTGGTTCTCCACCTGCAGGAGGGTCACTTCACAAGTGGTTAAGCAGTGATTAAGCAGGTCTTCAGATGTCTATCTTTCTCTCTTCCTCTCTATCTAAATGGCCAAAGGAGCAGTAGATAAGTAGTGCAGACAATGAACCCCAAAAATAACACTGGAGGAAAAAAAAAGACAAAGAAAAGCAAGAATGGGGTGTCAACAACTAAACAAATGTTTTGAGGAGAGACATCAAAAACTACCACTGGTGATCTTAAATTAACAAATACAAAGAATAAAAATTTAACAATACGTTTGCTCTTGTGACATTTCTTTTTTTTTAATTATTTTTTATATTTATTTTATTTATTTATTCCCTTTTGTTGCCCTTGTTGTTTTTATTGTTGTAGTTATTATTGTTGTTGTCATTGTTGGATAGGACAGAGAGAAATGGAGAGAGGAGGGGAAGACAGAGAGGAGGAGAGAAAGATAGACACCTGCAGACCCGCTTCACCGCCTGTGAAGTGACTCCCCTGCAGATGGGGTCTTGTGACATTTCATGTGAGTTATTATAAAGTCAGGCATTTTGGTTTGGGGTGACATGGAAATGAAAATAGCAAGAATACACCCACCTCCATCCTTTACCCTCACCACAGCACTGAAGGCAGCTTTGGTGCTATGGTGCCCTGCCCACTATGTCTGTCTGGAAAAGTCATCCCAGAGGTGACTAAATAAATAAAACAAAAATACATGTCAGATAGGATAAACAGAAGCTGACCAATAATGCTAATTTAAGGGAAATTTACTTTTGCATGGTAGCTATTACAGCTTATATATAGGTAACAGGTTACAGATTAAAAATTAGTTCAATTTGTATTCCTGTATACTTTTTTTTCAACTACAGATAGCTTGTTGCATAAAGATTTGGAATAGGAAAAGAGTTGTATTTGACCAGGATCTGAAACTATATGACAGGGGAGCAAAGGGAAGGGAGAAAAAAGTAACATCTCTCAGATAAATCTGTTCTCCTGAAATGCTGCTCATTTTTTTGTTCAATATTTTTGCATCTATATTAATCAGAGATATTGGTCTGTAGTTTTCTTTTTTCTTTTAATTTCTTTATTGGGGAATTAATGTTTTACATTCAACCGTAAATATAATAGTTTGTACATGCATAACATTTCCCAGTTTTCTATATAACAATACAACTCCCAGTAAGTCCTCTGTCATCCTTCTTAGATCTGTATTCTCCCCCACCCACCCACCCCAGAGTCTTTTACTTTGGTGCCATATGCCAATTCCAGTTCAGGTTCTACTTGTGTTTTCTTTTTTATTTATTTATTTATTCCCTTTTGTTGCCCTTGATGTTTTATTGTTGTAGTTATTATTGTTGTTGTCGTTGTTGGATAGGACAGAGAGAAACGGAGAGAGGAGGGGAAGACAGAGAGAAGGAGAGAAAGATAGACACCTGCAGACCTGCTTCACCGCCTGTGAAGCGACTCCCCTGCAGGTGGGGAGCCGGGGTTCGAACCGGGATCCTTATGCCGGTCCTTGTGCTTTGCGCCACCTGCGCTTAACCCACTGTGCTACAGCCCGACTCCCTACTTGTGTTTTCTTTTCAGATCTTGTTTTTCACTTCTGCCTGAGAGTGAAGTCATCCCATACTCATCCTGTTTCTAACTTATTTCACTTAACATGAATTTGTCAAGGTCCATCCAAGATCGGCTAAAAATGGTGAAGTCACCATTTTTTACAGCTGAGTAGTATTCCATTGTGTATATATACCACTACTTGCTCAGCCAATCATTTGTTGTTGGACACATGTGTTGCATCCAGGCTTTGGCTGTTACAAATTGTGCTGCCAAGAACATATATGTACACAGATCTTTTTAGATGGGTGTGTTGGGTCCTTAGGATATATCCCCAGGAGAGAAATCACAGGATCATAGGGTAGGTCAATTTCTAGTCTTCTGAGAGTTCCCCAGACTGTTCTCTACAGAGGGTGCACCAAGTTACATTCCCACCAGCAGTGCAGGAGGGTTCATTTGAACAACAACCTCTCCAGCATTTGCTGCTGTTACCTTTTCTGATGTCAAGTGGTATCTCATTATTGTCTTTGTTTGCATTTCTCTGACAATCAGAGACTTGGAGCATTTTATCATGTATTTCTCAGCCTTTTGCATCTCTTCTCTGGTGAATATTCTGTCCATGTCCTCCCCCCATTTTTAGATGGGGTTATTTGTTGTCTTGTTGTTGAGATTTGCAAGTTCTTTATATATTCTGATTATTAGCCTCTTGTCTGATGTATGGCATGTAAAGATCTTCTCCCATTCTGTGAGATGTCTCTTGGTTTGGATAGTAGTTACTTTTGCTGTGCAGAAGCTATTTAATTTGTTGTAGTCCCATAGGTTTATGCTTCCCTTAGTCTTCTTTGTAACTGGATTCATTTCATTGAAGATATCTTTAAAATTGATGCGGAAAAGAGTTCTGCCAATATTTCCCTCTAAGAATCTGATATTTTCTGGTCTAACATCCAAGCCCTTGATCCACTTGGAATTTCCTTTTGTGTTTGGTGAAATATAGTGGTTCAGTTTCATTCTTCTGCGTGTTTCAACCCATTTTTTCCAACATCATTTGTTGAAGAGACTCTGCTTTCCCCATTTAATAGTCTGGGCATGTTTGTCAAAGATTAGATGTCCATAGGTGTGGGGGCTCACTTCTGGGCTCTCAATTCTATTCCACTGGTCAGTGTGTCTATTCATGTTCCAGTACCAAGCAGTTTTGATGACAATGGCCCTATAATACAATTTGAGATCTGGGAGTGTGATGCCTCCAGTTCTGTTCTTTTTTCTCAAGATTGTTTTGGCACTTCTAGGTCTTTTCTGGTTCCAGATAAATATTTGTAGCATTTGTCCTATTCTCCTAAAACAAATGTTTGGGATCTTGATGGGGATAGCATTAAATATGTAGATGTGGGGTGTTGAAGTCCCCTACTACAACTGTGTTGCTGTTAATATATGGCTATAGCTCTTTCAGTATACGTTTGATGTATTTAGATGGCTTCTCATTGGGTGCATAGATGTCAATAATTGTTAAGTCCTCTTGATTGACTGATTCTCTGAGCATTAAGTAGTGTCTATTCCTATCTTTTTTAATCTTATCTATTTTAAAGTCTATCGTGTCAGATATGAGAATAGCTGTTCCTACCCTTTTTTGTGGGCCATTGGCCTATGATAGTTTTCCATCCTTTCACTTTGAGTCTGTGTTTGTCTTGTTGAGTTAGGTGGGTTAACTATACTGCATATTATTGGGTTATGTTTTCTGATCCATCTTCCTACTCTGTGACTTTTAATAGGTGAATTCAGGTCATTGAAATTTATTGATATCAAAGATTGAAGATATTTTAATGCCAGTCTTATAGAGTTTTAGAGTGTTCTGATATCTGGCCTATTTACGGTGATCTGACTGTGTATAGGAGACCTTTCAGAACTTCTTTCAGGGCAGGCTTGGTGATAGTTGATTTCTTCAATTGTTGCTTGTCTGAGAAGGTTTTTATGTCTCCATCTAGTCTGAATGACACCCTAGCAGGATACAGTATTCTTGGTTGAAAGCCTTTCTCATTGAGCACTCCATAGATATCTTGCCATTCTCTCTGGCCTGTAGTGTTTGGGTGGAGAAGTCTGCTGCTAATCTTATAGGTTTTCCTCTGTAGGTGACTCTTTGTTTTTCTCTTGCAGCCTTCAGTATCCTTTCTTTATCCTTATTCTTTTCCATTCTAAATATGATGTGTCTTTAAGTCTGGGTTAATTGGGACCCTCTGGCTTCTTGAGCCTTTATGTCTTTGATGTTGTATAGACTAGAGAAGTTTTCAGCTATTGCTGAATGCTTTCTTCCTCTCCCTCTCTTTCTTGCTCTAGTAAGCCAAAAATGCATATATTGTTTCTTTTGATATCATCCCATAGGACTCTGTTGTTTTCAGTATCTCTTAATCTCTTTTTGAGATCTCTTACTTCTTTTTTAGTTATCTCTAATTTGTCCTCTATCTTGCTAATCTGTCTTCTGCTTCATTGATTCTATTCTCTCTCCCCTCTACTGTTTTCTGTAGTTCATCTATTGTTACCCTGTTCTGATACTGTTTTAGCTTATTCAGCTAGTTGTGTTCTTAGCTCAGCTATTTCAGCTTTCAGCTCTCTAATAACCTTGAGATAATTAATGTTTTCTTCCAGAGTCTCATTTGTTGTTCCTGTATTTCTGATTACAATTCTTTCAAACTCTTTACTCACTCTTGATTATTTCTTTAGCTAGTGTTTGGATGTTGACCTCATTATTTTGTGCTTCAACCTTTGGGGGGCTTTCAGCTGGACTCTTGTCCTGGTTCATTTCTCCAATATTTCTTCTTGTTGGTTTAACCATTTTATATATTATGCTATGAGGTTCCTCTCATAGACCTGTGTCTATGTAAGGTAATTATTGGATTCACAGTGGTGGAAGTTAACAGTTGTTTCAATAGTATTTTAATCCCTGAATTGGAGCTCAGTGGCTTAAAAGTCTCTTTTGTTCTTTTTCTTCCCTGTAGGCTATGGGAGCCTGAGGGCTTTTAAACTATAAGAATGCTTCTTAGCTTAATCACTGACTCCTGACCAAGAGATAAAGCAAGGTGCGGCAAAGATAACCCAGTGGTTATGAAAAGAGACTTTCATATCCCCACCACTATGCCATGGAGGTATAGGTCTTTTCCTGAGTTTCCTGGTTAGATCTGTCCCCTGGTGTCCCTCCCTGTCACTGCTCCAGATTCTGAGGGCAGTAGCAATGGAGACTCAGAGTTACACTTGCTGAGTCTCCGGGGAGTACTCTTCTCCATTCAGCCTTCCCCTTGTTTGTTGGAACAGACTGGAGGTGGTGTATCTGATAAACTGCCAGACTGTTACCAGCCACTTAATCTCTCCCTTGGCTCCTCTCTATCACCAACCACGCGTGTTTGCACTCACTGATGATTTGGTGGGTTCCTGAAGTATTTCTAGTCCTGTCTTGTTTCAGTCCCATGTGGTCTCCTTTGGTATTCCTAGTTGATCCGGGAGACAATGCTGCTTATTTTTTATAAAAGCATTCATTGGTAAATATCCCATTTGCTATGATAATCTTCTAAATGAACTTCCTTTGCCAATGTACACTACACATTAATCTTGCTAAAGCTCTATATTCATGATCTCACTCAGCTAGCCCAATAACTCATCATGCTTCGTTTTATCCCTAAATTCTGTCTTCCATTAACAACCGTACAAAGCTCTGACTTTCACTATCTTAGCTCACACTGAAACAGCTCTTAAAATTGTTGTTCTCTGTTACTCCTCTATCACACATGTTCAATACACACTCAAACATCCATATGTATTGATTTCAGAGGAACCACTTTGCTGTTCTGTATGTCACCATATTCTACAATTCCTTCAAACCTATCTATCTTCAAAACACCTAACGCAGAATTGAGATATTGTACCCATGTGTCAACAGCTGTACTGTAATTCATTAGCCTCCAATAAGCAAACAAGAAAATAGTAATTGTAGGGCCTGGAAGGCACAGTAGTTTACAAAAAAAAAAAAAAAAACTTCTATGTTTGAGATTCCAAGATCCCAGATATTCAACACTCAGCACCACTGTAGAAACCAGAGTAGTGCTCTGGTTAAAGAAAAAATACTGCATTAACCAAACATTTGTTTATAATATTAGTCTATCTCACTTCTTCCAAGCAAATTCCTTCATCCTATGAACAGTCTCTGTTCTCTAACATCACAACATACTATGTCCTATATGTGGAACTCCATTTAACCTTGTGCTTAATTAGTTTTCAATCTATAATTTTAATGAGAGATTCTAATGCCTCCTTGTATCTACTAACATAAGTGGAAACAGTTCCATTAGTTGCTGGATTATCTAGTTACAGACACTCTAATATAATTAATATTGCTTAATCTTGAAGATGAATCCATGGAACCTTTATCTTCACTTTTAGTCCACACCACAAGATACAGATTGAAGGTTCACCCCAGCTATTCATTTGTATCTGTATATACTACTTTTTTATACTTTTATTTATAGTCTATATATACTATTTTAATATGAAAAAAACAGCTTGCCACCTGGTAATGCTAGATTACAAATGGATTCGTGGAATCTTTTAGCACTTAAAAAAACAACTAATATTCCATAAACTCTTCCAAAAGGTATATAAGTATTTGCATTCTGCAAAGTCAGTGCTTGAAGGAAAAGCTATCCAGAATGCTCTCTAGATTATGTCTATGTATTTGGATGCCTACTTTTGTTCTAGATCTGAAGACTCATTATATTTAAATGACTTAATCAGATGCAAAATTACATGTATACATTGTATTACATAATTTCAATTCCATGACCCCACATTTCCCCCTGTTCTTCAAAGTTGAACTTCTAGGTGACTGACTCATACACTGAGTTTTAGCCCCAGTCTGATTCCCAGACACACTGGGCATGAAATCCTTGTCCTTTACTGCCATCTTCACCCACATCTGTGATGCAAATTATTGTGAAAGTCAGACTTATGTAAGCACTTCTGTTTTACTGATTCTCAGACTTACATAAGTAGCTAACATAAGTAGTACAGTGAATAACCTATAATAAAGCTTTCAAAAGATAAACAGCTTTTTCATTGAACTGAATTTCGAGAAGGTTTTCCAGAGGTCATTTGATCTCATGCTCAGCCAAAACAGCACCTGAAGCATCCAAGGCAGATGGCTGCTTGGCCCAAGGGTGTCCAGCCAGACTGAACATGGACACCAACATTTACCAGTGTCCTCTGCACAGGGCCACATGGCACAAAGTCAAGACTTGGCTGCTGATTGTTCAGAATTAAATCTTTGTTAGATAGTACTCAGTGTTATTTTATGTTAGCACTCACAAAAGACATTTCAGTGACAAGTCCATGTGCCTGCATGCTATCCTTAGCCTATCTCCTTTTGATTTTCATGTCAAGGTTGGCTGAGGAAGTTCTAAAAAGCAGCATCCAGCAAAGAGCAAAGGGGAGCCACCAACATTTTAGGAATACCAGAGGAGGAATGTTTTTTAAAAACTTAAAAAAAGTCATTTGAAGGATTGCATTTTACTATTTTTTAATATTTATTTATTTATTCCCTTTTGTTACCCTTGTTTTATTGTTGTTGTTATTAATGTCGTCTTGTTGGATAGGGCAGAGAGAAATGGAGAAAGGAGGGGAAGACAGGAGGAGAGAAAGACAGACACCTGCAGACCTGCATCTCTGCTTATGAAGAAACCCCCCTGCAGGTGGAGAGCTGGGGGCTCGAACCAGGACCCTTACTCCCAGTCCTTGTGCTTTGCACCACATGCGCTTAACCCACTGCACTACTGCCTGACTCCCTGCATTACTACTTTTAAAAGAGCTTACAAAGACATTGTATTTTTTGTTTCTTTCCCCTTAATCATTCTAGCCAAGTGAATAAAGTATTTTAGAAATGGAGAATAGGGAGTTGGGCAGTGATGCAGCAGGTTAAGCACACGTGGCGCAAAGCACAAGGACTGGGAGTAAGGGTCCTGGTTCGAGCCCCCAGCTCTCCACCTGCAGGAGAGTCACTTCACAAGTGGTGAATCAGGTCTGCAGGTGTCTGTCTTTCCCCCCCCCTCTCTGTCTTCCCCTCCTCTCTCCATTTCTCTGTCCTATCCAACAACAACGACATCCATCAATAACCACAACAATGTTAAAGAACAATGGCAACAAAAGGGAAAAATAAATAAATAAGTTAAAAAAAGAAATGGAGAATAAATAAAAAAAAAAAAACTCCCTAAGCGTCACTGAATATAAGAACTTTCCTAAAGTCAAAGAGATAGTATGTATAGTACCAGGATTTGAGCTCTGCTACCCTGAGTGAAAATGAATTCCCCTTCACTTCCTGTTAGAAGTTATATCTAGCCCTTCTGTGTTTAAAGAACCTCTCTTCTCTAGGCTCATCAGTATTTCATAAATGAAAATCAGATGGCTCTTATCCTGTGCATGCCTTCCTGGTCCAGAGAATAAACTGTGGGTATTCACACAGGCAAAACAGAAACTATGCAAACTCCACCCAGAGGCCACAAGGCGGGCCTGGTGAGCTGTCAGCAAAGTGTTCACTCTGGAATTTCAATATTCAGCAAGAAAAATTAAAATGTCACTGTATTCTGGGAAAATGGCAACTGTGGTGGCAGCATATTTTTTTTAATTTTCCTAAACCTCCACCTCAAAGCAGTTAGAAACCAAATGAAACTTACCCAGTGGAGCTAAGGAGACAGCATAATGGTTCTGCAAAACACTTCCAAGCCTGAGGCTCTGAGGTCCTCAACACCATCATATGGTAGAGCTGAGCAGAGCTCTGGTGTCCCCCACCACTCTCTTATATGTATTTTTTCATTAAAGTAAGTAAATAAGAGGCAGAGCCAAGATGGCAACTTGGAGACAACACAGGTGTGAGCTCTGCAAGGAAGCTGCTTTCAACCTGGGAATCTCAGATGAGGGCACCAAGGTGCCAGATGATACCATGATGCCAATCTGACTTCTTTGGGCAGAACACCCCACCATATATCTTGAAGCCCCGCCTCCCCAGATCCCTGGCCCACTAGGGAAAGAGAGAAATAGGCTGGGAGTATGGATCAACCTGCCAACACCCATGTTCAGTGGAAAAGCAATTACAGAAGCCAGACCTTCCAACTTCTCAATCCATAATGATCCTGGGTCCATATTTCCAGAGGGATAAAGAATAGGAAAGCTTTCAAGGGAGGAGATGGGACATGGAGTTTTGGTGGTGGGCATTGTGTGGAAATGTATCCCTCTTATCCTATAGTCTTGTCAATATTTCCATTTTATAAATAAAAATAATATATTTGAAAAATAAATGTTTAAATAAGCTTAAAACAAAACCAAATGACAAAATTCTGGGAGCTATCTCAATGTTAGAGTATAGAACTTGCATTCTAAAGGTCCCAAGTTTAATCTCTGGCACTGCCATATGCCAGCGTTGATTTATGTACTAGTCTATCTAAATGTCTCTCTCATAAAAATAAATATTTTTAAAAGTTAAGTGACATAGTATCTCTGCTAACCTCAAAATAAAAATAAAATTGGATAAGGATAAATAAACCATCCACAAGATTTCTGAACATAATAGGTTTTGTGCAAATTAAAGCAGAAGAACAAAATGGGATGTCGTGTGACACCACTAAAATGTAAACATGAATTCACTGGAAAGATAATGGGTCAAATAGATATAGCACCTACAATTGAAATATTTATGCATTTATTACCATGGCAACCCAGATGCAGGCCAACCTTATCAGACAGAAGAATAGAAGCAGAGGCAGAGAGACAGAAGGACAGAGAGAGAAAGAGGGGAAGACACCACAGCACTGAAGCTTCCTTCAATTGTTTATTTATTTATTTATTTATTTATTTATTTATTTATTTCTTATTGGGAGTTTAATGGTTTATAGTACAATTGTTACCACCTGTGTATGTCTGCAATACACTCTCACTTCCAAAGTAAATCCACCATCAAGTTAAAGAAACAAATCAGAAGCTCATGGAGAATGGACAGGCTAAGGGAAACTTATTTTGAATGGTTTCTGTTACAGCTTACTTGTAGGTCATCGGTCACAAATTTAAAGTAAATTCACAGGCTGGGGAAAAAGCATAATGGTTATGCAAAAAGACATTCATGAGGTTATGAGGTCCTAGGTTTAATCCACAAACCATCATACATCAGAGCTCAGAAATACTCTGATAAAAAGAAAAAAAAATAATAAGTGTTCTGAGAAACTTCAGATAGTTTCCCTTAGGTATTGAACCAATTTATATTCCCACCAACAGTGTAGAAATGTTTATTAACAACTGTCCTATAAGCTATTATCCTTCCCCCAATAAAAAACTTCACTTTTTTTCAACAACACACAGTTTGATGGACATGAGTCTGTTATAGGAGAAGGACTGTATTTGACCAGAGTAAGAGACTGGGTTGTGCACTCAGCAAAGTAGGGACAGTACCCAAATAAGCTATTTTGTTGGCCCTAACACTGGAAGATTTTGCCTAATACAATATAGGGTACTCTAACAAATGTACAGTGAGACCTAAAGACCTATTGCATGTAGACCCTTTGAATTCTCAAGAAACAGAAAAAGTCTTTTTGTATAGCCATTATGCTAAATACCAGCCCATAGTGTTCCTTTTTAAAAGACTAATTTAAATGCAGTTCATAACAAATGGCTGTTTTAATTTTATTTTTTAAATATTTATTTATTTATTCCCTTTTGTTGCCCTTGTTATTTTATTGTTGTTGTTATTGATGTCTTTGTTGTTGGATACGACAGAGAGAAATGGAGATAGGAGGGGAAGACAGAGAGAGGGAAAGAAAGAGAGACACCTGCAGACCTGCCTCACCGCCTGTGAAGTGACTCCCCTGCAGGTGGGAAGCCAGGGGCTTGAACCAGGATCCTTATGCCAGTCCTTGCGCTTTGCACCACTTGCAATTAACCTGCTACACTACCGACCGACTCCCAAATGAAATTAGACAAATGGCTGTTTATGGAACCAGTTAAGATGAAATATATATATATATATATATATATATATATATATACAGATACTAACCAAAAAGAAAAGTGGCATGACTATATTATTATCAGCAAAATAGGGTTTATGGTAAAAAGCATTACTATCAGGGGAAGTGATGAGATACAGAGTTCTGGTGGTGAGAACTGTGTAGAACTGTAGCACTCTTAACCTATGGTTCTTTCAGTGTTTCCTTTTTATAAATAAAAATAAAAAAGAGGGAGTCGGGCTGTAGCGCAGCGGGTTAAGCGCAGGTGGCGCAAAGCACAAGGACCGGCATAAGGATCCCGGTTCAAACCCCGGCTCCCCACCTGCAGGGGAGTCGCTTCACAGGCGGTGAAGCAGGTCTGCAGGTGTCTATCTTTCTCTCCTCCTCTCTGTCTTCCCCTCCTCTCTCCATTTCTCTCTGTCCTATCCAACAACGACAACAACAATAATAACTACAACAATAAAAAACAAGGGCAACAAAAGGGAATAAATAAAATAAATATTAAAAAAATAAAAATAAAAAAGAAATATTACTAAATCCTTATGTTCACCAAAAAGCATAAATAAAATTGTCTGGAGCATCTGTATTCATGTAGCCAAAAACTGAAAACAACATGGCCATCTATCAACAACAGAATATGTTATGTTCTAAGTTGGGGGTGACGGTGTTTTGCAGATACTTGTTATGGGAGATGAGAAATTGTGCACATGTGTCAACATTGTACTATAAACCATTATCCCCCACCTAGCCAAAAATATAGTAATAATTTGGGAAAAAATGTTATCTTAATAAATGTACTTCTTATCCCCTTCTTTCCAAGTCTGACCACTATTCTGACTTTCAATAGTATATACTAATAGTGTCTGTTTTTTAAATTTTGTAAACAGCACCATATTTTATTTTTTGATGTGGAGTTGAGGAAGAATCTACAACCTTGTATATATGTAACACCAACAAGCGGCTGCTTTGGCCTACCTTTTGCACTCTACATACTTAGTGAGAAGAAGTAGAGAGAAAGATACTAACACACCACTCCACCATTCATGGAATTTCCTTTGGTCCTGTCCAGTGGTGCTCTCATATGATGCCAGGCTTTCGGTCTCACTCAAGATAATGACTGTGTGGTACCTGCTGAACTATTTCCTAACACCTGCATCTGTCTTTTTTTTTTTCACTTTATTTTTCATATGCAAAGACTAAGGTTACAACCTCTGATCCCCACCTGCAGGCAGTAGGCTTCCTAAGTGGTGAAGCAGTGCTACAGTTTTCCATTCCTTTCAATTTCTATTTGTCCTATCAAATAAAGAAGAAACACACACACACACACACACACACATGACCACCAGGAGTGGTGGATGCATCCAGGGATAATCCTGGTGGTAAAAAAAAAAAAAAGTTAAATAAATCAGTTTATGAGATTATTTCATGATTTAAAATACTTTGACTAGGACTGGGAGGTAGTACGCCCAGTTGAACACACTGTGCAAGGACCCAAGTTCAAACCCATAGTCCTCACTTGCAGGAGGGAAGCTTCACTGTTGGTACTATTTTTTTTTGCCTCCAAGGTTATTGCTGGGGCTTAGTGCCTGCACCCTGAATCCACCGCTTCTGGAGGCCATTTTTCCCACTTTTGTTGCTCTTGTTGTTGTAGCTTTGTTGTGGTTATTATTGTTGTTGTTGATGTCGTTCGTTGTTAGATAGGGCAGAGAAAAATGGAGAGAGAAGGGAAAGGCAGAGAGGGGGAGAGAAAGATAGACACCTGTAGACCTGCTTCACTGCCTGTAATGCGACTCCCCTGCAGGTGGGGAGCCGGGGGCTTGAACCGGGATCCTTAAGCCAGTCCTTGAGCTCTGTGTCACATGTGCTTAACCCTCTGTGCTACCACCCGACCCCCACTATTGGTACTTTTAAACAGTACTTTAGTTATCTCTTTCTTTATGTCCTATCAAATAAACAAATTAAAGGAAAGAACTTTGACCTTTTTCTTTTAAAAAAAACTTGATAAGTAAAACATATTTTCACAACCTGGGAGATGCGTGTACATCCCTCTCTCTTTCCTTCTTTCTCCACCAATCCCTCTCCCTCCTCTACTCCTTCTTTTTCTCCCTCTCTACATCTCATTCTCCATTCAAAAGAGAAGTCTATACAGAGTGAAGGAGTTGTGTGGCACAATTACCCTAGTAGCAAAAAAGGGAAAAACAAAATGTATTGCAAATTATGTTCATTGCCACTATTAATATTTACAATAATCCTTTCAAATACTATTATTATTTTATTTATTAGGAAACCTAGGGTTAGAAAAGCTCACTCAGAGTTGAGATGTTAATTATATACAACTGAATATTGTGTAATGTAAATAATTATATATAACTATACTAATTATAAGTTCAATAAGCTATTCATTGAAATTAAAGTCATCAATGTGCCATAATTATTTAACTGTTTACCAAGCTATTACATATATTTTATCATATTAGGTTTTAACAATTCTGACACGTGCACAAGACAAATGAAGAAAAGAGAGCTTGAGTTAAGACAAGCTTTTAAAAATCCATAAGGCCACAATAAATGTAAATAATACTATCCTTCAAAAAACACTTGTAAGAAGGTGAAAATATAAACATTATTAAATAGAATGAGATAAAATAATTTGAAAACATATATCTAACTAAGGAAAAGATTGATAAAAAAAAAAATAGAAAAAATGGCAGGCAACTTGGTAGAAAAGTGAGAAAAGATTCTAGCAGGTACTTCCCCAAGGAAAGACAACCCCTGACAACTAAAATATGAAAAGGTGTGTGACTTGATTTTCATCAAGAAATGCAAATTAAAACAACAATGTAATACCACTTTGACTGAAATAAAAAGGTGCAAGTGAAAATATGGAGGGACCAGAACCCTCACAGGACACTGGTGAGAAGATGGCCCTCCAGTATTTTGGAATACAATTTAACAATTAGTAACTAAAGCTGAATATATGCTCACATACTTGATAATACTTCTATTATGAGTACACCTGACAAATATAATTACATGCATTGCTGTTACATAGAAGCATTATTTGTCATACTCTGAAACTGGAAAAAATCCAAATTTCCATCAACTGTAGAATGGATAATTACATGTGGTATATTCACATAAAAAAAAAATCAGCAAAGAAGTAATAATGAGCTCTAATTATGTGTGGAAGTGTACTGGGGTGAGGATGACTGAGTTCATTCCCCACAGATTTAAAGGTTTGCCACAAGTAAACTCAACAAAGAATTGAGGAGAAAACATGATTTTTCAACAACCCATAATTCCTACGGCTAGAACTTTCCAAATAAAATTCACCAAATGTGCGCTTAACTAGGTTTGCCACTTCCTGCCCCCCAACATGTATTACATACTTAATATACTTTATGCATATAGTACAGCCTAAATGAGTGTTTATAGTATAATTGTTATATGTATTGTTATGTGTTATGTACTCGTTATTTATAAACTTTAATGATCCATGTTGTGTCCTAAACTTTAGATTTTTTTCAATTTTTGCTTTTTAAAAAATATTTTATTTATGTCTTTATCGGACAGTGACAGACAGAAAGAAATCAATAGGTAAGGGGAAGACACACACAGAGAGAGAAACATAGACACTAGCAGCACTATTTCACCACTTGTGAAGCTTCCCTCCTGCAGGTGAGGAAGAAAGGTTTGAACCTATTGTAACATGTGCACTCTACCAGGGGAGCCATCACAGGGCTCAATTTTACTCTTAAATGGTGCCCAGGTTAGCTTACAGTGAGAATTTAACAACTACAAATGGAGATAAATCTATTTTCACTGGCCTTAAAGTTTCAAAAAGGACTGAATTTACAAGCATTCTTGCTAAGTATGAAAATATTTTGTGTCTTTTTATGGATTATGACAAGCTGCAAGCGACCCCTTTGTGATGGACAGAGGACAGATAAGCAGAAACACTTCCCTCTTGAAAGATGTCTGCACAGTCTAAGGTGATTAATCTTGCTGAAGTCAAGTCAGCTCCATGGCATTCATCACAGCCCACCAATCCATCACACTCAGGACGAGACACAGCGCTTGGCAGGCCTGCCACTCCTGCCACATGCCTAGATGCCTGGGAATCTGTGTAAGCAGAGCAAACCCTGGCAAGTTATTTATGTTTGCCTCAAAAGGAGGACTCCGAAGCTATTCATACTCTATGCTACTGATTCTAATGAAGATGTAAGCAGAAACAACCTCCTCTGCGGACACAAAGCTTATCTATTTTGGCAAATAAAAAGCTGACAATGTGTCCTCCTCTGGAACTCAAAATCTTAGGTATGACAGATCATTTTTGTCAGCATAAGTACTCTTTACACATCTCATTTAAAATACAACAAAACTCTTATTTGAGCCGACAGTCCCGATAGATAACAATCTCATTTCTCTGGTCCTTGTTTTATACTATTTCATTAATGAAAATAAATTGTATTAATAATATGCTTAAAATATTTCATCATGGAACAAAACAGCAGCACACCCAGTTGAGAGCTCATGTTACAGTGTGCAAGGACCCAGGTTCAAGCCCATCATCAATCCCTACCTGCAGAGGGCAAGCTTCATGATTGGTAAAGCCATGGTGCAGCCATCTCATTATCTCTCTCTGTTTTGATCTCCCCCTCTCCTCTCAATTTTTCTCTACTATATCAAGAAAGAAAGAAGGAAGGAAAGAAGGAAGCAAAATGAGATGACTACTAGAAGCGGTGGATTCATCATGTAGACACTGAATCTCTGCAATAACTCTAGGGGCAATACAAAAAAAAATCTAATATGTCATCACTTTATATTTTTTCATAAGTATTCTGCACTCAGACTTTCATTCATCCACTGAAACTACTCACATCAATGTCACTCAAATCAAGGATCTTGCCATGCTAATGACCAAACTTCAGTCCTCCCTCCCCTCCCTCTATTTCTCAAAAACACTTTACTTCTCTTTTAGAAAACCATTTGGCTGGCAGGCTCAGGCAAAAATTAGTAAAGTCATGGGCCCCTTGGAATATAACTAAAATAGGCTCACTAGCCTTTTCCAAAATGGAGACCCCAAATTTCATCTCCTATATCCTTGCCTTTAAATTCCTGATTGTTAAACAATCTGTTCTCCTTTATATCTTAATGCTTTTTCAGCCACTAAGCTGCAGATGCTAGCATGACGCCAATTGGACTTCACTGGACAGATGACCTCACCAGTGTACCCTGGAACCCCACCTACCAGAGCCTTGCCCCACTAGGGAAAGATAGAAACAAGCTGGGAGTATAGATTGACCTGCCAATGTCCATGTCCAGCAAAGAAGCAATTAAAGAAGTCAGATCTTGTACGTTCTGTACCCCTTTAATGATCCTGAGTCCATCATCCAAGTGAGATAAGGAAAAGGAAAACTTCCAATGGAGGGGATGGAATACAGAACACTGGTGGTGGAAATTGAGTGGCATTGTACCCTCTTCGCATACGGTCTTGTAGATCATTATTAAATCAATAAAAATAAATAAATAATAATATATATTCAAAAAATAAAGAAAAGAAAACCATTTGGCTCTCTTCCTGCTTCATCAATTACTTTTTAAAAATTTATTTATTTGGGAATTAATGTTTTACATTCAACAGTAAATATAATAATTTGTACATGTATAACATTTCCCAGTTTTCCACATAACAATACAACCCTAAAAGGTCCTCTGCCATCCTTTTTGGACTTGTATTCTCCCCCTCCCACACACACACCCAACCGAGTCTTTTACTTAAATGCAGTACGCCAATTCCAGTTCAGGTTCTACTTGTGTTCTCTTCTGATCTTGTTTTTCAACTTCTGCTTGAGAGTGAGATCATCCCATATTCATCCTTCTGTTTCTGACTTATTTCACTTAACATGATTTCTTCAAGCTCCATCCAAAATCAGCTGAAAATGGTATAATCACCGTTTTTAATAGTTGAGTAGTATTCCATTGTGCATATATACCACAAATTGCTCAGGTACTCATCTGTTGTTGGATACCTAGGTTGCTTCCAGGTTTTGGCTATTACAAATTGTGCTGCTAAGAACATATGTGTACACTGATCTTTCTGGATGGGTGTGCTGTGTTACATAGGATATATCCCCAGGAGAGGAATTGCAGGGTTATAGGGTAGGTCAGTTTCTAGCCTTCTGAGAGTTCTCCAGACTGTTCTTCACAGAGGCTGGACTAATTTACAGTCCCACTAGCAGTGCAGGACAGTTCCTTTGACCCCACTACCTCTCCAGCATTTGCTGATGCTACCTTTTCTGATGTATGATATTCTCACAGGACTCAAGTGGTATCTCATTGTTGTCTTTATTTGCATTTCTCTGAAAATCAAAGACTTGGGGAATTTTTCATGTGTTTCTCTGCCTTTTGAATCTCTTCTGTGGTGAATATTCTGTCCATGTCCTCTCCTCATTTCTGGATGGGTTTATTTGTTTTCTTGTGGTTGAGTTTGGCAAGCCCTTTATATATATATATATATATTTTTTTTGTTAGCCTCTAGTCTGACGTATGATATGTAAAGATCTCCCATTCTGTGAGGAGTCTCTTGGTTTGGGTAGTGGTTTCTTTTGCTGTGAAGAAGCTTTTTTAATTTGATGTAGTCCCATAGGTTTATGCTTGCCTTAGTCTTCTTTGTAATTAGATTCATTTCATTGAAGATGTCTTTAAAATTTATGCAGAAAAGAGTTCTGCCAATATTTCCCTCTAAGTATCTGATAGTTTGTGGTCTAAGGAACTTGATCCACTTGCAATTTACTTTTGTATTTGGTGAAATACAGCGGTTCAGTTTCATTATTCTGCATATTTCAACCCACTTTTCCCAATACCATTTGTTGAAGAGACTCTGCTTTCCCCATTTAATAGTCTGGGCACCTTTGTCAAAGATTTGATGTCCATAGGTGTGAGGGCTTACTTCCAGGCTTTCAGTTTTATTCCACTGGTCAGTGTGTCTATTCGTGTTCCAGTGCCAAGCAGTTTTGATGACAATGGCCCTGTAATACAATTTGAGATCTGGGAGTATGATGCTTCCAGTTCTGTTCTTTCTTCTCAAGATTGTTTTGGCAATTCTAGGTCTTTTCTGGTTCCAGATAAATATTTGTAGCATTTGTTCTATTCTCCTAAAACAAATGTTTGGGATCTTGATGGGGATAGCATTAAGTTTGTATATGGCTCTGGGTAGTATACTCATTCTAATGATGTTAATTCTTCCAACCTATGCATATGAAATATCCTTCCACTTCTTTGTGTCTCTTTCTATTTCCTTGAGTAGTGACTCATAATTTTGAGTATACAAGTCTTTCACTTCTTTAGTTAGGTTTATTCCTAGATAATTCATTGTTTTTGTTGCTATAGTAAAAAGAATTGATTTCTGGATTTCTTCTTCTTCTAACTTAGTGTTTGCACAGAGGAATGCCACTGACTTTTGAATGTTAATTTTGTAGCCTGACTCCTTACTGTACTGTGTTGTGATATCCAAAAGCTTCTTGGTGGATTCCTTAGGTTTTTCTATGTCTACTATCATGTCATCCACAAATAGGGAGAGTTTGACTTCTTCCTTTCCAGTCTGTATCCCTTTAAATCCTTGCTCCTGCCTGATTGCTATGGCAAGAACTTCCAACACTATGTTGAATAGTAATAGTGATAGTGGACAGCCCTGTCTAGTACCTGATCTGAGGGGAAATGCTTCCAGTTTTTCATCATTGAGTATGAAGTTGGCTATAGGTTTGCTACATATAGACTCTACGTTCTTGAGGAATTTCCATGTATTTCCATTTTTGTAGTGTTTTGATCATAAAGGGATGTTGGATTTTGTCAAAGGTTTTCTCTGCATCTATTGATATGATCATGTGGTTTTTGGTCTTGCTTTTATTGATGTCATGGATTGCAATGATTTATTTACTTGAATCTTTGGGATAAACCCCACTTTGTCATGATGAACAATTTTTTAATGTACTGCTGTTATCTGGTTGGCTAGAAATTTGTTCAATATTTTAGCATCTATGTTAATCAGAGATATTGGTCTATAGTTTTCTTTTTTTGTTGTGTCCCTGTCTGTTTTTGGTATCAGAGTGATGTTGGCTTCATAGCAGCTAGAAGGGAGTATTCCAGTGTCTTCAATCTTTTGGAAGACCTTTAAAAGTAGGGAGTTCGTTCTTTTTTGAAGGTTTTGCAGAATTTTCTTGTGAAACCATCTGGTCCATGACTTTTATTCTTAGGAAGGTTTTTGATAACTGCTTCAATTTCATGAATTGTGATGGGCCTGTTGATATTATCTAGTTCCTCTTTATTTAATTTTGGAAGTTCGTAGGAATCTAGGAAATCGTCCTTTTTTTTCCAGGTTCTCTAGTTTGGTGGCATATAATTGTTCATAGAAGCCTTTTATGATATGTTGAATTTCTGCAGTGTGTGTTGTGATATATCCTCTTTTAGTTATAATATGATTTATTTGGTTCTTCTCTTTTTTTTGGTTTTGTGAGTCTGGCTAAAGGTTTGTTGCTTTTGCTCACTCTTTCAAAGAACCAATATTTACATTTGTTGATCTTTTGTCTGGTTTCCTTATATTTAATGTTATTTATTTCTGCCCCAACTTTAGTTATTTCTGTCCTTCTGCTTGCTTTAGGGTTCCTTTGTCCTTCTTTTTCTAGGTCTTTAATATGTGTTATCAGACTGTTTATCTGTGCTTTTTCTTGTTTCCTAATGTGTACTTGTATGGCTATGAAGTTCCCTCACAGTAATGCCTTAGCTGTGTCCCAAATATTTTGATAGCTTGTGTCTCCATTTTCATTGAACTCTCAAAAAAATTTGATTTCTTCCTTTATTCCCTCTATGACATAGTAGTTGTTAAGTAGTGTGCTGTTGAGCTTCCACATTTTGGGACTATTACTATCTTTTGCTGATTGTTAAGTGTTAGTTTAATTCCACTGTGGTCTGAGAAGATGCTTGGGATGATTTCAGTGCTTTTGAATTTGCTGATGCTGTCTTTGTGCCCTACATATTGTCTATCCTTGAGAATGACCCATGTGGACTTGAGTAGATTGTGTATTCCAATTTCTTGGGGTGGATGACTCTAAAATGTCCAATAGTTCTAGTTTATCTATATCCTCATTTAGCTCTCTCATTTATTTTTTATATTTTTTACTATTTTATTTTAATAATAATAAGGAAACACTGAGAAAAACCATAGTATAAGAGGGGTACAACTCTACACAATTCCCACCAATATTGTTTTAGAAGGTAAGAGACAGAGGAATAGAGAGAGGGAAAAATGCCTGCAGCACTGTTTCACCACTCATGAAGCTTCTCCCTTTCAAGCTGGGGACCAGGAGTTTGTACTCCGGTCCTCACACAGGGTCATGACCACCCTGAGCCACCACCTGACCCCTCTATGAACAAGTAGTGTCACATTTTTCAGCATGTGGCTCAAAGTCATTCACTCCTCTCCACCCCAACCCAAGTATAGAATACCCTGCCTGGATCCTCGCCCCTCTGCAGTCACTCTCCAGGAACATCTCAGTTTTGTTTTTTAAAATCACAAATTAGGGCCAGTAATATAGCTGACTTGGATAGTGTACTGCTCTACCGTATGCTTGACCCAAGTTCAAGCCTAGCCCCTATGACATTAAAGGGATTTTTATAGTTACAGTCTCTCTTCCCCTCCCTCTCTTTCCCTTCTCTGTCTCTTACCTAAAAATAAATACACATAAAAATAAAAATGGAAATTATATTAGGTCACTCCTCTTGAAACCCCTGAATCAGTGTCAAATCACATTGGGAATCAAATCTGCCAAGCTTACCTACAGTAGCCTGATCCTCTAACCTGGGTCCAGCCCCAGCTTCAAATACATTGTTTTTCTCTGGGCTCCTCACATGCATAACTCTTGCCTGCTCTGAGGCTGTGACAAGTCTCTTCTCTGTCTTTCCAGGACAGAACCTCACTGTCTTCCAAGTCTGAGGTGCTCTCTCCCTTAGCCAGGGATTGATTCCCAGTTCCCCCAGGTGCCTCTCTCCACGGCTCTAATTTCTTTAGACAACTCTCAAGCTTGTTTTCACTCATTAGTTGGGTGCAGCCCAGAACCAATAGAGACTATAACTTCCCTGAGGGCAGGGACTTAATGCCTGGCACATGGCAGGTACACAACAGTGTGGAGGGGATAGAGGGAGAATGGGGGAAGTGGGGGTGGGCAGGTAGATGGATGGGTGATGTTGGAAAGAAATGAAACATGGAAGAGTGGCTCCTGACAGCACAGGAGTAAAGCAAACAGCTGGCTTCACCTACATGCTGTCTTTCTGCAGATAAGCAAGGCAGTGATCATGCCTTTCCATGCACTTGTGTCAAAATACAGGTATGCTAGAGCTCCCTCAGTTATTTATTGATTTTCTGCCTGGATGATATGACAAGTTGTGAGAGTGGGGTGTTGAAGTCCCCTACTATTACTGTGTTGCTGTTAATATATTGCTGTAGCTCTTTCAGTAGATGTTTGATGTATTTAGATGGCTTCTCATTGGGTGCATAGATGTTAATAATTGTTCATTCCTCTTGACTGACTAAGCCTCTCAGCATTAATTAATGTCCATCCCTATCTTTTTTAATTTTATTGATCTTAAAGTCTATTATGTCAGATATGAGAACAGCTGTTCTTGCCCTTTTTTGTGGGCCACTGTCTTGTATTGCAGGGCTAGCTTCGCGGGTGCCTCTTCCCGGGCACGTGCTCTCTGGGTTGGAGAGAACATGAATGGAGCCAACCTGGGCTGCTGCTTACTCAGCAATGCGGGAGAGAGACTAGGAACTCGTGGCAGAGCAGGAACACAATGCTGTTGGGTAGTATGGCACCTCCCCCTGGCTTCTGCTTAACTATATGCCTATATAGGGATTTACTGATCCAAAGCTTTGGTCTATTTACATAAATCACTTTTACATAAAGCACTCCAGGGCATTGGTGGTTCAGTGATAGGATTCTCGCCTGCTCCACCCCCTCCTTGTCACACCCTGATCCCTTCTTTGTCACACCCTGATTTTCACCAGTCACTTTTCTCTCCACCCTCTCTATATCACATCCTGTTTCCACCCTACTTGGAGAGTATAAAAACAGCTGCTCTTCTGATTAAAGACACTTGGAAATTGCTTTCCGGCTCCGAGAGTTCCAGAGTGTATCTCCTGCGGAAGTTGGTGCAGCACGAGTTCCTGATCCCTCTCCCACACAGCAGCCTAGATCAGCTCCAGTTGAGTTCTCTCCAACCCAGAGAGCACTAGCTCGGGAAGAAGTACCCTCAGGCTATCCAGGCACAATGCAATGCCTTTACTGATCAGAGACAACGCTTTTTATATCTTAGAAACCGGAAGTGGCAAATCAGAAAAGGAAATGGCTAGGAGAGGGGGTGGAGAAAAGAAAAGAGCGCAAAAGAAGGAAGCTTCCATAGCAGCTGTTGCGAAGGTTCTAACTAGTGGGATTAACCAATACCCTGCAGGCAGGGCAGGTCTCAGGCAAAACAGTGATTATGTAAATAGACCACAGCATCAGCAATGGATCAGGGGGGCTGGCGTAATGCCCAACATTGTGTGATTGTTTTCCATCATTTCACTTTGAGTCTGTGTTTGTCTTGTTGAGTTAGGTGGGTTTCCTGTAGACTGCATATGTTTGGGTTGTGTTTTCTGATCCATCTTCTTACTCTGTGACTTTTAATAGGTGAACTCAGGCCATTGACATTTATTGATATCAAAGATTGATATCTTTGATATATATCATTAACATATCTTATATGTTAATGCTATTCTTATATGATTTTTAGAGTGTTCTGAAATATGGCATATTTATGGTTGTCTGACTATTTATAGCAGACCTTTCAGAACTTCTTTAAGGGAAGGCTTGGTGATAGTTAATTCTTTCAAATGTTGCTTGTTTTGGAAAGTTTTTATGCATCCATCTAGTCTGAATGAGACTCTAGCAGGATACAGAAGTCTTGGTTGAAAGCCTTTCTCATTGAGCACATCATAGATATCTTGCCATTCTCTTCTGGTGTGTTGAGTTTGTGTGGAGAAGTCTGCTGCTAATCTTATGGGTTTTCCTTTGTAGATAACTCTTTGTTTTTCTCTTGTAGCCTTCAGGATCCTTTCTTTATCCTTATTCCTTTCCATACTAAATATGATGTGTCTTGGTGTATTAAAGTCTGGATTAATTCTGTTAGGGACTCTCTGGGCTTCCTGAGCCTTTATGTCTTTTATATTGTCTAAAGTAGAGAAGTTCTCAGCTATTATGTCCTGTAGAATGCTTTCTTTTTTTTTTAAATATCTTTATCCTTTTATTATCTTAAAATTGAATAGGTCTCTTAATATTTATGCCATAGAATTTTTTTTTAATTTTTTATTTAAGAAAGGATTAATGAACAAAAAGATAAGGTAGGAGGGGTACAACTCCACACAATTCCCACCACCAAATCTCCATAACCCACACCCTCCCATGATAGCTTTCCCATTCTCTAGCCCTCTGGGAGCATGGACCCAGGGTCGTTGAGGGTTGCAGAAGGTAGAAGGTCTGGCTTCTGTAATTGCTTCCCCGCTGAACATGGGCGTTGACTGGTCAGTCCATACTCCCAGTCTGCCTCTCTCTTTCCCTAGTAAGGTGTGTCTCTGGGGAAGCAGAGCTCCAGGATGCATTGGTGGCGTCTTCAGTCCTGGCCGGCATCCTGATGGCATCTGGAACCTGGTGGCTGAAAAGAGAGTTAACATACAAAGCCAAACAATTTGTTGAGCAATCATGGATCCCAAGCTTGGAATAGTGGAGAGGAAGTGTTAGGGAGGTACTCACTGCAAACTCTAGTGTACTTCTGCTTTCAGGTATATATTTTGCAGTAGTTTATGGATACGTGTGCACATAAGCTCTCTCTCACAGAAACTGGTGTATATCTAGGTTATGGGACTTTGTTAGAAAGTGAACTACCTGAGATGAAATTAGAGTGTACTATAAAAGGAAAGGTCTCACCCGAGTAATGAAGCTGAAGGGTTGTCATTCCACACGTGAAGTCTCTGGACACAGTCTGAGGTAAAGCATGTTGAGGTGGCAATCATTGCGTTGGTTAGGTTGTGATCGGCGGATGCAATATTATTTGGTTTGGATTGGGAGATGCATACGGGAAAGTGGGCCCTATCCAAGGGTTCCAGGACTGAGGGAAGTAGGGGCTCTATATTGGAGATGTGAGGTTCCTGCTGCCTTAGGGTTCAAAAAGACAATCGATAGTTAATGTTATCATCACATTATTTGGTAATTGGGTTAACTTTGAAAAGTCCTTTTTTTATGGTTTGCTGTACAGTATCCAGTATCTTGTATATAGCTGTGCTATTTGATGCTTCTAATCTACTTGGTCTAGGCTTTTGAGAGAGTCCGCATATCAAATACACAGCGTATATATTAAAAGATTCAGTTTGTGTTTTGAGAAACTTTGAGACATACAATTGATTTTGCCCCTCTCATATTAATTAACTACTGATTTATATGTCTACACTTTGCTAGGAGTGTACATAAACACCATTCCACCCATCAAAGGACTGTGAACCATCCCTCCCACCCACTCCCACCCCCCACTGGCCCAGGAAGCTGCATGTCTACCCCTCACCACAGGGTTTTTACTTTGGTGCCCTACTTTCAATTTGGTCAGGTCCTACTTTTAGTTTCCCTTTCAGATCTTCTTAGTCAACTTCTGTTGATGAGTGGGATCATCCCATACTCATCTTTATCTTTCTGACTTAGTTCACTTAACATAATTCCTTCTAGCTCTGTCCAAGATGGGTCAGAGAAGGTGGGTTCATTGTTCTTGATAGCTGCATAGTATTCCATTGTGTATATATACCACAGCTTTCTCAGCCACTCATCTGTTGTTGGGCACCTGGGTTGCTTCCAGGTTTTAGCTATTATGAATTGTGCTGCTATGAACATAGGAGTACACACCTCTTTTTGGTTGGGTGTTATGGAGTCCTTGGGGTATAACCCCAGGAGAGGAATTACTGGATCATATGGAAGGTCCATGTCTAGCCTTGTGAGAGTTTTCCAGACTGCTCTCCACGGAGGCTGTACCAATTTACATTCCCACCAGCAATGTAAAAGGGTTCCTCTGTCCCCACATCCTCTCCAGCATTTGTTGCTGCTGTCCTTTTTGATGTATGCCATTCTCACAGGAGTGAGGTGGTATCTTAGTGTTGTCTTAATTTGCATTTCTCTGACAATCAGTGACCTAGAGCAGTTTTTCATATGTTTGTTAGCCTTCTGGATCTCCTCTGAGGTAAATGTTTTGTTCATATCCTCTGCCCATTTTTGGATGGGGTCATTTGATTTTTTGGTGCTAAGTTGTCTGAGCTATTTATATATTTTGGTGATTAGTTTCTTGCCTGATGTATGGCATGTGAAGATCTTCTCCCATTCTGTGAGGGGTTTCTCTGTTTGTTTAATAGTTTCTTTGGATGTGCAGAAGCTTTTCAATTTGATGTAGTCCCATTGGTTTGTTTCTGCTTTAGTCTTACTTGCAATTGGGTTTGATTCATCAAAGATGTCCTTGAGGTGTAGGTGCGAAAGTGTTTTACCAATGTTTTCCTCTAAGTATTTGTTTGTTTCTGGTATGACATCTAGGTCTTTGATCCATTTGGAGTTGATTTTTGTTTCTGGTGAGATAAAGTGGTTCAATTTCATTCTTCTGCATGTTTCAACCCAGTTTTCCCAGCACCATTTATTGAAGAGAGCCTCCTTTTTCCATTTAATCCTTTGGGCCCCCTTATCAAAGATTAGATGCCCATAGGTGTTGGGATTTACTTCTGGGCTTTCAATTCTGTTCCACTGGTCTGTTTGCCTATTTTTGTTCCAGTACCATGCTGTTTTAATGATGATGGCTTTATAATATAGTTTAAGGTTTGGCAGTGTGATACCTCCATTTCTGTTTCTTTTCCTTAAGATGGTTTTGGCAATTCTAGGTGTTTTCAGGTTCCAGATAAATGATTGTAGTGTTTGTTCTATTCTCTTAAAGAAGCTTGGTGGAACTTTGATGGGTATTGCATTAAATCTGTATATGGCTCTGGGGAGAATATTCATTTTGATGATGTTTATTCTTCCAATCCATGAGCATGGGATATCTTTCCATTTCTTGGTATCAATTTCTATTTCCTTGAGTAGCGACTCATAGTTTTCAGCATAGAAGTCTTTCACTTCTTTGGTCAACTTTATTCCTAGGTATTTGATTGATTTTGCTGAAACAGTAAATGGGAGTGATTTCTGCATGTCTTCTTCTTCAGATTTAGTGTTTGCATAAAGAAATGCCACTGATTTTTGTACATTGATTTTGTAGCCTGATACCTTGCTATATTGCCTAATAACTTCCAGTAATTTTCTACTGAATTCTTTAGGTCTTTCTATGTATATTATTATATCATCTGCAAAGAGTGAGAGCTTGACTTCTTCCCTTCCAATCGGTATTCCTTTGATTGCTTTCTCTTGCCTGATTGCTATGGCAAGAACTTCCAATACTATGTTGAAGAGTAACGGTGACAGTGGACAGTCCTGTCTAGTCCCCGATCTGAGGGGGAATGCTTTCAGCTTCTGTCCATTGAGTATGATGTTGGCTGTAGGTTTGCTAAATATAGACTCCACTATCTTGAGGAATTTCCCATCTATTCCCATTTTTGTAGAGTTTTGAGCATGAACAGGTGTTGGATTTTGTCAAAGGCTTTCTCTGCATCTATTGAGATAATCATGTGGTTTTTGGCTTTGCTTTTATTGATGTGGTGAATGACATTGATTGACTTATGGATGTTGAACCAGCCTTGCATTCCTGGGATGAATCCCACTTGGTCATGATGAACAATTTTTTTGATGTGTTGCTGTATCTGGTTGGCCAAGATCTTGTTTAATATTTTTGCATCTATGTTCATCAGAGATATTGGTCTGTAGTTTTCCTTTTTTGTTCTGTCCCTATCAGCTTTTGGTATCAGGGTGATGTTGGCTTCATAGAAGGTAGAAGGGAGTATTCCTGTTTCTTCAATCTTATGGAAAAGCTTAAGAGGTATGGGTACTAACTGTTTCCTGAAAGTTTTATAGAATTCGTTTGTGAAGCCATCTAGTCCATGACTTTTGTTGTTGCAGAGATTCTTAATAATGGTTTCAATTTCTTTGTCTGTGATTGGTGCATTTAGATTTTGTAGTTCTTCTTGGTTCAGTATTGGAAGTGCATAGGTTTCTAGGAATTGTTCCATTTCTTCCAGATTCTCTAGCTTGGTGGCATATAGTTCTTTATAGAAATTTCGCAGGATTCTCTGGATTTCTGTGGTGTCAGTTGTGATATCTCCTGCATCGTTTACAATTCTATTAATTTGAGTCTTCTCTCTTTTTTGTTTGGTGAGTCTGGCTAGGGGTTTGTCAATTTTGTTTAATCTTTCAAAGAACCAACATTTGGCTTCATTGATCTTTTGTATGGTTCTTTTATTTTCGATGTTGTTTATTTCTGCTCGAACTTTAGTGATTTCTGTCCTTCTTGTTGCCTTAGGGTTCCTTTGTTCCTCTTCCTCTAAGTCCTTGAGGTGTGCAGTAAGGTCGTTCATTTGAGCTTCTTCTTGGTGTTTAATATGTGATTGTATGGCTATAAGTTTCCCTCTCAGTACTGCTTTACCTGTGTCCCAAACATTTTGATAGGTTGTGTCTTCATTTTCATTAGTTTCCAGGAACATTTGAATTTCCTGTTTGAGTGAGTCTCTGACCCAGTGGTTCTTAAGGAGCATGTTGTTTAGTTTCCAAATTCTGTGTCTTTTAATAATTTTCTGTTTGTTGTTAAATGTTAGTTTTACTCCACTGTGGTCTGAGAAGATACTTGGGATGATTTCAATGCTATTGAATTTATTGATGCTGTCTTTGTGGCCTAACATGTGGTCTATACTTGAGTATGTGTTATGTGGATTTGAAAAGAAGGTGTATTCCAGTTTTTTGGGGTGGAGGAGTCTGAAAATGTGCAAGAGGTCTAGTCTGTCGATCTCTTCATTCAATTCTCCTGTATCTTTATTGGTTCTCTGCTTTGTTGATCTGTCTAAATGTGAGAGTGGGGTATTGAAGTCTCCCACTATTATTGTATTACTATTGATGTATTTTTGAAATTATTTCAGTAGATGCTTAATGTATTTAGATGGTCCCTCATTGGGTGCATAGATGTTAATAATTGTTAAGTCTTCTTGGCTGATTGATCCTCTAATCATTATGTAATGTCCTTGCCTATCTTTTATTACTTTATTTAATTTAAAATCTATCGTGTCTGAGATGAGAATGGCTGTTCCTGTCCTTTTTTGTGGTCCGTTAGCCTGGACCACAGGCTAACGGACCACATCCTTTCACTTTAAGTCTGTGTTTATCTTGTTGTGACAGATGGGATTCTTGCAAGCAGCATATGGTTGGGTTATGTTTTCTGACCCATCCCCCCATCCTGTGCCTTTTGATGGGTGAATTTAAGCCATTGACATTTATTGATATTATGAATTTAATGTATTGTAGTGCCATTGTTCCAAAAGTAAAATTGTTTGCTCTGATATATTGCAAGTATTATAGTGATGTTCTTGTTTATAAGAGGACTTTTAGTACCTCTTTCAGGGCCGGCTTGGTGATGGTTGCCTCCTTTAACTGTTGTTTATCTAAGAAGGTTTTCATCCCTCCATCTAGTTTGAATGAAAGTCTAGCAGGATATATTATCCTTGGTTGAAACCCTTTTTCATTCAGGGCTCGATAGATATCTTGCCACTCCCTTCTGGCTTTTAGAGTTTGAGTGGAGAATTCTGCAGATAATCTTATGGGTTTTCCCTTGTATGTGACTTTTTGTTTCTCTCTTGCAGCCTTTAGGATCCTTTATCCTTACTTCTTCTCATTGTGACTATGATGTGACTTGGTGTCTTCACGTCTGGGTTGATTCTGTTTGGTACTCTCTGGGCCTCTTGAATCTTGATATCCTTTCTGTTATTCAGGTCTGGGAAGTTTTCTTGTATTATTTCCTCTAGAATGTTTGCTTCCCCTTCCTCTCTTTCTTCCTCTGGCAGGCCAATTATATGAATGTTACTTCTTTTGAGATCATCCCATATGTCTCTGTTGTTGTTTTCAGTGTCTCTCAATCTCTTTTTAAGCTCTTTCACCTCTTTCTTCGTTTTCTCTAACTCATCCTCTGTCTGACTAATTCTGTTTTCTGCTTCTGTTAGTCTGCTTTCCCTTGCCTCAGCTTCTTTCTTCATTACAGCTATTTCAGCTTTCAGCTCTCTAATTGCCTCAAGATTATCAGTATTTTCCTTGGGGGTCTCAATTGTTGTTTCCCTAATACTGCCATTCCTTTCCTCCAATGTTGTTTTCATTTCTGTGATTAATAAGTTTATTATTGCTTGCATACTTTTCTTATCTATGGTTACTTCTGGATGATTTGTAGTTTCTTCTGGGCTCTTGTCTTCATTCATTGGAGTAGCAGTTTTATTTGTTTTTGATCTACCCATTTTTTATGTGTTTCTTTTTTTTATGCTCTGTTGTTCCTCAGTTGTTGTGTCTTGAGTACAAGTAACATTGTACTAAATACCTTTATGACAATTGCACTCACCAACCTCCGGAATTACAGTAGCAACTGAAGTAAGTATTGAAGTAGTTTAATCGTTACCAGTTAGCCAAACAATTTCTCCAGTCCGTGAAAAAATAGTAACCGAATCCCAGTGAAGAAAGAGAAAAGAAAGTGAGGATAGCAAGAATAGACAGTTATGCAAATCTACTATCCACTGTATATTCTAGGGGTAACAAGAGGGGAAAGGGAAGTAGAGCAGAGATACACATATAGAGAGTCCACTCTGAGTCAGATTTCTTCCCCAAAGTAATTCACAAATTCAGAAAGGCAAAGAAGAAGGAAGAAGTGTATGACAAGATTAAAAAAAAAAAGAGAGAGAGAAGAGACAAGAGAGAGAAAAGGGAGAAGATAAGAAAAAGAGTTGTAATTAAAGAACAGTGCAAGGAACTTCCCAAATGTTTATCAGTGAATTCAAAAAAGCACCCTGTTTGGTGGTGTGGGGTATCCTGCTAGGAGCTGGTCCCCAGGGACTGCTTATGGGAGGGGGAGGTATGCTTGAAAATTATAAGGAAGAAAAAAGAATTTTTTTCCCCTACTCTAATTCTTATCCCAAATTAAGTTATAGTCACTTCCTTGTCACCGCTATGACCCCTTATTGGTGGCTTGCTAAAGGCAGAAAATCCTACTGTTACCAGGAGATGTGTTCGGAGCTCAGCGGCTACCAGCTTCTCAGTCCGCCATCTTCTGGGAAACCCCCCCCCTCCAGACTTTTTTAAAGAATTTCTCGAAAATGAAAACTAGCTCCAAGTCCTTTGATCCAATGAGAGCTATACTTAAGAAGTCTTTGGATCCGCCCTCAGGGTCGCGGTGGTCCCTGGAGACTCCCAAGAGAAAGCCCCTGAGCTATAGTGCTCCCTCCGGGTCCTCTGCTGGCCGCCCAGCAGCGCTCTGCAACCGGCGGAGGAGCCGCCTTCCCGGGCAGAGGACAATGCCCGGTGCACCCTCCTTGCCTGCCGCCGCCTGGGAAGTCTGGAGCAGCCCGCCCGCTAGTCCATGCCACCTTTATTCTAATTCTTAACCCAAATTAAATTATAGTCGCCTCTTTGGTGTCACCACTAGGACCCATTATTGACTGGCCTGCTAAAGGCGGAAAATCCTACCGTTTCCAGAAGATGTGATCAGAGCACACCCTGCTAGCAGCTTCTCATTCCGCCATCTTCATGGAACTCCCTGAAAAATGCTTTCTTCCCTTCTGTCTCTTTCTTCATTTGGTAAGCCAATAATGAGTATATTATTTCTTTTCAAATTATCCCATAGGTCTCTGTTGTTGTTTTCAGTATCTCTTAATCTCTTTTTGAGATCTCTTACCTCTTTTTTTTAGTTATCTCTAGTTCATCCTCAATTCTGTCCTTGGTAATTCATCCTTGGTAATTCTGTCTTCAGCTTTGTTTATTGTATTCTCTCTCCCCTCTACTGTTTTCTGGAGTTCATCTATTGTGTTACCCTGTTCTGATACTGTTTTAGCTTGTTCAGCTAGTTGTGTTCTTAGCTTAGCTATTTCAGCTTTTGCCTGTCTTATAACCTTGAGATAATTAGTGTTTTCTTCCAGGGTCTCATTTGTTGTGCCTGCATTTCTGATGACAATTCTTTCAAACTCTTTACTCACTCCAATTATTATTTCCTTAACTAGTGTTTGGATGTTGACCTCATTATTTTGTGCTTCACCCCTTCGGGGGTTTTAGCTGGACTCCTGGTTCATTTCTCCAATGTTTATTCTTGTTGTTTTAACCTTTTCATATATTATGTTATGAGTTCCCTTTCTCAGTACTTTTCAAATTACTAATCACTCTTGCCTGGATTGACTGGTGTCTAAGTAATGTAATTAAAGAGTTCACAGTTGTGGAAATTGACAGCTGTTTCAATATTATTTTAATCCCTGGGTTGAAGCACAGTGGCTTAAAAACCTCTTTTGTTCTTTTTCTTCCCTGTAGGCTATGGGAACCTGAGGGCTTTTAAACTATAAGTAGGCTTTTTAGCTTAGTCCCTCACTCCTGACCAAGAGATAAAGCATGGTGGGGCAGAGATAATTCAGTGGTTATACAAAGAGATTCGAATAGCCCCACTGCTAGGCCACCAAGGTATCGATCTCCTGATTTTCCTGGTTAGATCTCTGTCCCCTGGTGTCAGCACAGGGCCTCCCCCCTGCTGCAGCTTCTGAGAGCAGTAGCAATGGAGACTCACAGTTACATTTGGTGAGTCTTAGGGCAGTCCTCTCCTCCCTTCAGCTGTCTTTTTTCTTTTTTTTTTTTTTTTTGGTGAAACAGACTGGAGGTGGTGTTTCAACTTGTAAACTGCTGGAGTGTTACCAGCCACTCAATCTCCCCCTTGGCTCCTCTCTGTCTGTGAGCCACAGGTATTTGTACTCACTGGTGATTTGGTGGGTTCCTGAAGTCGTTCTAGTCCTGTCTTGTTGAAGTCCCAGATGATATCTTTTGGTATTCCTAGTTGACTAGGGAGAGGAGAGGAGAGAAACACAGCTGCTGTTGCACCGTAGCTTCTCATCAAGTACTTCTAAATCTGTTTTGCTGACCTCTCTTCTTTTTAGCTGCTAGCTGTTGATATAATCCACAACTCAGTTCTTGGCCTCTTCGCTCTACTTACTCTCTAGGTGACTGTATCCTGCTGATGGCCTTAAATCAGTATTCTAACTCAACATTGAGCTCTCCTAGCCTCTGTATTTTCCACTTATTAGAAAGTTCCATTTGAACATTTAAGTGGGATCAAAACTTAACACAACAAAACTAGAACTACTGATTCCTTTTCTGTCAAAATTGATTATCTACTGTGCTTTCCCATTTCAATACATGCTATATACTAGAATTCTCAGGTACAAAACCTCCCAGTAAGATTTGATTTCTATATTATATTCTTTTAAAGTCAAAATCTGAAAACTTCTCAGCACATGTACTGATACAATATTCACCTCAGGCATCATTACCTTTCACTTTAATACTTTGAGTACCCTAACTGACATTCCAAATCCTTCTTCAGCATATTCCTTATCCATATGTATTCTAACAAATGTTATATATCATGTCTTTACCTTGTGGGTCCCTATTAAGTTAGATTCAATTCCAAATTCATTCTGATCTTCAAGGTCTTCAGTCATCTGACCCCATTTAACATCATCTTTAACACTTCTCTTTCTCCTCCTCAGTCTCAGAAGCTTCTTCTCTTGACTCTCAAATGCTTTCCTGTCCAAAATCATTGCACTTGTCTCTTTTCCATAGTCATATTTCCCTCACAGCTGCAACATGAATTTATTTTTCTCACTTTAATTATCTGGTCATATTTCACTTTTTAGAGACTGTCCTCAATTATTTTCCTGACTCTAATGATTTTCTATTACTATGTGCTATTACTATCATGCTTCAGTTTTCTTTATAGTACTTAACTATAGTTTATGTAATAGACCTGTATTTATTATCTACCTCAATAAAATATGCTTTGTGAAAACAAGTAGTCCATGTCTTTTGTTCTCTTGCCAAATACTTGGTAAATTTTAGCTGCTCAGACATAATGTTGAAAATGTAGAGTTTTAAAAAATTTAAGCATTGGGATAAATCTGATTATGATCCTTTATTATTCTCAGATTTTCTATGTCATTAACTACTGTTTCCTATAAGAACTGTTGATATTATATGGGCTCTCAGTTACCTATGAAGCAGATATTTAGGATAATGTAGGTAAAGTCTTCATTGGAGGATATTACTCAAAAAAAATATGAATGTAAGAGGTAGGGGTATGATTCCCTGAAATTTAGTGCTGATTCAAAAAAAAGAATGGTGGTGGAGGCATAGAATAGGACTAAAAGCAAAAATAAATTCTTATGATACTGACCTAGTAAAGAACCTCCTGATATATTGATTTCCAATCTAGGTTAATAAATCTATCTCCCCAGAAGAAAGTTACTAAAACACCTATAAAATTGAATTGTTAAAGTACCTATGAATCATTGAAATAACCACTCTAAATCCTTCCAGTCCTGATTTCACCTTCTATTATCCCCTTCTCAGAATTCCTGGCTTAGAACTGAAGCCTCAGATGCTACATTTGTATGACCACTGTACCATGGTTGGTGTCTGAACCCCCTATTCCTCCAACTTCACTTATGGCTCCAGATCTCCAGAGCCCATGATTTTCTGTGGCACTCTTCCTATTTACCTCCAGCCTCTCAAAACTAGCAAAGAACTTCAGGCACTCAAGCAGTCTCACTGGGTGAATCTTGACTGTGTAGAAAAAGGGTGATTCAAACAGATTAGGAAAGGAATAAATTTCTAAATCAAAGGAATTTTTATTTTCCATAATGAACTCATAAGCTAATGAATAGTAGATTGAGTCACATTCAGAGTCTTTTTGCACTCTATACATGATAAAGTAATGCATGTTAAGTGCCTAGTTCACTATTTAGCACATGCTGTGGTTATTAGTATACTAGTGTAAATTCCCACAGGAACAAAAGTAAGCAGGTTCAATTGATGAATTTAATCACATTTTACAAAATGTGTGAGGTCTATTTTAAAGATATAATTACTACTTTTCATAAATAAACTATTCATTTTTCTTGGGGATACCACTACTTTTTTATTTTTAAGTGTCTGCTTAAATACTTGCATTTTAAAAGATTATTTCAAGTGAACATTAGGAGCATATCCAAATTGTTCTAAAACTATTCAAGTTCTCTTTGTGATGAGCTACAATAGAATAAATAAAACAGTAAAATTATTAACTTTTAAAATTTGCATTGAAAAGTATATCATTGTGATAGGAGAACCAAACACTATTTCACTAAGAAGCAGATGACAAATAGTAAGTGAAAAAGGTAATAAGATGCCAAATAAACAGACAATATGTTTGCCATTCATTCAACAGACACATATTGATACCTTTTGCTTTTGTGCTAGAAGTACCCTAATGAAGTCAGTAGGATGTCAGGTAGTTGTCTAGTAAAGCAAACAAGAAATGCAGCAGGGACAAAAAATGGGAATAGATGGAAAATTCCTCAAGATAGTGGAGTTTAAATATAGCAAACCTACAGCCAACAACATACTCAATAGTGAATAACTGGAGGCATTTCCGCTCAGATCAGGTACTAGACAGGGCTGTCCACTATCACCATTACTATTCAACATAGTGTTGGAAGTTCTTGCCATAGCAATCAGGCAGGAGCAAGGATTTAAAGGGATACAGACTGGAAAGGAAGAAGTCAAACTCTCCCTATTTGTGGATGACATGATAGTAGACATAGAAAAACCTAAGGAATCCACCAAGAAGCTTTTGGATATCACAACACAGTACAGTAAGGAGTCAGGCTACAAAATTAACATTCAAAAGTCAGTGGCATTCCTCTGTGCAAACACTAAGTTAGAAGAAGAAGAAATCCAGAAATCAATTCCTTTTACTATAGCAACAAAAACAATGAATTATCTAGGAATAAACCTAACTAAAGAAGTGAAAGACTTGTATACTCAAAATTATGAGTCACTACTCAAGGAAATAGAAAGAGACACAAAGAAGTGGAAGGATATTTCATATGCATAGGTTGGAAGAATTAACATCATTAGAATGAGTATACTACCCAGAGCCATATACAAATTTAATGCTATCCCCATCAAGATCCCAAACATTTGTTTTAGGAGAATAGAACAAATGCTACAAATATTTATCTGGAACCAGAAAAGACCTAGAATTGCCAAAACAATCTTGAGAAGAAAGAACAGAACTGGAAGCATCATACTCCCAGATCTCAAATTGAATTACAGGGCCATTGTCATCAAAACTGCTTGGCACTGGAACATGAACAGACACACTGACCAGTGGAATAGAATTGAGAGCCTGGAAGTAAGCCCTCACACCTATAGACATCTAATCTTTGACAAAGGTGCCCAGACTATTAAATGGGGAAAGCAGAGTCTCTTCAACAAATGGTGTTGGAAAAAATGGGTTGAAATATGCAGAATAATGAAACTGAACCGCTGTATTTCACCAAATACAAAAGTAAATTCCAAGTGGATCAAGGACTTGGATGTTAGATGACAAACTGTCAGATACTTAGAAGAAAATATTAGCAGAACTCTTTTCTGCATATATTTTAAAGACATCTTCAATGAAATGAATCCAATTACAAAGAAGACTAAGGCAAGCATAAACCTATGGGACTACATCAAATTAAAAAGCTTCTTCACAGCAAAAGAAACGACTACCCAAACCAAGATACCCCTGATAGAATGGAAAAAGATCTTTACATGCCATAAATCAGACAAGAAGTTAATAACCAAAATATATAAAGAGCTTGCCAAACTCAACCACAAGAAAACAAATGACCTCATCCAAAAATGGACAGAATATTCATCACAGAAGAGATAAGAAGGCTGAGAAACACATGTAAAAATGCTCCAAGATTTTGATTGTCAGAGAAATGCAAATAAAGACAACAATGAGATACCACTTGACTCAAGTGAGAATGTCATACATCAGAAAAGGTAGCATCAGCAAATGCTGGACAAGTTGTGGGGTCAAAGGAACCCTCCTGCACTGCTGGTGGGAATTTAAAGTTGTCTAGCCCTTTGGTGAGCAGTCTGGAGAACTTTCAGAAGGCTAGAAATGGACCTACCCTATGATTCTACAATTCCTCTCCTGGGGATATATCCTAAGGAACCCAACACAACCAGTTGAAATGATTTGTGTATACCTATGTTCTTAGCAGCACAATTTGTAATAGCCAAAATCTGGAAGCAACCCAGGTGTCCAACATCAGATGAGTGCCTGAGCAAGTTGTGGTATATATACACAATGGAATACTACTCAGCTGTTAAAAAAATGGTGACTTCACTGTTTTCAGCCCATCTTGGATGGAGCTTGAAGAAATCATGTTAAGTGAAATAAGTCAGAAACAGAAGGATGATCTCACTCTCAAGCAAAGTTGAAAAATAAGATCAGAAGAAAAAACACAAGCAGAACCTGAACTGGAATTGGTGTATTGCACCAAAGTAAGGGGGTGGAGGGGAGGAGAGTACAGGTCCAAAAAGGATAACAGAGAGCCTAAGGTGGTTGTACTGTTATGTGGAATACTGAAAAATGTTATGCATGTACAAACTACTGTATGTACTGTTGAATGTAAATCATTAATCCCCCAATGAAGAAATTAAATAAATAAATAAATATTAGCCTTATTGCTAAGAAAAAATGCAGCAGGCACAAGGCGGGGTTTTCTTTCAACAGTTTTTGCACTGTAACAAGTCTTGATCAGTCTCAGATTAAGGTCCACAATCTAAACCTGATCCAGTATATAAAACTACTTGCAAAATCTAAAAAAAAAAAAAAAAAAATTTGGCAACTGAAAATGGTTCAGAACTAGAGCATCCTTTAGTGGGAATAGTAAGTAATAGAAATCATCCATTAAGCCACACAAAGCCTAATCATTATATTGAGAAATAGTTCAAGTGAACCAGCTCTCTCTTTCATAAACATTATAACATTTGTCATGGCAGCCCATGTAGTGGGTCCCATGAAATAAATTTTAACTGCCACAGGTACCCTCCTGACATATGTTACATATTTCAAGGAAGAACTGAACAGCAAAGTGAGTAATGCCCACTAGTGCCAGACTTGCTTCGTGGGTGGGAGACAGAGATGACCAGGGACTCATGGCTGAGCTGAGAACACAGTTCAGTCTTTATTCACGAGCGGGGATGTAGTTCAAAAAACTAATCTCTTCTAGTCACAACACAATTCTGTCCTGCAATCTCTCCTCCAGCGGAAGAGTCAGGAACAAAGGTAATATCTATGATAGGGAGCAGGGAGAAGGAAAAAGCGAACCAGCGAGGACTAAACCAATGTCCCAGAGGCAGGGGGAGTGAGGACCAAACCAATGTCCCGGAGGCAGGGGGGTGCCCAGCCAACAGTGGACATGCAAACAGAACACATCGCAAGCAACACAAGCGAACCCAATGTGATGATAAAAACAGAAGGTCTCACAAGCAGAATCCAGAAGCATACCAACAACTAGTATAATTGTTATAAAGTTTCTTGCACATACAAAATATCCAAATCCTATAGATAGTTTTGATTCAATTAGGGCACGTTGAGACAGAAAATATACTAAGAGGAATAAAGAAAATTAGTAAACTTTAAAAAAGATTTAAAAACATAATGAGTAGGTCAGTGAAATAGCTGCAGTGGATAGTGTGCTGCTTTGCCATGCATGTGATCCAGGTTCAAGCCCAACTTCCACTGCATTGAGAGAAGTGTTGGAGTGGGGGGCCAGAGATAGAGCACCAGGATAAGCACACATAGTATGAAGCACAGAATCCCGGTTCAAGCCCCAGGTTCCCCACCTGTAGGTGATCACTTCTCAAGCGGTGAAGCAGCTCTGCAGGTATCTATCTTTCTCTCCCACTCCCTGTCTTCCCCTTCTCTCTTAATTTCTTTATGTCTTATCCAACAACAATAGCAGCAACAATAATAATGGAAAAAAGGTGGCTTTGGGGCCAGTTGGTGGTGCACCTGGTCAAGTTCTCACATTACAGTATGCAAGAACTCAGGTTCAAGTCCCTGGTCCGCCCTCCTAGCAGGGGGAAGCTTCACAAGTAGTGAAGGTCTCAGAGGACTACAGCTATGATTCTGACTGTTGAACATACAAGATTCATTGGGAATCCTCATGTATGCCTATAACACTTGCCAATCATCTCTAAGATTACCATAAAAAATCAGTGTGGATGAGTATCAATCATTGTCTCTCATATTTGTCATTGATAGCCAAAAATTATGAACAAGAAGAAGCTCCTGGAAGCGTTTTTGTAAGAGGGAGAGAAGACTCTTCTTCCTGCAAAGTTCCCCAGTGTCTTTGAAGAACAAAAGTTAGCATCATGTCAAATGTGAAACAAAAATGCTTATAGGGTCATCTCCATTATCACCTAGTAGCAATGAAGAGTAGACTTGAAGCTGAAACATAATAAATTGATTATCAGCGACCATCAGACCAACTTTTTAACTACTCAGTTTCTAGTATAATCCTGATAATTGCTATTGTTCCTTTCTTCTTTCTACCTTCCTTCTTTCCTTGCTTTCTTTCTTTTTTCTTTGTTTCTTGCCTCTGTGGATATCACTGGGACCCAGTGACAACACTGTGAATCACTGCTTCCAGCTGTCATTTTCTCCTTTTACCCCCATTTTATTTGATAGGACAGAGAGATTGAGAGGAGAGGGGGAAATGGAGAGGAAGAGAGTTAGATATCCACAGGACTGCTTCACCACTGATGAAGTGTCCCTGCTGCAGGTGGGGGACACTTAATTGGATGCACCACTGCCCAGCCCCCCACTGTCACCTTTCAATTTATACCACTCTTAATCTTTCCCAGAAACAGGGGACTCAGCCACACATCCAAAGTTTCTCGTTATGGGAGAACCACAGCAAATTCATCTGCCCCTGTCAAACTGAACTAGATTACACAATAGGATGTAGGACCTAGATTTTCCCAGCAGATACCAAAATGGTCAGGTAATACAACATAAAAGTATAGACTTTGGCCAAAGGAGATAGAGGCTCGAAAAAGGTTCCCCAGAGACACACCCTACTAGGGAAAGAGAGAGGCAGACTGGGAGTATGGACCAACCAGTCAATGCCCATGTTCAGCGGGGAAGCAATTACAGAAGCCAGACCTTCTACCTTCTGCAACCCTCAATGACCCTGGGTCCATGCTCCCAGAGAGATAGAGAATGGGAAAGCTATCAGGGGAGGGGGTGGGTTATGGAGATTGGGTGGTGGGAATTGTGTGGAGTTGTACCCCTCCTACCCTATGGTTTTGTTAATTAATCCTTTCTTAAAGAAAAGAAAAGAAAAAGGTTCTAGCAAATAAAATCACTCTTTACTCCTCCTAATGATTCCTAACGGCACAAGGGTTCCAGGTATCATCTCAGGGGTACATCCTTCATGACTGAGCAGCAGGTCTTGTTTTTTGTGACTCTGCAGTGACTAGTTATCAAAAGATTTCTATTTGTTTTCCTTCCCCTCCAATCTCTGCTCCATTCTCCTTTCACTTGATTACCTTAGCTTGTACTCTCCAGTAAAGCACCAGCATATCAGATTCCTTTCTGTTTCTTTTATCCATGTGACTCATGCTAATACACACAATTGTCTAGGGAATTTTTAAAGGAAAATTCCAGTGAGTCTTTCATACTGTCCTTAATTCTCTCTGGGTTCTATTTTGAACTTCTATAAATTTGCTGTATTTAATGTATGGTGATCCTAGTTGCACTTTAGAATCTCACTTCATCACTTCAAGGTTTAAGCTAATTGTAAGTTAGAGCAAAGCCTCTCATCAGATTTTGAGTGAGCTAAAAAAGAAGAGAAGGAATTCATGGAAAGCTGCAGTTAAAGAACATGGATTATCATATTTTTTACTCAGAAAACAGCTTCTCACAGTCAAAATAACAGGTCCTTATGAGAATTTACAAAAACCTCACTGATATTCCCAATGGTCTTACCCACTGCTGCTTATTGGGTGGCTGAAGACAATGCTGAAACTGTGCTTCTTTTGGCCAACAAATGGAAAACCCAGATGCCAAGGTGAAAAAGATTTGTTCTTTGCTACTAGCTCTAGCAGCTGTCTATTTGGCATTTTCCTTATAAATCTTTGAAGTTGCCTAGGATACAGATAAACTGGGATCCTGCATAGCCTTTGAAATGTTTTTTTTTTTGTTTTAACATATAAAGACCCTTAAATATTAAATCAGAAGTTGATTTTACAATACACACATGTTGAACTATTGATCTGATCTATATAAAGTGAACATAGAATGAATAGTTCAACTAGATATCAAACTGTCATTCATAATGTAGAAGATAAGATCAATACATGAAGTTTAGAAGTAAAGATCTGAGGGTCATATTCTTGAGTCATTTTTTCTGAAATGCTTCTGTTTTCATTCATCTTCAGTGGTTAAAGAATTATCCTCTGTAAGAGATAACAGTTTAAGGAAATCTGATTAACCCAATTCTAACTACAATATGCTATCATAAAATACTGTAAACACTATCAAAATGAAGAGAATTGACCACTTACATAAAAGGTTATAGGTGCTAGAGTCTTAGGCCTTGGATTATACGCTTAAAGTGGATGAACATAAACTACACCTCAATAACTCTGGTTTGGAGAAAATATTTATCTATTTTATGAGAGCAAGATCAGAGTATGGCCAGCTCTGGCTTAGTGTGGTGCCATGGATGGCACCTTTGCCTTTTGGGTACTCAGACATGCAAATCTGGCATTTTACCACTGAGCATCCCACTAGCCTAAAGTTTTTTTTTTTTTTTTTTAATTCTTTTTTTAAAATTTTTTTTATATTTATTTTATTTATTTATTCCCTTTTTGTTGACCTTGTTGTTTTACTGTTGTAGTTATTATTGTTGTTGCCATTGTTGGATAGGACAGAGAGAAATGGAGAGAGGAGGGGAAGACAGAGAGAAGAAGAGAAAGATAGACACCTGCAGACCTGCTTCACCACCTGTGAAGCGACTCCCCTGCAGGTGGGGAGCCGGGGTTCGAACCGGGATCCTTATGCCGGTCCTTGTGCTTTGCGCCACCTGCGCTTAACCCGCTGCGCTACAGCCTGACTCCCAAGTTGGTTTATTTTTAAAGAAGAAAATAATTGTGGATTATTGTCAAGAAAACAACACACTTCTCTGAAGGCCTGAGATTCCACATCTATTCCTTCGCCTCTTGAAACTGGCTGTCTCCAGGCATCCTGAGTATTTTCTGTGTGGGTGAGCAGCTGGACATGACTGCTTCTGGCCTACTGAGTCCCTTGCAACTTGGCAGTGATCACCAGAACCATCATGACTTTACTCTCCACTACTGACCAGATGCCCTTCTGCTATGTGGTAATCATTTGCTAATAAAAGTCACATTCATATTACCCAACTTAGGCACTTGATTCTCCACTTGTCAGATCAGTAGAACATGCTAGTGGCCCTTCACAAAGAATGCTTTATGAACCCTTAAAAGGGGGGAAGGGGATAGTGGGGCAGGTAAACTGAAGGTATTTTGCCCTAAAGAAATAGACCTTTGAAAGTCTGCCAGGCTTTGAGGAAGGGTCAGCCAGAGCCCCTCTAAATGAAGGCAGCATGCCCATCTTCCTGTCAATAACACTTAGCATGCTGAGCTGTTTTATCAGACAGATGGCAGATTCTGTACCATTATGACCAGTACTGTGTTGTCACTCATGTACAAGGTTCCCATGACTATAAAGCTCCTCGCCACCTCAGACATGGCTACTTGTGCTCACCTTTATGACTTTGCTACATGATACTATGATCCCAATGACAGAAAGGAAATGGTGTAGGGCAAACTGAATAGAAAATTAGTCTAAAAACTTTCATTCAGTCTTAAAAGAATTTTGACTTTGTGAAAGCTTTTTCTGCCAGCAACAACAGAATTAAGATTTTAGTTAAATCTTAAGATTTTTTTCAAATGTAGATTTTTGCAACTATGCATTATCTCTCGGTTTGATAAACACTTTCTTCAAGATATAAAAACCTGTTTAAGATGAAAATTAGATAATCTGAACATGAGAAGAAATTTGATTTTTTTTCCAAGAGATATATTTTGTACATGATTCAAACTGAAATTAGAGAGACTTTTAAATCTGGGTGTGGATTTATATTTAGATTTCTTAAGATAAACAGCAGTTTTTTTTTAATTTTGTGACATTTCAATATACAAGGACATGTAGAATTGTAGTCAATGGAATGCAAAATGCACACTTGTGCTTTATTTATTCAATTTCACTGGAGTACTGCTCAGATCTGGTTTATGCTTGTGCTAGGGACTGAACCTGGAAGCCTCAGGCACAAAAGTCTTTGGGCACAACCATTCTACTATCTCTCCAGCCACGTATATCTATTATTTTAAAGCTAAGTAACAAATACTTTAGTATGAAGAGTTTATAACACCTGTATAATGCTATCAGTACTTTACACCGGATAGAACAATATAAACTGTTAATAAAAGAAGGATGAATTTTGTAATAAATCTGCATAATTGTGACAAACAGATTACAAAATTAATCCATAAAACTACCAAATGAAAAACCAAACAAAGAAATGGGAATATCCTCTTTGGATAAGTGTTAGCACTTGGAGAAAAGGGAAAAGTGTAAATGATTAGAAAAACTATTAAGGTTCAACCTCGAGATCTCTTCCTTGATATAAACACCTTGTGACTTCAGTTCTTTTCCTGAGGAAGCAGCTATGATGTCTCTATCTTACACAACTGCCATATATTTATTCCTTTGCATTCAAATGAGCAAGTGTAGGAAAAGTCTTAGGTTTTCCAAACATTATGTAAATAGACTTTTAGCCTACAGCTATTTTCCCCAAACGTCAATAACTATCTTGTCACTACCAACAATAAAAGGAAATTCTTCACCCTACATTAGTTTCACATACGCTAGAAGAAGAAGAAGTTTCACATAAAGTGGAAACCACCGTTTTTTCTCAAGCAAGTGCTATATCTATTCAAAAGTATGAACAATATGCTATATATGTAAATATCTCTTAGAAGTAATTACTGGGCTGGACTTTGGACCAATTCCTTCAACTAATTGGTTTGATGTGAGAATATGTTTACATAGATTGGATTTAGATTTTTTTTTTCTCTTTTAAGCTAAAGCTGTTTTCATTTACACTTGGGGTCTACCATCTGTCGATGAAGCCTGTTAGCTCACCACCTTACTGGCTCTGAGGTGCTAGTTTTCCATCTGGCAGAGCCCTCAAGAGAACCCCAGAGTCAGAGAAGTGTGAATCCTGTGGGTGCTCTCAACTCCAGGGCTTATATCCCCAAAGAGATGTACTCTCTTTGCGAGGAAGCAAATGATTAGTAGCAATGTTGTGTGAGTATGCCCATGGCTTCTCTAAAACCAGAAGACACCTTGTGGAAGACTAGGCAGGATAGTGAATTAAGCTGTTTCTGAAAAAATCAGCTTCTGGTACCCTCCCATTTGCCTTTCCTGGTTCCTTTCTCTCTTCATAGCTAACAGTTCATTATTAACTAGTTGACAAGGCAGTCTAATGGAGTTGTTTACATACTGTCTCACAATCCTATATGATAAATTAAAATTAGTTATTAAGTCAGGATCTAAGACAAACAATGGCTAGGAAAAAGATGACCAACTTTACACTATTTTTTCCCCATAAGGTCCCATTCCCTTACTAGAAGTAAATTATAAATTGAACTCTGAGCATATTGGCAGTTTTTTAAAGTTATGATTAAAGGTATTCATAATATCTTTAAAAATCATTCAATTGGTCTGAAAAGGTTGCACTTAATTCCTGCCACTTGGATTTGAAAGTAATTTTAATTATTAATTTTATTAATTTTCATTAAATGTCTGTCTGATATAAAAATTAATCCCTAATAATATCCATTCAGTAAATGCAACAAGTTCCATGAGGCTGCTTTTATTAGCTTCAGCAAATTAGTAGCAAAGTTTTCAATATAGTCAACATAAGCAAAACAATAAGACCTAATTTCACAGTTTCTTATTGTCTGGATTAACCTCCCCAAATAAAAGTGTCAATGAGTTGGAATCTATACATCTTGAAAATATCCAAACTGTAGTACTCTTTTCGAACTGTTTTCTCATTAAACAATTAAATATAGACCCACATGTCTTGATGATAGCCTTCATGGGAATAGCTAGGATTAGTATCATTTTAGGAAAAGTGAAGACCAATAATAGGATACGTGTTTAAATCAAAAGTCACTTGGTTCTTAGGTATAGGACATAGAGAAAGAGAATGACCATTCATTGGATAAAGATTTCTCAAAAATAATTACAACTTCTAGGTACAACCCAGGTAGAGGTAGAAAGAGAAATAGTGAGAGAAAGATGATAAGTTGATAGATTTATAGTCAAACTATAACAAAAGATACACCAGAAATAAGTTTATTCTAATAGTTTAAAGAAATATGACATAAAGAACAAAACCACTGGCTTTACACTCATATTTCCTGATAAGGTTTTCATAAAACAAACAGCCTAGAGTCGGGTGGTAGCGCAGCGGGTTAAGCGCATGTGGCACAAAGCACAAGGACCAGTGTAAGGATTCTGGTTCAAGCCCTGGCTCCCCACCTGCAGGGGAGTCGCTTCACAAGTGGTGAAGCAGGTCTGCAGGTGTCTGTCTTTCTCACCCCCTTTCTGTCTTCCCCTTCTCTCTCCATTTCTCTCTGTCCTATCCAAAACAACGACATCAATAACAACAACAGTAATAACTATAACAATAAAGCAAGGGCAACAAAAAGGGAATAAATAAATAATTAAAACAAACAAACAACTTTTATTGCCACTAAATGTTTCAGCTCTTACGATGGTAGACCAGGTTGTGATGCACTTGGCTAAGCACATGGGTTACAATGTGAAAGGATTGTAACATGGGTTACAAGTTCAAGGCCTCAACCACCTACAGGAGAGAAGTTTTTTTTTAATTTTTAATTTTTTAAATTTATTATTATCTTTATTGGATAGAGACAGCCAGAAATCAAGACAGAAGGGAGTGATAGAAGCGGAGAGAGCAGCCCTGCATCACCACTCATAAAGCTTTCCCCCTGTAGGTGGGGGCTCAAACCCAACCCGGGTTCTTGCGCATTGTAATGCATGTGCTCAACCAGGTGCGTCACTACCCAGCCTCCCAGGAGAGAAGTTTCACAAGCAGGAAAGTAGAGGTGCAGGTGTCTCTCTTTCTCTCTCCCTCTTAATTTCTCTGTCTCTATCAAATAATTAAATAAAATATTTAAAAAATAAATGGTTGAGAGTCAGGCAGTAGCACAGTGGGTTAAGTGCAAGTGGTGCAAAGCTCAAGGACTGGAGTAAGGATTCCGGTTGGAACCCCCAGCTCCCCACCTGCAGGGGAGTCACTTTATAGGTCGTGAGCAGGTCTGCAGGTGTCTATCTTTCTCTCCCCCTCTCTGTCTTCCCCTCCTCTCTCCATTTCTCTCTGTCCTATCCAACAATGACGACATCAATAATAACTACAACAATAAAACAACAAGGACAACAAAAGGCAATAAATAAATAAATATTAAAAATAAATAAGTAAATGGAAGACAATCATTTAATTCTCAGCATGAAGTCTAGGAGGTAGGGGTCATTATCATCATTTTATAATCAAAGACTAACAAGGACAAGGACCTTGCCTTGGACATAGAAGTTGCAGTGGTAGAATTAGCATCTGACGCCACACTCCCTGACACTATCTGCCCTGTCTAAAAATAGTGTTGATCATCAGACTGCTATGATCAGTCATATTGCATGTCACTTGTTAAGCATTCAGAAAAATATTGAGGCTGTCAAATTTCATACGGAAGTCTCTCTTTCAGATGATATTCCCAGGAACAAATTCTAATTTCACATGATATGCTGAAGTCTAAAGAATCTGAATGTGTATGATGCTACTGCATATAATTCAGTAGTAGCTAAATCAGTAGGGAGACAACTTCTGAACTAGAGAAATGGATTATTTTCCCAGTTTTGCCAGATATATGCTACACCTATGCAAATACCAACTACATGTTATTTTTGGCAATTAGATGAAGCTTTATAAGTTTCCAAGGAATGCTGCAAACATTAACATAGAAATGGTTATTTGAGGAATGTTTTATGTGTTTATAATTTTAGAAGTAAAAAATAAGGCTGTAGAAAATGGAACAGCTGCTTTGAGATAATGCAAATTTTTCAGATAAATGGTCACTATTTAATGACTTCATAAAAAAATAGTATCCTTCTGAAAATACTTTAAACATGGGCAGGGGGTAGATAGCATAATGATTATGCAAACAGACTCTCATGCCTAAGGCTCTGTCAAGTCCCAGCTTCGATCCCTCGAACCACCATAAGCCAAAGCTGAGCAGTGCCCTGGTTAAAAAAAATAAAAGAAAAAGAAAATACTTTAAACACATAGAAAAGTCAGGCTGAGTGGTAGTGTACCCAGTAGAGTGAATATGTTACAATAATAAAGGCCTGTTTATCCCATACTTACTAAGCAAAAGTTATACTTGATAGTACAATTTCACTGAACAAAACCCTAAATGTGTGGCATTCACTTAATGGTGAAGAAGCCAGTGGCACACAGACCTCAGTTTTGTAAAATTGCTACAGGACCTAACTTGAAGGAGAGACTGCTATCCAACAGAACCTGTAAGATAGTAAGACAAAGATAAGCACTTGGAATGAGTTAGTACATGTTGGTTGGCTACACTTAACATTTTTTAAAATCATTACTGGGACCTCAGCACTCCAGACTGATGTTTTTATATAGAAAGACAGAGGAAGAGAAAGAGAAAGAGAAAGAGAAAGAGAAAGAGAAAGAGAAAGAGAAAGAGAGACAGAGGCAGAGACAGAGACAGAGACAGAAAGAGAGAAGGAAAGACATCACACCACTGAAGCTTCCTCCAGTGTGGTGGGGACCAGGATTTACATCTATGAAGTTGAAGTATGTTTGTCGATTTATACAAAAAGTAACACTGAAAGGATAAACAGAGACTGAAGTTGTTGCCCATATAAGGTAAAGTTGAAAGAAACACAGAGAAGTATATGCATAGGAATAAAAACGGTCATGCTAATAATATCTTATAGACTTTTGAATCATGTGAATCTTATTATACAACCAAAACATAAACATGAACCTTAAAATAGAAGCAAACACATTTATCTGCTCATGTATTCAAAAGAATCATACAAAAAACCCCACCATTTTCCGAGTGACTTTTAGATATAATGCTCTGGTCATATTTGCTGAGTGGGATAGAGAAGTCAAAAAGAAAAATAGCAACTGGCAGTAAAATCATCAACTTGACTTAGATACAATCTTGGTAGTGTAACCTGGAAAACATTTTATGCATACTACACAAATAAACAATTAAATAAATATGCTAATGCTAGGTATCAAGACTTCAGCATGTATTATAATCCAAAAAGATTAGAACATTTTAGTATTAAAATTTAAATAAATAATAATTGAAATTCAATACACAAACTGCTCCACTGAAAATTCATAGAAATAACGACATACTGTAGCAAGTAGGATAAAACTTGATTTCAGGTCCAGGAGAAGGAAAGCACAAGCTGAAACCAAGGCACTTTATTATGTCAGAATTTATGAAACTGTTCAAAATTAATGTGACTTTGATTGGATGAAGTTTGACATCAGAACAGTTGCTTTAAAGTTATTTGAGGGGGCTGGAGGTTGGCACAATGATTGAGCATACACATTATAATGCACAAGAAACCAGGTTCAAGCCCCGAGTCCCCAGCTGCAGTGAGAATGCTTCACAAGCAGGTGCCACTTTTTCTCTCTGCTTCCCAATCTCCCCTTTCCCTCTTGATTTCTTTTTGTCTCTATCCAATAAAAAATAAAATATTCAAAAATAAATCTGAATACTTTTTTTTTGCCTCCAGGGTTATTGCTGGGGTTCGGTGCCTGCACCATGAATCCACTGTTCTTGGAGGCTACTTTTTTCCCCCTTTTTGTTGCCCTTGTTGTCTTATTGTTGTGGTGGTTGTTATTATTATTTTTGTTATTGATGTTGTTGGATAGGACAGAGAGAAATGGAGAGAGGAGAGGAAGGGAGAGAAGCAGATACGCTTCACCGCTTGTAAAGCAACTCCTGGTGGGGAGCTGGGGGCTGGAACCGGGATCCTTAAGCTGGTCTTTGGGGTTCACACCATGTGCAGTTAACCCACTGCACTACTGTCCGGCCTCCTGAATACTTTTTTTAAAAGGAGTTTGAGAACTTTGGAAAAATGTGTGTATAAACAGGATATTTCTGTCAAACTGTTAACATTTTAACACACAAAGGAGAATGTCTTATCAGGTAATAGAATGCATGTAACTTATTTTCAAGTTATTTGGGAACATGTGTATGTATACAGACCAAGAAAGCACAGAAAAATACTTCCAGATATTAGAATTTTGACTGCAGGTGTCTTTCTCCCTCTTTATCTCCTCCACCTCTCTCAATTTCTCTCTGTCCTATCCAATAAAAAATGTGAATTGAGGGATTTGAATGGTAGTGCAGTGGGTTAAGCACACATGGCACAAAGCACAAGGACTTGTGGAAGGATCTCAGTTCAAGCCCCCAGCTCCCCACCTGTGGGGGGGGGAGTCGCTTCACAAGTGGTGAAGCAGGTCTGCAGGTGTCTTTCTCTCACCCTCTCTGTCCTCCCCTCCTCTCTCCATTTCTCTCTGTCCTATACAACAACAATGGCATCAATAATAACTATAATAATAAAACAAGGCAACAAAAGGAATAAATAAATAAAATAAAATGTGAATTGTAAGTATATGTATGTGCATATATATACTCATTCTACTAGTTTATTAACTGTTCAGTATGTTTGACATTTCTATATTTAAGTATATGTCAATACATATCCAATAAAGCTGAGAACAAGGAAAAGAGCTGAAATTTTCCACAAGGTACATTTTAGTCTTTGGATAGTAGAATAATAGAAAAGAATATCAGGAGTAATGGCTAAAGAGAATAAAAGAAAAATGTAGAGGTTAGAAAACAGTTTTCTATATGCCAATATCATAACAGCTTGCTCATTACATTAGTGTGATTACTTCTTTATTAGGTCTTATTTGAGCTGTCATCTGGTATCAATTAGGTCAGTTATAATCTGTCAGATCTACCAGAGGGAAATGGAGCAAGGTCCATCATGGCGTGAGGATGGCATAATTAAAGCAATGGAAATAATGGCTACTCTTCATTTAACTCTCATCCAATCAAACAAGCCCATACTGAACTCCCACTCACATTGAATGCTAAAGACAAGGAACGAGAGAAAAGATACTGCCAAAACAGAGTTTATAAAATCTCATTGCAATCATCAAATCATTAGTGAGGCAATACGTTACACAGAAAATATACTGAAATATTATTCTAGAGACTGAAGAACAACATTATTTATAAATAGGTCCCTTAATGATTTAATCCCATACATCTATGTGCAGGTTATATATCAGGTATGTATAAACTGTGAACAATTCAAAACCAGGGAAAATTAAAATAATGATGACTGTACATATTTTGCTAGAGTGCAAAAATGTTGCACTGCTCATCTAGTAATAAAGGAACATTTCAAACAAACATGATTTAAACATATAGTAACCTTGAGTCTTGGGAAAAAAAATCTAAGAAAAATCTTGAGATTACAACTGTGGCAGTATTCCCAAAGCAATTTTAAGTCAGGTTGATTTTATTCCATTTCAGTTTAGTTGTAAAAGTAACACAGATAGTAAGGTAAATGTCAGAAATCTAATTTTGCCTAGTCATTTAAATATTAGAAAACAAGAGGGTGCACCTGGTGAGTACACCAGGTTAGTTCAAGCTTGGGCCCCCACCTGCAGGGGGAAATCTTCACAAGTAGTGAAGCAATGATACATCTCTCTCTCTCTTTTTCTCATTCTTTCTCTCTCTCTCCCCCCTCAATTTCTCTGTCTCTATCCAAAATAAATAAATAAATGAAAATAATAGGATGGAAATTGAAATAATCATTAAAAACCTTGACCCACAGTGAAGTTCCATACTAGGGCATAGACTATCAAATAAAGACTACCAGGAACATGCCTAGGTTAAAAATATTAACTTGCTACAACTGGAAGAATATTACAGTTATGGCTACCAAAATAAAACAGCATAGACCAGATAGTCTAAACAAGGGAAATTGATTTTTTTTTTTTTTACAGATTCCTTTTTTCTTTTATCCTTTTGTTGGGGGGTGTTAATGGCTTGATTTTTTTTATAAGGCAGGGAAGAATCAAGAGGGAAGGGGAAATAGAGAGGGAGAAACATGTGAAGCACCGTTTCATGCTTGTGAAGTTTCTTCCCTGCAGGTGGGGATGAAGGGCTTTGTACTGTGTGTGCTCTACTGGATACAACACCACCACCAAGTCCGGGTTAATGGCTTATACTATAAAGTTGTCAACACAAGAGCACAATATCTCATTTCCTCATAATAGGTGTCCACAAAACATTCTCATACCTGATAGGAAGTGTGATAAGAGGACCAATCATACATGGATTACACATTTTTATAAATCTTAGTTTTATTAATATTCAAATTAGACTTAATTATTACCCCCAAAATACAAAATGCTTGATAATTCAGAGAAGCTTTTCAGGACTTCAGCAACGTGTGTATATATATATATATATATATATGAACATATATATATTATATTTACTGTATAAATTGCTTTTCTAACCAAAAAAACAATGTAAGAACTTATTTGTTGTGCCTTCTTTAATAAAAAAGAAAAACAGAGCAAAAAAAAAAAGGGAACTGTGGGTAAGGGAAATTACTGTATATTTAAACTTCATAATAATCTTAATTACAAATTATTAAGTGTTTAGTTAGTGAATAAATATAATCTCTATTTGTTCCTCAACACAAAACATGCATGAAAATAAATTTTTTGCCTTGTCTTGGATGTTTCTTAATATTTAGGGAATTCAATGTCATAGTTTATAAAAGTAAGAGTATATATTACCAAACAATGTCTACATTAACTACTCAGACCTACAATTGCTAACTTATGACCCCTCCAGAAAGTCATATTCACCTTAACAGAAATGGAATTGACAAGTAGGCACTAAGGAACAAAAAGTGGCAAAAGATTTTAATTTTCAGACCTTCTTCCTTCATTTCTTCCTTCTGTTTTTTCTGTTCTCCTTTTTAAGGTTTAGATACTAATTCTTGTTTAACAAACAAAGTCACATAAGGTGGAGGGTAGATAGCATAACAGTTATGCAAACAGACTCTCATGCTTGAGGTTCCAAAGTCCCAGGTTCAATCTCCTGCATCACCATAAGCCAGAGCTGAGCAGTGCTCTGGTATTAAATAAATAAATAAATAAATAAATAAATAAATAAATAAATAAATCAAATCATCTGCAATGTAGAACACTGTGGTAATTAAAACAGTCTATCAAATATTCTAGATTGTCAGAGGATTTGCCAGTTATATCGCCCATATGAACTTCCTAGATATATTATCAATACCTATCAACTAACAGCGTCATCACACTAACATTTTAATTAGTTATAGCTCAGGTGTAATCACGGTACCTCTTATCATAATTCACATTCATATGGTTTTCTTTGCTCATCCTAAAGTTCTAGTAAAATGTTGCTTAAGCTCTCTATTACAGATCTTTAACAACACACTTAAAAAGCAGTCAAAGGTGAGTAATGAAATTCACTGTAGCATTTCATAAAATCTACCTTCCTCTCTCACTACCCAAAATTTCTCTCTCTCTCTCTCTTTCCTCCTTTCTTTCTTTCTTTCTTTCTTTCTTTCTTTCTTTCTTTCTTTCTTTCTTTTTTTCCCCTCCAGGATTATCTCTGGGGCTTGGTGCCTACACTATGAATCCACTGCTCCTGGAGGCCATTTTTTCCATTTTGTTGCCCTTGTTGTCATTGTTGTTGTTATTGTTGGATAGGACAGAAAGAAATGGAGAGAGGAGGGGAAGACAGAGAGGAGGAGATAAAGATACCTGCAGACCTACTTCACTGCTTGTGAAACTTAACGCCTGCATGTGGGGAGCTAGGGCTGGAACCAGGATCCTTATTCTGGTCCTTGCACTTCACACCAAGTGCTCTTAACCTGGTACACTACCACTCAGCTCCTGTCCTCAAAATTTATTTCTTCAAAGAAGACATAATACTAACAAATGAAATTGCAGGCCACTCTGGGTCTGCCTGTCTCCCCAGCCATTGGGAAACAGAGGTCAAAGTGGCCCCCAGAGGTCCTGGGGTAGCTCCCCATGTCGAGGACTATGTGTGCAGAGAGATAAGCAGTCAGCTCTGGGAAAGCTTCAGTGGGGCAATTCATTTATTGAAAGATAAAGCAAGTACATATACCCATTGCCCAGGTAGAAGGTCAAGATAGTCATTAACCCAAGCACAGAGCAACACAATGCGTAGCTGCATTTTGACCTACAAATGATTTGATCAGAAATGAAGAATTACCATACAAGGTTTGATCACAAGCTTCACAATGCATATTTCCCCAGGGGTAAATTACAGGCACTTCAGGGTAAATTACAGGCACCTCAGAGGAAGGGGGAGGAGGAGGGGGCAACTGAGCAAGAACGTATGTGGTGACTTTCAAGTTAGGCCAAACACGATGTACAGTAATTCATGGTCTTTGTTTTAAGGGGAGAGGAGAGGCATGTGCAGAAAGGTATCCCCCCATTCTGGAGAAGCTATCCATCATTAGTTCAGGAGGTCAGGGGAACCTTCCTTTGCCTCAACCTAAAGGGAGAATTGGGGGTCAACTCACTTGGACCTCATGGAAACAATGGCCTGAACTTTCCGGGACAGTGGACCCCATCCTCCAACATGAAACCATAGAAAATAGTTATGCCTGAAATGATTTAACTAAAGCAATCCTGTAGTGCCTACATCTGGGTGTTGCTTTTTTCCATTCTTTTGTTGAACCTACATAAACTTTTTAAGCAGGTGCCTGTTAAACACTTCTGTTTCATGAAAAGCTCAAAGAAGATAGATCCCAAAAAATTCTGGTTGGGTTCAACGAATGACACTCAATGTTTAAACAACTGGGAGAAAGACTAAGGTCATTGGGTAGAGAGAGAACTATAAAAGTTGGTAAGGACAAGAGATTGGCTCACTTAATAATGGCTCTTTTGACCACTTTGAACCCTTTAATTAACTTACTTAGACACAAGTCAATCCAGGCAATAGTGATCAGTAATTTGAAAAGTACTGAGAAAGGGAACTCATAACATAATATATAAAATGGTTAAAACAACAAGAAGAAATATTGGAGAATCAAACCAGGACAAGAGTCCAGCTAAAAGTCCCCCAGAGGGTGAAGCACAAAATAACGAGTTCAACATCCAAACATTAGCTAAGGAAATAATCACAGGAGTGAGTAAAGATTTTGAAAAAATTGTAATCAGAAATACAGGAACAACAAATGAGACTATGGAAGAAAATACTAATTATCTCATGGTTATAAGAGAGCTGAAAGCTGAAATCACTGAGCTAAGAAGGCAACTAGCTGAACAAGCTAAAACAGTATCAGAGCAGGGCAACAAAATAGATGAACTCCAGAAAACAGTAGAGGGCAGAGAGAATAGAATCTATGAGGCTGAAGACAGAATTAGCAAGATCGAGGATGAATTAGAGACAACTAAAAAAGAAGTAAGAGATCTCAAAAAGAGATTAATAGATGCTGAAAACAACAATAGAGTCCTATGGGATGACTTCAAAAGAAACAATATACGCATTATTGGCATACCAGAGGAAGAAAGAGAAGGAGAGAAAGAAAGCATTCTACAGAAAATAATAGCTGAAAACTTCTCTAGTCTAGACAACATCAAAGACATAAAGATTCAAGAAGCCCAGAGGGTCCCAAACAGAATTAACCCAGACCTAAAGCCACCAAGACATATCATACTTAGAATGGAAAGGAATAAGGATAAAGAAAGGATCCTGAAGGCAGCAAGAGAAAAACAAAGAGTCACCTACAAAGTAAAGCCCATAAGATTAGCAGCAGACTTCTCCATACAAACACTACAGGCCAGAAGAGAATGGCAAGTTATCTATCGAGTGCTCAATGAGAAAGGCTTTCAACCAAGAATACTATATCCTGCTAGACTGTCATTCAGACTAGATGGAGGCATCAAAACCTTCTCAGACAAGCAACAATTGAAGGAATCAACTATCACCAAGCCTGCCCTGAGAGAAGTTCTGAAAGATCTCCTATAAACAATCAGACCACCATAAACAGGACATATATCAAAAAACTCTACAAGAATGGCATTAAAATATCTTCAATCTTTGATATCAATAAATGTCAATGGCCTGAATTCACCTATTAAAAGACACAGAGTAGCAAGATGGATCAGAAAATACAACCCAAGAATATGCTGTCTACAGGAAACCCACCTAACTCAACAAGACAAACATAGACTTAAAGTGAAACGATGGAAAACTATCATACAAGCCAATGGCCCACAAAAAAGGGCAGGAACAGCTATTCTCATATCTGACATGATAGACTTTAAAATAGATAAGATTAAAAAAGATAGGCATGGACACTACTTAATGCTCAGAGGATCAGTCAATCAAGAAGACTTAACAATTATTAACATCTATGCACCCAATGAGAAGCTATCTAAATACATCAAATGTCTACTAAAAGAGCTACAGCAATATATTAACAGCAACACAGTCATAGTAGAGGACTTCAACACCCCACTCTCTGGCTGGTTGGGGAGAATATAGGTCCATGAAGGATGATAGATGACATAGTGGGGGTTGTATTGTTAAATGGGAAACTGGGGAATGTTATGCATGTAAAAACTATTGTATTTACTGTTGAATGTAAAACATTAATTCCCCAATAAATAAATAAATTAAAAAATAACATTATGCAGGAAAAAAAATGTATGAGGTTTAATTCCTATGAACTTTTCACTCATTTTTATCTGTTAGAAAACAGTATTAATACCCAGTTGTTTTAGTTGCTTGATATTATAATAACCTTAGTTATTTTCAACCACACAAATTATTTTTATTTTATTTTTATTGATTTAATAATGATCAACAAGACTGTAGGATAAGAGGAGTACAATTCCACACAATTTCTACCACCAGAATTCTATATCCCATCCCCTCCATTTGAAAATTTCCTGTTATTTTTTTTCTTCAATTTATTTATAAAATTAAAAAATAGAAAATATCGACAAGACCATAAGATAAGAGGGATAAAATTCCACACACACACAAAAATAATAATAATGGCTCTTTTGGTCAATTTCATACCACCTCATCATCTGGGGCCCTAGTCAGTGACTTTTTGGATTCCCACACAAATATGAAGGGGCTAGACCTCTGATGGATACCTCTCTCCACCACCACTGATCACTCCCATCAGGAACGTCATCATAAGTCCTCTTGCAGGCCTTCCCAAGACCTTGCCCTCATGTAAAGCAGTGACAGTAGGGACTGCCCCAGTCCCCGAAGGAAGATTGGTCCTGAAATGAGTGCAGCCTACAATGTTCCCAGCTATGACCATGAACTGTGAGGTCAGACCAATAGGGACTTAGAGGTTACATGGGCACTTGTAATATGTCCTGGGTTGGGTGCATGGGGGGGGGGGTGGTAAATAATTAATTTTACTTCTGAATTTTTTTCAAGGTTGGGAGATACTCTCTGCCCTAATCCATGTTTCTTGCCCGTTTTTCTACTTCATGTTAGCTATCAAACTCAAGCAGAAACTACCCTAGTTGTGGGCCCTAGAAACATGCCTAAAATGGACTTTCTAGCTTCCTTCCACCCTAAGATCCCTAATCTCAACTTCTCTTTTCTATTTTTTGGTTGCTGTTCATTAACCATTTTGTCATGCTTTATATCTTGCTACCATCTAGCACCAAGTGGGAGACACTATCATGATTCCATTCTGATTAGGCAGATGACCTCACCAATGTGTCCTGCAACCTCACCTCTCCAGAGTTCTATCCCACTAGGAAAAGACAGAAATAGGCTGGAGATATAGATCAACCTGCCAATGCCCAAGTCCAGCGAAAAAGCAATTACAGAAGTCACAACTCCTACCTTCTGTAATTCAAAAAATAATTTTGATCCATACTTCCAGTAGGGGAGAAATGATAGGAGGAAGAGGGTAAGAGGGCTCTGAACTCCAGCTGCATCGGGACCCAGAGAGAGAGAGGAGGAAAAAGGAAGGAACATTTGGATGAAATAATAAAGTTATGTGAGGCTTGGATTGGGAAGAGAATATGAACCTGAAAGAATAGAGGGGCAATTATGTACAAATTTATACAGATGGTTGTAGAGATGATAGATAGTTAACCCATGTCTACAACCTTAGGAGAACTACTGTGGCTTGCAGTGGAGGGATTGGAGATTCAGAACTTTGATGGTGGGAACAGTATGGAATTAAACCCCTGTATATGTAATTTTGTAAATCAATATTAAGTAACTAATAAAATAAGAGAACATTTCTGTTTCATGGTCAATACAAGATCAGGGGCCATGGAAACTGACAACTGATTTGTCTGTTTTATTCTATTTTCCCATATCTGTATCTACTACCTTATCTTCATTTATAAGTAAAACCTATAAAACTTACAAAAATAACTGTTTTGTGGTGTATTCAGGAATAATACAAAGATATTGCTATTTTGGTGAAAAATCAATATTTTATAGATTATTTCAACCTAAATAAAGAACTAATTTTGTTTTTAAAAAATTTCTCCAAACCTTAAGAAATTATTAGTGTCAGAGACATGGATTGAAGATTGCACTGAATTTAATTATAAATTTGACTCTGTTCATCTAATACTTTCTGTTCATTCAAATCACAATAGTCATTTGGAACACTAAGATTCCAAAAAAAATCCTAAACAATCATCAATATTATCACCTCAAGTCCAACTTATTGCAAAGGTGTAATGCTAGTTCAGTCTCTGGCACTCTTCTATAGCTTTTCATCCATTCCCTTCCAGGTAAGCCTGGGGAGGTCAGTTCACCATGTTATAGTAGAGCATGGCCAAGTTGATCTATATCCTAATGCCTCCCATTAGAGCTATATGAAAATGCAGCCTCACTAATAGAAGTACAATATGCAAGATGCCAGTGCATCTCTGTGATTTACAATATGTCTAATGTACAAGCCCAATGAAGAGGTTTGTTGTCTACCATAAAACCAGATGGATGTAAGCAGTGATTAGAAGCAATTAACTCTGTTCAGCACTAAATAACTTTCCATCATTAATGTACATTTTTCCACCTCATTAGAGGTATGGAGGAAAGCATGAGGTAAGAAGCAGTCAATTTGAAATTCAGATACGCATATGTTTGGAAGGGGAAAAAACCTACAAATTTGCAGTATGAAAATGGAGTACATATTAGTAAGCTTTCTCTGAAGCCATTTTGTTTTTAAAATCAGCACTAGCTAGCATCAGCATACTGGGAGTACACTTGATTTCATCAGTGATCCAGGGGAATAGAAATCACACAAAGTCAGTGAAAGTTAAAGCACAAGAACTTCTCAAAATAAAGTGATAATGAGCATATATTTTCTTCTGTTTTACTTCCAATATAACAATACATACTTTCAATGGTTGGTAATGTCATTTGCAAAGATAAATACAGAAAATAGCATGTGGATTATCTAAAATGCATTTGAAGGATGTCAGCCTGAGGGATTAAAAAAAAACATGAATCCTTTAAAGACATCTTGAAAACAGAAGTAAAAACCAAAGGAAACTGAGGGAGGCAAAGAGAATCTAGACAGTTAAGTCCTTGATAGCCTTTCTTAGTCATTTATCTATATCAAATCACATGTGAAATTACCAAAGTTGTTACTATGTAAGCAGTAATACAGGCTTACATATAAAGAACTACACAACTGACTCTGTGTTGAACCTGGTGAATGAGTTCAAACTCCACTCACCGTTCACTGGGACTTTGCCACTTCAACATTTTCAGATCGAGCGAAGTAGAGACAGAGGCAGAGGGGTGGAGGAAGAGACACCACAGCACTGAACAATGCTTACAGCTCACCATGAAATTTACATTTTTGTTTTGGTGCCACATTGCCTTGTAATGAGAACATTAAGTGAGACAGAGGTGAATCAAAGTCAGACTTAATCTCCTTGTTATCAGCCAAGTAGAGTCACACAGTGGAGAATGAATGTGAAAATGCCTTTAAAGAAAGAAAGCAATGCTAAGGTGTGGTGAAAAGTTTTTTTTTTTTATTCCCTTTTGTTGCCCTTGTTGGTTTTTACTGTTGTAGTTATTATTATTGTTGTCATTGTTGGATAGGACAGAGAGAAATGGAGAGAGTAGGGGAAGACAGAGAAAGATAGAGAGAAAGACAGACACCTGCAGACCTGCTTCACCACTTATGAAGTGACTTCCCTGCAGGTGGGGAGCCAGGGGCTGCAACTGGGATCCTTACACCTATCCTTGTGCTTTGCGCCCCCTGTGCTTAACCCATTGCGCTACCGCCCAACTCCCAAGTTAATTTCTACATAAACAGTGTTTCCTGTGTGGAACAACTGGAATTTGATGTAACTGTTATAGCAAACATACTGAAAACAAGTGAAGGTGAGAGGTAAAAAGTGCAGAGTACACTGGCGCTTGCCAACTTTAAAATCAACACAGCATTGAAAACATGGATATTTTTGCGACAGATAGACAATTAAACTATAAATGATCCCCTCTCCCACATGGTGTCTTAGCACATAAGCTCTAATTAAACTAAATTATAAGTATACAAATAAACTAGAGTTTATCTGTGTTTTGATTTTATGAACTCCTTGTATACAAAAGGACACCTTATAAAGTCTAGCAACTAAGCTTGCTTTTTTTTAAAATAATTTATTTCTTTATTGGGGAATTAATGCTTTACATTCAACAGTAAATACAATAGTTTGTACATGCATAACATTCTCCAGATTCCCATTTAACAATACAACCCCCACTATTTCATTCATCATTTTTCATGGACCTGTATTCTCCCCACCCTCCCACCCACCCCAGAGTCTTTTACTTTGGTGTAATACTCCAATTCCATTTCAGGTTCAACTTGTGTTTTCTTTTCTAATCTTGTTTTTCAACTTCGGCCTGAGAGTGAGATCATCCTATATTCATCCTTCTGTTTCTGACTTATTTCACTCAACATGATTTTTTTAAGGTCCATCCAAGATCGGCTGAAAACGGTGAAGTCACCATTTTTTACAGCTGAGTAGTATTCCATTGTGTATATATACCACAACTTGCTCAGCCACTCATCTGTTGTTGGACACCTGGGTTGCTTCCAGGTTTTGGCTATTACAAATTGTGCTGCCAAGAACATATGTGTATACAGATCTTTTTGGATGGATGTGTTGGGTTCCTTAGGATATATCCCCAGGAGGGGAATTGCAGGGTCAAATTAAAAAGCTTCTTCACAGCAAAAGAAACCACTACCCAAACCAAGAGACCCCTCACAGAATGGGAGATCTTTACATGCCATACATCAGATAAGAGTTTAATAACCAATATATATAAAGAGCTTGCCAGACTCAACAACAAGACAACAAATAACCCCATCCAAAAATGGGGGGAGGACTTGGACAGAATATTCACCACAGAAGAGATCCAAAAGGCCGAGAAACACATGAAAAAATGTTCCAAGTCTCTGATTGTCAGAGAAATGCAAATCAAGACAACAATGAGATATCACTTCACTCCTGTGAGAATGTCATACATCAGAAAAGGTAACAGCAGCAAATGCTGGAGAGGGTGTGGGGTCAAAGGAACCCTCCTGCACTGCTGGTGGGAATGTAAATTGGTCCAACCTCTGTGGAGAACAGTCTGGAGAACTCTCAGAAGGCTAGAAATGGACCTACCCTATGACCCTGCTAAGCTTGTTTTTTTTTGCCATGCCATGCTTACACTGTTTTTTTTTTTTTTTTTTTTTGCTAATTAGACTTAAAATATTAATTTTAGGAAAAGGGAATTTTGCACAGCTGAATTTCCAAATAATATCAAAATAGCAATCTGACCATATTGTACCTACAAACCATGACACTGACCATGAATACATTACCTAAGAAAACTAAGCCTGCCACAGATAAGACAGACCACTTTTACCACCTATATTTCTGGCATTTCATACTTACCTGCCTGTGACTTTTTTTTTCAGTATGTAGTTAAATTACTGACCTACCAAAGATGTTACTTCATGAATAACCTTACTGGTCCCATGAATACAGATGTGTCCCTGTTATTTGGGCAATTGCTGAAGTAAATTTGTTGGCTTGATAAACCATCTGATACTTCCATAATTGTGATAATTTTATAATCCCTTCAATGTATAAGAGGTTGTCTAGTTTATGTAGAATATTGTTCTAAAAATAAAACATTACAAGGTGTCACAAAAATTATTATGCTCAAGAAAGAGAAATTCCTTGTCACCTCTAATTCAGACTTTAATCATCCTCATTTCTTAGAACCCATACAGCAAGGAAAAAACTACTTTTTTTTATCATATTACACATGAGGCTTTCCTTCCTTCCTTCCTCCCTTCCTCCCTCCCTTCCTTCTTTCCTTCCTTCCTTCCTTTCTTACTTTCTTTCTTTCTTCTCTTTTCTTTCACCAGAGCACTGCTCAGCTCTGGCTTATGATCCTGTGAGGGATTGAACCGGAGACTTTGGAATCTCAGGCACAAAAATCTTTAAGGCCTTTTTTGTGATTTAATACTAATTTACAAAAATATAAAATAACAAGGATATAATTATGCACCATTTCTACTACCAGAGTTCTGTGTCCCCCATTCCCTCCATTAGAAACTGCAGTAGTTCTCCCAAGGTCACAGATATGAGTTGACTATTATTCCTATAACTATCTATATATATATATTGTTGCCCATTTTTTTTCTATGGTCCTGCCCCCTCTTCCTTTCTAGGTCACATATATACCTACCACTACTTCTGAATGTCTAGAAGGCCTTTCCAAGAGAGGGAATCTTAAGTCTTTACTTGATGATTATTTTCTATTTTTGTAACACCCTAACAAACTAGGCTATATAATTTAAGTAAGCAATTGATTCAAAACAAAAATGAACTTGGGAGCAATTAAAGTCTACAGCAAAGAAAGAAAAATTTTACTAATAGAGAGGAATAGCCCTACACATTTCAATGTCCCCTTTGAGCACTATATTTTATTACTAAAATGATTTTTCATAACGACAACCCTAAAATAGCAAAAAAAAAAAAAAAAAAGGTGTGAAATTAGAATAATCTGCTTAAGACAGCAAGGGGGCATGTAAAATTATCTTTGAAAATATTTCAGTCAAAATGATTGTAGTGCTTATGACTATGACAGAAATTCTGCTATCTAGTGTATCATATGTTTCCAGTGTTTAAAATAACAGAAGTCTTACTGTATATTTTCGTTTTAGAAAATTCCAGGGAAACACCTGGTATTGGCAGAGCTTAGAAGAACAGTATTCATTTAGTTAGAAAGAAAAAAAAAGTTGACATTTCTCTTATAATGTTTTATAAGATAAAGTTATTATTAACTCACACCTTTGGGAAAGTTTGCTAAATGAGGATAGTATAGCCATTTGTTGTCCCATTACAAGCATGGCATGCTAAGGAAATTCACCTTGTCTCTTCTGCTTTTCTGCAAAGTGAGCCATTCAAGCAGTGCATCTTCTGAAATTTCCTCGCCTCTTTCAGGGAAGCATATTGGGGCAGAGCTTGCCAGCTGTCTGCTCCCTTTGCCTTCTGCTGCCATTATCCTGAGGTACCGCCCCACCTTCTGGCCCTCCAGCTTGTGGTGGGGGGGATGGTGGAAGGAAACAGGGAGGAGAAAGAGCTCTTCCTGCTTCTGACATGCATACCACGATGAACAGAGCAGAAGGCATATATATACATATATATATACACACACACACACACACATACATCGACATACAGACATATCTAAACTGACAGTGCGAATGTGTGCATGTATATGCATGTGAATTCACATGCCAGTGCCAGCAACTCTCTATATGTATATATACACAGCATTCATTCCATATGCTCTGACTTGCTGCAGCACACATATGCAGCTGGGAATAACTACTGTGAAAAAAATTACATTCCAAAGACAATTTCTCAAGTAGAATCAAGAATATATGAAATTGAGCTATTATAAACTCTTCTCATCTGTTAGCTGCCTTTATTAAAACATGTTTCTAACATTTATAAAAAATACCTAGCATTTCCTATTTCATTCATATAGAAAGAGTTCTTCTTCCTAAATCTTACATTTCATACTGACAGTTAAAATAGACAAGAGGTCTAAAGAAGCTACCTTTTTTTTCATTCAGCTATTGTCAGGGCTTCACCACTCCAGAAGTATATTTTTAGTTAGAGAGATAAAGGCAGAGAGAATGAGAAAGAGAGAGAGAGAGGAGACACCACAGCATAGAGGCTTCACTCAGCACAAGCACAGTCCCAGGTAAGCCACCTCACCAATGTTTTATATTATGGTTACACGTACGTTGAAATGAGCTCAAAGGACATAAAGTCTGAGCAAGAAAACAGATAAGAGCATTCAATAGTAGACATCTGTGTGGAATGATCACTATGCGAAGTCACTACACAAAAGACCCTGGAACCATATAATTCTCAGCCTGTCCCTATGTGCTTGGCATGATTTATTTATTTTTTGATACAAGAGAAAGTGGGGGGAGAATGATACAAGAGAAAGTGGGGGGAGAATGAGAATGAGAAAGTGGGGGGAGAATGAAAAAATGGGGGGAGAAGTGGGGGGAGAACCACTCTGGCAAATGTGATGCTGGGGACCAAACTCTAGAACATTATAAGTCCAGTAAATATTCCAGTCACTGTGTTAGCTCCCTTGCAAAGTTTGACATGGTTTTATTTTATTTTACAGATAAAGAAATTAGTGGGGCATTATTGACATTAAATAATTAACTTTAGGTACTAGGATCTTGCCACAGCATGTCTGTTTCCAGAGTTGTGTCTTTCTATTTAAAATGCTTCCTACTTATTTACAATATCATAATAATTTCAGAATATATTTTCACACATATGTGTGTATGAGTTTACAGCCACTACCAAAATTCGTGCACCATCACACCAAATGGAGCCCTTCCTCTAGCTTCCCTGCTTCTCTGCTGTTCACTCTCATAACCCACAGTTTTCAGTTTAAGAGTCTGTTCAGTCAGTGTTTTTTGTGAAAATTTCCATTTCAATCGTCTATACTCCACAAACGAATGAAACCATCATATTCTGTCTTTCATTTCTTCACTCATTTTATTTTAACAGAATTCCATACACTTAGGCGGAACAACACCACAATTATCACCTTTCTAGTGGCAGAGGGGTACTCTATTGAGTGTACATCCCATAGAAGAAACTTCTTTTTCTTATATTTTTATTAGTGATTTACAAGGTTATAAGTTAATAGGGGTATAATTCTATACCACTCCTATCACCAAAGTTCTGTGCCTCATCCCCTTCTGATGGCAATTACTATAGTTCTTCCAAGGTCATAGTTACATCTCCCATCGCTTCTTTATCCAGTTCATGTGTTGATAAGCACTTAAGCTGATTCCATATTTGGGCTCTTGTGGTTAGTGCAGCTATGGACACAAGGTGCATATATTATTTTTAAGCAGTGTTTTTTTTTTGTCCTTTGAATATATGCATAGGAGTGGTATTGAAGAACTGTAAGGTATTTCCAACCCTCCATGCTATTTCCATAGGTGCTGTGTCAGCTTTCTCTACTTCTAACAGCAATGCACCAGAGTTTCTTTTTCTCCACATCCTCCCCAGAACTTGTTTGCAAAATGAACTTATTCTTTCTAATGCAGGCATCTTGTTGTGGTTGAGTTTGCACTTCTCTAGTAGTAAGTGATACTGTTTGAGAATTTGTTTGTATATCTGTGTACATGTTTTCAGAGAAATGTTTACTCAGATCTTTCTCATTTTAATTCCTGAATTGATTATTTTTACTGTTGAGCTATGTGATTATATATTTTATATAGATCTTCTGTCATACATGTGATGTGCAAATATCTTCCCCAATTTACTAGGCTACCTTTCTCATTGTTTGGTAATTTTTGATATACAAAATCTTTTAAATTTGATACAGTCTCAATTGCTTATTTTTGCTTTAATTACCATTGCCAATGGGGCTGAATCTCCAAATACATCTCTAATATTAGAATCATGCAGCAGAGTTAGGAAAATAGCTCACCTGGATAGTGTACATGCCTTTCCATTTACATGACCCAAGCTCAAGCCCAGCTCCCACTGCTTTTCTCTTTTTCTCTGAAAAAGTTGGTCTACAGTGGTAAAGCACAAGCAACAACAATAATAAGATGCCACAGTGTGTCACCTACGTTTCCTATGTATTTCATAATTTTATACCTACTATCAGTCTTTAATTCACTTTGAGTGTGCAGTGTTAAATTATGTGCTAGTTTCATTTTTATACATGATACTGTCCAGTTTTCAAAACACTATTGAAGAGGCTTTCTTTGATTCACTGTGTCATATGTTACATGCATGTATATTTGCAGGGTTGTTTCTGAATTCATTGTGCTATTCAAATATGTAAATACCTATTTTTATTCTGACATCAAACAGTTTTTAACTACTAGTGCTTTGAAGAACATTTTGAACTCAGGGAGCATGATATCTCCATTTTTTCCCCCTTAAACTCTTCAATTACCTCAAGATAGTTTGTTTCTTTCAGAGTCTTATTTGTTGTTTCCTTGGGGCCAGGCAGTGGCATGCCCAGTTAAGTGCACATATTACCAAATTCGTTTGGTTTTCCCAATTTCTGGGTATATTTCCTTCAAAAGCTTTCCTCTCTCCTGTAATTAGTGCATGAATTACTGTTTGGATGTTTTCTTCATTCTTATTTGCTTCTAGCTTGTTGGAATGTTGTGGGGGGGGGTTGTTTGTTTGTTTGTTTGGGGGGACATCTGTTCAGGCTTGCTTCTGCTGTTTCTTTTTGCTTTGACTACTGTATTTGATGACTTTTAAAATTTGTGTCCAGGGTGCTACCATCCAGGTATTGCATGAGGTCGCCTCTGGTCTTTGGTCCCTGGACCCCTGAAGTCAGTCACCTTTGATGTGTCTCAGGAGTGAGTTATTCTTTTTTTTAAAATTTCTTTATTTTATTTTCGCTTTTGTTGCCCTTGTTGTTTTTTGTCATTGTTGTTGTTATTATTGTTGTTGTTGTTGGATAGGTCAGAGAGAGATCAAGAGAGGAGGGGGAGGCAGAGAAGGGAGAGAAAGACACCTATAGACTTGCTTCATCACTTGTGAAGCGACTCCCCTGCAGGTGAGAAGCTGGGGGTTTGAAACAGAATCCTTACACTGGTTCTTGCACTTCACGCCATGTGTGCTTGTTCTGATATGTTGCAAGTATTATAGTGATGTTACTGTTTATAAGAGGTCTTTTAGAACCTCTTTCAGGGCCGGTTTGGTGATGATTGCTTCCTTTAACTGTTGTTTGTCTAAGAAGGTTTTGATCCTTCCATCTAGTTTGAATGAAAGTCTAGCATGATATAGTATCCTTAGTTGAAACCCTTTTTCACTCAGGGCTCAATAGATGTCTTGCCATTCTCTTCTGGCTTTTAGAGTATGAGTGGAGAAATCTGCTGGTAGTCTTATGGGTTTCCCTCTGTACGTGATTTTTTGTTTTTCTCTTGCAGCCTTTAGGATCCTTTCTTTATCCTTACTTCTTTTCATTGTAACTATGATGTGTCTTGGTGTCTTCAGGTCTGGGTTGATTCTGTTTGGGACAATCTGGACCTCTTGAATCTTAATATCCTTTCTGTTATTCAGGTCTGGGAAGTTTTCTTCTATTATTTCCTCTGGAATGTTTGCTTCTCCTTCCTCTCTTTCTTCCTCTGGCAGGCCAATTATACGAATGTTACTTCTTTTGAGATCATCCCATATGTCTCTGTTGTTGTTTTCAGTGTCTCCCAATCTCTTTTTGAGCTCTTTCACCTCTTTCTTCGTTTTCTCTAGCTCATCCTCTGTCTGACTAATTCTGTTTTCTGCTTCTGCTGGTCTGCTTTCCCTTCCCTCAGCTGCTTTCTTCATTTCAGCTATTTCAGCTTTCAGTTCTCTAACTGCCTCAAGGTAGTTAGTATTTTCCTTGAGGGTCTCATCTGTTTTTTCCCTAATACTGCTAGCCCTTTCCTCCAAAGTTGTTTTCATTTCTGTTATTAATAAGTTTATTATTGCTTGCATACTTTTCTTATCTATGGTTACTTCTGGCTGATTTGTAGTTTCTTCTGGGCTCTTCATTCATTGTAGTAGCAGTTTTATTTGCTCTTGATCTACCCATATTTTTATTAATATGTTTTTTATTTTTATTTTCTGTTGTTCCTCAGTTGTTGTGTTTTGTGTACAAGCCACGCTATACTAAATACCTTTATGACAAATGCAATCACCACCCTCGGAAATTACAATAGTAACTGAAGCAAAGATTGAAGCAGTTTAACCAATACCAGTTAGCCTCACAATGTCTCCAGTTCAAGAAAAAAATAGCAACCAAATCCAAATGAAAAAGAAAGAGAAAGAAAAAAAGGGATAGTAGGAATAGACAATTATGCAAATCTACTGTCCGCTGGAAATTCTAGGGGTAGGAAGAGGAGAAAGGGAAGTAGAGCAGAGACACACACAAAGAGAGTCCAGTCTGAGTCAGATTTCTTCCCTGAAATAATTCACAAACTAGTATCAGTGAATTCAGAAAGCAGAGGAAGGAGGGAGAAAGAAAGGAAGACAGGGGGGAAAAAAAGAGAAAAGAAAAAAAAAGAAGAAAACAGTGGGGGTGGCAGTGGGTGGGAGGGATGGGTCACAGTCTTTTGGTGGTGGGAATGGTGTTTATGAACACTCCTAGTAAAATGTAGCCATATAAATCACTAGTTAATTAATATGAGAGGGGGAAAATTAATTGTATGTCTCGAAGTTTTTTAAAACACAGACTGAACCTTTTTAATATATAGGCTGTGTATTTGATATGTAGACTCTCTCAAAAGCCTAGATCAAGTAGATCAGAAGCAACCAATAGCACAGCTATATACAAGATACTGGGTACTGTACAGCAAACCCTAACAAAAGGACTTTTCAAAGTTAACCCAATTACCAAATAATGTGATGATAACATTAACTATCCATTGTCTTTTTGAACCCTAAGACAGCAGGAACCTCACATCTCCACTATAGAGCCTCTACCTCCCCCAGTCCTGAAACCCTTGGATAGGGCCCATTTTCCTGTATGCCTCTCCCAGTCCATATCAAATAATATTGCATCTGCCGATCACAACCTAATCAATGCAACAATTGCCACCTCAACATGCTTCAGCTCAGACTGTGTCCAGAGACTTCACGTGTGGAATAACAACCCTTCAGCTTCATTACTCGGGTGAGACCTTTCCTTTCATAGTATACTCTAATTCCATCCCAGGTGGTTCACTTTCTAACAAAGTCCCAAAACCTAGATATACACCAGTTTCTGTAAGAGAGAGCATATGTTCACATGTATCCATAAACTACTACAAAATATATACCTGAAAGCAGAAGTACACTAGAATTTGCAGTGAGTACCCCCCTAACACTTCCTCTCCACTATTCCAAGCTTTGGGTCCAGGATTGTTCAACAATTTGTTTGGCTTTGTATGTTAACTCTCTTTTCAGTCACCAGGTTCCAGATGTCATCAGGATGCCGGCCAGGCTTCCCTGGACTGAAGACCCCACCAATATGTCCTGGAGCTCTGCTTCCCCAGAGACCCACCCTACTAGGGAAAGAGAGAGGCAGACTGGGATTATGGACCGACCAGTCAACGCCCATGTTCAGCGGGGAAGCAATTACAGAAGCCAGACCTTCCACCTTCTACAACCCACAATGACCCTGGGTCCATGCTCCCAGAGGGATAGAGAGTGGGAAAGCTATCAGGGGAGGGGGAGGGATATGGAGACTGGGTGGTGGGAATTGTGTGGAATTGTACCCCTCCTACCCTATGGTTTTGTTAATTTATCCTTTCTTAAATAAATAAAAATAAAAAAAAAGAGCAGTGAAAGGAGAGTTGTGGTTTTTTTTTTTTTTTTAATTAGCTAGGAGGAGGGAGAAGGGGGAGAGTGGATTGAGGAGGTATGAAGAGTGAGACAAGTTCCTCTCACAATGGGTAAGACACCCAGTCGTCTATCAATGGAAAGTATACTAAGAGTTAATTTTGGTAAACATGAGGGTGGGGCAAAGGGATACGTGTATATATAATAGTAATAATAAAACAGAACAGAGTAAAAAGCCCTAGCAGTGGGTCTGTAGCTTGGACAGCTCCTGGTTAGCTCATGCACATTGAGCCTAGACAACTGACTGAAAAAGAAAAAAAAGAAAAAAAAAACAACTTCCAGGCAGTCTTTCCCAGGCAGGATGAGGCTTTGCTTGAGGCTTTGCTCACATATTTGTCCCTCCAATTGGGCTTAAGTCCCTTACTCAGAGAGAAAAAAATAGTCAAGGTATTTAGAGAGGAGCAGGATTGGAATGGCACCTCTGGTAAGTCAGTAATCTTGGTAAAGAAAGAAGGTCAGCATGGAGCCTGCTAGCAGCGGCTCCCTACCCCTGGGGTCTGGTTATGGGGGGAGAGGGGAGAGAAATAATAATAAAAATTTTCTTTTCTTTTTGCTAAACCAAATTGAGCTATAGTCACCTCCGTGGTATCACACTTAGAAAACCTCCTTCTTTGTTCCACTGAAGGCCAGGATCCTAGACTTTCTAGCAATTGTTGTCAGAGCTCATGCCAGCAGCTGCTTTCAAGTTGCCATCTTAGCTCCGCCCCCCACCATGTATGCTTAACCCGCTGTGCAACTGCCCAGCTCCCAGAGCTGTTATTCTAATGGTGGTGCCAATGCCTTTAGAAGATGAGAAGTAGGGTCTCTTGTGTTCAAATTGAGGAGAGAAGTAGATGACAGGAATAGCAAGGCTGTCTCCATTACTAATTTTCAATCCACTGATCACACATACCTAGATTGACTTGTGTCTAAGTGAGTTACTTAAGAGTTCCCAGTTGTAAATTTTAAAAGGTTTTTGTTTGTTTCTTTGTTTTGCTTCACTTAAATCCCTGGGATGATCAAGCAAGCAAGTTTGTACTCTCTAGTTATGCCACAGGGAATTGGGCTGTTATCTTCCACACAAGTCTTAATGGCTTATTAACTATAAGTAGATTTTTCACTTAGTCACTCACTTGTGATCAAAAAGACAGAGAGAAGAGAAGATAAAATGAGAGAGATAGAGAAAAGATAAGACAGTGGCTCAGAAAGAAAAATGTTTGAAGAAAAAAAAAAAAAAAAAGAAAAATGTCACAAAACAGGAAGTGACAGGTTGGGAGTGGACCCCAAACTGTCTCCCCTATTGTCAAGTAACTAAGTCTAGATTCTGCCAAGCATTGGACTGACAGCCAGTGGTCTCAGAGAAATGAGGTCCAATGAGGAACCAGAGTGCTATCCTTGGTATTCTCCCATGCCAGGTAATGTGCTCAGCTGCTTAACTTCCAATTCAGAGCCAAGGATGGCTTTTGTGTTAGGAGAATTTCTTTCTCACCCTCTTTTCACCCACTGACCACACGTTTGTTCTCACCATGGTGAGTTTCTGGAGAAACCCTGTTTGTATTTTGTTGAGTTTTCAGGTGACTTCTCATTGCTTTTTTTTTCCTAATTTATCAGGAGTGTGACTTGAAAGGGCTCCTACTCCATAGCCAAAACTCTCTTTTTTAGTCTCAGAATTGCTTTAGCTATCTGCACTCTTTTGTGAGTCCACAAAAACTTTAGTATTATTTAGTACTTTTATTATTAGTTAGTATTATTAGTCCTATTTCCTTGAAGAATGCCATTGGAATTTTGGTAGATATTACCTAGAATCTATAAATTTCTTTAGGTAGATGGCCATTTTAACAAAATGACATTGCCTTCTATTTACTGTGTCTCACTGTTGTTTTTAAGTGTTTTTAATCACTTAGTAGTGATTTACAGTACAGTTGTTGACACATAGGTACAATCTCTCATCTCATGATGGCAGGTGCCCCCAGCAGATGATCTTTTCTATTAGGACCTCAATGCCCTCCATCCTTTCCTTTCCATTTCTTTTTTTCCTCTGTTTTGTTTTATTGTTGTTGTGATTACTATTGTTGTTGGTATTGATGTCATTGTTATTGGATAGGACAGAAAGAAATGGAGAAGGGAGGGGAAGACAGAGGGGGAGAGAAAGATAGACATCTGCAGACCGGCTACACTGCTTTTGAAGCGACCACCAACCCCGTTTGCGGTGGGGAGCCCGGGGCTCAAACTGGGATCCTTACACCAGTCCTTGCACTTGGTGCCACATGTGCTTAACTCGCTGTGCTACTGCCTGACCCCCTCCTTTCCACTTCTTTTCTGGAGTCCCTTGATATAGTTCAATACATCATACTCAGTCCAAGTTTCACTTTATGTTTTCCTTTTCTGTCCTTATTTCTTAAGTTCTACCTATGAGTGAGGATATCCAGTATCCATCCTTTTCTTTTTAACTGATCTCACTTACCAGGATTTCTCTAAGATCCACCCAAGATTAAGTGAAGGAGATGACTTCGTTATTTTAAAAAGCTCCAGAGTATTCCATGATTAATATTTCTTATAAGGCAGGTCTGGTGGTAGTAAATTCCCTAAGTTTTTGTATGCCCAAAAAAGGATTTATTTTTTTCATCATACCTGAATGAGATTTTTCTCCATGTAAAAGAATTTGTTAGTGACAATTCTTATTTTTTAACACTGTGAAACTGTCATTTCATTTTCTTTTAGGTTGTAGGACTTCTGATGAGAAGTGTGTTGAAAGCCTGTAAGTGCTGCCTTTATGTATCAATTTCTTCTCTTCTCTATCAGTCTGTAGTATTTTTCTCTGTCCATAACTTTTGATTATATTGTGACTATGTGTTTTGGCATAAGTCAGATTGTATTTGGAAAGTTCTATATTATACTCCCTGAATCTGTTATGTTCTGTTTATTATCCAGATTTGGAAATTTTCCAAATGGTCTCTGCTCCCATCTCTATTTCCCTTGCTCTTTTTCTGGAATTCCTATTCCCATTTTATTTACTTTCCTAATGGGGTCCAGTATTTCTCATAGATTTGCTTCATTTTCCTTAAACTTCTCTTCTCCCTCTTAATAGATTTCAGAGACTATAACAATTTTATCACCTAGCATTGATAATCTCTCATCTATATGATAAATCTAGTTAAGATTTACAAGTCAGCATGAAATTCATACAAAGTCCTCTTCACAGGTTATATAATTTTTTGTTGTAATTTCTAAGACTTTACCAGCTTAGGCCCACTGGATATTTTTAGATAGAAGGAGACAAAGCCAAAGGGTTAGAGGGAAAGATACCACAGCATCAATGTTTCCTGCAGAAAGCACTCTTTATATCTGTTTTAACTTTGTCTTTCAAATCTTTAATACCTTCTGTGAAGAAGTTCTTTTTTTCCTGTGTATTCTTTTCTGCTTTGAGAGTTTCTAATTTCCTTAACTGCCTTTATGATGGATCTTCTAAGTTCTTTCTCTAAACAACATTTCAGTTCTGTATCTTTATAGCTTTCTATTATTAATTCATTTTCTTTAGGAAAGCCCATAGTTTTATATGGCTTGCCTGTGACTTTTCTATGTATGTCTAAGGTAGCCTCTATTGTTGATTTGTAAATTAGATGAATTTTTTTTTCTATAAGCTGTGGTGAGGAAAGAGAGGGGAGTGGAGAAATGATACACTATAGTGGTGCCTAACATTGTGTGGTGGGAAGACACATAGCCCAGCAGAGGACACCTTGCAATAGACTGACTTTTCTAGACCCTTAGTTCAGTTAATGCTGCACAATTCTCCCTTCTTTGTGCTCAGCAAGCATAGTTTCAGTTTCCTATTCCCTTCCCATAGACAACAATTTAGATTTGACTGAGGATGCTTTTACTCAAACAGTTCTCCATTGGGGAAGGGGATCTTTGTCATGCATCCTGTACTGTATTCAGTTATCAGTTTTACATGATTCCTATCCCAAAAGTGAATTCTAGTAGATAGTTAAGTACCTTGGCCCCCTCCATGAGGCTACACATAAGAGTTCATGGGAATTACCCTTCTATCCCTGAACTGCATCATGCTAATGTGTGCTGCTAGCAACAGTGGCTGTACACATGTTCATATACCTTTAGAGGGTGATGTCTCTTCTAGACTAACCCATTATTCTTTAGAGAAGTTTTTCCTTGTTTTTATTCATTTGTTTGTTTGTTTTGTAGACCTTGGGCCTTGTATAGGAATTATTTCAGCATTCCAGTATGATTTCTCACTCATGAAGAGAGTGGGAAAGAGAGAGAGAATAAAAGAAACCAGCAGAGCTTCCTCTAGTGTGACATCTCCTGTGTGACATTGGGCTCAAACTTTGAACATACAATGCTATGAGGTTTGGTGGTCAAAGTTATGTTCTCTTTCAGATTCTCTTATGGAATTCTTTTACTGTCAGTAGGCAATCTATTTATTAGCCACAACATAAGCAATCAATAAAATTTAAGTTGGATAATTATAGGTTTAGTTATAGTAGGTTTTAGGTAAGATTTCAACTTAATTTTTAAGATAATTCCAAGGAAGTCAACTTAAATAACATTAAAATTGTAAAAAAATCTTATTCTTACCTTGCAGTATATTAACTTACATTGAAGGCTATCAGAAGATAATGACTTAATGACTCTGAGAAATAATATAATCCAGTTCCTTCCTAGTACTTACGAAGCTTCCTCGGAGAATATTGTTTTGGTATTCAATGGATGTGTCAATTATTCTAGGCTACTACAATACACTGGCTATGCCTTAAGTGATCTGAAATTCAGGTGATTAAGTATTCATAAATGTAGTGACAAATGAGAGCTTCCTCAAGCATTTCTCAATGAAGACTTCTTGTTTAGGAACTTATAAGGAAGTAATCACTTAAAAAGATCTATCACTCACTTCAAAATCATCAATTATTCATCTTGCTAATACATTGAGCTCAATTTCTTTGGTGTATAAATTTCTTCCTGACATTAATTTAAGTATTTGGAGGAGAGAACCTGACTCATTTAAGTCACTTGGTGCTATTAAGAGTGGTAAAATATATTTCAGGAAAGATACCTCTCACTTAACATTTTCAAAAAATATTTCAGCCAACAGATTTCTCACTATCATTTCCATTTACAAATTTCAGGCAGTATGCCATATATTTATTTGTCCCTGTAACTATATGAATTATAGCTTTGTCAAAAAATTATATGTCTAAAAATCATGTGATGGAAGCAAAGAAAAGTTTTATAGCAGTTGCATAAATGATCTGTTAAGTCATTAGCAATATACAGACCTACAAACTGGTAGTGGACTTTGTATTATTACTGTTAAATAAAATCAAGATTATTCACTTTATGCATGATAATTTCAGTTACAATTCAGAATGTCCTCCAATTTTCAAAGTTTGCATTTAAGGAAATGTTATAATTATGTACAGTTCTATACAGTCAGACAATCTAATATGTGAAATATGATATACAGAAGTAACTGTTATTTTAGTTAGAAAACACAGAGCTATAAAACTATAGCTATTAATTTATTAACAAAACTGAAGATTTGAAAATAGTCTACAACTACTTCCTGAGCTTAATTTCTTCTTATGAAGGTAGATAAATTCAAGAGCAGGCTTGGTTTAAATCATTAGTTATTATAGTAAATCTTATGAAAAAATATCATTGTGCTATTTTTCAGATGAAGAAACTTTGGCTTGGGAGTTTAAATGCCTTCTTCTTTTTCTCTTTTATAGTTTTTATTTATAAAACAGGAACACTGACAAGACCATAGGATGAGGAGTATAATTCCACACAATTCCCACCACAAGAACTACAAATCCCATTTCATCTCCTGACAACTTACCTTTCCAAAGGCTTCAGTTAGAGGTCAACTGGGAATAAAAAATCAGTATCACTATTTCCAAAACTGGAGCTATTTATCACCTAAATATTTTTCTACTTCTATATCAGTCTTACTGGAAGTCAAAGTTTTTTTGAAATTTACTGATAGAAGATAGTATGATGGTCAACTTTTTCATTAAATAAATCAAGTTTTAATTATCAGTACTCAATATTATTGGAAAAAATGTACTAAAATCACCAGTCTCATTCCCTGTGAGTTAATTTTATGTGATACTTTTATAAAAATTTTTATTCCCTATACAAAATTGACAGAAGATAGTCTGAAGATCAACTTTTTGATTAAGTAATCCAAGTTTTAATTATCAATACTCAGTGTTATTGGGGGAAAAATACATTAAAATCACCAGGCTCATTCTGTGCAAGTTAATTTTATGCAATATATTTATAAAACAAGTTTATTCCCTATAGAAAATAACATGAAGAAAAGTTCGTATTCCTAAGAATCGACTCTAAGATTTCCCAAGGAGTACTATTAAGATGCTTTTATAGCACTGCTTATAATGGTAAAAAGCTGGGAACTATATAAATATACATGTGTAAAGGGTAAATGTATTAAAGAACAGTCATACATTTTATTTTAAAGTTATTTTTTAAAAAACCTTTAAGCTCATGAAAAATCTTTAGATAAGCAGAATGTGAAATTATACATATATTCTAAAACCTATGTGTAAAACAATGTCACTAATCTAATCTAATATTGTGTACATTAATGCACATCTATTATATGTAGAAGATTATATATTTATTTAATATAAATTTATATGACATCCAAAAACCACAAAGAAGAGAAGAAACTATGGTGTCATGAACTAATAAGAAAATGAAACTACTGGGAGGTGGAGATAGAGAGCAGCAGCAATTTGAATCTCTCCTTTCCAAGGTCAACTAAGAATACCAAAGGATATCATCTGGGATCACAACAAGGCAGGGCTAGAATGACTTCAGGAATTCACAAAATTACCATAATTTTGAGGTAATTATGAGGGATTAAGCTAAACAGCCTACTTATAGTTTAAAAGCCCTCAGGCTCCCATAGTCCACAGGAAAGAAAAAGAACAAAAGAGGCTTTTAAGCCACTGTGCTCCAACTTAGGGATTAAAATAGTATTGAAACAACTGTCAATTTCCACAACTGTGAACTCTTTAAATACCTTACTTAGACACAAGAAAATCCAGGCAAGAGTAATCAGTAATTTTAAAAGTACTGAAGGGGTTGGGCAGTACCTGCATCAATAGAAAGCCAAAGATAAAATATTTACAAAGAATTAAAAAGTCTAATTGAAAAAACAAGATAGGAAAAAACAGTTTCAAGGTCAAGATCTTTTTGTAGTAGTTTGAATTGTTTTTAGTGATAGGCTTTCTAGTAATGAGTTCTATGCACTTTCTCACATGAAACTTTTTGTTTTTCTAGTGGCTCTCTTATGGAGTGCAACCGTCTTAAGCATTCTTTAATATCTGTCTTCCAAATAACTCCCACTGATCTTATTAGTCTTGAGTATCATTTCCTTCTGGAAGACAAATTCTACCTAGGATGGGGTAAATAAAGTCCCAATCATAACCTAACCAACACAACGATTGCCACCTCAACATGCTTCACTTCAGACTGTGTCCAGAGACTTCACGTGTGGAATGACAACCCTTCAGCTTCATTACTCAGGTGAGACCTTTCCTTTCATAGTATACTCTAATTCCATTCCAGGTGGTTCACTTTCTAACAAAGTCCCAAAACCTAGATATACACCAGTTTCTGTGAGAGAGAGCATAAGTTCACACGTATCCATAAACTACTGCACTAATTATCTCAAGGTTATTAGAGAGCTGAAAAATGAAATAGCTAAGCTAAGAACACAACTAGCTGAACAAGATAAAACAGTATCAGAACAAGGTAACACAATAGATGAACACCAAACAACAGTAGAGGAGAGATAGAATAGAATAAATGAAGTTGAAGACAGAATTAGCAAGATTGAGGACGAATTAAGAGATAACTACAAAAGAAGTAAGAGATCTCAAAAAGAGATTAAGAGATACTGAAAAAAACAACAGAGACCTCTGGGATGACTTCAAAGGAAATAATATACGTATTATTGGCTTAGCAGAGGAAGAAAGTGAGCGAGGGGAAGAAAGCATTCTACAGAACATAATAGCTGAGAACTTCTCTAGTCTAGACAACATCAAAGAAATAAAGGCTCAAGAAGGCCAGAGGGTCCCAAACAGAATTAATCCAGATGTAAAGACACCAAGACACAACATATTGAGAATGGAAAGGGATAAGGATAAAGAAAGGATATTGAAGGATACAAGAGAAAAACAAGAAGTCACCTACAGTGGAAAACCCATAAGATTAGCAGCAGATTTATCCACACAAAGACTACAGGCCAGAAGAGAATGGCAAGATATCTCTCGAGTGCTCAATGAGAAAGGCTTTTAGTCAAGAATTCTGTATCTTGCTAGAATGTCATTCAGACTACAAGAAGGCATAAAAACCTTCTCAGACAAACAATTGCTGGAAGAATCAACTATCACCATAGTTGATTTTTCTTTCTGCCCTGAAAGAAGTTATGGAAAGTCTGCTATAAACAGTCAAACAGCCATACAGATGCCATATATCAGAATACTCTAAAAATCTATAAGAATGGCACTAAAATCTCTTCAATCTTTTATATCAATAAATGTCAATGACCTGAATTCACCTATTAAAAGACACAGAGTAGGAAGATGGATCAAAAAACACAAACCAAGCATATGCTGTCTACAGGAAACCCACCTAACTCAACAAGACAAAAACATAGAAAACTATAATACAAGCAATGGCCCACAAAAAGGTGCAGGAACAGCTATACACATATCTGACACAATAGAATTTAAGATAAATAAAATTTAAAAAGATAGGGATGGACATTACTTAATGCTCAAAGTATCAGTCAACCAAGAGTACTTAACAATTATTAACATCTATGTACCCAATGAGAAGCCATCTAAATACATCAAATGTCTACTAACAGAGCTACAGCAATATATTAACAGCAACACAATCATAGCAGGGGACTTCAACACACCATTCTCTCAACTTGACAGATCATCCAGGCAGAAAATCAATAAAGACATAAGGGACCTAAAGGAATAGATAGATAAAGTAGAACTATTGGACATTTTCAGAGTCATTAATCCCAAGAAACTGGAATGCACAATCTACTCAAGTCCACATGGGTCATTCTCAAGGATAGACCATATGTTAGGCCACAAAGAAACCATCAGCAAATACAAGAGCATTGAAATCATCCCAAGCATCTTCTCAGACCACAGTGTAATTAAACTAAAACTTAACAATCAACAAAAGATTAGTAATAGTCCCAAAATGTGGAAGTTCAACAGTACACTCCTTAACAACTACTGGGTCCAAGAGGAAATAAAGGAAGAAATCAAAATGTTTCGAGAGTTCAATGAAAATGAAGACAAGAACTATCAAAATATTTGGGACACAACTAAGGTAGCACTGAGAGGGAACCCATAGCTATACAAGCACAACTTAATAAATAAGAAAAAGCTCAAATAAATAACCTGGTTGCACATCTTAAGAACTTAGAAGAAGAAGATCAAAGGAACCCTAAGCAACCAGAAGCATAGAAGTAACTAAAGTTAGGGCAGAAATAAATAACATTGAAAACATGAAAACCATACAAAAGATCCACGAAAGTAAATGTGGTTTCTTCAAAAGCTTGAACAAAATCAACAAACCTTTAGCCAGACTCACAAAACAAAAAAAGAAGACTCAAATAAATGGGATAATAAATAAAAGAGGAGATACCACAACAGGCACTGCAGAAATTCAACATATCATGCAAGGCTCTATAAACAACTATATGGCACCAAGCTAGAGAACCTGGAAGAAATGGATGATTTCCTAGATACCTACCAACTTCCAAAATTAAATAAAGAGGAATTAGATAATTAGCCCATCACAGCTAATGAAATTGACACAGTAATAAAAACCTTCCCAAGAATAAAAGTCCAGGACCAGATGGTTTTACAAATGAATTCTACAAAACCTTCAAAAAAGAACTAATACCTCTATTTTTAAAAGTCTCCCAAAAGACTGAAGACACTGGAATACTCCCAGCTTCTATGAAGCCAACATCACTCTGATACCAAAAGCAGACAGGGACACAACCAAAAAAGAAAACTAAAGACCAATAGCTCTGATGAACATAGTTGCTAAAATATTGAACAAAATTCTAGCCAGCTGGATACAACATTATATTAAAAAGATTTCTCATCATGTCCAAGTGGGGTTTATCACAGTGATGCAAGGTTGGTTTAATATATGTAAATCAATCAGCGTGATTCATCATGTCAATAAAAGCAACACCAAAAACCACATGGTCATATGGATAGACAGAAAAAACCTTTGACAAAATACAATATACCTTTATGATCAAAACACTACAAAAAATGGGAATAGACGGAAAATTCCTGAAAATAGTGGAGTCTATATGTAGCAAACCTACAGCCAACATCTTACTCAATGGTGAAAAACTGGAAGCATTTCCCCTCAGATCAGGTACTAGACAAGGCTGCCCACTATCATCATTACTATTCAACAGTGTTAGAAGTTCTTGCCACAGCAATCCGGCAGCAGCAGGGAATAAAAGGCATACAGATTGGAAGAGGTCAAACTCTCACTATTTGCAGATGGCATGATAGTATACACAGCAAAACCTAAGGAATCCAGCAAGAAGCTTTTGGAAATCACCAGGCAATATAATAAGGTGTCACGCTACAAAATTAACATTCAAAAGTCAGTGGCATTCCTCTATGCAAACACTAAGTTAGAAGAAGATGAAATCCAGAAATCAATTCCTTTTACTATAGCAACAAAAACAATGAATTATCTAGGAATAAACCTAACTAAAGAAGTGAAAGACTTGTATACTCAAAATTATGAGTCACTACTCGAGGAAATACAAAAAGACACAAATAAGTGGAAAGATATTCAGTGTGTATGGGTTGGAAGAATTAACATCATTACAATGAGTATAATACCTAGAGCCATATACAGATTTAATGCTATCCCCATCAAAATACCAACCATATTTTTTAGGAGAATAGAACAAATGCTACAAATGTTTATCTGGAACCAGAAAAGACTTAGAATTGCCAAAACAATCTTGAGAAGAAAGAACAGAACTGGAGGCATCACACTCCCAGATCTCAAATTGTATTATACGGCCATTGTCATCAAAACTGCTTGGTACTGGAAAATGAATAGACACACTGACCAGTGGAATAGAATTGATAGCCCAGATATAAGCCCCCACACGTATGGACATCTCATCTTTGACAAAGGTGCCCAGACTATTAAATGGGGAAAGAGTCTCTTCAACAAATGGTGTTGGAAAAAATGGGTTGAAAAATGCAGAAGAATGAAACTGAACCACTATATTTCACCAAATACAAAAGTAAATTCCAAGTGGATCAAGGACTTGGATGTTAGACCAGAAACTCTCAGATACTTAGAGGAAAATATTGGCAGAACTCTTATCACATAAATTTTAAAGACATCTTCAATGAAACAAACCAAGTTACAAAGAAGACTAAGGCAAGTGGGGGCCGGGCAGTAGCACAGGGCATTAAGTGCACATGGCACAAAGCGCAAGAGCTGGCATAAGGATCGTGGTTCGAGCCCCCAGCTCCCCACCTGCAAGGGGTCACTTTGCAAGTGGTGAAGTAGGTCTGCAGGTGTCTTTCTCTCTTCCCCTCCCTCTTCTCTCAACTTCTCTCTGTTCTATCCAGTAACAACCACAACAACTGCAATAACAAGGGCAACAAAATGGGGGAAATGGCATCCAGGTGCAGTGGATTCATAGTGCAGGCACTGAGCCCCAGCGATAACCCTAGAAGCAAAAAAAAAAAAAAAAGACTAAGGCAAGTATAAACTTACAGGACCATATCATATTAAAAAGCTTCTGCACAGCAAAAGAAACCACTACCCAAACCAAGAGAACCCTCACAGAATGGGAGAAGATATTTACATGCCATATATCAGACAAGAATTTAATAACCAAAGTATTTAAAGAGCTTGCCAAACTTAACCACAAGAAAACAAACTACCCCATCCAAAAATGGGGAGAGGACATGGACAGAATATTCACCACAGAAGAGATACAAAAGACTGAGAAACACCTGAAAACATGCACCAAGTCTTTGATTGTTAGAGAACTGCAAATAAAGACAATAATGAGATACCACTTCACTTCTGTGAGGTCATACATCAGAAAAGGTAACAGTAGCAAATGATGGAGAGGTTGTGGGGTTTAAGTAACCCTCCTGCACTGCTGGTGGGCATGTAAATTAGTCCCACCTCTGTGGAGAACAGTCTGGAGAACTCTCAGATGGCTAGAAATGGGCCTACCCTTCTTCTTCTTCTAGCGTTTGCCCTTCTTCCGTAGCCAGTCAACAGCATCAGGTTGAGCCTGATGTAAAGTTTCGAGACCTCCTTTGAATCTGGAGAGGTGGCAGTGGTTGACTATGTGGGTCATAGTCTGTCTGTAGCCGCAGGGGCAGCTCGGGTCGTCTCTGGCTCCCCAGCGATGGAACATAGCGGCGCACCGGCCATGGCCTGTTCGATAGCGATTGAGGAGGGCCCAATCATAACGTGCTAGGTCAAAGCCGGGTTGATGCTTGCAGGGGTCTGTGATGAGGTGTTTGTTCTTTACCTCAGCTGACTGCCAACTCTGTTTCCAAGAGTCTGGAACAGAGAAGTTCAGTGTAGGTGTAGGGGACCAGATTGGATGACAAGACGTCAAGCGTTGGACAGGATGGGCGAAGAAATCCGCGTATATTGGCAGGTCCAGTTGAATGTAGACGTAGAAATGAACTTAATTGATGCCGCATCCCGACGAATATCTGGCGGGGCGATGTTGCTAAGAACTGGCAGCCATGGAACCAGGGTGGAACGGATGGTTCCAGAAATTATCCTCATGGAGAAATATAATTTGGAATCGGCCAAGTGGACATGGGGGCTACGGAACCATACTGGGGCACAGTATTCTGCAGTGGAATAGCATAATGCCAGAGATGATGATCGTAGTGTGGAAGCGCTCACGCCCCATGAGGAGCTGGCCAGTCTTGCAATGATGTTATTCCTCGCGCCCACCTTTGCTGCAGTTTTTATGAGATGTTCGTGAAATGACAGAGTGCGATCGAGAGTAATGCCAAGATAGACTGGCTGGGCTTCATGCCGGATTCTCGTATCGTCAAGCTGCACATTAAGCTCACACGAGGCCAAAGCATGGTGTAGATGGAAAACAGATGATACCGTTTTTGCAGTGCTAGGGATTAGTCGCCATTTTTTACAGTAATCAGATATCAGAGACATATCTTTCGTGAGTGTTTCCTCGAGGATGTCAAACTTGGATGCCTGAGTTGCACAGCAGATGTCATCGGTGTAGATGAACTTCCTTGAAGAAGTTTCTGGGAGGTCATTGATGTAAATATTAAATAGCGTAGGAGCCAGAACAGAGCCCTGGGGGAGGCCACTTGAGACAAGTCTCCATCTGCTAGACTTGTCACCCAGATGCACCCGGAATCTTCTGTTTTGGAGAAGAAACAATATAGTGTTGGCCACCCATGGAGGCAGGCATCTTGAGATCTTGACTAGGAGACCACGGTGCCAGACCGTGTCATAGGCTGCTGTGAGATCAACAAAGACAGCACCCGTCTTTAAATTCTTCTGGAATCCATTTTTAATGTAAGTTGAGAGGGCCAGGGCTTGTTCGCAGGTAGATCTTCCTGGGCGGAAACCAGCTTGGCCTACCCTATGATCCTGCAAATGGACCTCCCTTATGATCCTCTCCTGGGAATGTATCTTAATGAACCCAACACACCTATCCAAAAAGATCTGTCTACACATATGTTCTTAGCAGCACAATTTATAATAGCCAAAACCTGGAAGCAACCCAGGTGTCCAACAACGGATGAGTAGCTGAGCAAGTTGTTATATATATAAACAACGGAATTCTTCCCAGCTATTAAAAATGGTGGCTTCACTGTTTTCAGCTGATCTTGGCTGGAGCTTGAAAAAAATCATGTTAAGTGAAATAAGTCAGAAACAGAAGGATGAATATGGGATGGTCTCACTCTCAGACAGAAGTTGAAAAACAAGATCAGAAGAGAAATCACAAGTAGAACCTGAACTGGAATTGGCATATTGCACCAAAGTAAAAGACTCTGGGGTGGGTCGGTGGGTAGAATACATGTCCAAAATGTATGGCAGAGGACCTAGTGGGGCTTTATTGTTATAGGGGAAACTGGGAAATGTTATGCATGTGCAAACTATTGTATTTACTGTTGAATGTAAAATATTAATTCCTTAATTAAGATATTAAAAAAAAGAAAAAAGAAAATGACACTACCTGCATCAATAGAAAGCCAAAGATAAAATATTTACAAAGAATTAAAAAGTCTAATTGAAAAAACAAGATAGGAAAAAACAGTTTCAAGGTCAAGATCTTCTTGTAGTAGTTTGAATTGTTTTTAGCGATAGGCTTTCTAGTGATGAGTTCTATGCACTTTCTCACATGAAACTTTCTGTTTTTCTAGTGGCTCTCTTATGGAGTGCAACCGTCTTAAGCATTCTTTAATATCTGTCCTCCTAAATAACTCCCACTGATCTTATTAGTCTTGAGTATCATTTCCTTCTGGAAGACAAATTCTACCTAGGATGGGGTAAATAAAGTCCCAGGTTTATATAACACGTGCACATGTTTCATCTTCTTTATTGCACTTATCACAAGTGTAGTTAACTGTTTGGTTGATGAGTTGCTTGTAATTTTCTTTCTTCCCTTCCCCTTCCTTCCTTCCTTTCTTTCATTCCCTCCAGCATTATCACTGCTGGCACTACAAACCCACCACTCCCAGTACTTTTTTTTTTCTTTTCCTTTCTATTATACTTGACAGAGATAAATTTCAAGGGGAGAGGAGATAGAGAGGGAAAGACAAATGCAGGCCTGCTTCACCTCTTGTGAAGCAGACCCTCTTCAGGTGGTCTCAAACCTGAGTACTTGAGAGCATAATTATATATGCTGCACTGCTCCTTAACATATTTTTTCTGTCCTCCCCACAATGCCAGGTCTGTGGCAGTAAGGAATCTCTACATCTTTCTTTTCTGTCTATATCCAATAAATAAATAAAATATTAAAAAGGGGGCTGGATGGCACAACAGGTTGAGCAGACATGTTGCCATGTACAAGAACTTGAGTTCAAGCTCCCATTCCCACATGTATGGGGAAAACTTCACAAGTGGTGAAGCTGTGCTGCAGGTGTCTGTCTCTGTCTCCCCTTCCCTCTCAATTTATCTCTGTCTCTATTCAATAAATAAATAAATGTATAATGTATTTCAAAAGGAACCTCTTCATCTTTCTCACAGTTCTGCCCAGCAAATAAAAACAATAAATAATATTCAGCCTAGCACTGTGTATCAGGTGTTCTTCTAAACTCTTTAAATACATTACCCCAGTTAACCTTCACAACAATTCTAAGAGAGTCACACTAAAATCATCCTCATTTTAAAGTGAGGAAAATGAGATCCTGGGACCCATGTCCATGTTACTGTTAGTAAGTAGTGGGGCAAGGACTCAAATTCAAACAGCTTAACTTTTTTTGGTCATCTCTGGAGTTTCATCACTTTTTCAGATAGAGAAAGAGGGAGGCAGAGAGGGTAGGTGGAAGAATAAATCACAGCACTGAAACTGCCTCCAAGGTGGTAGGTGCAGGGCTCAAACCTGGCTAAAACCCATGACAGAGCAGCACACTGTCCCAGTGAGCCATTTTGCTGGCTGCAGTCTAACTTTCTGAACATGTCCTATGACTCCTTATTGCAGGTATTCCATGAGTATTTGAAGTAATATTCATAAAAATGAATGAGAAGATACATTCTCAATTAAATGTGCATTTGCTCTGAGCTAGATACCAGCAGAGATATGTCCTGTAACAGCTGTACTTCACTGTGTCATGGCCACGTGATCATCACAGATGCATAGGACTCCAGCCCTATAATGAAAATGCCAAAGAACAAAGCTCCAAGATACCCTCATTAGAATTCAATGATAATGATTTCTTTAGAAAAATAGACTATTTGAGTCTTTCAATTTGAATGATAAAAATCCAAATTTGAAAGACTTACAAGCATAAATGGTTTTATAATACTAATACGTATCTATTCTAATTATAGCAAATGATCAACTACAAAGCTCTCCCCTTTATGCCTGTTCTTATTTCCTGTTGAATTCAGCTTTGGAAAAGGGCCTGTAATTGCAAACAAGTTGTGCAGAATAAACAAGCCATTATTGTAATGAGGATGATTCTTGCTGAGGATTATTTTTAAAAGCCAAATTACAGACTCCCAGTCTAAAATGTATCTGGGTTTTTGTCCTTTGCTTTCAAATTTGGTTCTTATTTGCATTTTGCCTGACCTGCTAGTTAGAGTACACACTCACAGAACCCCTTCTGAAGCTGTAATGAGCTTAGGTAATAACCACCACATAATTGTGTTCAACTGCATACAAGTGTTTACTTTTTACTGCTGTGTGTCTGCCTCTGAGATTTTTGAGGTGTAATTATGCATTGCAAAATTTGCAAGTTGCCAGGCTTGCTTGGACTATTTTTGTTATGTTTTACATTTAAACTGCATAAGTAGATGTATAAAACAGCCAGGTTTTCCAGACTAGAAAATTACTGTTGCTTAAATGGAGGAATTTCTGCTCTGTGGTTTCCTATTTCCATGCCTTGCCTCAGTTACATATCTTTTTTTAACCATCTGTTTCTTTCTGGCTACCAGTGACAGGGAGGCAAGCAACTGTATCTGCATTACTATGTGGTTTGACATCTGGTATCTAAACCCATCCTTGGTATTTATTTGTGAATTGTTTAAATATAAGATCATATTGGTTACACTTGCAGATCACTCTTCATTAACATCTTCAGTCCTGTTTATGCTAGGACTGCATATCTTTTCCCAGAGAGAAGGAATATACATGTTTTATTATAGGTTGCATAGAATTTGGGGTTGTGAATATGAAAATTTTAAGTCATAAATATATGTCACAACTGAATGAAAGTTTAACATTTCAGATTTGATAGAGGGAAGATTAACAGGCATCACAATTGCACATGATTTTCTGCATTTCCAAGATTTCTCTTGTTAAACAAATTCATAAGCTGTTGAAATGGTGACCTCAATATATTCATATCTTACTACCCAATATCATACTGGCCAACAATCACTCCAAAAAGTATGCTGTTATCTATAAAAGCAAAGGAAACTCTTTCTCCTTTTCCTCTAGTAGCTGAAAAGATTCATTTACAAAATGGCTAAGTAGAGTGAAGGTATAATAGGATGTCCCAGAACTTGGTAGAGAAAAAGAAGTACAGAGGAAATCAAAAAGAGACTCTATATGGTGTTGTTAGTAACAGCCAAGAAGTAATCTGCACATCAAAGAGTCATGATATTCTTACTATCTGCTAATTCTTCTTACTAGTTGGTTTCCATGCTTAATCAGTCTCACTGGTGATGCCAAGTGAGCCTGGAGCAGCTCAGTTGGAAAGAACAATTCTATATTTTAACAAATCTCCTAAGAAGAGGTATGATATTGGTAGTGCTCTATGGTACATGAGAAGAGAGACAGGGAATGGATCCCAGCCACAAAGAAGGCAGAGAATTACCTGGAGCATGAGAAGCCTTTAAAACTAACCCATCTTTAATACTTGCTCCTTTGGCTCTCAAGAGCTCTCAAGGGGGCGGAGCCAAGATGACAACTTGCAAGTAGCAGCCCAACAAAAAATAGCTTGTGACCAGGGATTCTCTGGATAGGGTAGGATACTGGGCCCTCAGCAGGAGGGTGAATAAGGGGTCCTAAGGGTGAGACCACTCTTAGGTTAGAAAACAGAGGCCAGGGGAAAAGAGAACTGAAATCTTTTGATTATTTCTGAAGCTCACCCCTCCCCCCCACTCCAGAACCAGCCCCCAGGGGCTGCACAGCTGCTCCTAGCAGGCTCCCTGCTGAGCTATTTTCTTTACCCAGATTCCTGGCTCACTAGGGGTGCTTTTCCTTTTTGGTTTCATTCTCTCTCTCTCTCTTTTTTTTAATTTTCTAAGTGGCTGGAGCTCTAGTTGAGAGACAAAATAACTGACCAATCAGATCCTCACCCTCACCCCTGCCTGGGAAAGACTACCTGGAGGTTGTTTTATTTGTGTTTTTTTTTGTTGTTGTTGTTGTTGTTTTTGGATACTTCTTACAGTTGGCTGTCTTTGTTCAGGCTGCCTGCAGGCAATTTGGAGCTGTCCAAGCTGCAGATTTACTGTTACGGTTTTTTTTTTTTACTCTATTCTATTTTATTATTACTATTACTATATATGTGTGTCCCTTTTGTCCCTCCTTCTTCAGGTTGACCAAAATTATGTTGTTGTTTTCTCCATTGCTAGGTAACTGGGTGTCCTATCCAGTGTGAGAGGAACTTATTTCTCTCTACCTCTTCCCTCTACTCTCCTTTCTACCTCCTCCTACCTAATTAAAAAAAAACAAAAACTGTTTCCTTTCACTACTTTTTTTTTTCTTATAGTCTTTTCTTCCTTCTTCTTTGGACTTCTGAATTCACTGATGCTCATTTGTGAATTATTTGGGGGAAGAAATCTGACTCAGAGTGGAGTGTGTGTGTATGTGTGTGTGTCTTCTCTACTTCCCTTTCTCCTCTTGCTATCCATAGAATTTACAGTGGACAGTAGACTTGCTTAATTGTCTATTCTTGCTTTCCCTTTTTTCCTTTCTCTTTCTTTTTCCTTTGGATTTGGTTGCTATTTTTTCTTGGGCTGGAGGTGTTGTTTGGCTAAGTGGTATTGGTTGAAATGCATCAATCCTTGCTTCAGTTACTATTGTTTTAATTTATGAGGTTGGGTGACCACATTTGTCATACAGGTATTTAATATATGTGGCTTATACTTAAAACACAATTGAAGAATGACATAACAGAAAAATAAAAAACACAACAATAAAGAGAAAATAGTTAAATCAAGAACAAATAAAATTGCTACCACAATGAATCAAGACAGGAGCCCAGAAGAAACTCCAAATCAGTCAGAAGTAACCACAGATAAGAAAAGTATGCAAGCAAAAATAAACCTAATAATCACATAAATGAAGACAACCATGGAGGAAAGGGCTATCAGAATTAGGGAAACAACAGATGAGATCCTCAAGGAAAACACAAGCTACCTCAAGGTAATTAGAGAACTGAAAGCTGAAATAGCTGAACTAAAAGGTCAATTAGTAGAACAAGATAATACTATAACTGAACTGAAGAAAGAAGTTGAGGGAAGGGAAAGCAGGCTAACAGAAGCAGAAAACAGAATTAGCCAGACAGAGAGGATGAGCTAGAGAAAACAAAGAAAGAGGTAAAAGAGCTCAAAAAAGAGATTGAGAGACACTGAAAACAAAAACAGAGACATATGGGATGATCTCAAAAGAAGTAACATTCATATAATTGGCCTGCCAGAGGAAAAAAAGAGAGGAAGGAGAAGTAAACATTCTGGAGGAAATTATAGAAGAAAACTTCCCAGAGAGTATACCGTGACCTTGTGATAATCATTACAGTAAGCAATCCTAATGTCTGTTTAACAAACCACCTGAAAATATTATTTTTAGTATCTGATTTTAATTATTCCAATTATCTTTAATATTTGATTGACAATCAATTATTGATATTTTAATATGGTGTTTTTAAAAGAAAAGTATTTTTATAAAACAAGGTGGGCATATTTGTCAGCTCCATCAAGTGAACTGTAGTTTATTGTAAATGTGCTTAAAAGTACTATACTTCTGTGGGGCCGGGTGGTAGCGCACCAGGTTAAATAGACATGGCCCGAAGAGCAAGGACCAGGATAAGGATCTCTATTTGAGCCCCCAGCTCCCAACTTGCGGGGGGTGGGGGGGGGTGAAGCATGTCTCCAAGTGTTTATCTTTTTCTCGCCCTCTCTGTCTTCCCCTTCTCTCTCAATTTCTTTTTGTATTATCCAAAAACAACAACAGAAATGGCAACAATAACAAGGGCAACAAAATCAGCAAGATGGCCTCCAGGAGCAGTCGTTTCATAGTGCAGGCACTGAGCTCCAGCAATAACCCTGGAGGCAAATAATAATAAAAATAAAGTTAAGAAGTACTATACTTCTGAATAGCGTGGTAATCTATGCTACCATGTGCAAGGACCTAGGTTCAAATCCCCAGTCCCTACTTACAGGGAGGAAGCTTCACAGTGGTGCTGCAAGTGTTTCTCTTTTTCTCTCCCTGTCTCCTTTTCTCTCAAGTTCTCTGTCTTATTAAATAAATAAGCCTTTCAAATAAGCATTATACTTTTCCCACATAATCATCACTATCTACTCATTCACACTGAAGGAATTATATCCATCCTTTATGGTTCAGCTTAAAAGTCCTTTCATCTGCGACCACATCCATGAAACTCTGGCAGTGTGGTAGTTTTCTATAGCCCCCCTCTGTTCTGTGGAATGCTCCTACTGCACATTCCTCTATCTTATCAAAGTGTGTTTAGGCCATTTACTGGCACTGCTAATAGCTGTGCACCACTGCTATCATAAGACAAACTCTTTATGACCGGTGGCAAAGGATAATAAATATTCATTTACTCACAGATATGTAGCTCAGTCAAATACTCTATTTCAAGTGATTCAAGCCCTGTGGAAGCTTAGTAGCAAATGACGGGTGATGCTCCTGTTGAAGCAATGGAAGGTCAGGTTAGAATTTAAAAAATATCAACTTAGCTTTGGAAGGGCAATTTAATCTTTTACTATCTGCCACAGTTATAAACTTGGTGAATTGATTTAAATTACTGTGGTATGATTGCTTTTGAAATGCTCTTGATTTTTCTTCTTCCCATGAAGTACTTATAAAAATATTAACTTTGGAAGTCGGGCGGTAGCACAGCGGGTTAAGTGTATGTGGCACAAAGCGCAATGACTGGCAGAAGGATCCCGGTTCCAAACCCCGGCTCTCCACCTGCAGGGAAGTCACTTCACAGGTGGTGAAGCAGGTCTGCAGGTGTCTATCTTTCTCTCTCCCTCTCTATCTTTCCCTCCTCTCTCCATTGCTCTCTGTCCTAGCCAACAATAATGACATTGATAACAACAATAAAAATTATTAACTTGTTTAAAAATAAATATAATTTTATGTTTTGTTGGAAATTTTACCTATTAAAAAATCTTTAAGAAAAAAAAAGTGTTCCAAAGTAAAACTTGGACTGGGTTTGGTGTATTGCACCAAAGTAAAGGACTATGGGGCTTTTAGGTCCTGGCGCATGATGGTGAAGGAGGACCTAGGCTGGAGGTAAGAGTATTTTGCAGAAAACTGAGAAATGTCCATATTCACCAACAACTGCATTTACTATAAACCATTAGCCCTCCCCCAGTAAAAGTAGAATTATGTGAGGCCTCTTAAGTCTTGGAAATATGCTGTCATCTCTGCCCATATATCATTGACCAAAGCAAGTCACAGAGTCAAATCCAAAGCCAAAAGATAAGATTAAGTTCACGTCTTCAATATGAGGCCATGGCAAGGGTGTGGATACTGAGAGAAACTAAAAACACTTGGGTGAGAGAAAGTAAAAACAAGGGTGTAAATACTGAGAGAAAGTAAAAACATCTGGGTCTATCAAGACCCAGAAAAAGAAGGGGGGGAAGACAGAAAGAAAAGATGGGGAGTCGAGCAGTAGCAGGTTAAGCGCAGGTGGCCAAAGCTCAAGGACCTGCATAAGGAGCCCCGTTTGAGTCCCCGGCTCCCCACCTGCGAGGGGGGGATGTCGCTTCACAAGCGGTGAAGCAGGTCTGTAAGAGTCTTTCTCTTCCCCTCTCTGTATTCCCTTCCTCTCTCCATTTCTCTTTGTCCTATACAGCAACGACATCAATAACAACAACGTATTCATAAACTAGGGCAAAATATATTCCTGAAAGCAAAAGTCCACAATAGTCTGCAGTGAGTCAGTATAAAGTTCCTAATGAAATAGTATCTAATTAGACTTAGATACCCTCCTTACCTACTTCCTATTACAGTTCTCTCACTCACTCCAAAGCTAACGTTAGCAAAGCAAGCACTGCAAAAGCTGAATAAGGGCAAGAGACTGGCATACTTTAAAGATGACTCTTTAGTCACTATCAGGCCACCCCATCAGCTGGGGCCCTATTAGAACAGTCCTGAGATTCCCAAACAGACATGATGGGCCTAGACCTCAAATAAGTCCCTCTCTCCATTGTTACCAGTCATCTCTATCATGAACAACAAAAAAAAACCCTTGTGGGCCCTCCATAGGACCTTGCCCTGAACTTGGATCGACAATGGTAGAGAATGTTCCATCCTCTAAAGGGAGGATGGACAACATAGTCTATGCTACACCTGAGGAAGATGGGTCCTGAAATTGGGGCAGCTGGAATGTTCCTACTCATGACCACAGAATGTGAACTCAGATCTACAGGATTGCAGAGGTCACATAGTCTCCTAAGCTGAATATGGGCCCCAGATCACATCAAATCGATGGGGTTTACAGTCAACAATATTTATATCCCTTCCCCATATTAGGGAGCTACTCTCTTCCCTGATCCAGCTTTCTGGTCCTTTTTCTAGCCATGACATCATCTCCCCAGACAATAACTTGGATACACCTGCATATCAGATTTCAGACTCAGAGAAAAAAAAAACTAGTATAGCTACAGGCCCTCTGAAATATAACTATAATATGCATACTAGCTATCTCCAAATTGAGGACCCACCTCCCAATACTTCATCTGCACAATTCCAGCCTTTAGGTCCATGATTGTTCAACAATTTGTTTGGCTTTGTATGTTAACTCTCTTTTCAGCCACCAGGTTCCAGATGCTAGCATGATGCTGACCAGACTTCCCTGGACAAACAACCCCACCAATGTGTCCTGGAGCTCCACTTCCCCAGAGCCCCACCCCACTAGAGAAAGACAGAGGAAGACTGAGAGTATGGATCAACCTGTCAACACCCATGTTCAGCGGGGAAGCAATTACAGAAGCCAGACCTTCCACCTTCTGCATCCCACAATGACCCTGGGTCCATACTCCCAGAGGGATAAAGAACAGGAAAGCTATCAGGGAAGGGGTGGGATATAGAGATCAGGTGCTGGGAATTGTGTGGAGTTGTACCCATCTTATCCTATGGTTTGGTTAATGTCTCCTTTTTTAAATAAATTTTAAAAAGAAGAAGAAAAGGAGGGAGTAGGGCAGTAGTGCAGTGGGTTAAGCGCAAGTGGCGCCAAGCACAAGGACCTGTTTAAGGATCCCGGTTCAAGCCCCCAACTCTCCACCTGCAGGGGAGTCACTTCACAGGAAGTGAAGCAGGTCTCCAGGTGTCTTTCTCTCCCCCTCTTTGTCTTCCCCTTCTCTCTCCATTTCTCTCTGTCCTATCCAACAATGATGACATAATAACAACAACAATAATAACTACAACAATAAAATAAGGGCAACAAAAGGGAATAAACATTTTTTAAATCTTTAAAAAAAAATAAAGAAGAAAAGGCAGGACCGTAGGAAAAAAGGGGGGGCAAAAATACAGGTAGATAAACAGGTTACTTAACAGAAATAATACTCAACATATTTGTGACCCTACAAGAACCACTGCAGTTTCCAATGGAGGGAATGGTGTGGAACCATTCCCTTATTATCTTGTAATTTTGTAAACCAACATTAAATCACTAATAATTATTTTATAAAACACAGGTATATGATCTTACAGTTATTGGAGTTAGGAATCTAACATGTGATTCACTTGAATTAAAATCAAAGTGTTGAGAAAAGTTATTTCTTTCAGAGGCTCTAGGGGAGAATTCATTATTTTGACTTTTTTCATTCGCTAGAAATTATTCAAAGTTCTTGGTGCATGGCTATTTTCCATCTTCAAAGCCTTAAGTCCTTCTAACATCATATCACTTTGAGTCTTTTAACTTCCTCTTCCATATTTAAAGAACTTTTGTGATTACATTGAGTGCAGCAGCCAGACATCTAAATCAGGATAACCTCTATTTTAAATTAAATTAGTTGGGAACTTTAATTCTATTAAAATTTTTAGACATATATATTAACATATTTTTATAAGAAAGACACTAGAGCACCACTCAACTCCGATATATGGTGGTGCTGGGGACTGAACCTAAGGCCTCAGGCATACAAGTCCTGTGGATTTAAGTTGAACAATATCCCCAGCCTTTATCAACAGTCTTTTTTTTTTTTTTAATTTGGAGGATAATGGTTTACAGTTAGAATTCCTTATCTCACAAATCTTATTCTTCTTTGTCACAAAACCTAACATAAACACAAATTACAGGCAGCAGGATATGGCCAACTTTAATTAGGGGGAGGGGAGGAATGACAACAGTTACTCCATTTGCCATGGCAAATATTATAATAAATAAATATTATATTATAAATATAAATATTTATAAATTTATAAATATTATAAATATAATTTGTAATATAATTTATAAATTTTATAATTTATAAATATTATAAATATAAATAAATATTATATTATAAATATTATAAGAAATAAAACACAGATTGTGAAAACAAGCTTTGTTGTTTTTACGGTTTTAAGATTTATTTATTTATTTATTTATTTATTTTTATGAGGGAAACTACAGAACAACTCAGATCTAGTGTATGGTGATGCCAGAGATTGAACCAGGGAATTCTGGGGCCCAAGGCATGCAAAATACACTGAGTTATTTCCATAGCCCTGGAATCAGTTCTAGATATACTCTAAGGACTAACAAGGGAAAATAAATTGGGAAAACCTACTAAAATCTCACATTGTTTTTGGCAAAATAAAAAGGTTGTTCCAGCCAGTTTCTCCAAATGTAAATTCCCTTGATTCTAAGATTACAGCCCATCTAATAAACTTTTGTATTAGAAGAGACTAAAGTATCCATCATTGTGAAAACAATACATGAGGTGAAAGCTTAGACACATAATGAGAGCACATAGAACAGTCATTAATAATTCTTTCCATGTGGCTAGAAGTTTCATGGAAGAGATAAAATCTGAGTTTACATGCCCCTGGAATTCAAAGTAGGGAGATAGAACTTGCGATCAGAGTCTTTACATATCCAAAGTCTATCTTCCATTGAATTTTGTCAATTCTGAATTACATTTAAATATTAGAAAAGCAAGACTTTATAAGAAAATATTTTTATTTAAGAAAAACGAATCATGGGAGTCGGGCAGTAGCGCAGTGGGTTAAGCGCAGGTGGCGCAAAGCGCAAGGACCGGCGTAAGGATCCGGGTTCCAGCCCCCGGCTCCCCACCTGCAGGGGAGTCGCTTCACAGGCGGTGAAGCAGGTCTGCAGGTGTCTATCCTTCTCTCCCCCCTCTGTCTTCCCCTCCTCTCTCCATTTCTCTCTGTCCTATCCAACAACAACCACATCAATAACAACAACAATAATAACTACAACAACAATAAAAAAAGACAACAAGGGCAACAAAAGGGAAAATAAATAAAATTTAAAAAAAAGAAAAAAAATCGATGGATTTGCTTTCACATGATGCTTATAGTTACTATCAAAGGTTCACTATATATATTATAAATTCAGATATATTTCTTTATTTTTCATCAGTTAGAGCTCATCACAAAGGCATATCTTTTATTAGTCCAGCCATTCAATATATCTTAAGAATCCACTATAGGGCCTGTTTGAGTGCATATGTTACAATGTGCAAAGACTTGTGCTCAAGCCCACAGTCCCCATTAGCAAGAGGAAAAGCTTCACAAGCTGTGAAGCAGTGATACAGCACTCGCTCTTTCTCTCTCTCTCTCTCTCTCTCCCTCTCCCTTCCCTCCCTCCCGCCCTCTGTCTTCCCCTTGCCTATCAAATTCACTGTCTTTATACAATATTAAATGAAATAATTAATTAATTAATTAAAAGGAAGCACAAAATATACCTTTAAAGAGACCATACTATGTAAGATCTAATATGCTGAGATGAATTATAAGAACAAACATAGGTTATCTTTTTGTCATATTTATATCTCCAAAGGTTAATGTTTTCACCTTTAATGGTTTAGAAGGTTATGACTTTATACCGCTCATTAATGCTCCTTATTCCTTTCCTTGAAGATATTTCATTTTCTTTTATTAATATGTAGCTTGCTGCTTCAATAAAAGTTTTGCAGCATTCAAAGCAAGGTTCAATACTTAATCTAGTTTCAGACAAACAAAAGGCAAAAAACTCACAAGGGAGAAAAAATATTAAAGTTAAATTTCATCCACATTGAACACTGTTTTAACACTAGAGATTTTTGCTGATTCCTCTTCTCAAAAGCATTTCTAAGTTATCAACTGTTAGAAGCAAGTTCACCTTGCTAAAATGCATGAATGGTCTGCACTTTAGACACTTGAAGGTAGAAAAAAACAAACACATCTTTAAAATCCTACCTAATAAATACAAGGGGAAAAATGCATGCTATCAAATGACACAGCTAGAAATAGAGAATTTCCATCCTTAATAGCAAATGTTCATGTTTTACACCTCAGGAGTAAAATGTCATGCTCAGTATTTAAACAGCCACAGTCCAAGAGAGCTAAAATGTTTTTTTTCCCTCATGCAGCATCTTTTGATTTCTTATTTGTCTTGAATATGAAAAGGCTGCCATTAGCCCCTAATGCCTGTGAACTGAGTTATTAAATAAATGACTCCAGCCCTGGGCAGCAGTGGGCCATGACATGTTGCTATTTGCACTCACAATGCAAATTCAGCTGGATGGATGAGCCTGGCATAGCGCATTGTCATTGGGATGTTCGTTAGCCTCACTTTACAGCTGTCAGAAATAATATCTGTTATTCAGGCTGGCCTGGGCTCTGAGAAAGAATTCTATGGCTGCTGATGGTAAAACATGGAAAATTATCTGAGAAAAAGCAAACCGACTTGAAAGGCTGACAAACCAACCAGGTTAATAAAAAAGGAAATCGTCACTTTATCTCCAAAGATTAAAATGTAATAATAAATATAATAATTATAGATCAGAGTCAGATAAAGGATAGGCACTCAACCTTACCTAAAAGAATCTGTGACAGTTTATTACACCAGTCCTCAAACCACACATTTAATTTGTTTCTGAGCCTGCACTGTGTCCCTGTGAGTTGCTCAAGTATAGAAATATCACTGCTCATTATGCTCCTCTGGTGTTACTATGTGCATCACAATGCTCAGGGGACATAGAGACATTTCAGGTGCTTCCGTGCGCATTACAGATAATTTAGTGGCTTTGAGGAAAGACGGGGAAGTCTTCATGGCACAGAAGCTAACTCATCACTGGCACTCACTCATCAGCATCCCCTCTTCATTCCTACAGTGCCCCCAAAATGTTTATCTCCACTTGGAAGAAAAAAAAAATCTCTTCTCTATCTCTCTCTCTCTCAACTTATTTTTTGTGGTGTTTCCTTCTCACCATAATGACAATTTAGGTACAACTGAAAACAGGTCTCCTTTTCTCTCTGGTTCAGTGCTTAAAATAGTTTCATGTGCCAACTGAGTTTTGAGCAGTCAGCCAATACATGATCATTGTATTGATTGTTGTTTTAATTTTTTAACTTTTAGGGAGAGAGGGTTTTTTTTTATTTTTAGATTTACTCATTTAATTATGAATGAGAGAAGCAAAGCATCACTCTGGCATAAATGATACTAGGGATCAAACTCAGGATCCCATGTATGCAAGTCTGGTGCTCTACCTGTCTCATCACCTTCCTGGCCATAGTAGTTGTTCAAATCAAATCATGTAAAACTCTGCACTACTCCAGCCTCTAGGTTCATGATTGTTCAACAATTTGTTTGGCTTTTTATGTTAACTCTCTTTTCAGCCACCAGGTTCCAGATGCTAGCATGATGCCAACCAGACTCCTTGGACAGACAACCCCACCAATGTGTCCTGGATCTCCAATTCCCCAGAGACCCACCCCACTAGGGAAAGAGAAAGACAGGCTGGGAGTATGGATCGACCTGTCAACACCCATGTTCAGTGGGGAAGCAATTACAGAAACCAGACCTTCCACCTTCTGCAACCCATAATGACCTTGGGTCCATACTCCCAGAGGGATAAAGAATAGGAAAGCTTCAATAGATGCAGAGAAAGCCTTTGACAAAATCCAACACCCATTCATGCTCAAAACTCTACAAAAAATGGGAATAGATGGGAAATTCCTCAAGAGAGTGGAATCTATATATAGCAAACCTATAGCCAACATCATACTCAATGGACAGAAGCTGAAAGCATTCCCCCTCAGATCAGGGACTAGACAGCCCTCAGATCGGGGACTAGACAGGGCTGTCCAATGTCACCATTACTTTTCAAAATAGTACTGGAAGTTCTCGCCATAGCAATCAGGCAACAGAAAGAAATCAAAGGTATACACACTGGAAGGGAAGAAGTCAAGCTCTCACTATTTGCAGATGATATGATAGTATACATAGAAAAACCTAAAGAATCCAGTAGAAAATTACTGGAAGTTATTAGGCAATATAGCAAGGTATCAGGCTACAAAATCAATGTACAAAAATCAGTGGCATTTCTTTATGCAAACACTAAATCTGAAGAAGAAGACAACCAGAAATCACTCCCATTTACTGTTTCAGCAAAATCAATCAAATACCTAGGAATAAAGTTGACCAAAGAAGTGAAAGACCTGTACAATGAAAACTATGAGTCACTACTCAAGGAAGTAGAAACTGATACCAAGAAATGGAAAGACATCCAATGCTCATGGATTGGAAGAATAAATATCATCAAAATGAATATTCTCCCCAGAGCCATATACAAATTTAATGCAATACCCATCAAAGTTCCACCAAGCTTCTTTAAGAGAGTAGAACAAACACTACAATCATTTATCTGGAACCTGAAAACACCTAGAATTGCCAAAACTATCTTGAGGAAAAGAAACAGAAATGGTAGCATCACTCTCCCAGATCTCAAACTATATTATAAAGCCATCATCATCAAAACAGCATGGTACTGGAACAAAAATAGGCACACAGACCAGTGGAACAGAATTGAAAGCCCAGAAATAAATCCCCACACCTATGGACATCTAATCTTTGATAAGGGGGCCCAAAGCATTAAATGGAAGAAGGAGGCTCTCTTCAATAAATGGTGCTGGGAAAACTGGGTTGTAACATGCAGAAGAATGAAATTGAACAACTTTATCTTGCCAGAAATAAAAATCAACTCCAAATATATCAAAGACCTGGATGTTAGAACAGAAACAATCAAATACTTAGAGGAAAACATTGGTGGAACACTTTCCCACCTATACCTCAAGGACATCTTTGATGAAATAAACCCAATTGCAAGGAAGACTAAAGCAGAAACAAACCAATGGGACTACATCAAATTGAAAAGCTTCTGCACAGCCAAAGAAACTATTAAACAAACAAAGAGACCCCTCACAGAATAGAAGATCTTCACATGCCATATAGCAGACAAGAAACTAATCACTAAAATATATAAAGAGCTCAGCAAACTTAGCACCAAAAAAGCAAATGACCCCATCCAAAAATGGGCAGAGGATATGAACAAAACATTCACCTCAGAGGAGATCTAAAAGGCTAACAAACATATGAAAAACTGCTCTAGATCACTGATTGTCAGAGAAATGCAAATTAAGACAACATTGAGACACCACCTCAGTCCTGTAAGAATGGCATACATCAAAAAGGACAGCAGCAACAAATGCTGGAGAGGCTGTGGGGACAGAGGAACCCTTTTGCATTGCTGGTGGGAATGTAAATTGGTACAGCCTCTGTAGAGAGCAGTCTGGTAAACTCTCACAAGGCAAGACATGGACCTTCCATATGATTCAGTAATTCCTCTCCTGGAGTTATACCCCAAGGACTCCATAACACCCAACCAAAAAGAGGTGTGTACTCCTATGTTAGCAGCACAATTCATAATAGCTAAAACCTGGAAGCAACCCAAGTGCCCAACAACAGATGAGTGGCTGAGAAAGCTGTAGTATATATACACAATGGAATACTATGCAGCTATCAAGAACAATGAACCCACCTTCTCTGACCCATCTTGGACAGAGCTAGAAGGAATTATGTTAAGTGAGCTAAGTCAGAAAGATAAAGATGAGTATGGGATGATCCCACTCATCAACAGAAGTTGACTAAGAAGATCTGAAAGGGAAACTAAAAGCAGGATCTGACTAAATTGAAAGTAGGGCAGCAAAGTAAAAACCCTGTGGTGAGGGGTAGACATGCAGCTTCCTGGGCCAGTGGAGGGTGGGGGTGGGTGTGTGGGATGGGACACAGTCTTTTGGTGGTAGGAATGGTGCTTATGTACACTCCTAGTAAAGTGTAGTCATATAAATCACTAATTAATATGAGAGGGGAAAAATTAAGTGTATGTCTTGAAGTTTTTAAAACACAGACTGAGTCTTATTAATATATAGGCTGTGTATTTGATATGTAGACTCTCTCAAAAGCCTAGACCAAGCAGATTAGAGGCAACCAGTGGTACAGCTATTTACAAGATACTGGGTACTATACAATAAACCTTAACAAAAGGACTTTTCAAAGTTAACCCAATTACTAAATAATGTGATGGTAACATTAACTATCCATTGTCTTTTTGAACCCTAAGACAGCAGGAATCTCACATCTCCACTATAGAGCCTATATTTCCCCCAGTTCTGGAACCTTAGGATAGGGCCCACTTTCCCGCATGCCTCTCCCAATCCATATCAAATACATTGCATCTGCCGATCACAACCTAATCAACGCAACAATTGCCACCTCAACATGCTTCAGCTCAGACTGTGTCCAGAGACTTCACGTGTGGAATGACAACCCTTCAGCTTCATTACTTGGGTGAGACCTTTCCTTTCATAGCATTCTCTAATTCCATCCCAGGTGGATCACTTTCTAACAAAGTCCCAAAACCTAGATATACACCAGGTTCTATGAGAGAGAGCATATGTTCACACATCTCTATAAACAAGTGCAAAATATATACCTGAAAGCAGAAGTAGAATTTGCAGTGAGTACCCCCCTAACACTTCCTCTCCACTATTCCAAGCTTTGGGTCCATGATTGCTCAACAATTTGTTTGGCTTTGTATGTTAACTTTCTTTTCAGCCACCAGGTTCCAGATGCCATCAGGATGCCGGCCAGGCTTCCCTGGACTGAAGACCCCACCAATGTGACCTGGAGCTCCGCTTCCCCAGAGACCCACCCTACTAGGGAAAGAGAGAGGCAGAATGGGAGATGGACCGACCAGTCAATGTCCATGTTCAGCGGGGAAGCAATTACAGAAGCCAGACCTTCCACCTTCTGCAACCCACAATGACCCTGGGTCCATTCTCCCAGAGAGATAGAGAATGGGAAAGCTATCAGGGGAGGGGATGGGATACGGAGATCTGGTGGTGTGGATTATGTGGAGTTGTACCCCTCTTATGCTATAGTTTTATCAATGTTTCCTTTTGTAAGTAAATAAATAAATAAATAATTTTAAAAAGTATGGGTGGGGGGTGTTTAAGATGCAGAGGAAGGGAGGGAAGGAGGAAGAGAGAGAGAGAGAGGAAGAGAGAGAGAGACCGACCAGTGGGAATGAGTCAGCGTAGCATTTGAGCTGGTGTTACACCTAATGAAGGAGGGAGTTTGATGGAGGGTCTTATGCAGAGGGAAGGGTGGGTGGTCAGGTAGTGTAATGGGCCATGTTGCTGTGGCTTATCTTCTCTTGCTCTGTTCCAAGCTACAGCAATTACAATAGTTATAATAGACTGTCATTCTGAGGTCTGTGACTGGAGCTCAAGGACAGTCAGGAGCAATAAAGATCACTTCCTCATTCCCAGATCTCTCACTGTGCCCACAGTTCTTTATCTATACGGAGGTCATCTCAATACTGTTATTTACACTACCTAATGTATAAAGAGTGTTGCTTTGTCATCTGGTATACTATCAACTCAGTCCTGTTAGCAGAAAGATTTCTGCCAAGAGCTTAGAATTCCTGAGTCATTCCAAAATACATCTCTACTCAGTAATGCTCAGATTCCTATTTGAATTCACCTTCAACACATAACATTATACCCAGGCTAGCCAAGCTCTACAGGTACTTAGATAATATATTCTAGCCTCCTAAAAGAAATTGCAGTATGTGTAGGGAGTCAAGAGAGCTCCTTTCAAAATGAGGGTGTTGCTCATATTTCCAGTGCAGTGTTCCTGAACAGCAACTGACCTGAAATACTTCCATATCGATGACATGAAACCTTTAGCAAGACATTTCTCAAGTAAGTGGCACCCCAGAAACACATACACGTGTGAGGACACACACACCACTTACACACCAAACACTGTTTTAATAGCCAAGGGCACTTTGGCACCATGTGGGGTGGTGGTTGTCAACATAAGCAGATGGTCAAAGAAGTGGGCAAACACTTCATGTGAACTAGTTCCATAAATGAAGGTTTTCATTTAATTTTAAATGCCATACTTACTTACCCAGCTTTCAGACAAGATGATACATGTAGCCAGTTGGAAAGAGTTCCCTGCCAGGCTTCTGTGTTTTTATGACAAAATTAAAAGCCCACAGATGGAATAACTCAAAGATAATTCTTACAGAGTTTGTTTAGTCAGAATGGGGGAAAAAAAGAGAATACCATATTGATTCAAATTAAAGCCACATCTACAAAAATGAGAATTTTTTTTAAACTGGGGAGGAAAGATATAGAAATAGTTTACTAAGGAATAATGTCTTTTTTTTAAAAAATGAGAATTATTTATCTGTTAAAATAACAACTTTCCCCCCAAAGAGTTTTGAGAATTATTTAGGAAATTCTTGCTTTCAATCTCAATCTCCAGCAATCTCAGCATTCTTTCAATCAGTGTCTTAGAAAACAGCAGTTTGCCTTTTCAGAAGTTTTTGCACATATGGAATCTTCCCCGCCATGGCTTCACTAGCCATTAAGAAAAAACACATAACAAAAAGTTCTGGGTACAATTTTTGGGAAGGGAAGAACTGTGTGAGAGAAAAATGTAGATGAAAACAGCCACCACTGCATTCTACTTTCTGTGAATGATTGGACTTTGGGACAATATTTAGGTTTTCTGAAAAAAATGATTTTTTATATTTTACAAAGACAGGGAGGGAGAGAGGCAGAGAGAAAGAGTGAAAGAGACCACAGCACTAAAGCTTTCTTCAGTGTTGTAGAGGCTGGGCTTGAACCTGAGCCATGTACTTTATAAAGCAGGACACTATCCAAGTGAGCTATTTTGTCATCCCTTTTTTTTTTTTAATGAAAAGAAGAAGTTTTGTCAATATAGTGGCCCACATATAAAAGTATGAGATGCATACCACATACTGCAGATTGGAGAAAAAGAAAATCTAAAATGAAGGAGGGGAAAAAAGTCTTATACTAGCCATATCAAATGGAATATGCCATCCAAACTTCCAATTTAAAAGCAAACTTGAAATACAAAATTCACCTAAACTGTGTAATGGAATTCTATAACTCTATCTGCAGTTATTTTCGAAGTAGAAATGGTTCACTCAGAAATTCAAAAATTAGAGAGAAAGGAAGAAAGGAAAAAAGAAAGAAAGAAAGAAAGAAAGAAAGAGAGAGAGAGAGAGAGAGAGAGAGAGAGAGAGAGAGAGAGAGAAGACAGAAGAAAGAGAAGGAAAAGAGAAAGAGATGTCACAGGCCTTGTTCTGGGAAGCGCTCTGTGGGAGGACTGGCAAAGGCATGTGTGAAATCTAGGGCTTATCCTAGGCCTGCATATGCCAGAGCAGTGTTGTCTCTCTTCCTTTCTTGTTACATAAGCATCTCTCTTTTCTTTTTTTTTTGGGGGGGGGGATGTCAATTAATTGGTTTGAGTTTATACAGTTGACTTGCTGGTATGGAGGGGAAATTTCCCCACCTCTCTAGAGTTTTTCTCTGGCTAGTCAAGAAAATGAGTTAGTGGTGGACAGATAGCAAGACTGAATTTAGGCAAACTAAGTGTGCATGCTCCATAGAGGAAGCAAACTGACATATCAACTTACATTTCTCTTCTAATAAATATGTACTTGTTGATATTTCCACAAAAGACATTTTTCATTTCCAAACAATATTCATTTAAAAAATATTCTATTTATTTCTTTTTTGAATGAGAGAAAGATACAGAGCAAGAGACCAGACCCTTGGCTCACGGTGGTGCTGGGGATTGAAACTGGGACCTCAGAGCCTCAAACATTAAAATCTTTTGCATAATTTTTGTATAACCCAAATAGGCTTCCTAGCAAATACCACAGTTCCCTATTTGCTAGGAAAATAGCTGATCTTCCAGAATACTGTTCTGTTCTCACACACTAAGAGCTCTAGTAATCTCTAACTAATACATAAATGAAGATCCTGAAACAAATAATAAATCTCTCTTCTCTATTTGGCATTCAGCAATTAAAATCAGGGATTCTAACATGTCTCAACTTCAGGGTTCTCAGTAAGTGGGAGGCACTAAATCAGAATTTCTACATTTACAACAGATTAGGTTACCTATAATCTCAATCATTTTAGAAAGAAAACTGACCTTGGTATCCTGTCTTAACAACTGATCATTTTTATTTTGAGGATTCTTTTTAGTGGCTATTTGTTGGTTCTAGGCTACTTTCTGTAAGAATCACAGGAAGCAACATTGTGGCTATTCAGCATTTGCTATAAAAAAAAAAAAGGAAAAAAACTTATCATTCCTTTTAAAAGATCTGTTGTTTTACCTACAATTTAAGGAAATCACCATAGGATTAACTAGCATTTGTCTTAATACAACAGGAACTTCAAAATAAGTTGCATTATTTCACTTCCTGTTTGAAAAGTTTTCTGCAGACATTAGTGTTGCCAATGACTGTTGCCATGTGTTCTTTGTGAAAGAAGCGCAATCTTTAAATGAAATATAGAAGTTATCCCTCTCGCAACTATTAACAGAAATGTAGATGGCACAAAAAGTGTAAAAGCCAGTATTTTGCATACCTACATGTAACTGTTGCTCAGGTAGAACAGATTTAAACTGAAAGGGAAAGCAAGCATATGACAGTCCTTTATCCTTCTTTACAATGATTTTTTTTGGGGGGTGAAAATCAGTAATCACAAATATACTGCCATTATAAGACATTAAAACCATAGAATCCTAAAAGAACTCAGCTAACAAGAGAGGATATAAGTAGAATACAGTGGGTTGATTTTTACTTTAAAGAAAACTGTTTAGAAGCAAGAACAGCTTTGCATTTTCTTTTTTTTAGAATTCTTTTTAAAATATTTATTTATTTATTTATTCCCTTTTGTTGTCCTCGTTGTAGTTATCATTGTTATTACTGATGTCTTTGTTGGATAGGACAGAGAGAAATGAAGAGAGGAGGGGAAGACAGAGGGGGGAGAAAAAGATATACACCTGCAGACCCGCTTCATCGCTTGTGAAATGACTCCCCTGCAGGTGGGGAGCCGGGACTCGAACCGGGATCCTTACTCAGGTCCTTGCGCTTTGCACCACCTGCGCTTAACCCACTGTGCTGCTGCCCAACTCCCAGCTTTGCATTTTCAAAAGCAGAAAAAGCTATCAGTGACAACAAGATAAAATCCAATTACAAAAAAAGCAGAAGTGAGCAATATAACTATGCATTTCCCTGGGATATTAGAACATACATAACTGTAGCTTAGTGAAATCCTGAGGCAATGATCAAGAATTTATCTTTATTAGAAAGGAGTTTCTTTCAAAATGTTAATTTATAATAGGTGAAAATATTTCCCTGGCCATGTAAGGTTGATAATCACTAGATTAATTTCAGGATATCTTAAGATATTTATTTTATGAGAGAAAGAGAGAGAGAGAGACCAGAACATTTCTCTGGTAATTGCAGTGTCAGGGATTAGACTCCGCACCTCAAGCATTTAAATCCAGAGCTCTCCCACTGTACCTCTTTTAATCTAGTATGAGGCATTCATATTGCACAGAATGTAGTTATTACTACTGTATTATTTCTAACTAGAACTTACTTCCCACCTGAATGCTGAGCACTTAAAACATGAAAGTTCTAGATCCTCCTGCAAATAGTGTGTTTCTTCCATTCTACAGCCCTCCAATGGCAAGCAGTGTCCCAACAGATTTTTGCCCAACGTTACATAATCTAAGAGAGACGAGGAGAGAGGATAATTATATTGTGTATCCTGGCAACCACCTTGAGATGCTCAGTTTTATAATAAACTGGTTTTCTTCACATAGAGAAGACTTGCACATTATCTGAGATGGTGCAAGGATCTCTGCAGTTGCTTTAACAAATTCAAAATGCTCTGCTCAGAGTGGGGAAATGTCACAACCACAAAAACAAAATTTGGATGCCAGAAAAATAATTTTTCTTAACTATACCTAGACAATTCCTGTGAAAACATTTCAACATGAAAACCCATAAAGTCAGAGAATTCAGACACCACTATTCCCAGAGTCTAAGAAAAAGTCTGGTACATAAGTAGAAACTCAGTTAATTATCTATTGAATAACTGATCACATGTATGAACCCACAGTCATAAAAACAGTATAAGGTTAAATCAGAATTTATGTTAGAGCTATGATTTTAGGTAGTGAAGAAGATAAAAAGAAAAATTATTTAGCCTCCGTTTGTAGAGGTGCTACTGGCATCAACTTTTGGAAAGCGCTTTATTATTCTTTCTCAGCATAAATGCAGCCATTAGAATGAGTGAAGCACTCATTAGTCAATCTGAACACTGCAAGTGGAGGAGGTTAGCTCACTCAAAGTCTGACCTTTCCAAACATTTCCCTTCTTAAAAAATGAACAGCAGAAGACACTCCCCTCCATAATGTTCACTCTTTGATCCTCTGGTTAATTGGGGAGCAATCCCTCTTTGAACTTTGACAAATACGGTAGAGTATTTTCCGTAAATGTCACTATAAATTGAAAGTGGCATTAACATGTTAGATGTGCTTCATTTTCTGATCACGTGTAAGTAGCTCAGCTATTGCTCACAGGCTTCCCCTATTAGTATTGATTTCCCAAGCTAGTAATAGGTGGTAGAAAAAGACTCATTTAAACTTTCCCAACTTTCACCCTTAGCAGGAGCTTAGTTGTTGCTATAAATACAAAATGTAGATTTAACACCTTAAAAATAAACATGTATGTTACTCTCCAGTTTTGCCTTTGTTATATGCCATATACTAATATTGCCAAACTGATGACTTTGGCTTGCTGGTAAACAAGGGGAAACCTAACAGATCTGTCATTCAAGTGTAGAAGAATCTCTGTTCCTGCAGATAAGCATGTGACTCTAGATGTGCTAGTTAGTTTCCCTGATACTTGCTTTTGTGTCTAAAATTGGGATACTATATACTTCCTGTAGTACTTTAAGGACCAATTTAGAAAACAAGAGGAATTATTTCACCAAAAGTATATTTAAGTATTACCATTTAGACACTTTATGTGAACTGTGTAGTAAAATGTACACAGTATCAGGAGATGTGTTTTACCAAAAAAAAAACCCTACATTCTAGAAAACGAAGCCCACACAAAGCATAAGCCACTCACACACCAATTAAAACTACACAGTTTAGTGCATAATTAAAATCATCATAAGCTGAATGTTTTATACTTTTTCCTTTTTCAAAAACAAGCAAAATAGTGGGTAACAGTCAGAAGCAGATGACAGAGCAGCACAAGGTCAGAGACTTATAAACTCCAGGGCTGTTAACAAAGAAACTTAACTCCAATGTGTCCCTGGGGTGAAATTCCTCCTTAATGGGAACTACCTTATGGTCTCTGCGTCCCCTTCCCTTTTACTGCAGGTCATCATGACCACTGCCTGTGCAGAGTTTTCCTCGGACTTCCTGAGGAGTGAAGGAAAATCTGCCTGAAGGGGACTTCATTTCTTACTCCAAACCCCCGGGGGCAGGAAAACAGAGTGTTCCAGCAGCTGGATATCAGTGGCTGGACGGTGCCATTCATCATCCCATCCAGAGCAAATGTGAGAACTCCGCTGTTCATCTTCATTTACACAGAGGTGAAAGCTGAGGCTCAGAGCAGTGGCACATAGTGCCACAGACAGAATCCTGCTGTGGAGATAGCCCCTTCACAAGCAGGCAGAGGTTCCAGGCAAGCAGGAAAGAATTCTGCTTTATCCACCTCTAGTATCAGATGGAGCAGGTTGTATAAATTATAAGGGTCTGAACTCTGCTTGGTCATATGTGCAATCCAGGCTTGAGCCTGGACCCCATTGCATTGAAGGAAGTTGTGGTGCTGTGGCTGCTTCTGCCTGTCTGTCTGACTGTCTGTCTGCCTGTCTATCTATCTATCTCCCCCCTCTACCTCTATGACTCTATCTTAAAACCTTTTAATAAGATATATATATATATATATATATCATATATATATATATATATATATATATATATATATATATTTGGATAGAGACAGAGAAAAGTTGAGAGGTGAGTGATAGGTAGACAGGGAAAGAGACACCTACAACACTTTCAACACTCGAGAAGCTTCCTCTATGAAGGTGAGGACTGAAGACAGAACCAGGGACCTGGTACATTATAATATGTACAATCTACAGAAAATGCCACCACTCTGCCCCTAAAAAATACTTCTATACTCCTGTGTTGCAATTTTAGAGACAATGCATCTGGTCCCTATAGAGTACCATTATATTTACTTTTATATTTAATAAAATCTAAGGTTATGATATATCTCACACTTTTAAATATTTGTATTTTATTCTCCAAGAGACAAGTGCACAGAGACAGACAAAGAAAGAGAGAGAGATCCAAGCACTGCTCAGCCCTGGCTTACAGAGGTACTGGGGATTAAACCTAGGACCTGGGAGCCTCAGTCAGGAGAGGCCTTTTACATAAACATCATGCTGTCTCCCCTGTCCATGATATTTTAATAATAAAATGTTTGTGGGGGTTCCCGGAAGATGGCAGATTGAGAAGCTGCTAGTGGCTTGAGCTCTGACCACATCCTCTGGAAATGGTAGGATTTTCTGCCTTTAGTAGGCCAGTCAATAAGGGGTCCTAGCGGTGACACCAAGGAGGTGACTATAACTTAATTTGGGTTAAAAAATAGAGTAGAAAAAAAAGGGGAAAAAATTTTTTTCTTTTAAATGATTATTCCCAAAGTGCACCTCCTCCCCCTTCCCCCCACATAACCTGTCCCTGGGGACCAGCTTCTACCAGGCTCCCTTGTTGAGCTTCTTTCTTTACCAAGATTCCTGTCCCACCAGGGAGTGTCATTCATTCTAAGTCTATTCCCTTCTGAAACCTTTGGCCTTTTTTCTTTCTAAGTAGCCAACCCCCTCACCCCACCCCCCGCATAGCTAATTATATAATAAAAAATAAATAAATAACTCTTTCCTTTCACCACCCTTTTATTACTGTTCTTTTTATTATCTTTTTCTTTTTTCTCTTTCTTTTTTTTTTTCTTATTCTCATTCTTGCCGTCCTTTCTTCCTTAATCCTACAGCTTCCAAAGCCAAAGGCCCCATGCCCCACACCATCAAACAGTGTGCTTTCACTGAATTCACTGATACACGTTTGGGAATTATTTTGGGGAAGAATTCTGACTCAGAGTGGACTCTCACTGTGAGTATCTCTGCTCAACTTCCCTTCCTCCTTTAGCTACCCCTAGAATATACAGTGGATAGTAGATTTGCATAACTGTCTATTTCAGCTATCTTTGTCTAGTCCTGAGGTTTTATTTATTTATTTATTTATTTCATTCTTAACAATCAGCTGCCTCTGCTCACGAGGTTTGAGGTAATCTGGGACAGGGTTTTTTTTTACCCTGCTCTATTTTATTATTAATATTATATAAAGGCATATATCTTCCCCCCCTTAGAATTAACTCTTAGGGTATCTTTCATTGCTAGGGTAGTGGGCATCTTATCTATTGTGGAAGGAACTTGTCTCATTACTCCTACCTCCTCTACAAACTCTTCCCTTCTCCTCCTAGCTAATTAAAAAAATTAAATCAAATTAAATTAAAAATGAAGTAATCAAAAAAAGACTTTCCTTTCATTGCTCTTTAATTACAGCTCTTTTTCTTATCTTTTCTCTCTCTTATTTCTTTCTTTTTTTTATCTTGTCATACACTTCTTCCTTCCTTCTTCTTTGCCTTTCTGAATTTGTGAATTATTTTGGGGAAGAAATATGACTCAGAGTGGACTCTCTATGTGTGTATCTCTGATCTACTTTCCTTTCCCATCTTGTTACCCCTAGAATATACAGTGGATAGTAGATTTGCATAACTGTCTATTCTTGCTATCCCTTCTTTCTTTTCTCTTTCTTCTACACTGGGATTTGGTTACTATTTTTTCACGGACTGGAGACATTGTTTGGCTAACTGGTAGTGATTAAACTGCTTAAATACTTGCTTCAGTTGCTATTGTAATTCCTGAGGTTGGTGTGTGCATTGTCATAAAGGTATTTAGTACAGTGTTGCTTTTACTCAAGACACAACAACTGAGGAACAACAAAGCATAAAAAAAGAAACACATAAATTAAAAAAATGGGTAGATCAAAAACAAATGAAACTGCTACTCTAATGAATGAAGACAAGAGCCCAGAAGAAACAACAAATCAGCCAGAAGTAACCATAGATAAGAAAAGTATGCAAGCAATAATAAACTTATTAATCACAGAAATGAAAACAACATTGGAGGAAAGGAATGGCAGTATTAGGGAAATGACAGTTGAGACCCCTAAGGAAAATACTGATTATCTTGAGGCAATTAGAGAACTGAAAGCTGAAATAGCTGTAATGAAGAAAGAAGCTGAGGCAAGTGAAAGCAGACTAACAGAAGCAGAAAACAGAATTAGTCAGAGAGAGGATGAGTTAGAGAAAACCAAGAAAGAGGTGAAAGATCTCAAAAAGAGATTGAGAGACACTGAAAACAACAGCAGAGACATATGGGATGATCTCAAAAGAAGTAACATTCGTATAATTGGCCTGCCAGAGGAAGAAAGAGAGGAAGGGGAAGCAAACATTCCAGAGGAAATAATAGAAAAAAACTTCCCAGACCTGAAAAACAGAAAGGACATCAAGATTCAAGAGGCCCAGAGCGTTCCAAACAGAATCAACCCAGACCTGAAGACACCAAGTCACACCATAGTCACAATGAGAAGGAGTAAGGATAAAGAAAGGATCCTAAAGGCTGCAAGAGAGAAACAAAAAGTCACATACAGGGGAAAACCCATAAGATTATATGCAGACTTCTCCACTCAAACTCTAAAAGCCAGAAGAGAATGGCAAGATATCTATCGAGCCCTGAATGAAAAAGGGTTTCAACCAAGGCTAATATATCCTGCTAGACTTTCATTCAAACTAGATGGAGGGATGAAAACCTTCTTAGATAAACAACAGTTAAAGGAGGCAACCATCACCAAACCAGCCCTGAAAGAGGTTCTAAAAGACCTCTTATAAACAAGAACATCACTATAATACTTGCAATATATCAGAGCTAACAAAAAATTTTTGAACAATGGCACTACAATACATTAAATCCATAATATCAATAAATGTCAATGGCTTAAATTCACCCATCAAAAGGCACAGAGTGGGGGGATGGATCAGAAAACATAACCCAACCATATGCTGCTTGCAAGAATCCCATCTGTCATAACAACATAAACACAGACTTAAAGTGAAAGGATGGAAAACTATCATATAGGCTAATGGACCACAAAAAAGGGCAGGAACAGCCATTCTCATCTCAGACACGATAGATTTTAAATTAAATAAAGTAATAAAAGATAGGCAAGGACATTACATAATGATTAGAGGATTGATCAGCCAAAAAGACTTAACAAGTATTAACATCTATGCACCCAATGAGGGGCCATCTAAATAAGTAAGTCAAGCTCTTACTGAAAGAATTTCAAAAATATATCAATAGTAATACAATAATAGTGGGAGACTTCAATACCCCATTCTCACACTTAGACAGATCGACAAAGCAGAGAACCAACAAAGATACAAGAGAATTGAATGAAGAGATTGACAGACTAGACCTCTTGCACATTTTCAGAGTCCTTCACCCAAAAAAACTGGAATACACCTTCTTTTCAAATCTACATAACACATACTCAAGGATAGACCACATGTTAGGCCACAAAGACAGCATCAATAAATTCAAGAGCATCAAAATCATCCCAAGTATCTTCTCAGACCACAGTGGAGTAAAACTAACATTTAACAACAAACAGAAAATTATTAAAAGTCACAGAATTTGGAAACTTAAACAACATACTGCTTAGAAACCACTGGGTCAGAGATTCACTCAAGCAGGAAATACAAATGTTCCTGGAAGCAAATGAAAATGAAGACACAACCTATCAAAATATTTGGGACACAGCTAAAGCAGTACTGAGAGGGAAACTTATAGCCATACAATCACATATTAAACACTAAGAAAAAGCTCAAATGAACGACCTTACTGCACACCTCAAGGACTTAGAGGAAGAGGAACAAAGGAACCCTAAAGCAACCAGAAGGACAGAAATCACTAAAATTAGAGCAGAAATAAACAACATCGAACATAAAACAACCATATAAAAGATCAATGAAGCCAAATATTGGTTCTTTGAAAGATTAAACAAAATTGACAAACCCCTAGCCAGACTCACCAAACAAAAAAGAGAAAACAATCAAATTAATAAAATTGTAAACAATGGAGGAGATATCACAAGTGACACCACAGAAATCCAGAGAATCCTGTGAAACTTCTATGAAGAACTATACGCCACCAAGCTAGAGAATCTGGAAGAAATGGAACAATTCCTAGAAGCATATGCCCTTCCAAAACTGAACCAAGAAGAACTACAAATCTAAATGCACCAATCACAGACAAAGAAATTGAAACCGTTATTAAGAATCTCCCCAAAAACAAAAGTCCTGGACCAGATGGCTTCACAAACGAATTCTACAAAACTTTCAGGAAACAGTTAGTACCCATACCTCTTAAGCTTTTCCATAAGATTGAAGAAACAGGAATACTCCCTTCTACCTTCTATGAAGCCAACATCACCCTGATAACAAAAGCTGATAGGGACAGAACAAAAAAGGAGAACTACAGACCAATATCTCTGATGAACATAGATACCCAAAATATTAAACAAGATCTTGCCAACCAGATACAGCAACATATCAAAAAGATTGTTCATCACGACCAAGTGGGATTCATCCCAGGAATGCAAGGCTGGTTGAACATACACAAGTAAATCAATGTCATTCACCACATCAATAAAAGCAAAGCCAAAAACCACATGATTATCTCAATAGATGCAGAGAAAGCCTTTGACAAAATCCAACACCCATTCATGCACAAATCTCTACAAAAAATGGGAATAGATGGGAAATTCCTCAAGATAGTGGAGTCTATATATAGCAAACCTACAGCCAACATCATACTCAATGGACAGAAGCTGAAAGCATTCCCCCTCAGATCGGGACTAGACAGGGCTGTCCACTGTCACCGTTACTCTTCAACATAGTATTGGAAGTTCTTGCCATAGCAATCAGGCAAGAGAAAGAAATCAAAGGAATACAGATTGGAAGGGAAGAAGTCAAGCTCTCACTCTTTGCAGATGATATGATAGTATACATAGAAAAACCTAACGAATCCAGCAGAATACTACTGGAAGTTATTAGGCAATATAGCAAGGTATCAGGCTACAAAATCAATGTACAAAATCAGTGGCATTTTTTTATGCAAACACTAAATCTGAAGAAGGAGACATCCAGAAATTACTCCCATTTACTGTTTCAGCAAAATCAATCAAATACCTAGGAATAAAATTGACCAAAGAAGTGAAAGACTTGTGTACTGAAAACTATGAGTCACTACTCAAGGAAATAGAAACTGATACCAAGATATGGAAAGATATCCCATGCTCATGTGCCAGGATAGCCTGAGGGTACTTCTTCCCGAGCTAGTGCTCTCTGGCTTGGAGAGAACTCAACTGGAGCCGATCTAAGCTGCTGCATGAGAGAGGGATCAGGAACTCGTGCTGCACTAACTTCCGCAGGAGATACACTCTGGACCTCTCAGAGCCGGAAAGCAATTTCCAAGTGTCTTTAATCAGAAGAGCAGCTGTTTTTATACTCTCCAAGTAGGGTAGAAACAGGATGTGATATAGAGAGGGTGGAGAGAAAAGTGACTGGTGAAAATCAGAGTGTGACAAGGAGGGGGCGGAACAGGCGAGAATCCTATCACTGAACCACCAATGCCCTGGAGTGTTTTATGTAAATGTAAAAGTGATTTATGTAAATAGACCAACGCTTTGGATCAGTAAATCCCTATATAGGCATATGGTTAAGCAGAAGCCAGGGGGAGGTGGCATACTACCCAACATCTCCCCCTTTCTTTTTAACTATTTGCCATAGTATCAGGAGTGCGGGGCACTTTGTGAGGCAGGGAGACTGATAAGAAGCACACCTTTTTTGGGGTTCTACTGTCCCTCCTTGCTCAACCTCTCCGTGGAGAGAGAGACTAACAGGATTGACACACCCCTCAGGCTCAAGCCCTTCCAAGCTCAACCATATCCTCACAATTCCCCAACATCTTCCTCTTACTTAATGGCCATATATAACTGGGTCAATGTCTGTAAAAGGCTTCATCTCTGTCAGGGTAATAGCAGTGTAGGGGTGAACAGAAACTGTTGGGAAGAAAGCAGAATGATAGTGTGTAAGTGTCTTCAAAAAGAACTAGCACAAGACAGGGAGGGATAAGTAAGAGTAGCAAGAGACAGAGTGAGCCTGATGGGTGGAGGAGTGGGGGCCTGATAAGCCGAGGGGCTAGAGGGGTGATCTGGCATTGCAAAATCCCGAGTCAGCTGGCGGAAAGTTCTATGAACTGCTACAGTCATTCTTCAAGAAGTCCAGCAGTATAAAAGGAGTGTCCAGCAAGTTCTATAGAAGCATCAGTCCAATGTCAACGGCCAGGAAATAAATGCCACACGTCTATCTTGATGGAGGAGGACGGCCACTGGAACTTTTCTTCTCTGTAGAGAGTGACCTGGAACCGCCAAAACATGGTGGGCGAAACAGAAGCAGGAAGAGCAGACACCGATGGTTGAGAGAAAGGCAGTAGGAAAGTCTTGTCCTTTGGAGTCTGTGAATCAGGTTCTCCAGATCATGTCAGGTCACATCATGGGTTTCGGGGGATGGCTGTAATTGTGGGTGATGTCAGAGGTCAGGGGTCCAAGATGGATTTCTGGGGATTCTATATGAGCAGATGCTTCTTTATGCGAAGGCTTGTCATAGCTGTAGTCAATTACTTATGAAAAAACTTTGTAACAAATTAGAAGTTTACTACAATTGATAACTCAATGATTATAATTGGTTTAGGTTTTTTTATAATTTCGTGTAAAGGTCATCTTATGTGACCTCATGTAGCAGTCTTTATATAGCAAAATTTTCATACCGAATTTAAATCACATATATTGATTCTTAACTATTTTTACATTGGGTTTTTAAGCAAACTCAGGTTACTAGAGTTAACACATTTTAGTGACTTTTTTTTTTGGTACATTTACAATATCGGATTGATGCCAAATTTGTTGTGGATTAATTTCCACAAGATATCTTACAGGACATTTTGGGGGGCCCTCCAAAAATGTCCTGTATAGAGAATTTGTATTTTAACTTAGGAGATGATGAATTGTCACATTGAATATTTAGAGTTTTACCTTAAACACTCAGTTACTTAAATGAATTGATTTTACCTCTTCTCGTAAAAATGTAGCTTCGAAGTTACAATTTAACTGTTAAGTTAATGTTTACCAAACTTGAAACACGCATATTAAACATATAGTTTATAACACACAGGAGGAGAAAAACTTGTAAATAAGATATATCATTTCAAATGTGAATTTAGATCTACTGTTATAGTTGAACCATCTTTACTCACACAGTTTAAGACTAAACATTTCATATTGATATCAAGACTTAAAAAAGAAATCAAAAGGGGGAATGAACAATTTTTGGACTGTTTCTGGACGTCTCCAGAAACCATGGCTGCGTCCAGCCGTTTGATATAAAGTCAGTTAACTTTCAGAGTACTCTGAGCACAATGGGTCATACAAAAATTTTGGTCCAACTCACTCAATTTTTTTTTTCACTCACTCACTCACTCACAAAACACAACTGGCCAGTCATAGCATAAGACATTCATTCGGGGGGCGGGGGGAAGAGTTCTGTGAATCAGATTTTTTTTTTATTCTGCCATGCTGTATTATGGATCCTGGGGAGCATCCTGTAGCCAGTCCTCTTGCAGCCAGTCTTCTTGCAGTATTTCTTGTTCTTCAGGGATATCAGCGCCATCATGTGGGTATTGCCGGACATGGTGGGCAGGAACCCAAACGGGCTTGGAGTAATTTTGTGGAAAAATACATGTGAAACCCCTCCCCATAGTCAACAGGGGGTCAGGTCCTTTCCAAATTTTATCAAGTGGGTCTTTCCATTTGACTTTAATAGCTGGGAGGGTGGGTGGTGTTTGCCAATGAAGAATTATAGGTTGGTCTGAGTTTTTGTAAATATTAAAGAGATTTAATGTAGTTAAGGCTTTTGCCAGCTGGATATTAGGGGGGTACATTTCCCCTTTTTCTTTATTTAATTGAGCCTTAAGAGTTTGATGGGCCCTCTCAACAATGCCTTGTCCCTGTGGATTATACGGAATGCCTGTAGTATGAGTAATGTTCCAGAGGGAACAAAAATCTTTAAATTGTTTGCTGGTAAAAGCAGGTCCATTATCCATTTTAAGTTGAAGATGTAAGCCCATTAGAGGAAAACAGGAGAGCATATGGCTTATAAGCTTTTATGAGTTTTCTCCAGTCTGAGCTGTAGCCCACATAAACTTAGAGAAGGTATCAATTGAGACGAACACATATTTTTGTTTGCCAAAGTTAGGTATGTGGGTAACATCAATTTGCCAAAGAGCGTTGGCTTTTAAACCTCGAGGATTAACCCCCAGAGTCTGAATAGCAGGTGTTTTGATTAGACCTGCACAGGAGGAACATGTAGCAAGAATACGTTTTAACTGTGGCAGAGGAATATCAGGAAATCGAGCTCGAAGACCTTTAAGATTAACATGGGTTAGGGAATGAAAGTCAGCAGGATTAGAGACAGAGGCTAGGAGAATTACTGTGGAGGCAAGGTGGTCGGCTGCAGCATTCCCTTCGGACAGGGGACCAGGAAGAGGGCTGTGGGAACGTAGGTGCTGAACATACAGTGGATGGGTTCGAGAACAGAGCATAGAGGCAATTTGAATTAAAAGAGGAGAAAGTGGGTTGTCATCAATTCTTACATAAGATCGAGCAAGCCATGGAAGTAAGTTAACAGTATACACACTGTCAGAAAAAAGGTTGAAGGATTCTGGTACAGCTTTTAATGCAAGGAAAACAGCATAAAGTTCTTTGTACTGAGGGGAATTATCAGGAAGTTCAGTAAAGAGAGGTTTGGGGTATTGCTGGTCTGGATAATATATAAGGGCAGCAGCTCCCTTTTTTCCACCATCAGTGAACACTGTAGGAGCAGAGGGGATGGGATCTCGAGAGAAAAGTTTAGGTACTAGTAGAGGCAACAGAGGTAAAGAAGCTATCAAATTATTAGAGGGAAAATGATTATCTAATTGTCCTGGAAAACCTATTAAACTTATGGCAAAACGAGAATGGTGGCGTATGAGCCATTCTGTATCAGTGAGAGAAAAGGGAAGAATGATTGAATCTGGTTCCCTTCCTAAGACCTGAACCGATCTGTTTCTTCCTTGGCGAACCATAAATGCTAAGGCATCAATCTCGGTAAGGAGTCTTGGAGCTCCACCTACTGGCGTATGAAGCCATTCGAGAACACCATGTTTCTGCCACAATGCCCCCACTACTGTGGGGGTGGAGTTAAAGATTAGAAGATTTACTGGAGAGGAGGGGGAGAACCGAACGAGGTGCATGTCCTGGAGGGCCTGGTTAACTTTTTCCAGTGCCAAGGAGGCTTCGGGGGTTAACATACACTTTGAGGAGGGCTGTTTGTTTCCTTTTAACAGATCGAACAGTGGTTGCAGGCAGCTCGTAGGCTGATAAAGATACTGCCTAAGCCAATTCAAATTTCCAAGAAAACTTTGTAAAGAAGCAAGAGTGAGATTAGAAGGAAAAGTAACACAAGGTTTTAAAGGACGAATCTGCGTTAGGGAAATCTCTGAGCCTAAGAAAGATATTGGAGGGATTAGCTGTATCTTCTCAGGAGCTACATTAAGTCCACTTCTCTTTAAGGCAGGGATTAGAAAATCACGTAGGGTGGAGAGATCTGTATCTAATTCTCCCCATATTAACACGTCATCCATATAATGAAAAACCTTAAGGCCCTTATGAATATATGGAAAAAGGGCAGATTTAACAACCTCTTGACAAATAGTAGGACTATTAGCCATGCCCTGGGGCAGTACCACCCATTCAAATCTATCGGCAGGGCTGGCATTATTAATAGAAGGAACAGAGAAAGCAAAACGTTTACAATCTTGTGGGTGTAAGGGAATAGAGAAAAAACAATCCTGTATATCAATAGCTATGATTGGAATTCCTGTGGGAATTGCGGAAGCAAGAGGCAAACCCCTTTGGGGGGAGCCCCAAACCTGCATGGTTTTATTAACTGCACGAAGATCTTGGAGGAGGCGCCATTTTCCTGAGCGCTTTTTAATCACAAAGACTGGAGTATTCCATGGGCTCCAAGAATGACGAATGTGTCCCAAAGATAACTGCTCTTGGACGAGTTCTTTTAAAATTTCTAGCTTCTCCCTAGGCAAAGGCCACTGTTCCACCCAGACAGGCTCATTAGAAAGCCAATCTAAGCGGGGAGTTCTGTTACGAACAGTGGCAGTTAGTATTGGGGGTGCTGGTTGGGTCTAGCAGTCTCACAGGAGTGAGTGTGGTGTCCTGCAGAGGTGTCTGAGGATATCACTACATCTAAAGATTCCAGCAAGTCTCTTCCCAATAAATTGGTGCTTATATCAGCTATTAAAGGTTGAAAGCGTCCGGTAGTCCCTTCTGGATCTTTCCACACAAGGGAATCTAGTGTGCGGAATGCCTGAGTCAATCCTCCAACACCATGTAAGCGTGGTCCTGGGAGGAGTTCCCAACTCTGGGGAACCTCTGCTTGTCTTAATATTGTCTTATCTGCTCCTGTGTCAATCAAACACTTTAAAGGAATATTACCAATCTTTACTGTCATAGTTGGGTCACCCCTTTCTAAAACAAGGGTGGTCCATAAAATCTCAGGCTCCGAATTTGAGCTGTTCTCTTGCTCCAGCCGGTTATTTCTATGCTGGAAGTTCCCACATACCGCGGGTTCCTTCTGCTCACCCTCTGTTATTGTTACTTGGCGTGGTGGGTGTAGCGATGGATTGGGTCCCAAGCTGGGCTTCTGTTTGTGGAAGAAGGGCACAGCACCAAGCGGGTGACCTGCTTCATTCCCTCTTGGGGGCGGGGCTAAGGGAAGCCCCACACCTAGTTTAAATCCCTGTTTACATTTGGCAGAGGCGTGCCGTTCCTATGGAACCTTGACCAACAATCTCTCCTCCAGTGAAATCCTTTCTGGCATCTGGGACAAGGCATTCGTGGTCTCTGGTTCCCTGTCTGGAGGCGGGGTTGCCCTGACTGGAGGTGGGGTCGCCCTGACTGGAGGCGGGGTCGCGGTCTATTTTCTGGACATTGGTTATGCCAATGCCCTTGGCAACCGCACTGAAAGCAAGCCCCTTTTTGCTTATGCAAGGTAGCTGCATAGGCCTGTAACATAGGTCCTTGAAAAGAGCTTGATCTGAGATCCTGTGTAGCTAGAATCCAAGTATCTGGGTGTTCGTTTCTAAGAGTGATACAGGCCTGTCGAAAATGCGGAAGCATTCCATCCCAGACTATGGATCGCAGGAGGAGAAAACGAGCATCAGGATTATAAATCTTCCTTTCCAAACTCGACTGGACCCTGGCAATGAATTAATCGAGGGATTCATCAGGTTCTTGTTGCAGGGAGAGAATGGGGGCTGAGGCTGCTCCCATGGGTGGTGTTAATCGCTCCCATGCTTTTAATGCACACAGGCGTACTTGATCAAAATACCCCGGTGGAAACTTGGCTTCCACCTGTTGAATCCCTGTTTCTAATTGGCCTGTTCCAAACAATGCATCAAAATTACCCTCTGGCTGATTTTGAATATTTTTCCGCGATTGTTGTAAACATTGCCTCCCATTGCAGGAAGAGGGGGCCTGGGAGCATAGCACGAGTCACATCCCTCCAATCTTGGGGGGTATTAAGGTTCTGAAGCAGGCCTTGTAAAATGGACCTGGTCCATGGGGCATGAACACCGTCATCCTTGATAGCCTGGCGTAGTTCCTTCAGGTCTGTGGCGGAATATGGATACCAGGCCTAAGGTTTTTGTCTATTGGGGGCAACATTGACCGGAAATGTGTGGACTTGCTCTGATAAGTGTGTAGCGGTAGGAGGAGTCACCGAAGTGGAAGCTTCTGGACAAGTGGCCGAAGAAGTGGTTTTGGAGGCTACAGGAGAATTCGGACATGTGTCTGTCAAAACAGGGGTGGGCGAAGAAGCAGCCGTGGAGGCAGCAGGAGGTTCCGGACACGTGTCTGCCAAAATGGGGGTGGTCGAAGAAGTGGCTGTGGAGTCCAAAGGAGAATTCGGACACGTGTCTGCCAAAATAGGGGCCTCAGGGCAAGATGCAGAGGAATTAGGGTGGGTCAAGATCACGACAGGCCTTTGCTTCTTCTTGTTTTTAAGGTGCTGGTTAAGTTCTATGGTCACTTCCTTTATCTCTTGGACCTCAGCTTCTAGGTCCTTAAGCCTTTTGAGAGGTTGCCCTATATATCCCTTAAAAGCTGCTATGATGATCAACAGGATATAAGGTGAAGCCCCGAGAAAAATGTCCCAGATATATAAAAATTGTATACTGGAAAAAGAATGCAGAATTTGGAAAAGATTTTCCATGGTGGAGAGATCTCAGGAAAACAATAAGGAAGAAAAAAAATCACAGTGACTTAACACAATATTGCAGATACCCAAAAGGTGTGTACTTATCTAAGATGTCTTCTTGTAAATCTGCTGCTTACGTGTCCCTGTTCCAGGCGCCAAATGCCGGGATAGTCTGAGGGTACTTCTTCCCGAGCTAGTGCTCTTTGGCTTGGAGAGAACTCAACTGGAGCCGATCTAGGCTGCTGCGTGGGAGAGGAATCAGGAACTCGTGCCGCACTAACTTCCGCAGGAGATACACTCTGGACCTCTCAGAGCCGGAAAGCAATTTCCAAGTGTCTTTAATCAGAAGAGCAGCTGTTTTATACTCTCCAAGTAGGGTAGAAACAGGATGTGATATAGAGAGGGTGGAGAGAAAAGTGACTGGTGAAAATCAGAGTGTGACAAGGAGGGGGCGGAACAGGCGAGAATCCTATCACTGAACCACCAATGCCCTGGAGTGCTTTATGTAAATGTAAAAGTGATTTATGTAAATAAACCAAAGCTTTGGATCAGTAAATCCCTATATAGGCATATGGTTAAGCAGAAGCCAGGGGGAGGTGGCATACTACCCAACACTCATGAATTGGAAGAATAAATATCATCAAAATGAATATTCTCCCCAGTGCCATATATAAATTTAATGCAATACCCATCAAAGTTCCACCAAGCTTCTTTAAGAGAATAGAACAAATACTACAATCATTTATCTGGAACATGAAAACACCTAGAATTGCCAAACCATCTTGAGGAAAAGAAACAGAAATGGAGGCATCACACTCCCAGATCTCAAACTATATTATACTCTAATTCCATCCCAGGTGGATCACTTTCTAACAAAGTATGTTAACTCTCTTTTCAGTCACCAGGTTCCAGATGCCATCAGGATGCTGGCCAGCCTTCCCTGGACTGAAAACCCCACCAATGTGTCCTGTAGCTCCGCTTCCCCAGAGACCCACCCTACTAGGGAAAGAGAGAGGCAAACTGGGAGTATGGACCGACCAGTCAATGCCCATGTTCAGCGGGGAAGCAATTACAGAAGCCAGACCTTCCACCTTCTGCAACCCACAATGACCCTGGGTCCATGCTCCCAGAGGGATAGAGAGTGGGAAAGCCATCAGGGGAGGGGGTGGGATATGGAGATTGGTTGGTGGGAATTGTGTGGAGTTGTACCCCTCCTATCCTATGGTTTTGTTAATTAATCCTTTCTTAAATTAAAAAAAAAAAGTTGAGTAAGAAGATCTGAAAGGGAAACTAAAAGCAGGACCTGACCAAATTGTAAGTAGGGCACCAAAGTAGAAACCCTGTGGTGAGAGGTAGACATGCAGCTTCCTGTGCCAGTTGGGGGTGGGAGTGGGTGGGAGGGATCAGTCACAGTATTTTGGTGGTGGGAATGGTGTTTATGTACACTCATAGTAAAATGTAGTGATATAAATCACTAGTTAATTAATATGAGAGGGGGAAAATTAATTGTATGTCTTGAAGTTTTTTAAAATACAGACTGAATCTTTTTAATATATAGGCTGTGTATTTGATATGCAGACTCTCTCAAAAGCCTAGACCAAGTAGATTAGAAGCAACCAATAGCACAGCTATATACAAGATACTGGGTACTGTACAGCAAACCCTAACAAAAGGACTTTTCAAAGTTAACCCAATTACCAAATAATGTGATGATAACATTAACTATCCATTGTCTTTTTGAACCCTAAGACAGCAGGAACCTCACATCTCCACTATAGAGCCCCTACTTCCCCCAGTCCTGGAACCCTTGGATAGGGCCCACTTTCCCGTATGCCTCTCCCAATCCATATCAAATAATATTGCATCTGCTGATCACAACCTAATCAACACAACAATTGCCACCTCAACATGCTTCAGCTCAGACTGTGTCCAGAGATTTCACGTGTGGAATGACAACCGTTCAGCTTCATTACTCGGGTGAGAGCTTTCCTTTCATAGTATACTCTAATTCCATCTCAGGTGGTTCACTTTCTAACAAAGTCCCAAAACCTAGATATACACCAGTTTCTGTGAGAGAGAGCATATGTTCACATGTATCCATAAACTACTGCAAAATATATACCTGAAAGCAGAAGTACACTAGAGTTTGCAGTGAGTATCCCCCTAACACTTCCTCTCCACTATTCCAAGCTTTGGGTCCATGATTGCTCAACAATTTGTTTGGCTTTGTATGTTAACTCTCTTTTCAATCACCAGGTTCCAGATGTCATCACGACCCCACCAATGTGTCCTGGAGCTCCACTTCCCCAGAGACCCACCCTACTAGGGAAAGAGAGAGGCAGACTGGGAGTATGGACCGACCAGTCATCGCCCATGTTCAGCGGGGAAGCAATTACAGAAGCCAGACCTTCCACCTTCTGCAACCCACAATGACCCTGGGTCCATGCTCCAGAGCGCTAGAGAATGGGAAAGCTATCAGGGGAGGGGGTGGGGTATGGAGATTAGTGATGGGAATTGTGTGGAGTTATACCCCTCCTACCCTATGGTTTTGTTAATTTATCCTTTCTTAAATAAAAAAAAAAGAAGTTCACCCCTAAAAAATAAAATAAAATGTATATTTATTTTTTCATTTAAAGCAAAAACATCCAGTATTCCTTTTTCAAAAATTTATTTATGTATTTATTTTGCCTCCAGGGTTATCTCTGAGGCTCAGTGCCTGTACTATAAATCCACTGCCTCTGGCAGCCATTTTTTCCACTTTATTGGATAGGACAAAGAGAAATTGAGAGAGGAGGAAAAGATAGATAGGGGAATAAAAAGACACCTGTAGACCTGCTTCACCACTTGTGAAGCAAACCCCCTGCAGGTGGGGAACTAAGGGCTCAAACCAGGATCCTTGTGGAGGTCCTTGAGCTTCATATTCTGTGCACTTAACCTGGTGCACCACCACCCAGCCCCCTAAAATTATTTTTTAACATATATTTATTTATGCAGAGGGAGAATGAGGCCAAAGTACTGTTCTGCTTTGGCATATAAGGTGCCAAACCCTCAATGACCCTGGGTCCATGCTCCCAGAGGGATAGAGAATGGGAAAGCTATCAGGGGAGGGGGTGGGATATGGAGATTTGGTGGTGGGAATTGTGTGGAGTTGTACCCCTCCTACCCTATGGTTTTGTTAATTAATCCTTTCTTAAATAAAAAAATTTTAAAAAATAAAATAAAATAAGGTGCTGGGGAATCAAACCTGGAGTCTCATGCGTTTTTCACACTGAGCCACCTGGGCCTTAACAAGCTAGATTAAAGAATTTACACACCCTAAAAGTCACAAGGTCCACTATTGTTGCTTGCCCAGGGTTTCTGCTTGGTACAGAAAGAATAAGTCCTGCTGCTTTCTGAGGAAGCACTGCTTTTCATTTTATTTAGTTATTTTTATTGAAGTAACCTGCCTAATAACAATACATACTCTTGGGTATGCATCATTAAAAACCAACGTGTGTGCATATGATAGGAAATTTCCACATTTCAGCTCCTGGTTAGGCTTATATGTGCTTATGATCTGATTGTGATGCATTTGTAAGTAGGCCTCAATACAGGACAGAAAGATTGAAAATATAATAAGATGGTTAAAAATGAGTAGAAAGGGACTCGGGCGGTAGCGCAGTGGGTTAAGCACACGTGGCAAAAAGCACAAAGACCGGTGTAAGGATCCTGGTTCAAGCCTCCAACTCCCCCCCACCTGCAGGGGAGTCACTTCACAAGCTGTGAAGCAGGTCTACAGGTGTCTGTATTTCTTTCCCTCTCTGTCTTCTCCTCCTCTCTCCATTTCTCTCTGTCCTATCCAACCACGACTACAACAATAAAATAATAAGGGCAACAAAAGGGAATAAATAAATACATAAAAATGTGTAGAAAGTATGAGGTGCAGGTGGTCAGGACAGTGAACAGGCTGGCCTTCACTGAGTGAGTAAGTGCTAAGAAGTAGACAGTGAAGGTCAAACTGAACTTTTACTGAGAAGGCAGCTTCTATAACCCTGGCTAGCTTCTGCCTTCCTAAAAGGTACTCTCACCCCCACGGGTGTATCTTATGAGGATCCCAAACTTACCTAGACACAGCTATGCAGGAAAGATGATAGTTACTAGAGTAACCAGACCCTGAGAATGGATACAAGTCACACCCCTTAACCTTGCAACCTCTGCTTCTGTAATGACGCTTTTTGCTCTCAAGCCTATATAAGCTTGAGAGCTTTACTCACTCCCTATATAAACTTGTACCAACCCTTTGTTCAGTGCCAGAGTTACCAGAATTATCTGAGCTCCTGGCCCGCAAGAAAAGGATCCTTTCTTCCTCCACCTACCTTGGCTTAGTCATCTTGATTATTAATAAGAGTTCCTTAACACATACTACAGTGAATGTATCACTACAAGTCCAACTCTACCCTTCACCATATAACTGATCACTACTAATGAATTTATTTACCCAACTCAGTTATTCTTTTGTTGTTCATTCTCTGCCTTGTCTGGAGGCTTTAAAAAAATTAGTCCTCTGAAGTTAAATATTGAATAAGGCAAAATATGGCTTTGCTAAAATAGTATTTGAAAATCACTGTGTATATTTTTGCATTACCTTCATAGAACAACACCCCTTACTGGAGCTTTAGAAAGAATGGAGTTAGTGAGGTGATAAAATGTAAATATACTTTAAAGCAAAATATTTTGGATGGCTGCCTTAAAAACTATTGCACCATATTTTATTTTTAACATTAAGAGTTCTGACATAGAAAAGAGTAGCAAAGCAACTTTCCCAATGTCGAGCTGCAGAACTTTTCCTCTATACAAAGTAATATTTATTTATTTGAAAGGACAGAAAGAAATTGGAGGTGGAAAGATAAATAGGAAGACTGAAAGAGAGATACCTCCAGCACTGCTCCATAGCTCAAAAAGCTTCACCACCTTACAGGTGGGAAGCTGGGCTTGAGCTTAGGCTCTCAGCATGAGAATTTATACACTCTACTGGGCGCACCAACTTCTAGCTCCAATATCTTGTACTTTTAAAACCAAAAAATAAGGGAGTCAGCCTGTAGCGCAGCAGGTTAAGTGTAGGTGGCACAAAGTGCAAGGACAGGCGTAAGGATCCCAGTTCGAGCCCTGGCTCCCCACCTGCAGGGGAGTCGCTTCACAGGAGGTGAAGCAGGTCTGCAGGTGTCTATCTTTCTCTCCCCTTCTGCCTTCCCCCCTCCTGTCTCCATTTCTCTCTGTCCTATCCAACAACAACGACAACAAAAATAACTACAACAATAAAACAACAAGGGCAACAAAAGGGAATAAATAAATTAAATAAATATTTAAAAAAAATTTTTTTAAACTAAAAAATAAATATGAGCCTTCTTTTTTTTTTTTAACCAGAGCACTGCTCAGCTCTGGCTTATGGTGGTGTAGAGAATTGAGCCTGGGACTTTGGAGCCTCAGGCATGAGAGTCTCTTTGTATCAACGCTCAAGCCTTCTAATTTATTTATATAATCCTGTCATGCCTATGAGACCTCTTAGTGCACTTAGAGTAAGATTCTATGCCTAGGATAGTCATGATGGCCTGAGCACTACAAAGCCAAACTCCCTCCTCTACTCCATGCCCCAGACTATACCTCATGCTCTACAAACTCCACTCTCTGTGGTCTTGCTTCAGTTTCAAGAATCCTCCAAGTTCATTCCCACCTTAGAGCTTTTGCACTGCTCTCCTCTTTTCCTAGAACTCATGCTTTCATTGTCTAAGAGTCTCATTAATCCTCTGTGTTTCTGCATAAATGTCAATAAGAGACAATATCAAGTAGACCTAAACCTATGTTATTTGAGCCTCTTGTCTTATAGCAGTTATCACAAAGTATATGTACATGCTTGTGTATTTGTGCATATTATTATTCACCACTGGACTTTAAGTTCCACTCTGCTGCTATCTAAAAAAAACTATGCCCAGTGTCTAGTATAGTACACAAAACACATGGTGAACACTCAATATTTGTAGGATGAACAGCAGTTATGATGATGATTACCCTTCCTGATATACTTCTCCGTAATATTTCAGGTAGGCCACTATTAGAACTATAGTAAACAGGACTGGGGGGAAGTAGGGGCTCTATAGTGGAGATGTGAGGTTCCTGCTGTCTTAGGGTTCAAAAAGACAATCGAACTACTGCAAAATATATACCTGAAAGCAAAAGTACACTAGAGTTTGCAGTGAGTACCTCCCTAACACTTCCTCTCCACTATTCCAAGCTTGGGATCCATGATTGCTCAACAATTTGTTTGGCTTCGTATGTTAACTCTCTTTTCAATCACCAGGTTCCAGATGCCACCAGGATGCTGGCCAGGCTTCCCTGGATTGAAGACCCCACCAGTGTGTCCTGGAGCTCAGCTTCCCCAGAGACACACCTTACTAGGGAAAGAGAGAGGCAGACTGGGAGTGTGAACCGACCAGTCAACGCCCATGTTCAGCAGGGAAGCAATTACAGAAGCCAGACCTTCTACCTTCTGCAACCCTCAATGACCCTGGATCCATGCTCCCAGAGGGCTAGAGAATGGGAAAGCTATCATGGGAGGGGGTGGGTTATGGAGATTGGGTGGTGGAATTGTGTGGAGTTGTACCCCTCCTACCTTATGGTTTTGTTCATTAATCCTTTCTTAAAAAATTTTAAAAAGAACTATAGTAAACAATTAGATCGGGCAAGATAAGAAATATCTGGAAAAGTTAGTAATCCTCTTCAGATGGCATTAACAACTAGATCTCTATAATGGTATTTATATATTAGCACAGTTACTATGAAACCTGGGCCAAGGTAGAAGTAGGGAAGTTAATAAACTTTTCCTCTTAACAATTTTGAGGGAAATTATTTTTCCTAGGAAGCTAAGCTTCCTTTTTTTTTTTTTTTTTGGCCTTCAGGGTTATTACTGACACTATAAATCCACTGCTCCTGGTGGCCATTTCTTCCATTTTATTGGATAGGATAAAGAGAAATTTAGAGGGGGAGGGGAGAGAGAGAGAGAAAGAGAGAGAGAGACAGAGACACCTACAGACTTGCTTCACCTTTACTAGTTGTGAAGTGTCCCAACTACAGGTGGGGAGTCAGAGACTCAAAACAGGATCCTTGCACGGGACCTTGCACTCAGTACTATGTGTGCTTAACCAGGTGCACCACCAACCTGCCCCAAGAAGCTAAACTTCCTAAGAGAGATTATTTACTTCAAAGGTACAATTTATTTCCAAGAAGATATATATTAATCTCTCAACTTTATACAGTAATATATAACCTATTCTTAGAATTGCTGAAAATACAAAGGTCTCATAGAACATAAAACAGAATCAAGCTTGGTACAAATCCACTTAAGAGAAACAATTATGTTAAATTGCTATACTGTTATCTTTAATGGTACTCCTCAAGTACAATTCTTTTCTTTTTTTTTAAGATTTTATTTATTTATGAAAAAGATAGGAGGAGAGAGAAAGAACAGCCAGACATCACAGTGGCACATGTGCTGCCAGGGATGGAACTCGGAACATCATGCCCGAGAGTCCAAAGCTTTATCACTGTACAACCTCCCAGACCACCTTTTTTTCTTTTTTATTAGTGATTTAATATTGATTTACAAAAATTATGGGATAACAGGGGTATAATTTCACATTGTTCCCAACACCAGAATTCTGTGTCCCCAACCCTCCATTGGAAATTGCAGTAGTTTTCCCAATGTCACAGATGTGGGTTGACTATTATTCCAATAACTATCTGTCTATACTTTTATGTATTTGCCTGTTTTTTCTATGGTCCTGCCTCCTCTTCCTTTCTAAGTTATATCTACATCTATTACTACTTCTGAACATCCATCATTTTTCCTTCTCTCTGATTCATGACAAAAATGGAGTTCAGAGCCCTCTGGTCATCTTTCCCTAGCATTTCTTCCCCTCGGGGAGTATGGACCAAGTTCTTTTTCTTTAATTTATTTTTTATTTAAGAAAGGATAAATTAACAAAACCATAGGGTAGGAGGGGTACAACTCCACACAATTGCCACCACCCAATCTCCATATCCCATCCCCTCCCCTGACAGCTTTCCCATTCTCTATCCCTCTGGGAGCACAGACCCAGGGTCATTGTGGGTTGTAGAAGGTGGAAGGTCTGGCTTCTGTAATTGCTTCCCCAGACCAAGTTCTTTATGGGGTGCAGAAGGTGGGAGTTCTGGCTTCTCTAATAGCTTCTCCACTGAACACAAAGGAACATTTTCTTTCCTTTGAATGCATACTTCCTGCTTCAGCTTGCTATTTCTTATCAGGTTTGTGTCATTCTGAGCTCTCCAGCTCACTTTTGAGAGGAAAACAGTGAAGTGCCAGGAGGGAATAGATGAGACAACTTCTGTGTTATGTTTTAGATACTTCCAAAGGAAGAATAGAATTCAACCAGAATGATAAAGTGTAGTGACTAATAAAGCTTTATAAGCTGAAAACAAAGTTTCTTTCAATTATAGATATTCATTGACTTGGTAATAAATAAAATTACATGAGCATGAACATGTGCATATACATATCACATATATAATGTTCCTATTCTGTAATTAAAATTAAAATTTTGATTGCCACAAAATTATTTTATTTCAAACAATAAAGATATTTTTTCTTATTTCTTACATAAAAATAAAGACTTAATTTACTATCTGAGTATTATGTTTTGGGTCTACAGATGCCCAATCATAGAGAAGACTGCCCCAAAGTATAGGACCACAATCTAAGCAGACTCCATAGAAAACTGCCCAATCATATAATGCAGTAATAATCAATAATTAAAAATTTTTAAATTTTAAATGTAACCTCTTAGAGGGTAGGCCGTGACACAGCCAGTTAAGTGCATATAGTACTAAGCTAAAGGACCCAGTAAAGTGGAAAAGCACGTCTTCAGGTGTCTATCTTTTTCCTCTCCTTCTCTATCTCCCCTTCCCTCTCAATTTCTCTCTGTCCTGTCAAATGAAAAAAGGAAAAAGTAAACAAACAAAAAAAAAAAAAAAGAAAAAATGATCACCAGGAGTTGTAGATTCGTAGTGTTGGCACCAAGCGCCAGCAATAACCCTGGAGGCAATTATTTTAGAAAGTAACCTCTTGGGAGTGAGGCAGTAGCAATGTGTTAAGTGCACATGGCCCGAAGGACAAAGATCAGAGTAAGGATCCCGGTTTGAGCCCCGGATCCCCACTTGCAGGGTGGTCACTTTACAAGCAGTGAAGCAAATCTGCAGTTGTCTATCTTTCTGCAGTTGTCTATCTTTCTCTCCTCTCTGTATTCCACTCCTCTCTCCATTTCTCTCTGTCCTAGCCAACAATGATGACATCAATAACAATACCATTAATAATAACTAAAACAATAAAACAACAAGGGCAACAAAAGTGAATAAATTAATTTTTTTTTTAAAAGTAACCTCTTGTCCTTTGAATATTTGTGGAAAACAAAGAAGCTGTCTCCACTCTAGATGTCTTTGTGAATTTGGGTAAGTTAGCCAAGTGAAATCTAAACACAAATATTTCTTTTTTTGTTTGTTTGTTTGATAATTACTTTTATTTTTTTCTTTTATTGGGTATTAATCTTTTACATTTAACAGTTAAAACAGTAGTTTGTGTGCTCGCTTCGGCAGCACATATACTAAAATTGGAACGATACAGAGAAGATTAGCATGGCCCCTGCGCAAGGATGACACGCAAATTCGTGAAGCGTTCCATATTTTTTGCCCAGCGCTGGCCACCCCACCATCTGGCCTGGGCAGGACCCAGCTAGCCCTGTGGGAGTGGCCTCAAGCCAACGATGGAGGGGCTGGCCCCTACCAGACCTGCTGGCTGGGAGGAAGGCTGGGCTCCAGGGCAGCTGGCTGGGGGTGGGCAGAGGCATCCTCAGGGTGGTCCCCAACTGAGTGCTCAATAAGCAGTTGCCCCCAGCCCATGCTAACTGTGCTGTCACCTGAGACAGGGAACAGCAGGGGGCACTGCACCCTTCTTTGAAGAGGACTGTTAAAAGCATTGGACCCCCTGCTGGGACACCCCACTCTTGCAGTCAGCTGTGGGAGGCCTCACCAGGCCCTCCTTCCTGGGCCCTTCCACCCCCACTGTGTCCACCGTCAGAGGTTCTGCCCCAGCCCATCTGCTTCTGAGTTCCAGCTAAAATACAATTTTTTCACATTCTAAAAAAAAAAAAAAAAAAAAAAAAAAAAAACAGTAGTTTGTACATGCATAACATTTCTCACTTTTCCACAAAGCAATACAACCTCCACTAGGTCCTCTGCCATGCTGTTCCAGGACCTGTACTCTCAACCCCTTATCCCAGAAACTTTTACTTTGGTGCAATACATCAACTCCAGCCTAGGCTCTGCTTATGTTTTCTCTTCTGATCCTGTTTTTCAACTTCTGCCTGATAGCGAGATCATCCCATATTCATCCTTCTGTTTCTGACTTATTCACTTAACATGATTTCTTCAGGCTCCGTCCAGGATGGGCTGAAAACAGTGAAGTCACCATTTTAAACAGCTGAGTAGTATTCCATTGTGTATATATACCATAACTTACTCAGTCACTTATCTGTTGTTGGACACCTGGGTTGCTTCCAGGTTTTGGTTATTACAAATCGTGCTGCTATGAACAAAGGTATACACAAATCTTTTTGTATGGGTGTGCTGGGTTCTTTGGATATATCCCCAGGAAAGGAATTACAGGATCATATAATCTGTCCATTTCTAGACTTCTGAGAGTTCCCTAGATTGCTCTCCACAGAGGTTGGACCAACTAGCATTCCCACTGTTCCTTTGTCCTCACAACCTCTCCAGCATCTGTTGTTGCTACATTTCCTGATGTATGACATTCTCACATGACTGTAGTGGTTATTTATATTTGCATCTCTCCGACAATCAAAAACTTGGAGCATTTTTTCATGTGTTTCTGGGCCTTTTGGATCTCTTCTGTGGTGAATATTCTGTCCATGTAATCTCCTCGCCCTTGGGTGGGGTTATTTGTTTTCTTGTTCTTGAGCTTACAAGCTCTCAATATATTTTGGTTATTAGCCTCTTGTCTGATGTAAGGCATGTAAGCATCTTCTCTCAATCTGTGAGGTGTCTCTTGGTTTGGGTATTGGTTTTTTTTGCTGTGCAGAAACTTTTTAATTTTATGTAGTCCCATAGGTTAAAACTTGCCTTAGTCTTCTTTGAAAGTTGATTCATTTCATTAAAGATGTCTTTAAAATTTATGTGGAGGGAGTCAGGAGTTATCGCAGTGGGTTAGGTGCACATGGCGCAAAGTGCAAGCACCGGTAGAAGGATCCCGGTTCCAGCCCCTGGCTCCCCACCTACGGGGGGAGTCACTTCACAAGCAGTGAAGCAGTTCTGCAGGTGTCTATCTTTCTCTCCCCCCTCTGACTTCCTCTCCTCTCTCCATTTCTCTCTGTCCTAGACAACAACTACAATATCAATAACAACAACAATAATAAAACAAGGGCAAAAAAAGGAATAAATAAAATATTTTTTAAAAATATGTGGAAAAGAGTTCTGCCAATATTTTCCTCCAAGTATCAGATAGTTTCTGGTCTAGCATTTAAGTCCTTGATCCACTTGGAATTTACTTTTGTGTTTGGTGAAGTATAGTGGTTCAGTTTCATCCTTCTTCATGTTTCAACCCATTTTTTCAAACACCATTTGTTAAAGAGACTCACCTTCCCACGTTAAATAGTCTGGGCACCTCTGTCAAAGATTAGTTATCTATAGGTGAGCGAGCTTACTTCTGGGCTCTCAATTCTATTCCACTTGTCAGTGTGTCTATTCATGTACAGTACCAAGCAGTTTTGATGACAATGGCATTATAATACAATTTGAGGTCTCAGAATGTGATACCTCCAGTTCTGTTCTTTCGTCTCAAGATTGTTTTGGCAGTTCTAGGTCTCTTCTGGTTCCAGGTAAACATCTGTAGCATTTTTTCTATTCTCCTAAAAAATGTGCTTGGGATCTTAATGGGGATAGCATTAAATTGTATATGGCTCTGGGTAGTATATTCATTTTAATGATGTGAATTCTTCCAACCTATGAACATGGAATATCTTTCCACTTCTTTGTGTCTTTTCTATTTACTTGAGTTTTAACACATAATTTTCAGTATACAAATCATCCACTTTTTGGTTAGGTTTATTCCTAGATATTTTATTGGTTTTGTTACTGTTGTGAAAGGAATTGATTTCTGGATTTCTTCATCTAACTTAGTGTTTGCATATATGAATGCCACTGACTTTTCTATGTTAATTTTGTAGCCTGACACGTTACTGTACTTGTGATATCCAAAAGGTTCTTGGTGGATTCCTTAGGTTTTTCTGTGTATACTATCATGTCATTTGCAAATAGGGAGAGTTTGACTTCTTCTCTTCCAATCTGTATCCCTTTAAATCCTTGCTCCTGCCTGATTGCTTTGGCAAGAATTTCCAACACTATATTAAATAGTAATGGTGATAGTGGGCAGCCCTGCCTAGTACCTGATTTGAGGGGAAATGCTTCCAGCTTTTCACCATTGAGTATGATGTTGGCTGTAGGTCTGCTATACATAGACTCTACTATCTTCAGGAATTTTCCATCTATTCCCATTTTTTTAGTGTTTTGATCATAAAGTGATATTGTATTTTGTCAAAGGCTTTCTCTGCATCTATGCATATGACCATGTGGATTTTGGTGTTGCTTTTATTGATGTGGTGGATCACATTGATTGATTTACATATAGAAAACCAACCTTGCAACCCTGGGATAAACCCTCCTTGGTCATGATGAACAATCCTTTTAATAGACTGCTGTATCCAGTTGGCTAGAATTTTGTTCAATATTTTAGCAACTATGTTCATCAGAGCTATTGGTCTGTAGTTTTCTTTCTTGGTTGTGTCCCTATCTGCTTTTGGTATCAGAGTGATGTTGGCTTCACAGAAGCTGGAAGGGAGTATTCCCATGTTTTCAATCTTCTGGAAGACTTTTGAAAGTAGAGGTATTAGTTCTACTTTGATGATTTTGTAGAATTCATTTGTAAAACCATCTGGTCCAGGACTTTTATTACTGGGAAGGTTTTTGATAATTGTTTCAATTTCGTTGGCTGTGGTAGGCCTGTTCATATTATCTCGTTCCTACTTATTTAATTTTGGGAGTTTGTAGGTATCTAGGATATCGTACATATCTTCCAGGTTCACTAGCTTGGAGGCATATAGTTGTTCATAGAAGCCTCGCATGATATGTTGAATTTCTATGGTGTGTGTTGTGATATCTCCTCTTTCATTTATGATCCGATTTATTTGGGTCTTCTCCTTCTTTTGTTTTGTGAGGTTTATGGATTTTGTTCACTCTTTCGAAGAATCAGCATTTACTTTCATTGACCTTTTGTATGGTTTTATTTTCAGTGTTATATATTTCTGTCCTAATGTCAATTATTTCTGTCCATCTGGTTGCTTTATTGTTCCGCTGTTCTTCTAGGGGTTTAAGGTGTGAAATCAGGTTGTTTATTTGAGCTTTTTCTTGTTTCCTAATGTATGCTTGTATGGCTATAACCTTCCCTCTCAGTACTGCCTTAGCTGTGTCCCAAATATTTTGATAGCTTGTGTCTCCATTTTCATTGAACTCTCAAAACATTTTGATTTCTTCCTTTATTTCCTCTTGGACCCAGTAGTTGTTAAGGAGTGTACTGTTGAGGTTCCACATTTTGGGACTATTACTAATCTTTTGTTGACTGTTAAGTGTTAGTTTAATTCCACTGTCATCTGAGAAGATCCTTGGGATGATTTCAATGCTCTTGAATTTGCTGATGGTTTCTTTGTGGCCTAACATATGGTCTATCCTTGAGAGTGACTCATGTGGACTTGAGTAGAATGTATACTCCAATTTCTTGGGATGAATGATTCTGAAAATGTCCAATAGTTCTAGTTTATCTACCTCCTCATTTAGCTCCCTCTTCCCTTTATTGATTTTCTGCCTGGATAATCTGTCAATTTGAGAGAGTGGGGTGTTGACATCTCCTACTACTACTGTGTTGCTGTTAATGTATTGCTGTAGCTCTTTCAGCAGATGTTTTAGGTATTTAGATGGCTTCTCATTGGGTACATATATGATAATAATTGTTAAGTCCTCTTGATTGATTGATTCTCTGAGAATTAAGTAATGTCCATCCCTATTTTATTAAATTTTATTTAATTTTAAAGTCTATCGTGTCAGATATGAGAACAGCTGTTTCTGCCCTTTTTTGTGGGCCACTGGCTTGTATGATAGTTTTCCATTATTTTAACTCTGAGTCTGTGTTTCTCTTGTGTTAGGTGGGTTTCCAGCAACAGCATATTATTAGGTTGTGTTTTCTGATCCATCTTCCTACTCTGTGCCTTTCAATAGGTGAATTCAGGCCATTGGCATTTATTGATATCATAGATTGAAGATATTAATGCCATTCTTGTAGATTTTTGGAGTGTTCTGAAATATGGCATATTTATGGGGGTCTGACTGTTTATAGGAGACCTTTCAGAACTTCTTTCATGGTATGCTTCGTGATAGTTGATTCTTTCAACTATTGCTTGTCTGAGAAGGTTTTTATGCCTCCATCTAGTCTGAATGACAGTCTAGCATGATACAGTATTCTTGGTTGAAAGCCTTTCTCATTGAGCACTTGATAGATATCTTGCCTTTCTCTTCTGACCTGTAGTGTTTGTGTGGAGAAGTCTGCTGCTAATCTTATGGGTTTTCCTCTGTTGGTGACTCTTTGTTTTTTATTTATTTATTTATTTATTTATGAGAGGGATAGGAGAGAGAGAAAGAACCAGACATCACTCTGGGACATGTGCTGCCGGGGATTGAACTCAGGACCTCATGCTTGAGAGACCAATGTTTTATCCACTGCACCACTTCTCAGACTATGACCCTTTGTTTTTCTCTTGCATCCTTCAGGATCCTGTCTTTATCCTTATTCCTTTTCATTCTAAATATGATGTGTCTTGGTGTCTTTATATCTGGGTTAATTCTGTTTGGGACCTTCTGGGCTTCTTGAACTTTTAAGTCTTTTACATTGTCTAGACTAGGGAAGTTTTCATCTATTATGTTCTGTAGAATATTTTCTTACCCTCCCTCTCTTTCTTCCTCTGGTAGGCCTATAATGTGTATATTATTTCTTTCTAAGTCATCCCATATGTCTCTGTATCTTTAGTATCTCTTAGTCTCTTTTTGAGATCTCTTCTTTCTTAGTTTTCTTTAATTCTTCCTTGATCTTGGTAATTCTGTCTTCAGCCTCATTTATTCTATTCTCTCTCCCCTCTACTGTTTTCTGGAGTTCATTTTGTTACCCTCTTCTGATACTGTTTTAGCTTGTTCAGCTAGTTGTGTTATCAGCTCAGCTATTTCAGCTTTCAGCTCTCTAATAACCTTGAGATAATAAGTGTTTTCTTCCAGTGTCTCTTTTGTTGTTTTTGCATTTCTGATGACAGTTCTTTCAAACTCTTTCCTCACTCCTGTGACTAATTCTTGAGCTAGCATTTAGATGTTGATCTCATTCTTCTGTGCTTCAACCTTTGGGGGGCTTTTAGCTAGACTCTTGTCCTGGTTCATTTCTCTAATAGTTCTCCTTGGTTTAACCATTCTATACATTATGTTATGAGGTTCCTCTCTCAGTAACTTTTCAAATTACTTATCACTCTTGCCTGGATTGACTTGTGTCTAAGTAAGGTACTTAAAGAGCTCACAGTTGTGGAAATTAACAGTTTCTTCAATGTTATCTCAATCCCTGAGTTGAAGCACAGTGACTGTTAAAGCCTCTTTTTTTCCTTTTTCTCCCCTGTAGGCTATGGGAATCAGAGGGATTTTTAAGTATAAGTAGGCTTCCTAATCACTCACTGCTGACCAAGAGATTAATCAGGGTGGAGGAGAGATAATACAATGGTTATGCAAAGGGACTCCCACACCGTAAGTATCCAAAGCCCCAGGCTCAATTCAGCTTCTCTGCCAAGCTGGGCAGCATTTATTGGACCTGTGAGTTGCTAAACAAGTCCCATTTATAGTCTGTGTGTTCTGAGGCAATTATTCACCATGTTATCATCAGGAGAACAACGTGGAAAGGTTCCCACTATACAGCCCCAGCACTGGGCTACTGCGGTGTAGATCTTCTCTTTAGTTTCCTGATCCATTCTCTGCCTCCCTGATGTCAGCACATAGCCTCCCCGTTGCTGCTACAGTCTCTGAGGTCAACAGCAGCGCAGTTACATTTGATGAGTCTTAGGGAAGTCCTCTCCTCCCTTCAGCAGTCTTTTTGTTGGTAAAACAGACTGGAGGTGGTGCCCTAAATGGTAAACTGCCAAACTGTAACCAGCTGCTCAGGAGTAGAAATGGGCTTTAGCCCTAGGTATCTCTCCTTAGGCTCCTCTCTGTCCATGTGTTTGCACTCACCAATGATTTGGTGGGTTCCCAATGTTGTTCTAATTCTGTCTTGTTGCAGTCCCAGGTTATCTCATTTGGTATTCCTAGTTGACCTGGGAGAGGAGAGGAGAGGAGAGGAGAGAAGAGGAGAGGACAGGAGAAGAGAGGAGAGGAGAGGAGCGGATAGCAACACAGCTGCTGCTGCTCTGTAGTCCAGCCTCCGGAACAACACAGATATTTCTTATATAACACTGAGGGGTATATGTGAATTATAATGATTAATCTATAAGTATTAAAGAAGGTACCGTGGTCTGGGAGGTGGCGCAGTGGATAAAGTGCTGGACTCTCAAGCGTGAGGTCCTGAGTTCGAGCCCCGGCAGCACATGTACCAGAGTGATGTCTGGTTCTTTCTCTCCTCCTATCTTTCTCATCAATAAATAAATAAAATCTAAAAAAAAAAAAAAAAAAAAAGAAGGTACCTATATTTGGTCAGACATTATTCTGGATATTTCTGGAAAATGTTCTGTATTAAACATTTAAATGAATAAATGTTTAGTCAAGTAGAATAACCTCTATAAATTACTCTCTCTACATAAGTAACCACTCTATTGGATGGTCTTCATTCAATCAGTTGAAGACCTTAACAGAAAAAATACTGAATGTCTCTTTAGAAAGAAGGACTTGTACCAGCAGTCTGTCTGTGGATTCAAAACTCAATTCTTTCCTGAGTCTCTATTTTGCTGTCCAACTGTATCCCTCCCCCACCATATTTTAGGTTTACCAAGTTCCTGTAATAATGTACACAGTTTCTTACAATAAATCCCTTTCCCTCTATCTCTATAATTACATACACAGATGCATATATAAATATATAGTGATCATATTTCTCTGCAGAATCCTAAACTAATAGGAACATTAAAACCTGACCATTCACCTCTATTTCAGATCTATTTATAAAACTGATTCTTAGATACCCTATAATATGTAATACCACTTAATGTTTCTTGAAAACTCATGGTCAAGCAGCAACCTCTATAGAGTTGGTACTCACATGATTACATATATTTATGAAACAAATTGGTGGGTATATTTATGAAACCAATTGGTGGGAACACTACTTTGTCATCTGATTCCTTTTCATTTTACTTGTGGTAAGATGAAATCATGTGAAACTAGCAGCTCCAAAAGGCATATATCTCCAGAATCTTGTTAAGAAAGACTATAGGGCCAGGGAGGAACTATAGGTATCACAGCGGTTTTCCCAACACACTTTCCTGCCTAAGGCTTGAAACTCCCAAATCCAATCCCTGGCATAATTGTAAAACAGAGAAAAGTAGTGATCTGGTCAAAAGAATTAAAAGAAAAATAAAAAGAAAGACTCTATAAGATAAAGTAGCTCTGTTATGAGACCACTTCCCTTCTGATTCATCAAGTAAACAGAATAGCAATGAGCAGCTAGAATTAAGGAAAAAGATAGCTCCCACCCCCAGTAAGAGCTTCAGATGTAGTTTCTGTAGTCAGGCAAAAATGCTTTTGGATGAATATATTTGAACTCACATTATATTAGATACATAAAAAGGTATGAGAAAAAAAAATCACAACAGAGAGGATTAACAGTGGAACTGATTTTTTTTTTTTTTTTACAACAGTTACCTCTGAAAAAGCTGTGTGCACAGTCTATTGAGCACTGTGGCCAGAACTCCCAGCTTCAAGGTCTCCGTGACACAGATGGTTTATCAGGAGAAAAATGATAATGGCTGAAAACTGCATGGGTTTTTATTGTTAATGGGGGGAAAGGAAAGGAACAGACTGATACAGCACGAATAATGAAAACATCATTCTCATTGCTATATGGCAGAATTAACAGATGAAAGAAACTAACTTCAAGTACAACAGTTTTTGAAGTTAGAAGTTTTATGATTTTAAAGACAAAAGAAGGAAACCTGCCTTTACCAAATAACTCCCTGTACCTCTGATTGTAAAGTTATTTCTTAATAGCACTAGAAAAAAAGGAAGAGGATGCTAACCTGAATATTTCTTTTAGTGTCTTGTGATGTGTTCAGTCAGCAACCATTGATTATTCGGTGATACTAGTAGAAATGTATCATCTGAGAACAGTGGGCACATAAGTGATTTTGTGCATAAAATTATTTTTTGTGACTAAATAAGCATGCCCAGATGCTTTTGGTTGGAAAATTCATGACTTACCTTTCTACAAAACTGATCATAAATAAGCATTTTAGAGGTAAAACTTTCTGTTCAGAATGAAGCACAAACTGCTTTAACAAATCATCACAGGAAGTGTATGTCTTCTTAGATACTCAGAAGATCACTGACCATCAATTGTGTGCTACAAGAAGAAATTATTTCTTGTTCTTTCAAGGAGACTATGTCTTATTTAATAGCAATGGAATCATCTATTTGCTTCAAATAGTCCCCACATGTTTAAGACAAAGAAGGAACAAGAAGCAGTTCCTTCTGTATGCTTATGTACACTGGAATAAAAGACCTATTTTGTGGAGTAGGACACCAAAATAAAAATCTCTGGGTTGAGGCAAGGGCAGAAGTTTGGGTTCACTGGGGTTGGGGGGGAGGATGGAATGGGATACAGTCTTTCGGTGGTGGGAATGGTGTTTATGTATACTCCTATTAATCTGTAGTCATATAAATCACTTAATTAATATAAGAGGGTAAAATTGATAGAATGTCTCAAACTTTTTAATGCACAGACCATAGGCTGAGTCTTGGATATGATGACTCTCTTAAAAGCTTAGACCAGGGAGAACAGAAGCAACTGGTGACACAGCAATATACAAATTATGTTCAAGAACATAAATTATGGTAATGTTGTGTATGATACAACAAACCCTAACTATTGGATTTTCAAAGTTAACCCAACTGCCAAATAATATGATTATAGCAATAACTATCTATTGCCTTCTTAAACCCTAAGATAGCAGGAACCTCTCGCTTCCTCTACAGAGCCCATATTTCCCTCGGTCCTGGAACCTCTAGGGTGGGGCTCAATTTCCTGCATGCTTCTCTCAGTTCATAACAAATGAACCCAACCTACTTCTTCTTCTTCTGGCGTTTGCCCTTCTTCTGTAGCCAGTCAACAGCGTCAGGTTGAAAGCTGTCAGGAGCTGCTTGTTGCTGGCTTTGAAAGTGACTGGGATCCATGTGGATTCAGTCAGATAGGAAGGATCGTCAGTTTCCCCAATGAATGGGTACTCACGGGATGCATCACGAGAAGGTCGATCCAATGCATCCCAACTCAACCTACTCAACGCAATGAATACCACCTCAGCATGCTTCACTTCAGATTGTGTCCAGAGACATCAGGTGTGGAATGTCAACCACTCAGCCTCATTACTCAGGTGAGACCTTTCCTTTCATAGGATTCTCTAATTCCATTTCAGGTGGTTCACTTCTTAACAAAGTCCCAAAACCTAGATATAGACCAGGTCCCATGAGATAGAGCATAAGGTTCACATGTATCCATAAATTAGGACAAAATATATACCTGAAAGCAAAAGTACACAATAGTTTGCAGTGAGTCAGTATGAAGTTCATAATGAAATAGTGTCTACTTAGACTTAGATACCCTCCTCACCTACTTCCTATTACACTTCCCTTACTCCAAATCTAACCTTATCAAAGCAAGGACTGCAAAAGCTGAATAAGGGCAAGAGACTGGCATACTTTAACAATGACTCTTTAATCACTATCTGGCCACCCCATCAGCTGGGGCCCCATTTGGGGAGTCCTGAGATTCCCAAACAGATATGATGGGCCTAGACCTCAAATAAATCCTTCTCCATAATATTACCAGTCATCTCTATCAGGAACAACACAATAGACCCCTTCATGGGCCCTCCATAGGACCTTGCCCTCAACTTGGATCAACAATGGTAGAGAATGTTCCATCCTCTAAAGGGAGGATGGACAACATACTCTGTGCTACACCTGAGGAAGATAGATCCTGAAATTGGGGCAGCTTGGAACGTTCCTACTCATGACCACAGAATGTGAGCTCAGATCTAAAGGGATGCAGAGGTCACATAGGTTCTTAAGCTGAATATGGGTCCCAGATCAGATCAAATTGATGGGATTTACAGTCAACAATATTTATACACCTTTCCCATATTTGGGAGCTACTCTCTTTCCTGATCCAGCTTTCTGGTCCTTTTCCCAGCCATGACATCATCTCCCCAGACAATAACTTGGATCCACCTGCATATCAGATTTCAGGCTCAGGGAAAAAAAAACGAGTATAGTCATGGGCCCTTTGGAATATAACTAAAATAGGCCTACTAGCTATCTACAAAATGCAGCCTCTCCCCCAACTCTTCATCTGCATTATTCCAGCCTTTAGGTTCATGATTACTCACCAATTTTTGGGGCTTTATATATTAACTCTTTTTTCAACTACCAGGTTCCAGATGCTAGCATGATGCCAACCAGACTTCCCTGGATAGACAACTCCATCAATATGTCCTGGAGCCCTACTTCCCCAGAGCCTTGCCCCACTAGGGAAGAGTGAGACAGGTTGGAAGTATGAATTGATCTTTCAAGGCCCATGTTCAGTGGGGAAGCAATTACAGAAGCCAGACCTTCCACCTTCTGCATCCCACAATGACCTTGGGTACATACACCCAGAAGGATAAAGAACAGGAAATCTATCAGGGGAGGAGATGGGATATGAGTTCTGATGGTCGGAATTGTGTGGAGTTGTACTCCTCTTATCCTATGGTTTTGTAAATGTTTCTTTTTTATAAATAAAAAAGACCTACTTGGATCAGCTCTCATTTGACCTAGTTAAATTTTTGGATATTTTCTAACTTGATGGAAATTATTACACACAGTGATATACTCAACTTCTTGTTGACTCTTCCCTCTTTTACCTTTTCATCTAATAAGAGTCATTTACGTACACCCATTAAAATACATTGGTTTATCTCTTACTGAGAAAAAAAAAACATCTTCAAAATCTATTCCTTTTTCCCCACAAAATTACATCTTTGGCTTGCAAAATTTTCCATATACTTTTCTTTATCTAAGTTAAGCTAAGAGAACAGGATGTACACATATGTGGGTGTAGAGGATTGGGATATGCATTCAAGAAAGGACTTGAGCATTCTTGTTAAACTTCAGACAAACTAGAATTATAAGCTCTCTGTACCTCATCTTTTTTTTTAAGAAAGTATTAATTAACAAAACCATAGGGTAGGAGGGGTATAATTCCACACAATTCCCACCACCCATTCTCCATATCCCATCCCCTCCCCTGATAGCTTTCCCATTCTCTATCCCTCTGGGAGCATGGACCCAAGGTCATTGTAGGTTGCAGAAGGTGGAAGGTCTGGCTTCTGTAATAGCTTCCCCGCTGAACATGGGTGTTGACTGGTCGGTCCATACTCCCAGTCTGCCTCTCTCTTTCCCTAGTAGGGTAGGTCTCTGGGGAAGCGGAGCTCCAGTACACATTGGTGGGGTCTTCAGTCCAGGGAAGCTTGGCCGGCTTCCTGATGACATCTGGAACCTGGTGATTGAAAAGAGAGTTAACATACGAAGCCAAACAAGTTGTTGAGCAATCATGGACCCAAAGCTTGGAATAGTGGAGAAGAAGTGTTAGGGGGATACTCACTGCAAACTCTAGTGTACTTCTGCTTTCAGGTATATATTTTGCAGTAGTTTATGGATACGTGTGAACTTATGCTCTCTCTCACAGAAACTGGTGTATATCTAGGTTTTGGGACTTTGTTAGAAAGTGAACCACCTGAGATGGAATTAGAGTATACTATGAAAGGAAAGGTCTCACCCGAGTAATGAAGCTGAAGGGTTGTCATTCCACACGTGAAGTCTCTGGACACAGTCTCAAGTGAAGCATGTTGAGGTGGCAATCGTTGCTTTGATTAGGTTGTGATCGGCAGATGCAATATTATTTGATATGGATTGGGAGAGGCATACGGGAAGGTGGGCCCTATCCAAAGGTTCCAGGACTGGGGGAAGTAGAGGCTCTATAGTGGAGATGTGAGGTTCCTGCTGTCTTAGGGTTCAAAAAGACACTCGATAGTTAATGTTATCATCACATTATTTGGTAATCTGTACCTCATCTTTTCTTATCTTTAAATAGGGTTGAATAAGATTGTCTCCGGGAGAGCTTCCAATGGATGGGGATGGGATGTGGAACTCTGATGGTAGGAATTGTACCACTACTATCCCACAATCTTGTCGATCATTATTAAATCATTAGAAATAAAGAAAGAAAGAAAGAAAGAAAGAAAGAAAGAAAGAAAGAAAGAAAGAAAGAAAGAAAGAGAGAAAGAAAGAATTAAAGAGAAAGAGAGGGAGAGAAAGTCTCTCTCTGGGTCTCTCTGTCTCTCTCTCTCCTCTCCTTCCCTCCCTTATCATTAGGGCATCACAACTTCCAGCCACATTTTCGGGTGGAAAAACTGAAATAGACACAGAGACACAGGAAAAATGATCACAGCAACAAAGCTTCCTCCAGTGTGGGAAAGGCCAGACTCAAACCTGAGTCATGTGCAAGGCAAAGCATGCACCTTATCCGGTTGAACTATCTTGCTGACCCAGGGAAACACTCTTCAAAGAGTTTATTTTGAGTGGTTTTGTTTTTGTTTAAATAAAGCTCATCTGTGAAAGCAACTAAAGGCTAGAAGAAAAAAAAATCCACAAAACCATTGCTTGACTTCTACAGGGAAGTTTTAAAAACATTGAAAGTAATAAAATTGTCAAGTACATGCTAAGATAAAACATCCTTTGCCCCAAATTTTGGGATATAATATAGTACTGAAAACCAACTAGAGGCCTTGCTATTCTAAAATAAAAGATAAATTCAAATGTGAATCAAATAAATTTGTTCCAGTGTCACAAAATGGATCATCATAGGAACCCTGTTATTATTAAGAGATTGCTTTTTTTTTATAAGACAGAGAGAAATTGGAGAGGATGGGAAGAGAGGAGGCTCAAATGAGGATCCTTGTGTGAGTCCTTGAGCTTTGTACTATGTGCCATTAATCTGGTGTGCTACTGCCCAGCTCCCAAGAGACTGCATTTTCTTTTTTTTAAAAAATAATTTATTTATTCCCTTTTTTTGCCCTTGTTGTTTTATTGTTGTTGTTCTTGATGTCATCATTGTTGGATAGGACAGAGAGAAATGAAGAGAGGAGGGGAGACAGAGAAGGGGGAGAGAAAGACAGATACCTGCAGACCTGCTTCACCGCTTGTGAAGCGACTCCCCTGCAGGTGGGGAGCCGGGGGCTCCAACTGGCATCTTTAGGCCAGTCCTTGCACTTCATGCCACGTATGCTTAACTCGCTGCACTACTGCCCAACTCCAAGACTGCATTTCCTATGAGAACACATCTATTTGAAACTGTTGTAAAACTCTGTCACTACTAAATAAATAAATAAAATCTTTAAAAAATGAAAATAAGTAAATCATTACTTCCTCAGTAAAATGATAAAACAGAGATGATATTGTCCTACTAATTAATTTTCATTTTATGTTCCATAGGACAATTTTGAGAATTGTTTCTCAACTTGCCCAATTGTTAAATGGTAAAATCACCAGTTATAATTCAGAATAAAAAAACGCCCAGATAAGGCAAGCTCTTGATTTCAGAAAAGATAATATCTGCCAATTTTATTACTTTCTACTTTTCTTAGTATTTATATTATTCTAAATCTAATTAACTTTCTACACTCACGAAGAAAAAATAATGAAAATAAGGAAGCTAATAACTAATTAATACTTACTAGACTTTGTGCAAATCACGTCCCCATGTAGACCTTCCATGCAGACCAATCAATCAAAGGTTATTCTATTGCATTTCATAATTCATTTTGAGTAACAGTGTCTTATAGTAGATTTATCCTTCTAATCATAATTTGCTAACTATACCTAACTAAACATCCCCAGCAAGGAGGAAAGTAATCTAAGATAAAATCTTGGTCACATATAAGCATAAAATAAATAATCAATGAACTAATATTTTCACCAGAATTGTAAGATCTGTGTTACCTTGCCCAATAATGGTACTAGGTTCACATAAAAATAATCCCCTGGGAGTCGGGCAGTAGCGCAGCAGATCCCAGTTGGAGCCCCTGGCTCCCCACCTGCAGGGGAGTCCCTTCACAGATGGTGAAGCAGGTCTGCAGGTGTCTATCTTTCTCTCCCCATCTATTTCTTCCCCTCCTCTGTCCATTTTTCTCTGTCCTATTCAATGATGATATCAATAACAACAATAATAACTACAACAATAAAACAAGGGCAACAAAAGGGAAAATAAATTAATAAAATAAAATAATTAAAAAGTAAATCAATAACCCCTTATTTCATCCTTATTTGATGTTTCATTAGCTCGACCTATGCGTCATAGTCTTTACATAATTATATCATTACTACTTACTACTTGCTCATATTTTACCACAGTTTAGATCCTAGACTGTAAATATCTAGATTCTTAAACCTCAAGAAGGCAGAGACTACTTCCAGTGCCAAATATTATGCCAAACACATAATAGGAATATAGCTTATGTTTATTGAAGACAGCATGTCTCAACTATAAAAAGATTTTCATAGCTTGGTTCTCAGTGAATATTACACTCTCATCTCCTTTTATATTTGAGGTCTATATTCCAAAACCGAGACATATATCTCAGTAGATTCCAGAAACCACAGCTAATACCATTTTCTATATATATTCAATGAATATACATATTTATTTAGGATAAAGAAAAAGTTAAGACTCAGGAGACAGTATAGTGGTTATGCAAAAACTTTCATACCTGAGTCACTGAGGTCCCAGGTTCACTTTTTAAAAATTTATTATCTTTATTTTATTTATTGGATAGAGACTGTAAAAAAAAACTAGAAAGAAGGAAGTGGTAGAGAAGGAGAAACAATAAGACACCTGCAACACTTCATCATTTGCAAAGCATTCCCCTTGCAGGTGGGGACTGGGGGTCAAACCCAAGTCCTTGCGCATTGTAAGGTGCACTCAACCAGGTGCATCACCACCCAGCCCCAGTCCCAGGTTCAATCCCCTGTACCACCATAAGTCAGAGATAGGTAGTATTCTGGTCTTAGTTGCTCTCTCTCTCTCTCTCTCTTCCTCTCCTCCTCCCCATATCTCTTACTAATAAATTAAAAAATAAATAAAATATTTAAAAAGAAAAATGTATAAATTAGGCAGAATAAACAATTAATACTTATAATAAATGAAGCAATTGTGACAATAATTTGTATAAAAAAGGAATATGAATTTTCTCTAACCTTCTTGTAGATAATATTTTTGAACCTTGACTGGCTATGAGTAACTAAAGCCAGGGAGAATAAAATTACAGGTAAGGGCCTACTACTAGTGTACTATTTAAATAAGAATTTACAGGACATTCTCAACTAGCCAACAATATGTTTATCCTGTATTTACATAATGCAACAGTATATTTCCCTGTAGTATTCAGGATTACTTTCATTTATATCCTAGAATAATAATTAATCTTTCAATCAGTCTCATTGATCACAAAAGTAAAAATATTGAGAGGAAAGGGAGAGGTGATTAATCACCCTTTCAATATTTTTACTTTGTGTCTTATTTTCTTGAAATGATAAATTTCCTGAAGATTACTATATTTTTCTAGATCTTCATATTAAAACAATAGCATTAGATACAATGATTGACTAGTAAGTTGTCTTCATTGTTCATTAACCACCGCCCCATCTTTTTTTCTGGAAGCTTCCCATCTTCCACTATGCCAGCTCCAGGGATGCAGATGCTTAAAATGCTTTAAGAATGACATTTTATGTAATTATTAATATTAATATGTATTTATTATGTGCTCTAAATAAACTGAACATTTACCTCTCTCAGAAGTAGCTACTCATAACTGAACATTTACCTCTCTCATAAGTAGCTACTCTTCTCAAAGTGTTTTAACTCCTGTTATGAATAGCTATATATAACATGCCCCTAAACCTGCCAGGCTGAGATATTTACTTGGCTCTCCTATCTACAATCTGAATAGGGTATTATGAGGAGGGCTCATCTCTGTTCTACTCTATGTCCAGTAAGTGATCTGAAAACTGGGTCTGGAACCACCCTGTCTATTCACATATCTGTCAAGGGTGCTGGGAAGATGCAAATCGCCTGGGGCTGGTGGAGCAACTGCTATGGGGCTTCTCCAACAGCCCTTCATTGACATTTCGATGAAGCTGGTCACACTACACTTCACCTTAGGGATGCCAAGGTGTGTTGGAAGAAGCTTGGTGATATAGCTCATGAGCCCCAGCACAAAATAAAAATGTTCATGCACCTTGTTAAAAAAATTACTAAGAATTTCAAAAAGGCAACAACAGAGCATAAAACGAGTCATGATACCTCTCTGAGAATGACTCCTTATGAGACTGCAGACCTCTGGTTCATGATGCACTGAAGGAGGCCGTACAGCATCACTCAGTGTCATATCTGCTGTATCCCACTCACTGAAGCTACCACACCATGGACCCATCCAATTTCAAGAGAAAGAACCTCACATCGTGTTGTGAAAAATCATGATCAAAATGATCATGTAGAACTGGAAATATGGCATCCACTTCTGAAAATACAATCTATTACATTTTTGTGATAAATTGGTTCACCTTGAGAGAATAGAATCAAGTTACTTTGAAAATTCACACCAACAACTATAATATTGTAGTTACCATACAGGTGGGAAATTTTATGTGGGGTGAGGAATTCAGACATCATCACATTTAATCTTCATGATTCTCCATTTAGTAGGTGCCATGCTATTATCTCTGTTGTTTAGAGCTGATGTCTCAGAGAGGTGAAAGTGATCCTACAGCTAGTGAGAAGCAGAGCAAAGAACTGACCCAGGGATTATCATTGCTCAGTGTTATTGAAGTGTATTTCCCCAGAGACAAATCCTGAGAGGACTGAGGACTATCTTTCCTGTCTCCTACTGCCATGTGACTAGCATTAGATACAGTGATTGCCTAGTAAGTTGTCTTCACTGCTCATTAAATTCACCCCCTCCTTTTTTTTTTCTGGAATCTCCCCATCTTCCACTTTCACAGAAGACACACTTACACAACTGATTCCAGTGATGCAGTTCTGTGGGTGAAGGGAATTAGTCAGAGATTTGTCTCTGGAGTAGAAATATATATGTGTGTATATATATATATATATATATATATATATATATATATATATATATATATACACATATATTTATATTTGAGAGAGAGAGAGAAGAGGAGAAAGCTAATGCAAATATTGTTGGCTGTCTTTCTCTTTCTATAAATCTGCTTTCTTTTCTCAGAACACAAGTTGAAATATCAGGTTGCTTACAGACCTAAATTTGTATATTTCAAGTCTAGGACTTGAAGATAGACCAAAGAAATTTGTCTTTCTCTCCCTCTCTCTCTCTCTCTTTTTCTCTCCTCTCTCTCTCAACCAAAGCACTGCTGATATTGCCAGGGTCTGAAATTCAGTTACTTTAAAGGTCCAACTATATCCCCAAACCTGAGAACTGAGATATGCCGAGTATGACATACTTGCATTGTTTTCTACTGTTGGTATATGTAATTGTCTATTATTTCCTTGCAGACAAATCCCCAACAAAACTAGTAATATATATATATATATATATATATATATATATATATATATATATATATATATAACAGCTTGCATTAACTAATAAGAGGGCAATTGCCAATGAACTTCATAATTAAAAAGTAAGCATAATTTTCCAAGAACTTACATACAGACTACAGAAGCAAATCCAGTTTCCTTTTAGACAGTAAGCAAAGGTGAAACATTCTATGTATAAAAATTATATGGGGCATAGATCCCCCCTGATGACAATCAGAGAAGAAAAGCACTTCCACACTAAGTAACTTAAGCAGATTCAGTCTGCTTGCAGAATTTTAAAGCAAAACCTTGACCTCCACAAAAGGGATTTTCCACGGGTTAGAGGTGAGATGAGAAAGTGAGTTATATGCATTTTCAATGTCCCCCAGTTTTTGAAAGAAATTCATGTGGTCAAAACTCTGTCACCTCCCTCTCCCCCAGCACACTCTTATCAACTACAGAGATTCACTGTCTAATTCTATTCAGAATTCACGGAAGCCTGGGAAGGAGTGGAGAAGCATTCCAGCATGTGTCAGCAGGGCCTGCCCCAGCAGAGGACAGGAGAGGAGAGGACAGGCAGAGGAGACGCTGTGTTCCTGTGCAGAGTCCCGTTGTTTCCCCTCTCCCAGCTTCTCCTCCGAGCCAGGTCTCTGTCTTCCTTGTGCCTCTTGCAGTCCCATTTCCCAAGCCTGCATTTAGGGTGAAGCGGACGGGAGGAGGGGCCAGGACTCCTGAACAGCTGGGGCCCATCACTTCTCATTGCAGGTCTTGGGGAGAGGTGGCTGACAGAGTGATGCACAGAGCCTGTCCCAGTTAATGACTTCACCATTCTCCATCATTATCCCCATCATTAGGAAATTAGGAGGACAGAAGGTATTTACTGTAAACCTGCCACCTCCCAAGGAGAGATAAATAGAAACTGATAAATGGGCTCTTCTGGTGCTGTTCGTCTATTAACCTTCTGCTTCCCAGCTCCGGCATATGCATGCCATCCTGCCATTAATATCCAGTAATTGGCATGGCAGCGGGCAATACCATCATACCTTTACTGTAAGCATTCCCTCCGTGTGGTTTACTCACACAAGCACACAATTATGTTCATAATGAAGCTTTGCTTAAACAGTGGGGGGGGGGGGACATTAGGCAATTGCTCCCAAGCTTTAAGACCAGCCCCCTGCAGTCAGGCAGATATTTAACTCTTCACTAGCCTGGGTATAGGCTGCCTGCTAGACTTCTTGTGGCCTTGCCACACTCTGATTTGTATAATTTTCTCTTTTGGGACTAGGTGGTGACACACCTGACTGAGTATACACATGACAGGGAACAAGGACACTAGTTCAAGCCCCCAGTCCCCTTCCTGCAGGGGAGGAAGCTTCACAAATGATGAAGCAGGGCTGCAGGTGTCTATCTCTCCCTGTCTCCATCTCCCTTTTCCCTCCTCGATCTCACTTTGTCTCTATCTGATAAAAAATAAGTAAAATATTTTAAAAGAAGTTTATTCCTTTTTAAAATGCTAGTTTATTATTTTTGATATGTCAGAGAAAAATTGAGAGTGAAAGGGGGAAGAGAGAGAGAGAGAGATTCGCCTGCAGCACTGCTTTACCGTTGCAAATGGGGACTGGGTGCTTTAACCTGGGTCCTTGTACGTGGTAACATGTGTACTCAACCAGATGCATCACTGCCCAGATCCTCACAGATTCTCTTTCTTAACCCTGTTCCTCCATAGTAAAGGTCTGGCCAGCCCATGAATGACTTAAAATTTCCACCCCTAGTCTACCTCCTATTAAGAGAAAAGAATGATATCTCATCTATGCTACAGCCAGTGGTGGCAACTTGGGTAGCCTGCACTTGTCACCAGTTGTGAGCCCAGCTGTAGTTCTGTGTTCCCTAGGAGATTTTGTGCTTTTTAGTGCCTTCAAAGATGATAAGGGGGAGAATGCATGGATGTCACCAAATTGACTCCCTGTATGATAATAGAGCAGATAGGAGAGTGACGCCCTTGGAGTCTTGAATTAGAAAGAAATCATTCTCAATGTTCATCTGCTCAAAACTCACAGGGACATTGAAGGAATGTGAATCCCAGGAGATAGATGGTAAGAGTTTATAGAAAAGCCAGGCCCACAAGGAGAGCCACCTCATTCTGTCATCCATCTGCTCACACTGCGGCTGTAAAGTGAACATTTGTTCTCTGCTCCCCTGACCTATTTTTTACCAAGTCACATTTCAGTGTTTGCCACAAAGAACTAACAATAGTAACTGCAATGGGAAGACTTTTTGAAAGAGGAAACATGAAAAGCAAAGATGAGTCATGTTTCAAAAGCATAAAGCAGGTTCTAAACATGGCCCTAAGTGTAAAGATTTAAAAAAACACATTTAAAAAAGGCACTTTCAAAAGAGAAGGTGAAGTTTTAGAGAGGTGATATCACCAACAAAGATAAAAAGCAATAAAAAGGCCAACGAAAAGAAATGACATGACAATCTTATTACTGGTGTTCAGAAACCATAGCCTCTCTGTCAGAAAAAAATAGCAGATCACCCATTTGAGGACTTCATAAAACTAAATGATCAATAGATTATAGCTCTGGCCCTCTTTCCACACAGCATAAAACAAATAATAATATCTCCAATAAATATAATAAATAGGCCTGTTTTTCCCATTTCCTGCAGACCCCTGACAGACCAGGCTGCAGCATCTTTTTCTTTCCTTTCCAGGAGGACACAAAGCAGCTTGCCAGGCTCCCAGTCAAGCACAGCCTCTCCAGCTGTCTTCTAAGCAATCACCTTTAAATACAGAACTTGGATTTAGCAGGGTGGCCTTGAACTCAGAGAGGCTCTGTTTTGACAAAAATTCCTGTTAATAAACTCAGTATTCTAGTAACTACAACTAAACTAAGCACTGTAGTGAACAAAAATACTCCAAAGCATACACCCACATACAATGTTTGACAGAACTAATGACACAAGACTAATGTGAATCCTGCCTCTTTGTCACCTTTTCTGACTTCTATCTACCTGCATACCTTTTCTTTTCATATGTTTTGATGAAACAGAGGCAGAGAGACCACAGCACCAAAACTTGCTTCAATGAGGTGGGGACCAGGCTTGAACCTGGCTGGGTCTCCACATGGCAAAACAGCACATTTTCCAAGTGATCTATTTCACTGACCCCCATCTGTGTACTTGTGGAGAGTCTTTTCACAGGATCTTTTCTGGTTTACAACAAAGTCTGGTGTAATCATTGAGAGCAAAAACTAGAATCCCAGTTGTACATCTATGAACAGTAAGAAGAGTGGTGCTTCTTTCTTTCTCCCTCCCTCCTTCCCTTCCTTCCTTCCTTCCTTCCTTCCTTCCTTCTTTCCTTCCTTCCTTCCTTCCTTTTCTTCCTTTCTTTCTTCCTTTCTTTCTCTTTTATTGCCATCAGGATTATTGCTGTGCCAGCATTACAAATCCATGGCTCCTGGTCACCTTTTTTCTGTATTTTTTTTATTTTATTTTTATTTGATAGGACAGAGAGAAATTTAGAGGTAAGGGGAGACAGAGAGGGATATAGACAAAGAGGCACCTGAGACCTGATTCACCACGTGTGAGGTTTTCCCCTGCAGGTGGGGTACAGGGACTCAGACCCAGAGCCTTGCACATGGTGATATATGTGCTTAACTAAGTGCACCTCTGCTCCGCCCCATGACTGTTTCCAGGTGACTGTTAGGACCAGGATCTTCTTTCCCTTCAGTCTGCAGCACTGTGAACTCTCACAGGCTCCATATATAGTAGATGCCCCTTGAACAGCAATCCTGGAGCACACTCTGGCCATGTGACATGGTGAGAATAGGGAAGACTATGAAACCAGGCACCTAATTTCTGATATTTCTGTGATTTTTAGTTCTAACTAGTGATAGGAGGTGATGAGGATAATAATCTCTGCAACACATGTTTTTAAAATTTTTTTTAAATCAGAGCATTGCTCAGCCTGGCTTATGGAGGTATAAGAGATCATAGCTGAAACTATAAAGCTCTGATATGAAAGCATTTCACATAACCACCATGCTACCTCCCCCACCAACAATACATATGCTCATACAATGTCTCTCTTTGTTTGGAATTTTTCTTTGTAGGAGACACCACTGTCTCCCACAAATTATTGCAAATATACTACAGTATTTTCCACTTTTTAAAGATGACAGAGGTCATGTACTATTAAGTAAGATGGTAGTATATGGGATCAACATACAAAAACCACTTGTATGTACTGATACTTACTGGCTAATATATATTTTCACTTATACATACATTAACAACCATTCTGAACAGAACAAACACTACTAATAAACATTCTAAAAATAAAAGAATTTCAATATTAAGACACTAAACTAGTAAAATACATAAGAACAAATTTAGCAAAAAATGTAAAATATGAATACTAAAATATTTTCAAAGGAAAATAAAAAACTAATGAGTAAAAGGGATTGAAATAATACTGTGAAAAAGGAAATAATTCTGAAGTATTCTACACATTGATTGGAATCCCTATTATAACTTGAGCTCCTTCCTACTTGTAAACCTCATGTACTTATCCTAAACTTCATTTTAAAAATAACCGTGTAAAGCTAATAAGCCTCTAAACATAAAAAATTTGAAGAACTCACATTTACTGATTTCAGAAGCTCCTACAGAGCTACCCAGTGAAGACAATATACTAGTGCAAAGGATTAGTCACTGGCTCAATTAATGGTCGCCTCTTTGGTCACTACCAAACCACTCCATCACCATGGGCCCAAGTCAGGGAATCTTAGGATTCCCCTGTAGATAGGATGGGCCTAGACCTCTAACAGACCCCTCTCCACCATCACTAGTCACTTCCATGAGGACTGTCACCATAAGCCTTTTCAAGGGTCTCTCCAGGACCTTGCCCTCACTATGAACTAGCAATGGTAGGGACTGAACCACTTTCAGAAGGGAGACTGGGTTATCCTGCCCTGCCACTGGAGCAAGACTGGTCCTGAAATGAGTGCAGCCTAGAATGTTCCCAGCTGTGACCAAGCTCAGACTGACAGGGACCTGGGACCTGGGCTCAGACCTGGGCCCTCTGTAAGATTGATGGGGTAAACAGTTAACTGTATTTATGTATTTTCTTCAAGTTTGGGAGCTACTCTCTGTCTTAATCTAGCTTTCTAGCCCCATTCTCAACTTTGATTACATCTTCCCACACAATACCCATAGCCTTCTCCATGTTAACTATCATGATCAAGCAAAAATTATTAAAATCATGGGCCTGAGGCTAAACACGCGTGCACATGCAGCCATAAGTTAGGGGCAAATATATACCTTTAAGGAAAAGTGCACAAGAGTTTGCAGTGACCCAATACGTGCAGCAAGCAAGGAGAAAGACCTAAAAAAGACACCACAAAATACTTAAATTGTTTCTACTCAGACCTAGATACCCACTTCACCTACTTCCTATTTCACGTTCCTCAATCACTCTTAGATATAGCCCTGTCAGATAAAGTAAGGACTACAAAAGCTGGATAAGGGCAAGAGACTGGCATACTTTAATGATGGCTCTTGGGGCCAGGCAGTGGCGTAGCTAGTTAAGTGCACATGTTACAATGTGCAAGGACCCAGATTTAAGCCCCTGGTCCCCACCTGCAAGGGGAAAGCTTCATGAATGATGAAGTAGCATTACATGTGTCTCTATGTCTCTCTTCCTCACTATCACCCCTTTCTCTCTCAAGTTCTGGCTATCTCTATCCAATAAATAAATAAATTAATATAATAAATTTTTTAAGTAATTAAAAAATTATGGCTTTCTTGGGTCACTACCAGGTCACTCCATCATCTGGGGCCCTAGTTGGGGAATCCTGGGATTCCCACAGAGACATGATGGGCCTAGACCTTAAACAGATCCCTCTCTCCACCATCACTGCACATCACCATCAGAAATAGCATCATAGACCTATTATGGGCCTCTACAGGTCCTTGCCCTCAATGTGGAACATCAATGGTAGGGACTGCCCCACAGGTCAATATACACTGCTACTCGAGGAAGACTGGCCTGAAATGAGTGCAGTCTAGAATGTTCCTAGCTATGAGCATAAAATGCAAGCTCAGATCTACAAAGATGTAATGGTTACACAAGCTCCTGTGCTAAATATGGGCTCCAGATCAAATCGATGGGGTTTACAGTTAACAATATTTATATACTTTACCCATATTTGGGAGCTACTCTCTTTCCTGATCCAACTTTCTGGCCCTTTTTCCAACTCTGACACTATCTCCGCAGACAATAACTTTGGTAAACCTGCAGGTTAGCTGTCAGGAGAAGGCAAAAATTAGTAAAGTCATGGGCCCCTTGGAATATACCTAAAATAGACTTACCAGCTTTTTCCATAATGGAGACCCCAAATCTTATCTGCTATATTCTGACCTTTAGTTTCCTGATTATTAAATGATTTGTTCTGCTTTATATATTAATTCTTTTTTCTGCCACCAAGTTTCAGATGCTACCATGATGCCAACCTGACTTCCCTGGGCATACAACCTCACCAATGTGTCCTGGAACCCCACTTCTCCAGAGTCCTACCCCATTAGGGAAAGAGAGAGGCTGGGAGTATAGATTGACCTGCCAATGCCCATGTCCAGTGGGGAAGCAATTACAGAAGCCAGACCTTCCACCTTCTGCACCCCATAATAACCCTGGGATGATCCCAGAGGGATAAAGAGTAGGAAATCTTTCAAGGGAGGGGATGGCATACAGAGTTCTGGTGGTGGGAATTGTGTGGAATTGTGCCAGGCTAGCTTCACGGGCGGGAGACAGACAACCAGGGACTCATGGCTGAGCTGTACGCAGTATCTCTTTATTTATGTGGAACGCAGCACAATCTAAGCCATCTAAACTAACAAAACTCTAATCATAATCCTGTATATATATATATATACTCACCAAGTAGGGTGTAAACAGGATGTGACGTACAGAGGGTGGAGCAAAAAGAGATTGGTGAAAATCAGGGTGTGACAAGGAGAGGGGGCAGAGCAAAAAGACATCATAAACCAGTGGGGATTAAACCAATGTCCTAGAGGCAGGGACGTGCTTAGTTAACAGTAGTTTATGTAAATAGAATACAGTGTTAAGCAGGGGGGATTAAACCAATGAAACAGAAGGGGTCTTAGAAGCATACCAACAAAATTGTACTTTCTTATCCTATAGACTTCTCAATCACTATTAAATCAACACAAATATTCATGGCCCCCCAAAAAAAACATACCTTGTGGGAAATGGGCCCACTATCTGGGAAGTCCAGGCCATTGTTTCCATGAGTCTGAGCAGGCTGACCCCAAGTTCTTCCCCTTCCTGGGTAGAGACAATGGCAGGTCTCCCAGCCTCATCAACTAATGATGGATGGCTTCTCCAGATGGAGGCTACCTTTCTGTACATGCCACTCTGTCCCCTTTAAACAAAGGCCATGAATTACTGTGTATTGTGTATGGCCAACTTGAAAACCACTGTAAATGTCCTGGTCTTACTCAATTGCTCCCTTCCCCCCAGCCCTTAAGTGCCTGTAATTTACCCCCAGAGAATATTGTGTTGTTGAGCTCATAATCAACCCTTGTATGCTAACTTTCCAGTTGTGATCAAATACTTTATAGGTCAAGATGTAACTATGCATTGTGCTGCATTGTGCTTGGGTTAATGATTACCTCAAACTACTTTCTAGGATATGGGTATATCTGCTTGCTTGAATACCTCTAATAAAAAAGTTGACCCTCTGAGGCTTCTCCCAGAGCTGGACAAGTCTAGCGTGGCTTCTTCCTCACTGTGCGCATCAGCCTCAACACCAGGACCACCCTGTGACCCCCAGGGGTCGCTCTGATCCCCCACTGCTGCTGGCCAGGGATGCAGAGGACCTGGAGCGACCCACAATACCTAAAATAGACTTTCTAGTTTTTAACCACCCTAAAGTCTCTGTTCTCACTTGCTCTGTTCCTGTTTTCTGGTTCCTATTTATTAAACAATTTGCCCTGCCTCATAACTTACTGACTTTCAGATGGCAAGTTCTGCATATTACTATGATTCCATCTTGATTTCTCCGGTCAGAAAAATCTCACCAATGTGTCCTGGAACCCCACCTCTCCAGAGCCTTACCCCACTAGGGAAAGATAGAAACAGACTAGGGGTATGGTTTGACTTTATAATGCCTACATCCAGTGGAGAAGCAATTACAGAAGCCAGACATCCTACCTTCTGCACACCAAAAGTAACTTTGGTCCATACTCCCAGAAGGGGATAAATGTTAGGGGAAGATGACTAGAGGGCTCGGAAACCCAAATTCTGCCAGGATCCTGAAAGAGAAGAAGAAAAAAAAGGAAAGACATTCAGAATATAAGTAGTAATAGGTATAGCTATGGTAGCTATGATGTCTTAAAGTAAAAGAGAAGGCAAGATCATAGAAAATTATAGATAACCCATATCTGTGACCTTGGGAGAATCACTACAGATTGAAATAAAAAGAATGGGGCCACATAATCCTGGTGGTGGGAACGGTGTGGAATTTTACCTGTTAATTGTACAAATCACTAATAAAAATAAAATTTTAAATAAATGAAAGAAGATTAAAATAGCCAAATACAATGAGGAAAAAGAAAAGGTTATTCATATAGATCAGTGGCACAGAATTCAGATACAGAAAAAAAAAACTTTAAATTTATTATTCATAGAATTTTAAAGCAAGAGATCCAGACTTGATAAGTGAAAAAATAGTCTCAACAAATAATGCTACAACAATTGGAAATTCACATGCCAAGAAAAAATTGAAAGCAAATCTCTACCTCACAACGTATAAACAAAATAAGCAAATGGGGGAGTCGGGCGGTAGCACAGTGGGCTAAGGGCAGGTGGTGCAAAGCATAAGGACCTGTGTAAGGATCCCGGTTCCAGCCCCCAGCTCCCCGCCTGCAAGGGAGCCACTTCACAGGCAGTGAAGCAGGTCTGCAGGTGTCTATCTTTCTCTTCTCCTCTCTGTCTTCCCATCCTCTCTCAATTTCTCTCTGTCCTATCCAACAACGATGACATCAATAACTACAACAACAGAAAACAACAAGTATCGGGCTAGCATCACGAGAGGGAGAGATGACCCAGGGACTAAGCTCATAGTGGCAAAGCAATACAAATCTTTACTCATTTGAGCAGCCCAGAGTCGGGAGGTAGCACACCTGGTTAAACCACGTGGCACCAACTGCAATGGCTGGTGTCAGCCTCTAGGTCTGCATGCCCCAATTCTCCAGGTCAGGACACAGAAGAGACAAGACAGAAATGGAAGTGGCTTGACAATAACATACATGGTTAGGAAAGGGGTGGAGAAAGGAGCTGGGAGTGGTATGGACCTCCCCAGCGACTGTTGCTAGGGGTTCAACTGGCAGGATTAGCAATACCCTGCAGGGAATTAGAAAGGAGGCCTTTAGTCATTTGTAAGACAAAGCAGAAGATTGATATGTAGAAGGGACAGATGGGCCATATTAGCAGGGAATGTAGAGTGGAGCAGGCTTAATGTCTTTAAGGAGTGTCAGGCTCCGGTAAGAAGATGAAGTATGTTTATGTGGGGGAGGAAAGACTTACATGGCCACCAACCTTCTCAGGTTTATATGTCCCACTTCTTGCTCAATCCTCTGTAGAGAGACTTACCAGGTGAACGCACCTCTCAGGTCAAGCCCTGCCAGGCTCCACCACATCCCCACAACCTCCCTGCAAACAAGGGCAACAAAAGAAAAAGTAAATAGAAAAAAAAAAAAATGGAAATACAAATGGATCATAGCACTAAAGGAAAACCTAAACATGAAACACTAGAAGAAACCATCAGAGGAAATGTAAATGTCAAACAATGACACATATATGATACCAAATATACAAGCCAAAAAGAGACTTAAGACTTTTATACTTCAAGATCACCATAGTAGATGGAGAGAAAGCATAGTGATGATGTAAAAACTTTCATGCCGAGACTCTATGTTCAATGCCTAGCACCACAATAAGCCAGAGACTGACAAAAAGAAAAAAAAAATCATAGCTAAGGTACAGTTGGTGAAACCTACAGAAAAGCGGAAAATATTTGCAGTTACATGTGGTAAATAGATTTTTTCTTCCAGAATGTATAAAGAACTCTTTTAGGGGGGGTGGGCGGTAGCACAGCAGGTTAAGTGTACATGGCACAAAGCGCAAAGACTGGCATAAGGATCCCAGTTTGAGCCCCCAGCTCTCCACCTGCAGGGGGGCACTTTACAAGTGGTGAAGCAGGTCTGCAGGTGTCTGCCTTTCTGTCCTCCTCTTTATCTTCCCCTCCTTTCTTGATTTCTCTCTGTCCTAGCCAACAATGACAACAATAACATCTACAACAAGGCAACAAAATGGGAAAAATAGCCTCCAGGAGCAGTGGATTCATAGTGCTGGCACCGAGCCCCAGTGGTAAGCCTGGAGACAAAAAAATAATAATAATAACTCCTATAAACGAACAACAAATAACAGCCCAACAGTGATCTGGGAAGTGGTGCAGTGAACAAAGCATTAGACTCATAAGCATGAGGTCCTGAGTCTGATTCCTGGCAGCACATGGACCAGACCGATGTCTGGTTCTTTCTCTCCCCTCATACCTTTCTAATAAATAAATAGTTTTTTTAAAAAATAGGCCAGGTGGTCAGGCAGTACAATACCAGGTTAAGCACACATAGTGCAAAGTACAAGAACCAGCGCAAGAATCCTGGTTCAAGGGTCGGGGTATAGTATAATGGTTATGCCATAATGGTTATGCAAAGAAACTTTCATGCCTGAGGCTCTCAAGTCCCAGGTTCAATCCCCCATACTGCCACCATAAGTCAGAACTGAACAATGCTCTTGTTAAAAAAAAAAAAAAAAAGAATCCTGATTCACGCCCAGGCACCACACCTGCCGGAGGGTCACTTTGAATGCAATGAGGCAGGTCTGCAGGTGTCTATCTTTCTCCACGCCCCTTTTCTGTCTTTCTAAATTTCTCTATCCTACCCAACAACAACAGCAACAGCAACAGCCACAGCATTAATAACAGCAACAGCGCCAGTGGGAAAAAGATGGCCACCAAGAGCAGTAGATTTGTAGTGCAGGCATAGAGCCCTAGTGATAACCCTGGAGGCAAAAAAAAAAAAAAAAAGCAAAACAAACAAAAAAACAGCCCAATAAAGAATAGATAGTGGAGCTGAATCAACATTTTATCCAAAGAGACATAAAATTGCCAATGATCACATGAAATGATGCTCAAAATCATTACTCATAAAGGAAATACAAATCAAATCCACAGTCGGATACCACTTTATACCCACTAGATGACTAATAAAAAAGACAAGAAATGTCAAGTGGTAGTAAGGATGCAGCAAAATCTGAACCCTATACATTGCTGATGGTATAAAATTGTGCAGCCACTATCAAACAGCCTGACAGTCATTCACAAAATTAAACATAGTTACCAAATGACCCAGAACTTTCTCATCTAAATTTATATTCTTGATATGTGAAAACATGTCCACACACAAATCTGTACAGAAATGTTTATAGAAGTATTATTCATAATGGCTGGTAATTAGAAAGCACCTAAATGTTCAACTGACAAATATGATGTAGCACTACTATGGAATAAGATGTGGCAATAAATGTCACAAAGTACTGAGATGTGCTGCAACATATAAAAAATAAGGCATGTGTGCTAGAAAAGGTACTAATTAATAAACAAGAAGGCCTAGATACTGTTCTGAGTTCACTACTGAAAGCTGTGTGTCGCTAATTAAGTCTTATATAGGTGTGAAGCTGTACCCATGCATTTTTATAATATTACAAACCAAAATAGAGTAAATTAAAAATAAACCTAAGAAGAATCATTTTTAAAATATATGAAGAAAGCTGTACTGGAAAGCTCTCAGATAATGAAAAGTTAGGTAGGGAAGAAAGGTAATTAAATACTTGAGAAACATTTAGAAAATAACTACTGAATAACCAAGCATAGAAGCAGCAATGAAAAAGGAACCAGAACAGGAACTAGAACAAGGAGCAAGTAGGGGGGACAGGCTATTTGAGTGCTGGCATTGTTGTGATTATTCTAGAATGATGACAAGTACGTTTGTTCAATCAAGTTAGTCAGAATAAATCAAAGCTGATGATATATCACTGGGAGTCATCAGCCTAGAAATTCGAATTGTGAGAAAGAACTCCTCCAAAGAGGCAGCGCTGCATAAGACACTGGTTCCCAACTCTGCACAACAGAACCCACTGGAAAGATACTTATTCCTCAGCGTCACCTCAGATCACTTAAATAGGAATTTATGGAGGTGTAGCCAGGGTCTGGAATCACTGTGTAAAATGGAACTAACTAAAGGGAGGTAAAACCTGCAATCCTATGATTAAATTCCAGGTGACATAGAAGCATATTAAGAGAACCAGAAGAGGGAGTGGGGTAGTGGCACAGCTGGAATAAGTGCATATATTACCTCTTGACTTTAGGTTCCTGGTCATTTAACAATTTGTGCTGCTTTATATCTTAAGGCTTTTTCAGCCACAGAACCCAGCCCCATTAGGGAAAGAGAGAGACAGGCTGGGAGTATGGACCAACCTGCAAATGTCCATGTCTAGCAGAGAAGCAATTACAGAAGCCAGACCTCCCACCTTCTGCACCTCATAATAATCCTGGGTCCATTCTCCCAGAGGAACAAAGAAAAGAAAAGCTTTCAAGGGATGGGATAGGATACAGAGCTTTGGTGATGGGAATTTATGTAGAATTTTACCCCTCTTATCCTATGATCTTGTCTATACTTCCATTTTACAAATATATTTTTAAAAAAAGAAAGGGAAAAAAGTGCACATATTGCCTTGCACAAGTAACCGTGTTGGAGCCCCTGCTCCCCATCTGTAAGGAGAACAGTTCACTCACTATTAAGTGAAGCAGTTCCACAAGTGTCTATCTTTCTCCCTCTCTATCCTCCCCACCTCAATTTCTCTCTGTCCTATTCGATAAAATAGAAGAAAATGGCTGCAGTGAAGTGGATTCATAGTGTTGGGACTGAGCCCCAGTGATAACCCTGGAGGCAAAAATAAAATAAAACAGTTGAGAACCAGAAGAAAGAAAAATTTCACTAGTGTCATACTCAACTGTACCCACAAGAATCAAACGTGAAATTTATTGTTTTAAAAGTAAATACCATGCTATACTATCTTTTCAGAAATCTCTGACCAACATAGCATCCAATTTCAAATACTGAATCAATGATTTGCAAATACTGAATCAATGATTTGGGTGTGCATCATTAATGGTGTTCTTCAAAGTTTCATTCCCTTTAAAATATGATGAGATACATATTCTTTAAACTAATCAGGTATTTCAAAAACTATAAAGTTCCATAATAAAAATTAAAATCCCTCAAGAAATAAATGAGTTTCTCTTGGAGAATTTATCTGTTTAGTGACTTTATTTTTCTTAGAAGACTGTAAGTTAAAAGACAAATTAAAATCACCACCCCCAAGAGAAACTGCTGAAATAAAGCCCTGCCAATAGTTTTCCCAAGAAGCAGCAAATGTCTGCTAAGTGGGGGCAGGGGAAAAGCAGAAAGGTTCTCTTACCTCTGGAGTACTATTTCATCAAATTCTCACTCTTACTACAGATTTCTATAGGCTAGGATTTATGTAATTTACCCAACTTTTTATTCTTTTAATGGAAGCATTTATCTGCCATTAATTTTTGTATCTCTCCAAGAAGTAAAAATTATCTCTATCTGATTTTAAGCTCTAAAATTGTCTTGAACTTAACCTGGTTTGTCTTGAACTTAGTTCTGTGATCTGTATTATCAAAAGTAGATAATAAAATTTTGTGAATTACAAAAAAACAAATTAAAGGGATCTTGGTGGTGGGACATTATTCACAAGGACTTGGACTCAAGTCCCTGTTCTCCACCTGCAGGGGGAAACTTCACACACAAGTAGTGAAGCAGGTGTCTCTCTCTCTCTCTCTCTATCTATCTCCTTCACCTCTCAATTGCTTTCTATCTCAGTAAAAAATATATATATATATGAAAAAACTGTTAAAGGGTTTGGCAGAATATAAATACATTACAGACTAAAATTTTAAAGTTAAGATATTTAGATTTTTGTAAGATTAAACACCTAAGATATACATGATGTGCTTGTTCCCCCAAATTATATTATATTTTTTATTGATAGAGGCAATGTAAATGCAGTGCTTTGGGAATGCAATTAAAAATGTGATTCTGACTGCTAACAATGGTAATTTAAGTATTAATTTCCAACCATCTCAGCAACTGGCCGTGTCCATCAATTATAACATTCGCTTCATAGCAATTGCAGCTGCAAAAAAAAAAAAAAAACAGAACTAGTGAATACACTACTGTCACTCACCTGAACTTTTACAGTTCTCATAAGTGATCCAGGAAGCCAGACTACAACTAAATGCCAAATGATTGGCCTGCAAAAGCAGCGTCTCTTAGCCCTCCCCAAATCTGTTCATTCAGGACTCTTAGGTCATTTACTTCTAGTTTAAAATGCAAACTGTCTGTGAGATAATTCTTCATTTTGATTTCTGGCAATGGTATCTAGCAAATAGGACCACTTGACATACATTAAACTTTGCTTGGAACCCACTTGGAATCTACAGAAAAGTGGTTCCATAGGCTATTTTACTTAGATCACCATGCCACTGACTTTTGCAAAGATTAGTATAGGAGTTAGTATTTGACTCATTTGCTGCAATATTTTTGAGAATATGCCATGCTCATAGGTAAATATTGGGGATATAACATTGAATAGTAGAGACTTCCAATCTTCAGGGAGTGTACTTAAAATAGGGAGATCAGCAGGTTGGCAGGAAGTTAAAGAAAACTATCATAGAATAGATGCCAGAAAACTAACAAAATAGAGTGACGGGACTCAGAATAAGTGGGAAGCAACTTTGAATTTGATGCCTGGGAAAGGTCATCCTGATGACATCGGAGCCAAATTATTAATGATGAAGAGAGGGTTAAAACTGAAAGACAACAAAGACTTTGTGATTATCATGACTATGATAATCATGATTATCAAGACTATATAGCATAATGCCAGAGATGATGATCGTAGTGTGGAAGCGCTCGCGCCCCATGAGGAGCTGGCCAGTCTTGCAATGATGTTATTCCTCGCGCCCACCTTTGCTGCAGTTTTTATGAGATGTTCGTGAAATGACAGAGTGCGATCGAGAGTAATGCCAAGATAGACTGGCTGGGCTTCATGCCGGATTCTCGTATCGTCAAGCTGCACATTAAGCTCACGCGAGGCCGAGGCATGGTGTAGATGGAAAACAGATGATACCGTTTTTGCAGTGCTAGGGATTAGTCGCCATTTTTTACAGTAATCAGATATCAGAGACATATCTTTCGTGAGTGTTTCCTCGAGGATGTCAAACTTGGATGCCTGAGTTGCACAGCAGATGTCATCGGCGTAGATGAACTTCCTTGAAGAAGTTTCTGGGAGGTCATTGATGTAAATATTAAATAGCGTAGGAGCCAGAACAGAGCCCTGGGGGAGGCCACTTGAGACAAGTCTCCATCTGCTAGACTTGTCACCCAGATGCACCCGGAATCTTCTGTTTTGGAGAAGAAACGATATAGTGTTGGCCACCCATGGAGGCAGGCATCTTGAGATCTGCATCTTGATCTGCATCTTGAGATCACTGCAGAATACTGTGCTCCAGTATGGTTCCATAGCCCCCATGTCCACTTGGTCGATTCCAAATTATATTCCTCCATGAGGATAATTTCTGGAACCATCCGTTCCACCCTGGTTCCATGGCTGCCAGTTGTTAGCAACATCGCCCCGCCAGACATTTGTCGGGATGCAGCATCATCTAAGTTCATTTCCCACGTCTACGCTCAACCGGACCTGCCAATATACGCGGATATCTTCGCCCACCCTGTCCAACGCTTGACGTCTCGTCATCCAATCTGGTCCCCTATGCCTACACTGAACTTCTCTGTTCCAGACTCTTGGAAACAGAGTTGGCAGTCAGCTGAGGTAAAGAACAAACACTTCATCACAGACCCCTGCAAGCATCAAACCGGCTTTGACCTAGCACGTTATGATTGGGCCCTCCTCAATCACTATCGAACAGGCCATGGCCGGTGTGCCGCTATGTTCCATCGCTGGGGAGCCAGAGACGACCTGAACTGCCCCTGCGACTACAGACAGACTATGACCCACATAGTCAACGACTGCCACCTCTCCAGATTCAAAGGAGGTCTCGAAACTTTACATCAGGCTCAACCTGACGCTGTTGACTGGCTATGGAAGAAGGGCAAACGCTAGAAGAAGAATCAAGACTATAGTGGTTATCATGGGGAAGGTGGGGGCAGTGTAGAACTATACCCCGTAATCTTACAATCTTGTAAAGCGCTATTTATTACAAGTAAATAAATATTAAAAATTTTAAATGCTATCTGGACTTCAGGAGGGAAGAAAATCAACAAAGAGAAACATTTCAGTAGCAGGACCATAAGGAAAAAAAATCCTGATGAAAAGAATTAGTGAAAAATTGCATGTCTAAGGAAAAGAAAATAAGGTAACAGTGGAACATGATGGGCAGGGACAACACTAGTCCTGTGAGAGGTCACAGGCATGGATTGAGGCCAGGGCATGAGATGTTCCAGTGACCATGGTAAGGAGTTTGGATTCCATTCAAAGTACAATGAGATGTCACTAGAGGGGCTTTAACTGATTTATGCTTCTTAAGGAATACTTATCATACTCATTGTATACAAAGTGGATGATTACCCTTGAGAAATTCTTCTGTGTTTGCAAGAATATGAATAATACCAGCTATAGTAATATTGCAACAGAAAAAGTCTTCAGGAGTGAAGGTGAATCAGTATTATAACAATCTTACTTTAGTATATCATATACTGATAAAAAATATAGCTAAATGACTATGAACTTCTCAAAAATAGGTGAAGCAAAAAATAATTATGATTGGAAAAGCAAACATCAGCATATATATGTAGAATTATCCCATTTATATAAAATTCAAAAGTACATCAGATATAGGCAGTGGCTAGACAGGGTGAGGAAAGGCTGTGCCACTTTGTCTGGAAAAAAATTTTTCACTATATTTATTTATGTCCTCTGTGTTACAGAAGGTAGCAGATATCTAAGAGCTAAGCCATTAAATTTTGCTCATACGGCACATCATTCTACACAAATCATATATTTTATCAACTGTTTAAACTAGAATGGAGTGACTAGCCCAAGGAAACATTTAACATAAACAAATTCAGAAGTGTAAAAAAATAAAAATAGGCTCAGGGAAAAAAATAGTATATCCACAGGCCCTTTGGAATATAACTAAAATATGCCTACTAGTTATCTACATAACAGAGACACCTCCCCCCAACTCTTCATCTGCACTACTCCATCCTTTAGGTTCATGATTAGTCAACAACATTTTTGGCTTTATATGTTAACTCTCTTTTCAGCCACCAGGTTCCAGATACTAGCATGATGCCAACCAGACTTCCCTGGACAGACAACCCCACCAAAGTGTCCTAGAGCTCCGATTCCCCAGAGCCCCACACCACTAGGGAAAGAAAGAGGCAGGTTGGGAGCATGGACTGACCAGTCAATGCCCATGTTCAGTGGGGAAGCAATTATAGAAGCCAGACCTTCCACCTTCTGCACCCCATAATGACCCTGGGTTCATACCCCCAGAGGGATAAAGAATAGGAAAGCTATCTAGGGAGGGAATGGAATATGGAGTTCTGATGGTGGAAATTGTATGGAGTTGTACCCCTCTTATTCTATGGTTTTGTTGGTGTTTCCTTTTTATAAACAAACAAATAAATATAATACAAAATAAAAAATAATTAAATTATAAAGCAGTAAGAGTGAGGTGGGGAAGATGACTCAGAAGTAGAGCACAGGCCTTACATGAATGAAGCTACAGATTCCTTCCTCAGTGCCATATATTTAAGAGTGGTGCTCTGAGTACTCATAACCTATCTCTCAATCTCTCTCTCTTTCTGTCTCTTCGCTCTCTCTTTCTCTCCTTCTCTCTCTGCCTCTCTCTCTCATACACACATACTAAATATTTAACAAAATAAGAATTGAAATTATTAACTTAATCATTTCAAAAAAAAGTTCTAACTACTAAGAAATCAACCAAACAGATAAGAGAGATCTCATCTACCTTTTTCTTTTTATTTACAATCATATGCTTTCTATCTCATCTCCTTGTTTGAACTATTGATGTCACTGTTAATAGACTGTCGTATGTCTATTAATTCAAGTACCCTTAGCCACTTCAAGCACATTGCTTTAATTAAGCACACCTTATAGGCAAATCACTATGGCTGTTAACATGGAGGATATAAAAATAGTTCAGCAGACTCTACAGTGAGCTCACCTTCTATTAAAGGGAGACAGGTATGCTTACAAATAATTATAAGAAAATTGTAATAAGTACAAAAATGAATATACATAAACAGAAAATGAGAGGAGAAGAATATATGTACACAAACGGGAAATTATCTCTCTAGACTGATCCTTTGAAGAGGGAGAAAACCGAAACTTGTTAAACAAACATGTTCTCTCAGCTCAGGCTTTAACACAATTCTAGCCAGATACTCACTCTTAGGTATCCTCTTAGCATGAATGATTCTCCTCACTAGATCCTCAGCTTTGTTGTCATGTCCTTTCACTAGTTCACAGTTCATATTTAAAATTCTGAAGGACACCGCAAATTCTAAACTACTAGTGGTGCTACTCATCCACAACCACTTGTCAAGAGCCCCCTAAACAAACTCCCTTTCAAGGCAGATTTGAGCTGTACTACCTGAGTTTCATACTACAAGAAAAACGTTATACATGGCACCTTCACAGTGACTTCAAATACTTTGGCCCCACTTCCCTGAGCTGGGTTAAGCATCCTTCCTATATGTGACCCTGAATCTGTTAATAAACTCTATCATAAATTTTATAATAGCCTGTCATCATCTCTTTATTTACGAAGTGGAATGTTTCCAGATATGCAAAACTGTAAGGAAGAGCTCCCAAAGTAAATTGTTTCTATTAAGGAAAAGCCCATTTCTTTTCTCCAAGAAGAAATACATCAGAGGAGGGATAGGAAAGAGAGGAAAGAGGGAAACTGAGAGCAATATGTGCCTCTTTTATTCAGCCTGTCAGCAGAAACTGGATCTGCCAAAACCTGAGTTGGGGAGCACAGTGTAGAGGCACAATACACGATTATTTTTACTTTCAATTGAAGATCCTACGAGGCCACTGCCACACTAACTCCAAGATCAAGTGACTCAAAGATTTTGCATGGCTGAGAACATGAGAAACTGAACGGGCAGGTGATGTTCATGTGGGGGCACCACTGGCAGTGATGGCGTTGGGCACAGGCCAGACATGTCTTTTCAGGAACCAGAATGGGGACATTGAAGAAGTTTGTGAGCATATATGAGACAAACTTGGGGTCATTCAGGGTGCTTAGAGGGAGAAATGCTGTTCCCAAGTTATGAGGCCAAAAATTTCATGCCAAGTTCAAGCATTAAAGTTAAATTTCATATGCATCTAAAAGATGACAAGATGTGGAGAAATTTTGTAGGATCCTCTCTATATTTCCCACTGGGTAGTAATTTCTTTCTATCATTATTGCTTTATTAGGGAAATGATGACTAACAAGACAGTTGCTGTCACATGAGTGTGATTTCTCATCCATGATAGGTGTCTGTGTACCAATCCTACCGCCAACGTAGGTCCTTCACCATTATGTAAGCATTTTACCCCCCAGTACCCGCTGAACCCTCTCTCTCTAGGCCACCCCAGTGTCTCTGCCCTTGCTGCAACAAAGCCCATCTAGCCCAGGCTGCACCCTGTGTCTCTCTTGTTTCTCAAGCTCCACCCAACAGTGAAATCTTCTGGTATTCCTGGTGACAATTTCTTAAAGAGTTGAGGATGTATGATATTCACTGAGGTTCCTAGAATCTGGTACAATGTCTGACACATATGTTTATTACTAAATGAAACTTAGGTGGTTTTAGAGCGAAAAGTCCTCTAATCCAGGACTCTACCACTGTATTGAATGTGCTCTTGGTTTTCTTTATGAAAGAATCTTGAAGAAGTATAAAATTTGTGCTTCTTCAATATAAGTGCTCTTCTTTTTCATACCTTGACCTTCAAAACTGTTATTTCAACTACATAGCTATCCTTCTAAATCCTCATAGCCTAGCTAACTCCCACTTATCGTAAAGGTTCATAAGCATCTACTTATTCAAATTATTTGCACCGGAGAAAAGAGACTGGTGTTATATGGATATGTTTAAATGAAGTTGTGAGCAGAAAAAAAAGATATAAAATCAAGCTTGTAACAATTCTCAGTCGGCTTCAACCACATCGACTAAAATACAGCACTATCTAATAAGAACAGATTGGATTTCAAACAAACATAATTAGTCTCTGGTTAACTCTGAATGATTAATCTTTAAAATTGTTTGCAAAAGTTTTTTTTCCTGTAATTTGCCCTAAATAGTACTCTTTAAAAATCAGTACCTGCTCAGTGAATATCGTCTCCCTGCTTTCAGATTAAATAAATGAGTGCCTGCAATTTCTACATATTTTATCTGTCATATTAGTTGTTTAATAAATAACAAGACACAAGAATAATATAAAGGCTGGCATGTGACAAGCAGCATTCTCACTTAGAAGGCTGAATCTGTATGTTGTGATGAAATATTAAATCTAATATCAAAAATCTCCCTATAAGAAGACATGATTTTTCAGTGATGAGAGAAATCATAGCAATCACATTAATCTTTAAATTAATTTCCTGGGCTTCTATGTCACTGAATAATATGATAGAATATGGAATATAAGAGTACTACATTCTTTCTCCAAAGAGGTAAGTCAAACAGGTGGTGTTTGCACAGGCTCCATAAACATCTGTCTCCACTGCAGAAACGTCCATGGAATGTCAGGGCTCCCAAATGGTCCACGGTTATTGTTAACCCTAGTGGGTAAAATTTAAGAAAATAACAAATAAATAAATAAGAGGCCAGGTGGTGGTGCACCTGGTTGAGTACATGTTACAGTGTGCAAGGACCCAGCTTCGAGCTCACAGTCCCCACCTGCAAGGGGAAAGAAAGCTTTGCAGGTGATGAAGCAGGGCTGCAGGGCTCTGTTTCTCTCCCTCTCTAGCTCCCCCTTCCCTCTCGATTTCTGGATGACTTTATCCAATAAATAAATAAATTTAAATTTTTCATAAATAAGTAAACACTACACTGCACCAATCACAGCCCAGGCTCTTGGACACTCACTGTCTTAAAAGAGTTGATTTTAGCAGAGGATATTTGCTCTGACACTATAACTAGAAATAAGCAACAGATGGAGTGAATTGAACATCGTGTATGTGAGGGCCCCAGTTTCGATTCGCAATCCTGAAATGATTCTGGAATGATGCTCTGGTTTCTCTCTCATAAAACACATAAAACCTTTAAATAATATAGAACAATAACTAGATCATGGGAATAAGGTCATTTTTGACACCTGCAGCTACAGATAGGATTCTGCCATCTTCTAACAAATACATCTTCTCTGTCCTATGTTTACCCTCTCCAGCCTTTGACAATCCAAGACTCCCCTTGTTTTCGCAGACTTCCAACTGGAAAGTCAAAATATTAAGAAAACATTTATTAAAGGAAGTGACTGTGGCCCAGGAGGTGGTACAGTGGCTAAAGCACTGTACTCTCAAGCATGAGGTCCTGAGTTCAATCCCCACCAGCACATGTACAGAGTGATGTCTGGCTCTTTCTCTCTCTCCTATCTTTCTCATCAACAAATAAAATCTTTTAAAAAATAAATGGCACAGCTACACACAAGATACTGGGTACTATACAGCAAACCCTAACAAAAGGACTTTTCAAAGTTAACCCAATTACCAAATAATGTGATGATGTCATTAACTATCCATTGTCTTTTTGAACCCTAAGAGAGCAGGAACCTCACATCTCCACTATAGAGCCTCTACTTCCCCCAGTCCTGGAACCCTTGGATAGGGCACACTTTCCCGTATGCCTCTCCCAATCCATATCAAATAATATTGCATCTGCCGATTGCAACCTAATCAACACAACGATTGCCACTTCAACGTGCTTCAGCTCAGACTGTGTCCAGAGACTTCACGTGTGGAATGACAACCCTTCAGCTTCATTACTTGGGTGAGACCTTTCCTTTCATAGTATACTCTAATTCCATCCCAGGTGGATCACTTTCTAACGAAGTCCCAAAACCTAGATATAGACCTGGTTCTGTGAGAGAGAGCATATGATCACACGTATCCATAAACTAGTGCAAAATATATACCTGAAAGCAGAAGTACACTAGAATTTGCAGTGAGTACCCCCTAACACTTCCTCTCCACTATTCCAAGTTTTGGGTCCATGATTGCTCAACAATTTGTTTGGCTTTGTATGTTAACTCTCTTTTCAGCCACCAGGTTCTAGATGCCATCAGGATGCCGGCCAGGACTGAAGACACCACCAATGCATCCTGGAGCTCCGCTTCCCCAGAGACCCAGCCTACTAGGGAAAGAGAGAGGCAGGCTGGGAGTATGGACCGACCAGTCAATGTCCATGTTCAGCGGGGAAGCAATTACAGAAGCCAGACCTTCCACCTTCTGCAACCCACAATGACCCTGGGTCCATGCTCCCAGAGGGATAGAGAATGGGAAAGCTATCAGGGGAGGGGATGGGATATGGAGATTGGGTGGTGGGAATTGTGTGGAGTTGTACCCCTCCTACCCTATGGTTTTGTTAATTTATCCTTTCTTAAATAAATAAATAAATAAAAATAAAAGGAGGTGACTCATGTGAAAATATTTGCATTGCACTTCCCACTGAGCACAAGACTTAAGGAAAAATTCCAGTAACTCAGATATAATACTTTGGAAAACATCAAGAAGTTTGTGAGCATATATGAGATGAATTTGAGAGTGAAACTTTCAACTGGTCTGGATGAGCAACTGCTATACAATTTGTTTCTTGTAATTTCTTTCAAATATTTTAAATTCACATTTTACTTAACAGCAAAGTATAAGGACTGAGTTAAAGAAACTTCCAGGTTATCATTGTTTTCTGAATCATATACTTTTAATTTGTAAAGTCTACAATGATTCTTCGGAGGAAGTTGTTTTTCTCTAATGCAGGGGTTAACTGACACATGGGTGTAGTTTCATTATGCACCAGGACCCCAAGTTCTCTTCCACTGCCCTGCTAGAACCTCCAATCAAGCTCTCCATAAAAGGAGCTAATCCCTGGGAATAAAGATGTGCTTCTCATCCTGAGTGTCTGGGTTATGTGTGTGGAAACAGATGAAGAATGAGGTCCATTTAAACATGTCTAAAGCATCAAAAGAAGGAGCAGCAATTAACATCTTTGTGCCAAACTGATGTTAAATAATTTAATCTTTAGAATGCCTGGGGGATACTGTAACTGTCAATCAACAGAGGAAACTAAGGAATTAGGTAATTCTCCAATATGCTTCAAGGTCCTGAGCTCAATTCCTGATATCATGTATGCCAAAGTAATCTCTCCTTCTCTGTTCCTCTTCTTTCTCTCCTCTATCTCCCTCTCCTGTCTGAAATCATATATATATATATATATATATATATATATATATATATATATATATATATATATATATATATATGTAAGATACTGAGTCCATGGGGCCAAGTGGTGGCACACCTAGTTGAGCGCTCGTTACAATGTGCAAGGACCTGGGTTCAAGCTCCCAGTCCCCACCTGAAGGGGGGAAAGCTTTGCAAGTGGTGAGGCCAAGCTACAGAGCTCTCTTTCTCTCTCCCTCCCCCTCTCCATCTCCCCACACCCTCTCAATTTCTTGCTCTCTACCCAATATATAAAGATAATAATAATAATAACAACAACAATAATGATGATGACGAAGATGTTACTGAGTCCCAGGCGTGGTAGAACAAAGACAAATCATTCTTGCTAAATTCCTGACTCACTGATAGCTCAATAAAATGGTTATTGCAATTCACTGAATTTGAGGATAATTTGTTACAAAAGCATAATAACTCCAACAACAAGAAATATGAATTGCAAGCACTGTCTATTTAAAATTCTCCTGAAAGATATAGCAGGAAACTTAGCACAAGGAGAGGAAAATTATTTAGAAAAATATGAAAAATATGATCTTTAAAAATTTTAAATCATAAAAATATGATTTTAAAATTCTGGCTTTCTCACTTTCTATGTTAGCAAGTAGTTAAAAATTTCAATCATGTGACTTCCCCATTCACAGTATGGGGATAGTAAAAATACCATCTATTTAAGAGTTGACAAATAATAAGTGTCTGGTATTCAGCAATAGCAACATATGTATAGTTTTTTATGGTTATGATTATTATTTTGTCTCTACCATATTAGGAAGTTTCAGATCTCCCTAGAATAATATGGTAGGAATTAAAATCCTAGGCTTATTTTTAAATTAAACCTAAAAGAACAACCATATTAAAAGTCTCCATAATTAAAAACTTCGTTTAATGTTAGTAAAACTAAATTAATACTGTTTTAAGTAGAAAAGTCTAGAAATAGAGCCAACTACATATGAATATTCAGTATTAGTAGCAAGTACTTCAGTCAATTTCTGGGTTATTTCAAATGTTGGGAATTACATAAAGTTATATCACAAGTTTCAGCAAAATAAGTCCTACTTAGGTCAAAATTTAATGATGAATAATAAAACCATAAAATTTCAGGAATAAATAAGGCAAATTTTAAATCTCTGATATCTTTCCAAAGCAGAAGGCTTTTAAATCATCAATACCCAGATGCCATCAAACATATGATTATATAAATTAGACTAAACTATTACATCTTATATAGTCTAAGTAAACTATATAAATATATCTAAAAATTTCCATTGCAAAAAAGCACAATTAACTACATAAAAAGGAACTGAAAATTGTGAGAAAACATTGCAGCACATATTATTATAGAACATTTATACTTAAATGTTTAAGCTCTGCTAATCATTATGAAAATGTCCAATTTTTAAAGAAAAACTGCTGACAGAGAATATTAAACAATGAGTCATCAACTAGGAAATAGAGTTGCTGATTCTGACATAGTGATAAAAATAAAATTAAGGTTAGGCTAAAAATTAAGGCTCAATTTAAGATGAAAGGCTAATAAAATTAAGGCTAAGATGCCATTTTTTCTTTGGAATTGGCAGTCTGTACTGGTGAGATGAGAGAAGAAGATATACTCTTTTTTTATGTTTTTTTTGCCTCCAGGGTTATTATTGGGGCTCAGTGCCCATACTACGAATCCACTGCTCCTGGAGGCTATTTTTCCCCTTTTGTTGCCCTTGTTGTTTATTGTTGTTGTTATTGCTGTCATTGTTGTTGGATAGAACTGAGAGAAATCGAGAGAGGAAGGGAAGACAGAGAAGGGAAGAGAAAGATAGACACCTGCAGACCTGCTTCACCGCTTGTGAGGCAAACCCCCTGCAGGTGGGGATTTGGGGGCTAGAACCCGGATTCTTGCACCAGTACTGGCACTTCGTGCCATGTGAGCTTAACCTGCCCTAAATAAGATATTCTCATAACTCAGAGTTCACCCTTAAAGAAGAAGTTTGACAACAATTTACCTAACTAGCATTATGTACCTACCTGCATGACAAATCCACAACTCCTCCTATATTTGACAGGACAGAGAGAAATTGAAAGGATGGAAGAATTAGAGAGGGAGAAAGAGAAGCACTTGCTGCAGTTCCTTATCACTAATTACTCATAAAGCCCCCCCCCATAAGTGAAACGCTGGGGCCTTGAACCCAGGTCCTTATGCATGGTAATGTGTGTGCTCAATCAAGTGCATCACCATCCTCTGTGACCCGTTTAATTGTAGGTCTATTGTGTTTATCTCAAGCTTTAAAGAGCAATAGAGCTACCACTTCAAAGCAGGACAGAGAGGAATATGTTCAGATGTGTATGCTGGAGCCTCTTGCGTACCTCCTGTTATTACCACAGAAATGTTGCCATTTTCACTGATGGTGTGCACATACAATGTCCAGTCACTTCCCTTGTACTCATCTATACTTGAGAAACTCTGAAGCTTGAAAGAAGCAATGGATAAGGGAAATTGTTCATTCAATGGGATATTGAAAAGCAATTAAAAATAGATATTAAAACTATGTTTATTAGAACCAGGAGGTGGTGCATCCAGTTGAACGCACATACATTACCATGCACAAGGACTCAGGTTGGAGCCCCTGCTCCCACCTGCAAGGGGGAGAGGGACGCTTCGCAAATGGTGAAGCAGGTCTGCAGGTGTTTCTCTGTTTCCTTCTATCTCCTCACCCCTTCTCAATTTCTCTATCTAATAAATAAATGAATAAATAAAATAAAACACTGAGCTTATTATCCCATGTAAATCACAGAAATATAATCTTGAGTTAAAAAATTATTTGCAGGGAGTCAGGTGGTAGCACAGCAGGTTAAGCGCACATGACACAAAGCACAAAGATTGGCCTAAGGATACCAGTTTGAGCCCCCGGCTCCCCACATGCAGGGAAGTCACTTCACAAGTAGTGAAGCAGGTCTGCAAGTGTCTATCTTTCTCTCCCCTTCTCTGTCTTCCCCTCTTCTCTCCATTTCTCTCTGTCCTGTCCAACAATGATGACATCAGTAACAACCACAATAATAACTACAACAACAAAACAACAAGGGCAACAAAAGGGAATTAATTAATTAATTTAAAAAGGGCAACAAAAGGGAAAATAAATAAATAAATATTTTAAAAATTATTTGCAAATGTGTATAGCCCAGAACCTTCCTGGCTGTGACCACAGACTGATACCAGACTGACAGGAATCTAGAGGTCATACAGATTCCTGTGGTAAATATGAATATACATGGACCCTGGGTCAGATTGATTTGTTAAGCATTCAATCATATTTGATGCTATATTTAAAAATAGTTATAACAATCAAAGAAGACCACCTGGAACCACAACAAGACAGGACTAGAACTACTTTGGGGACCCATCAAATCACCAGAGACCACAACTCTGCCCAGAACTCTAGCTCTACCCAGTTGAGAAACTCCTCTAAAGAACAAAGAATATCAAAGAGCACCTAAGACTGCAACAAGACAACACTGGGACTACCCTGGGAACCCACCAAGTCACCAGTGAGTGAAAACACATGTGACGTGTGGACAGAGAGGAGCCTAATTAGAGATTCCTGGGGCTAAAGCCCATATCTACTCCCAAGTGGCTAGTAACAGTCTGGCAGTTTTTCAATTGAGGAGCAATCTCCAGGCTGTTTTACCAACAAAAAGACAGCTGAAGGGAGGAGAGGACTCGCCTAAGACTCACCAAATGCAACTGTGAGCCTCCATTGCTACTGCCCCTTAGAGGCTGAAGCAGTGGGGGGAGGACCTGTGCTGACATCAGGGGCAGAGAAATGATCAGGAAACTCAGGAGAAGATCTATACTCCAGTGGTCTAGCAGTGAGGCTGTATAGTGGGAGCTTTTCCACATTGTTCTCCTGATGAGAAAATGGTGAATAATTGCATCAGAACCCAAAGACTATAAACAAGATTATTTAGAAACTCACAGGACACAGTGGTACTGCCCAGCTTGGCAGATAAGCTGAATTGAGCCTGGAGCTTTGGATCCTTGGAGTGTGGGAGTCTCTCTGCACAACCATTGTATTATCTCTCCCCCACCCTACTTTATCTCTTGGTCAGGAGTGAGTGATTAAGCTAAGAAGCTTACTTATAGTTAAAAGCCCTCAGGCTCCCATAGCCTACAGGGAAGAAAAAGAACAAAAGCACTGTGCTCCAGCTCAAGGAATACAATAATATTGAAACAACTGTTAACTTCCACGACTGTGAACTCTTTAAGTACCTTACTTAGACACAAGTCAATCCAAGCAAGAGTGATCAGAGGACTAAAAAGTACTGAGAGAGGGACCTCATAACACACTATGATAATGGTTAAACCAAGGAGAAATATTGGAGAAATGAACCAGGACAGAAGTCCAGCTAGAAGCCCCCCAAAGGTAGAAGCACAGAATAATGATGTCAACATTAGCTCAGGAATTAGTCACAAGAGTGAAAAAAGAGTTGGAAAGAATTGTCATCGGAAATACAGAAACAACAAAGGAAACTCTGAAAGAAAGCACTGACTAGATTGAGGTAACATGATTTCATCCTTTATTTAAAAATAGTTATAACAATCAAAGAAGACCACCTGGGACCACAACAAGACAGGACTAGAACTACTTTGGGAACCCATCAAATCACCAGAGCATCCAGAGACCACAACTCTGCCCAGAACTCTACCAGTGGGGGATTAATGTTTTACAGTTGACAATAAATACAATAGTTTATACATGTATAACATTTCTCATTTTTCCACCCAATAATACAACCCCCACTAGTTCCTCTGCCATCCAGTTCCAGGACCTGACTCTTTACCCCGTAACCCCCATGGCAGAATCATTTACTTTGGTGCAATACACCAACTCCAGTCCAGGTACTACTTAGTGATTTCTCTTTCGATATTGATTTTCAACTTCTGCCTCTGAATGAGATCATCCCATATTCATCCTTCTGATTCTGATTTATTTTTACTTAACATGATTTCTTCAAGCTACATCCAAGATGGGCTGAAAATGGTGAAATCATCAGTTTTACTCTGAAAATGTCCCACAATAATAGTAGATATTTGTTGCTTGAGGGGAGATTGGTTCTGTTCCCTTTCACTCAATGGTCACAGTTCTTGGAAGTCTTGTCAGTTTTTTTTTTCTTTCATGTCTCTGAAGACACAATTATAAAAGCAATCATATTTTCCTTCTAAATCCTTTAGCACAGAGCTGGTTAGGAAACCACACTAATAAGCTCATACTTTCGTCACTCAAATAATTCAGTGCTCTCATCAACCTTGCCAGCCTCCTGATACATGCTTGTCACTGGTCACAAAGCTAAGTGACTGTATGTGGATAAGCCAGAGCAAATTCTTCACCAACAGAAATATAATACACAAAGGACATCTAGTTCACAATGGGCTGGCAACATTGATGTTTTTTTCTCTATCACATGAAGTTTCTGGTGCTTTCACTCCATTAGTTATCTCAAATATCTCTTTATTGACTTCAGGCTCTGCTCACTTTTTCTATCCCTGCCATGACTAATGTTTCTATTTGTGATAAATAATCTCCTAGTTTTATTACTTGTTTGAGTGGAATGGAGAAATATAAAATCCAAAAGGCATATATTTCTAGTTCTTTTGCAACCTAGGAGAGGGCACTCACCTTTGGGCTTATCCCTATGTTAGTGTGGTGATAATTCCACAAGTCCATTGCCACTCTGATGGTGAGTATTCTTCTGATTGATCAGGACAGTCATATGCTTATTAGAGTCCAGAACTACAATCATTTACATAAATCTGATTTTAAATAGAATGTTTGTATAGGTAAAAAGGTATCTTAGGAGCTTACTTGCCAAAGAGGTGATAAAGAAACAAACATGTATAGTTTGAAGCTTCAAACACCAGCTTCTGGTTGTGATTTCTATTGTGAGTCAGCACTGGAAATCAGAAGGCAATGTGTTTCCAAGGAAGCCTCTCCCTAACACCATCCATAGTAAGGATGAACTAAAGCATGAACTAAAGCATGAAGAAGAAAGCCACCTCTACAGGAAGCAGACAGGTGAGCAGAGCAGGGTTCTCTGATTGGTTATATAGGCTACAATTCTAATGTGTTCAGGTTCTCATTCCCACTCTGTCAGAAGAAAGCCAAACAACAAGCATATAAAAAGAGAAGGCTCTCATTCTGCTGGAATATTCCATTAACTTATGAGCATGAGTACTCCCTGGCTCAGCTTTTTCAGAGCCTGTTGGCTCTGCAGCACTGCTGACCTGGTAGGTCTGATTATGAATGATCAATGTGCCTATCTGCAATAAAACTCCTTGAACAGAGCTGGCCCCTTAGCCCTTATGCACTCATGCAGATAATAACAGCAGTTCAAGGCACTTGCCCATAACTCTAAGCTTCATTGAACAAAGGGAATGTCACCAAAAGTCGCTTTAACTGTCTTTTTGCTGCTAAGCAAGGGAAAATTGGCCATTCTGAGGAAATGGAATTTACAGTGTTAATAAAATAAGCTAATGTGTATCCATCCCTTTGCTCTATTTTGCATGTGTTTCTTGGACTGCTTGTGTTAAAACCCACCACTGCAGTGAGCAGTTGACTGAGAGATCTGAACAAAAGTGTGTCTCCAGTCACATTCTGCTTTAGAGAAAATATTTCAATGAGATTTTTGAGGGTTGTGACAGGTAATGGAATGTTGCCACTCCTCTTCACTCAATGCTGATAACAACTGAAGTTAAGCTGATTTCTCACAAGTTTGGAGGTTGGAGAAGTTCAGTGTGGTCTTGAAAAGAGGGCCCTTCTGTGATGCAGGGAAGCATGAAGTCTGCCCATTTCCTCTCTCTGGAAAGGGTGAAGTTAGGGTTACATGCTTTCTCAGACAAAACATGTTAACAAGTTGCCATTGTCTGAGGAAAGTGTCAGAGACAGAAGTTCTGATAAGATCGGTTATCTAAGACAAAGCCCCCAGGTACCTCCTCTGTGGGCTCCCATCCCCTGTACCCCAGCCATCACTTCTACACCACCCCTGAAACACAGTTTTCCTAAGTATTTATACACACATTTCTCTCCCTTACAGTTTGAGGATATTTTTTTTTTCAATCAGATAAACCATAGGAAAAGTCATAGGGCTGTGCTGTTTTTGAATAAGAATAGAACTCATGTCAAAGTTTGGGCTATTTGAAAATCAATTAAGTGGCCATTTCTAGGTAATAATTGATATTTGCACTTCAAGTCAAGTAAAAACAATTCAAAGAAAATATAAATAAGGTCATACTTGTGTACTCTTGATAGGAATATAAACTGGTACAGTAACTAAAAAAAGCAATATGGAAGGTTACCAGAGGTGGGGAAGATTGGAGAATATAATAGGTAAAGGGTTTAAATGATACAAACTTCAGTTATGAAATAAATCATTCTCGAGGATATAGTGTGCTGCACTGTGAGTACAATTAATAATACCATGCAGCATATTCAGAATTTACTAAGAATGTAGATCTTAAAAATACTCACCATTTGAAAAGAAGTTAATACCCATCATTACAGAAGTTAACTAAACCTTGGTGACCATCTTACAGCACATATAGATATCAAATGGTCATGTTGTACACCTGAAACTCTTCAATGCTACATGCCAATTATTCTTTAAAAAATAAGAAAAAGAAATGGATAGATGAGAAATTATCCTGAGCAGTGAATAAACACAACCAAAAGCTTAGATGAGTTTCAAAATAAAATTCTTTTCTACAGAGAAATTTTGGCTTCAATCATTCTGGATTTGTTTATTTGTTTGTTTTGTCTCCAGGGTTATCTCTGAGGCTTGGTGCCAGCACAGTGAATCCACTGCTCCTGGGAGGCCATTTTTCTATTTTATTGGATAAGATAGAGAGAAATTCAGAAAGGATGGGGCGAGAGAGAGAGAGAGAGAGAGGGAGAGAGAGAGGCACTTTCAGACCTGCTTCAATGCACATAAAGCAGGTGGAAAGGAGACCAGGAAAGAGTCTCGAACCGGGGAACTTATGTGTCCTTGCACCACTGCCTGCCCCGTCATTTTGGAAATCTTCTATCAGCTTTGGGCACATAAAGGGTAGGTATACAGGGTTACATAGAATCCAGCTGATCTGTTGTTTCATTTTAATTTACCACTATATACTAATAAAATAGATTACCAATTTCGCTGTCCATTCATATTTGACTAGTCGGCAAGTTACTGCAGCGGGAGTACAACAACAACCCACTTTGCAATTAACTTTCCTTTCTGAATTGCTCTTGCTTTTACAAATCTGGGTCTGTTCATGCAAAGGACATTTCTTTAATGTCCTCCCCCAAGTCAAACTCTAGAAATTTTTATAGGAAGAGAAGTGTGGAAAAAATCAAAAGTGTAGAAGGAAGAGCTGTGATAGTTTCAGGGGTAATGAGATTGAAAATACAGAGAAATAACTTTCCTAAAATACCCTCCTGGGTAAGATGTCATTGAAATAATAGCTTTTAGGCCGACTATAATTAGTTCAGAGGAAAAACTAAGAAAAGGTTGTTATATTCCAATATTTGAAGGTTGTCTACAGATAAAGAATACAGATTCCCTCATTATTTGTGGTAGTAAATGGTGGAAGTTCAAAAGTAGTAGGTTCTATCTCAATCTGGAAACAAAACAAGGAACACTGAATCACTAATACGACAAGGCTTTCTCAGAAGGTGATCTGTCCCTTCTGGCAATCTCTGAAAAATGCTATCAGAAAAGGTACTAATGAAATGAGCAAGAGACTAGTCTTAGATTTGTTAGAGAAAGACAGAAGAGGGAGGGGTAAGGGAGCCTTATTCTGTCATTGTATGTGGTGCTGGGATAAAACCCAACGCTTCCTTCACACAAGGCCTGAATTTTACCACTGAGTCAGCCCCCTAGTTGGCCCTATCAAATTTTAGAATGCACACATACACACACACCAGTGCTTTTTTTTTTTTTCCTTTGCCATCAGGGTAATAATTGGAGCTTGATGTCTGCATGACTTCACTGCACCCAAAGTGTAGTGTTTTTTGTTGTTGTTTGTGTTTTACCTTTTAGATAGATGAGGCAGAAAGAAGAGACACAGGCAGCACTACTTCACAATTCCTTCTTCTTCCATTCTTCAAGCATACCCACATGGTGGTCAGGGGAACTTAGGCCTTTGTGCATAGTAATATGTATGCATTCTACCAGTTGAACTACATCCCAGTATTTCCTCTTAAAACTTCTATAAACATGGGACAGGTAAGTCAAATGTAAGAAACTACATCACGGAGAGTAGAAACTAGACTATTGGTGGCACCTCTATCTACACTTGTTATGCACAAATTTCAATTTATAATGTTGTATGTATGAAACCAATATAGTATTGCATCCAGTGTTACTTGAACAAAAATTTTTAAATAGTAAAAACATCTAACTTCTAACTTCAAAAACTATATAACCTTAAAACAAGTTGGGAACTAAGAAAGTTTGTGAGGTAAACTAATAAGAAATTTGAGTAGAATTTGTTTATTCCTCTAATATCCTCTTCAAAGTACATGAGTTCTATTTAATATTATCATTGGTGCATATATCTCTCTTACCCAGAAAAATGACATGACCTTTAATTTCATGAACCTAAGTTAATTTTGTTTCAAGAACCTTTTAAAAGCGGGGGGGTTGGGGTGAGCAGTTATGCAGCACAGGTTAAGCACACATGGCACAAAGACAAGGACCAGCTTACCATTCCGGTTTGAGCCCCTGGGTCCCCACCTACAGGGGGGGTTGCTTCAGAAGAGGTAAAGTAGGTCTGTCTCTCTATGTTTCTCTCCCCTCTCTGTCTTCCCCTCCTCTCTCAATTTATCTCTGTCCTATCCAACAACAATTATAGCAATAACAACAACAATAATAATAACAACAACAATAAACAACAAGGGCAACAAAAGGGAGGAAATAAAAAGCCTCCAGGAGCTGTGGATTTGTAGTGCAAGCACTGAGTCCCAGTAATAACCCTGGAGGCAAAAAAAAAAAAAAAAAAATCTTGGCCTCCAGGATTGATATTTATTTCTGTGTATTCCTACTAGACCATAAATGTTTGTGGGTGAAATTGTTCATATATGTTAGATAGGAATCACTCATGATTTTGACTTTTTTATGTTTTCACAGCAGCTGGCAAAATGCCTTGCACACAACAGATGTTCAAACAAAGTATGTAGAATTCAATTAGTCGCTTTTCTACCCAGAAATACTGCCTAAAAAGTAAAGCAATGCTCAACTGATGACACTTACAAAAATATCATGTGCTAAAATATTTTATTAATAATATTTTTCTTTTACTCAACTGTGACTGCCTAGCTTATTACTGGAATTTATGAAGAGATTTTGAAATATCTGATCATGTAATATTTAGTTCTCCAGAATTAATGTTCATTATGAGAGTAGCAAAAGCAAACTGGTATGTCTGTTCTGCTATGCAAGGCCTGACTGAAAAGAGTAAAATCAATTTGATAACAACTTTATGATTTCCCCATATGAAGACCATAACATCAATGAGTCACCAAAAACAGGAAGTTAAAACAGATAATGGATAAAACAGAAAGATGCCTTAGCAACTAACAAGTTCAGCTACCTAAAGTGAAAGACCAGCTGCTTTATGTAAAGAAAATGCCTTATTGGGAGTCAGGCGGTAGCACAGTGGGTTAAGCACAGGTGGCACAAAGCACAAGGACCAGCATAAGGATCCCGGTTCAAGCCCCTGTCTCCCCACCTGTAGGGGACTCACTTCACAAGCGGTGAAGCAGGTCTGCAGGTGTCTATCTTTCTCTCCCCCTCTCTGTCTTCCCCTCCTCTCTCCATTTCTCTCTGTCCTATCCAACAACAACGACATCAATAACAACTACAACAATAAAACAAGGGCAACAAAAGGGAATAAATAAATTAAATTTAAAAAAAAAAGAAAATGCCTTATTTTAGTTTTCAAACAAAGTCACCAAACTCCTCTAGATAATTATCATAGGAAGGTAGGAAACCGTACCATTATGTATCAACAACTGTCATTTAAACAACTATTTCCCCAATAAAATGACTTTTTAAAAGAGGCTACAAAAAAATCAAATTCTTGGCTAGACTTTTGTAAAGATAAGGTAGAGTGAGGGTGCAGAGGTGTGGGGAAAGGTCAAGGTCCTCTGTTCTTCCTGTGAGAGTTCAGTAGGCATGGATGAGCTCAGGTGGATCAGGAGCTCAACTCTCTTATGATGGAGTTTGCTCAGTGGATGGCAGACACATGATAATCATGTGTTAAGGACACTTACTCATCCTTATTTTGTTTCTGTAAAGAGAAGAAACCCCTACGCTATTCCTCTGAAATTAAAGCATGGATTTATATATTATATAAATTTATGATATAAAGATTTATATTATATTATAAATATGTATATAATATGGATTTATAATTTATATAATATACTACATATTATATAAATTATGATGTATCAATTTGTATATTGTATAGTTATATAACTATGATTAATACATATTTATATTTGAATTTTATATCCTATTTTTCAGTTTTTTCAATTTTTCAATTATTTAACACTTTATTTATTGAAAAGAGACAGAGAAAAATTGAAAAATAAGGGGAAGCAGGAGAGAAAGAAACATAAGAAGCACTGCTTCACCACTAGAAATTCCCTACGATTTATTCTCCATCATATGAAGAATCCAAAACTGATCATTTCGACAGAAGTAATTAAATATATTCAGTTTAGCACCTTCTTGGGCCTCTTCATTCAGAGCTAGCTTGACTGCTTGTGAAAACTTTGGAGCATCTGCTCTCCTGTAAGATAGCTCAGTAGATCAAAAGCTACCTCTAAGGGGCTACCGAGCAGCAGCAGCTGTGGTTCCTCCTCTCCAAAAGGAAACATTGACTAAACCATAGGATAAGGAGGGTACAACTCCACACAATTCCCACCACCAGAACTCTGTATCCCATGTCCTCCCTCCCCTGATAGCTTTCCTATCCTTTAACCCTGTGGGAGTATAGACCCAAGGTCATTGTGGGATACAGAAGGCGGAAGGTACAGTCCAGCATTTAACCAGTTGAGGCACCACCTCCAGTCTGTTTTACCAACAAAAAGACAGCTGAAGGGAGGAAAAGACTCCCCCATATGACTCACCAAATGCAACTGTGAGTCTCCATTGCTACTGCCCTCAGAGGCTGGAGCAGCAGGGGGAGGCCCTGTGCTGACACCAGGAGCCAGAGAACTAACCAGGAAACTCAGGAGAAGATCTACACATTGGTGGCCTAGCAGTGGGGCTGTGTGTTGGGAGCATTTCCATGTTCTTATCCTGTTGAGAACATAATGAATAGTGCCCTCAGAACCTACAGACTTTAAATGGGAATTGTTTAGAAACTCACAGGGCCCAGCAGTGTTGCCTGGCTTGGCAGAGAAGCTGAATTGAGCCTGGGGCTTTGGATCCTTAGGGTGTGAGAGTCTCCTTGCATAACCACTGTATTATCTCTCCCTCACCCTGCTAAATCTCTTGGTCAGGAGTGAGGGATTAAGTTAAGAAGCCTACTTATAGTTTAAAAGTCCTCAGGCTACCATAGCCTACAGGGAAGAAAAAGAACAAAAATTAAAGGATACTGAAAATAACAGAGAGATATAGGATTACTTCAAAAGAAATAATATACGCATTATAGGCCTACCAAAGAAAGAGGAAGAAAGAGAGGGAGGGGAAGAAAGCATTCTTCAGGACATAATAGCTGAGAACTCTAGTCTAGAAAACATAAAAGACATAAAGGTTCAAGAAGCCCAGAGGGTCCCAAACAGAATTAACCCAGACTTAAAGACACCAAGACACATCTATTTAGAATGGAAAGGAAAAAGGTTAAGGAAAGGATCCTGGAGGCTGCAGAGAAAAACTAAGAGTCACCTACAAAGGGAAACCCATAAGATTAGCAGCAGATTTATCCACACAAACACTACAGGCCAGAAGAGAATGGCAAGATATCTGTTGAGTGCTCAATGAGAAAGGCTTTCAACCAAGACTACTGTATCCTGCTAGACTGCCATTCAGATGAGATGGAGGCATAAAAACCTTCTCAGACAAGCAACAGTTGAAAGAATCAACTAACACCAAGCCTAGCCTGAAAGAAGTTATGAAAAGTCTCCTATATACAGTCAGACCACCATAAATATGCCATATATCAGAAAACTCTAAAAATTATACATGAATGGCATTGAAACATCTTTGATCTTTGATATCAATAAATGTCAGTGGCCTGAGTTCACCTATTAAAAGGCATAGAGCAGGAAGATGGATCAGAAAACACAACCCAACAACATGCTGTCTACGGAAAACCCACCTAACTCAACAAGACAAACACAGACTCAAAGTGAAAGGATGTAAAACTACTATACAAGCCAATGACCCACAAAAAAAGAGGAGGAATAGCTATTCTCATATCTGACACGACAGACTTTAAAATAAATAAAATTAAATAGATAGCGATAGATATTACTTAATGCTTAGAGGATCAGTCAATCAAGAAGACTTAACAATTATTAACATATATGGTCCCATTGAGAAGTCATCTAAATGCATTAAACATCTACTGAAAGAGCTACAACAATATATTAATGACAACACAGTCATAGTAGAGGACTTCAACACCCCACTCTCTCAAATTAACAGAAATCCAGCCAGAAAATCAATAAAGCAGACAGGGACACAACCAAAAAAGAAAACTACAGACCAATAGCTCTGATGAACATAGACACTAAAATATTGAGCAAAATTCTAGCCAACCAGATACAGCAGTATATTAAAAAGATTGTTCATCATGATCAAGTGGGGCTTATTCCAGGGATGCAAGGTTGGTTTAATATATGTAAATCAATCAACATGATCCACCACATCAATAAAAGCAACACCAACAACCACATGGTCATATGCATAGATGCAGAGAAAGCCTTTGACAAAATCCAACATCCCTTTATGATCAAAACACTACAAAAGATGGGAACAGATCTGAAATTCCTCAAGCAGACCTACAGCCAACATCATACTCAATGGTGAAAAACTGGAAGCATTTCCCCTCAGATCAGGTACTAGACAGGGATGCCCACAGTCACCATTACTATTCAATATAGTGTTGGAAGTTCTTGCCATAGCAATCATGCAGGAGCAAGAAATTAAAGGCATATGGACTGGAAGAGGTCAGACTCTCCCTATTTGCAGAGGACATGATAGTATACACAGCAAAACCTAAGGAATCCACCAAGAAGCTTTTGGAAATCATCAGGCAATACAGTAATTTGTCAGTCTACAAAATTAACATTCAAAAGTCAGTGGCATTCCTCTATGCAAACAATAAGTTAGAAGAAGAAGAAATCCAGAAATCAATTCCTTTTACTATAGCAACAAAAACAATGAATTATCTAGGAATAAACCTAACCAAAGCAGTGAAAGACTTGTATACTCCAAATTATGAGTCACTACTCAAGAAAACCGAAAAAGACACAAAGAAGTGGAAAGATATTCCATGTTCATGGGTGGAAGAGTTACCATCATTAAAATGAATATACTACCCAGAACCATATACAAATTTAATGCTTTCCCCATCAAGATCCCAGGCATATTTTTAGGTGAATAGAACAAATGCTACAAATGTTTATCTGGAACCAGAAAAGACCTAGAACTGCCAAAACAATCTTGAGAAGAAAGAACAAAACTGGAGGCATCACACTCCCAGATCTCAAACTGTATTATAGGGCCATTGTCATCAAAACTGCTTGGCACTGGAACATGAAGAGACACACTGACCAGTGGAATAGCATTGACAGCCTGGAAGTAAGCCCCCACACCTATGGGCATCTAATCTTTGACAAAGGTGCCCAGTCTATTAAATGGGTGAAGCAGAGTCTCTTCAACAAATGGTGTTGGAAACAATGGGTTGAAGCATGCAGAAGAATGAAACTGAACCACTATATTTCACCAAATAAAAAAGGAAATTCCAAGTGAATCAAGGACTTGGATGTCAGACTAGAAACTATCAGACTCTTAGAGGAAAATATTGGCAGAACTCTTTTCCACATAAATTTTAAAGACATCTTCAATGAAATGAATCCAATTACAAAGGAGACTAAGGCAAGTATAAACCTATGGGACTACATCAAATTAAAAAGCTTCTGCACAGCAAAAGAAAGCACTACCCAAACCCAGAGACCACTCACAGAATGGGAGATCTTTACATGCCATACATCAGACAAAAGGCTAATAACGAAAATATATAAAGAGCTTGCCAAACTCAACAACAAGAAAACAAATAATCCCATCCAAAAATGGGGAGAGGACATGGACAGAATATTCACCACAGAAGAGATCCAAAAGGTCAAGAAACATATAATAAAATGCTCCAAGTCTTTGATTGTAAGAGAAATGCAAATAAAGACAATGATGAGATAACACGTCACTCCTGTGAGAAGGTCATACATCAGAAAAGGTAACAGCAACAAATGCCAGAGAGGTTGTGGGGTCAAAGCAACCCTCCTACACTGCTGGTGGGAATCTAAATTGGTCCAACCTCTGTGGAGAACAGTATAGAGAATTCTCAAAATGCTAGAAATGGACCTGCCCTATGATCCTGCACTTCCTCTCCTGGGGATATATCCTAAGGAACCCAACACACCCATCCAAAAAGATCTGTGTACACATATGTTCTTAGCAGCACAATTTGTAATAGTCAATACCTGGAAGCAACCCAGGTGTCCAACAACAGATGAGTGGCTGAGTAAGTTGTGGTTTATATACACAATGGAATACTACTCAGCTATTAAAAATGGTGACTTAACCATTTTCAGCCAATCTTGCATGAAACTTGAAAAAATCAAGTTAAGTGAAATAAGTCAGAAACAGAAGGATGAATATGGGATGATCTCACTCTCAGGCAGAAGTTAAAAAACAAGATCAGAAGAGAAATCACAAGTAGAATCAAGTGATATATTAACAAGTATTCTCTGGCCATAAACCTAAGCAATATATACTAATTCAGCTACTTCCAGCTTCTAGCCTCACCTCCACTGTGTTAGAGGAAAGTTTGGTGTTCTATCTCTATATGAAAAAGTCATTCACAGCAACAAAGCCCTGGTGATGACAGAATCAAACAAAAAATAATTATTTGACTACTGTGATTAATACATATTTCTACTTGGCTGAATTTTATCTCATATTTTTCAGTTGTTTCCATTTTTTAAATTATTTTAACACATTATTCATTGATAGTAACAGAGAGAAATTTGAAAAGTAAAGGGGAGCAGGAGTGAGAGAAAGAGACACCAGCAGCACTGTTTCACCACTAGGAAAGGTTTCCTCCTGCAGGTGGGGACTGGGAGCTTTGAACTGGGTCCTTGGTTACTGTAATGTGTGCACTCAACAGGTTGTGTCTCTGCCTAGCCCCATGTTTCAAAATTTAAGAAATGACAAGATAGAAAAAGGTCCCAGTCTGGGGCCAGGAGGTGGTACACCTAGATGAATGAGCAAGTTCCAATGTGCAAGAACCCAGGTTCAAGCCCCAGGTTCCCATCTACAGGAGGAAAACTTTGAAAGTGGTGACGCAGTGCTTCTGGTGTCTCTCTTTCTCTCTCTGCCTCTATCTCCCTTTACCTCTCAATTTCTGACCATCTGTATCTGATAAACAAATAAAGATAATATTTTAAAAATTAATTAAAAAATAAAAATTCTGAATTTTAAATTCACACATTAAAGTTTTAATTGTTTGCTAGGTTTCAAAATTATGATTCACAACCAATAAAAACTATTATTAGGTAACAGTCTCCTACTTTTCAACATTAAAACATCTTTATCCTATTTTTTCTACCATATTCCTTTCAGTAAAACAGAAAACCTGAAATGTCATTGCTAATCTTCGTATTACTCTCTTATGAAGAAAAATTTTATTAGTACATTAACAATATATATAAATCTGTAATTGTGAAGCTTTAGACCAGACAAAAGTCTTGCCAGTGAACATTAATTACCTTGCTATGGGAGACATTTTTCCCAGGACTCCATATTTGAAACATAATCAAATACTTTCAACTGCCACTTTCATCATATCAAATGGTATTTTTGGATGGCTTTCAAAACATTTCAACCCTTTTAGCAGCACCATACCTTGGGTAGAGCAAATAGATTTAACTACTTTTAATAAGAAGAACTTTCTCAAAGAGAGGATATGACTTCTTGAAGTTATTCAGCCAGTAGTAAAAAGATGCTGCTAGCAGCCAACTGGCTTATCTCCTTTGTCTACACATTTTAATGTATTTATCATATTCTCACTATATTGCAGACTACGTATAAGAAGTAGTAGTTTCAGGTAGCCATTACTGTATGATTTCTTCTTCGTTTTGATATATAGAACACAATAATTCAATAGAGTGAAAGTATTACCACATGAGTTAGGAAACATCAATAGCAACAACAATAATAATGGGAGGTGCTAAATGTGTTAAGCAGATGAACAGAAGGAAAGATGGATGTGAGAGTAGATAGATGGATAAGTGCTAGGCATAGAGAGAGGAGAATAATACATGATTCCTATGACAAACTGATGTTGTAACACACAAGTTACTAGAATAGATGCTGCTACATGTTATAGGGAAGATGGATACATTGTTTAAGGTGAATAGATGGTAGAACAATTCATGGTGCCACATTCATTTAGATTATTCTACAAATGTTATACCAGAGGCCCACTGAAATGGCCTTTGTGTTGTAAAGAGAAGAATTAGAAGTAATGAAGCATGAGAAGCCCATTGTCAGAATTTTTCAAAGAAAGATACCTTAGAATCCATGAAAATAAAGAAACTAGGAATGTGAAATTCCAACGAGCTTAAATGAAATAAACCATCTCCACACATTTTTATTAGAGTTCTGACATCCAGATGGGTTGAGGGCAGAGGGGGGATGCATAATGTCGTGTACATGTGTATTTGGTAGTAAAAGGAAGCACTGAACCAAAGCATTAGCCAGACACATTTCTAACTTTGACAGAAGTGGATGAAATAGTCTTTCCTTAGAATAGATAGCACAATTGGCCTTATTTTGACCTATTTCAGCAAAAGCTTTTAGCATGGGGTCTGTCATGTAAATGTCCTTTTGAACAAGAATAGAACACATTGTCCCAGTTTCTCAACTAGAGCTGGTGGTCAACTGACTGACACGAGAGAAGGTAGACAGAGGCAGAACCAGGAATGAATATCTTCCAGGAGTTGTGAATGTTAAGTGGTTTGAACAGAGTTAAAGAAAACTATTCTGGGTAAGACAATGTATGAATCCAAAATAGTATGACACTTTAATCGAATATGCTGCTTGGGGAAAAAAGGCACAGTTTGCACCCCAACACCTGCTGGACCTAATGGACTCTGAAATGTTGTTTCAGAATTAATCAAGTCATTTAAAATCATAGCTGCAGTCTCCATTCACTACTCCTGTGCATAAATGTGCTGATCCCAATACTAATCCATGTCGGGTGACTTGAGCAATATATCACCATAATTGCCATTTTAGGGCTGCAAATTGGAGCTAAAATAACCAGATGCAAAAGAGATGGCCATATCATACTCTCAAGATGGATCTTCAAAGTTCAAGGAGAGTTCAAGCATGGAAAAGGCAATGGAAAGGGGTCAAGTGTAAGGAGATTGTTCATGTTCAAGAAGAATTAACTTTATAAATATATTGTTTCTGAGGTGGTAATTGTCCCATCTTAGAGTTACTCATACCTCATTTATTCGTTGCTTTCTCTTCAAACATTTAATGAAATGAATTTGATTTTGACAAAATATTCTATTTCAAAATTTCAATTAATTATCAATTTTTTTATTTTCCTCTAAATTACCTATTTTAAAGAGATAGGGACTAGATTTGTTAAACCCAATATTTCCCTAGCCAAATCTAGCAAGAGCCTAAGTCAGTCTCGAGTATTTCCTTACAAAATAGTCAAGAATATCACTGAGCTAAAAAAAAAAAAAATGGCAGAGATTAGTAAGACTGAAAATTTTCTAGTTGTCTGTAGCACTTTCCCACTTATGCAAATGAAGTTCAAATACATAGTTATTTGTTAGAATAAAATTGAAAGAGGTTTGGTAAACTGGTGTCAAGACAGAGCTCTTATAATTACTTTGGTATAAAAGGAAGAGTATACACTGTATCTATTATAAAATCCAAACAACACTCAAGGACAATCACTATCTAGATCCAAACCTATTTGCTTAGCAACTCTTTCTTCATAAGACCTTGCACTCCAGCTTCTGTAACAGCAAATTTCTCATAACGCTCCAAAGAATTGAACTTTTTAAACCTCTAAGCCTTTTCAAAGTCCTTCTCTATAGATGGCATATCTTTCTTCACTTTGGGTTCACCTAGAATATCTACATGCTGTCTTTAATACCCAGCTGATATGTCACTACCTTTGCCTGACTAGCCACTCAGCATAGATCTGTTACCAAAAAAATTGACAAACCTTTGACTATAATCACTAAAAATAAAAGAGAGAAGGCACAAATAAATCATTTTAAATGAAAGCAAAGAAATCACAACAGACACAATAGAAATCCAAAATAAAGTATGAAGGATCTATGAACAACCATATGCCATCAAACTAGAGAACCTAAAAGATATGAATAAATTATTAGAAACTGGAATCCAGGGACAGTAGTGCACCTAGTAGAGAGAACATGAGCAATGTACAAGGATTCAGGTTTAAGCCCCCAGTCTTTTGCAGAGGGAGATATTCATGAGCAGTAAAGCAGTTCCACAGGGGTCTCTCTTTACTTCTTCCTCTGTATTTCCCTATCAATTTCTCTCTATGTTTATCAAATAAATAAATAGATACAATATAAAAAGATAAACATGCAACATCCCAAGCTGAACCAGGAGGAATTGAAAAACATGAACAGACCAATTAAAACCAAAGAAATTGAGACAGTAGTCAAAAACCTCCCAATAACAAAAGTCAAGATCCAGATAGTTTCACAAATAAATAAAAGAAAAAATTGTAGGCAAGAACTACTGCCTATACTTTTTAAGCTCTTCTAAAATATAATTGACAAAGGACTACTTGTTATCACCTTCTATGATGTTAATATCACCCTAATACCAAAAGTAAATAGAGAGGCACAACTAAAAAGGAAAACTACAGACTGATATTCCAGATGGTCATAGATGCTAAGATAATCAACAAAAACCTATCAAACTGGATACAGCAACACATTATAAAGATTGTACACCACACACAAGGAGTTGAGTTTAAGTCCCTGGTCCTTATCTGCAAGGAGGAAGCTTCATGAGTGGTGAAGCAGTACTGCAGGTGTTGCTTGTTCTGTCTTCTTCATTTTCCCTTTCCTCAACATTTTCTCTGTTTCTATTTAAAAAATAAAGGAAGAAAATGTCATATGGAAAAGAAGAATTTGTTGTACAGGCACCAAGCCCCAGCAATAACCCTGGTGGCAATAAGAAATAAAAAGAAAATAATTAATTAAAAAAGTTTAGAAGATGCACACCATAAAAGTACGATTTATTCCAAGGATGCACAGCTGGTTCACTACATACTAGTAAATAAGTTTGATTCACTACATCAACAACAGTAAAACCAAAAAGTACATGAATATTTCAACATACACAAAGCCTTCAACAAAATTCAACATCCTGTCATAACCAAAACATTAAAAGAAAAGAAGAGGGATGGCTGGAAATTTCCCAAACTTATTGTGTCTATATACAGTAAGCCTACAGCCAAAATCATACTTGACAGTGAGTGAACCTTTCCCCCTTCCATTATGTACAAGACACTAACATCCACTGTCATCAATATTGTTCAACACAGTTTTGGAAATCCTAGCCATAGCAGTTAGGTAAAAGAAAGGAACTAAAGGGATACAAATTAGAAGAGAATAAGTCAAACTGTCACTATTTGAAGCTGATATGAGAGTGTACATTCAAAAGAATCTAGTAGAAAATTCCTAGAAATTATTAATATTAATGTAGTAAGGTGGTCACACAATTAATATACAAAAAACATAGTGGCATTCCTCTCTGCAAATAACTAGCTAGAAGAGGAAACTGGAATGTACATTCCTTTACTATAGCAGTAAAATGAATCAAGTATTTGGGAGTAAACTAAATTTTAAAAAAGGTGAAATAATTGCACATAGAAAACTAAGTCACTAGTCAAGAAGATAAGTGCAAAGATATTTTGTGTTCATGGATTAGAAGAATTCGCATCACTAAAATTATCATGGTTAAAAGTCACAGTCCTTTGGTGGTGGGAATGGTGTTTATGTACACTCCTAGCAAAATGTAGACATATAAATCAGTAGTTAATTAATATGAGAGGGGGAAAATCAATTGTATGTCTCAAAGTTTCTCAAAACACAAACTGAATCTTTTTAATATATAGGCTGTGTATTTGATATGCGGACTCTCTCAAAAGCCTAGACCAAGTAGATTAGAAGCATCCAATAGCACAGCTATATACAAGATACTGGATACTGTACAGCAAACCCTAACAAAAGGACTTTTCAAAGTTAACCCAATTAACAAATAATGTGATAATAACATTAACTATTGATTGTCTTTTTGAACCCTAAGACAGCAGGAACCTCACATCTCCACTATAGAGCCCCTACTTCCCCCAGTCCTGGAACCCTTGGATAGGGCCCACTTTCCCGTATGCAACTCCCAATCCAAACCAAATAATATTGCATCCGCCGATCACAACCTAACCAACGCAATGATTGCCACCTCAACATGCTTCACCTCAGACTGTGTCCAGAGACTTCACGTGTGGAATGACAACCCTTCAGCTTCATTACTCGGGTGAGACCTTTCCTTTTATAGTACACTCTAATTTCACCTCAGGTAGTTCACTTTCTAACAAAGTCCCAAAACCTAGATATACACCAGTTTCTGTGAGAGAGAGCTTATGTGCACACGTATCCATAAACTACTGCAAAATATATACCTGAAAGCAGAAGTACACTAGAGTTTGCAGTGAGTACCTCCCTAACACTTCCTCTCCACTATTCCAAGCTTGGGATCCATGATTGCTCAACAAATTGTTTGGCTTCGTATGTTAACTCTCTTTTCAATCACCAGGTTCCAGATGCCACCAGGATGCTGGCCAGGCTTCCCTGGATTGAAGACCCCACCAATATGTCCTGGAGCTCAGCTTCCCCAGAGACACACCTTACTAGGGAAAGAGAGAGGCAGACTGGGAGTATGGACCGACCAGTCAACGCCCATGTTCAGCGGGGAAGCAATTACAGAAGCCAGACCTTCTACCTTCTGCAACCCTCAATGACCCTGGGTCCATGCTCCCAGAGGGCTAGAGAATGGGAAAGCTATCATGGAAGAGTGTGGGTTATGGAGATTGGGTGGTGGGAATTGTGTGGAGTTGTACCCCTCCTACCTTATGTTTTTGTTCATTAATCCTTTCTTAAATAAAAAATTTAAAAAAAAATATTTTATACAGTGTTGATGGCCAGACAAATTGACTAGTCTTTCAAGATGGAAATTGAGCAGTATGAAATAGTTATATAACTAATTTATGTTTTTCTAGCCCAGCCTTCCACAACATACGTGTTTAAGAAAGTTCATCATCCCTACATTTAGCATAAATGAAAATAACCTAGATATCCAACAAATGATTATAGTTCACTAATACAAATACTTGCATAAATACTTAGATCAAAAGAACTCATGCTGCAGAAGAACAGCATATGTCCATGAATCTATTCAAACATTACATTAAATATTACATTTGGAATGGTTCCAAACTTATAAAGATATGTCCCTGGGGCAAAAATGGAAAAGACTTAATATGTACCACGATCTTACAGATTTCTTTGTATGTGCTATGTTTAAAGGAGACTGCTCTTTTCTTCTCATATTTCAGCGTGTTTTAAATTATCACACACACACAACTACAAGAAAAAGGGATTTTTTTATATTGTGTGATTATTTTTATAATCAGAAGCATCATTTCACAGTCATGAAAACCATTCTTTTATTCTTTCTGTCAAAGGTTTCATTTCACCAAGCACCCATCCTGCTTGCTGCCAGCATGCGGTGTCCCCTCCATCTACTTCCCTACACCCTGGCCTAAACAGACTGTCTCCTTATCCAACACCAGAGTATCATGAAAATGGACTGCATCCCACTCACTGGGGTATCTCTGAGTGCTGAGACCTAGGACAGGACTGGCAGAAAAGACAAATGCTGATAAGTCAGAAGAACCCTCCTGTACTGCTGGTGGGAATGTAAATTGGTCCAACTCCTTTGGAGAGCAGTCTGGAGAACTCTCAGAAGGCTACAAATGGACCTACCCTATGACCCTGCAATTCCTCTCCTGAGGATATAGCCTAAGGAAGCAAGCATACACATCCAAAAAGATTTGTGTATACCTATGTTCATAGCAGCACAATTTGTAATAGCCAAAACCTGGAAGCAACCCAGGTGTCCAACAACAGATGAGTGACTGAGCAAGTTGTGGTCTATATACACAATGAACTACTACTCAGCTATTAAAAATGGTGATTTCACCTTTTTCAGCACATCTTGGATGGAGCTTGAAGAAATCATGTTAAGTGAGATAAGTCAGAAACAGAAGGATGAATATGGAATGATCTCACTCAGAGACAAAAGTTGAAAAACAAGATCAGAAGAGAAAACACTAAGCAGAACTTGGACAGGAGTTGGTGTATTGCACCAAAGTAAAAGACTCTGGGGTGTGGGGGAGGGTTCAGGTCCTGGAGCATGATGGCAGAGGAGGACCTAGAGGGGGTTGAATTGTTATGTGGAAAACTGAAAAATATTACACATTTACAAACTACTGTATTTTATTGTTGATTGTAAACCATTAATCCCCCAATAAAGACAAAGAAAAAGACAAATGCAAATCAATGCTGGAAATAGGAAGAAGCACAAAAGAGAAGTAAGAGAACCATATTTTACCTCACCACCACAAGTAATTGTGGATATTTATTTTATGGTTGCCTTCTCCAGTATGCTCAAGTTTATGAAAATAAAAGCCAAGTCATGCTTCCTGATCACTTAACATCCACAAAATTGGTATTCAGATGACAAGTCTCAACACCCGCTGGGTACTAGTATCTTTGTTCCAACCTTATGGAATATGAGAGACACCAAAGCACGATTGGATAAAGAATCTATTATGGGTCCAAATCTAGGTTGAATCCCCGTTGCATCACTTCTGAGTTCTACGACCTGGAATGACTTAAGTTCTCTGGGCTTCAGTTTTCCAATGTTCAAAAAAATAATACTATGGGCTGGAGGAGATAGCATAATGATTATGTAAAAAGACTTTCATGCATTAGGCTCTGAGGTCCCAGGTTCAATTTCCAGCATTACCATAAACCAGAGCTAAGCAGTGAAGGAGAAGAAAAAGAAGAAGAATGAGAAAGAGGAGGAGGAGGAGAAAAATTACAACAACAACAACATTTGTGTTAAATAAGATAATATATTCAACTTTTACATTCTAAGGAGTCAAACAAACCCATCCAAAAAGATCTGTGTTCATAGTAGCACAATCTGTAATAGCCAAAACCTGGATGCAACCTAGGTGTCCAACAACAACAGATGAGTGGCTAAAAAAGTTGTGGTAGATATATATAAATGGAATAGTACTTATCTCTGAAAAATGGTGCCTACACCTTCTGCTCCTCATCTTGAATAGAACTTGAAGGAGTCATGTTAAGTAAGATAAGCCAGAAAGAGAAGGATGAATATGGGATGATCTCATTCACAGACAGAAGTTGAGAAATAAGAACAGGAAGAAAAACTCAAAGAAGACATTGGACTGAGATTGGTGTACTGCACCAAAGGAAAGAACTCTGGGGAAAGTTTTTCAGGTCCTGGTACTCTATGGTGGAGGAGGACCTAGCCTACGGGTAAGAATTTTTTTCAGAAAACAAATTTTACACATGTATCTACAACTGCATTTACCAGAAACCATTAATCCTCCCCAATAAAAAATTTTAATTTAAAAATGTGTGTGTGTGTGTGTGTGTGTGTGTGTGTGTGTGTGTGTGTGTGTGTGTGTGTGTGTTTAACGGTAACAGTTCCAGTACAGTGAGGGAGGGGATGATGCTTTTAAAGGAAAACTTGTTGTGCAAATGGGGTCAGAGTCAGAAGCTGTCATGCTTATTAATCACAAACTTCTGTTTCGTCTCTTCTACAAAACTGTTTGTTCTGCCTCACAGCCTCAGGGGAGTCTACAGTCAATATTAAATGTTAAACAAGCCCCCTATGGAATTCCTGAAAAGTCATTCTATTTAAATAGTGGCAGAGTCAGTGAACCAAAGCAGCCTAAATGTGCCAGGGGGATACATGGCAACTCTAGCTGCAAAAGCAAGGACATACTTCTCAAGTTTTTTGGTTTGTTTTTTATCTTTATTTGTTGGATAGAGACAGCCAGGAATCAAGAGGGAATGGGGTGATAGGGAGAGAGACAGAGAGACACCTACAGCCCTGCCTCACCACTTACAAAGCTTTTCCCCTACTGGTGGGGACCAGTGGCTCGAATCCGAGTCCTTGTGCCTTGTAACGTGTGCTCTCAACCAGGTGCACCACCACCCAGCACCCGTTTTTGCTTGTTTGTTTGTTTGTTTGTTGATGTGAAGTACTAACAAGGGCTCCTAAATACAACCAAGACTTTTGGCAGAGCTTCTGCATACTTGTTGTGCCAAACAGCTACTTGTAGTTTTTAAAAGAAATAAAAAGGAAAAAATAAGCAAATCTCTGAAGGGAAGGAACGAAAACATTTAACGAAGCTGTGAAGAGAATAGGATAAAAGGTTTGCAGAGCAATTTCTACTATAAGATCAAATTAGCTTTAAAACAGTAATCATTCATTTCAATTTTAGATGAGTTCCCTTCAGTACATGTCTATTTTTTTTCACTTCTATAGATGTTTTGTGTGTTTGCTTGTTTTTCCTCCAGAGTTATCGCTGGGGCTCAGTGGTAGCTCTGCAAATCCACTGCTCCTGGCAGCCATTTTTTCCATGTTATCGGATAGAGCAGAGAGAAATTGAGAGAGGAGGGGGAGTTAGAGAGCAAGAGAGGAAAACAAGCTTTCGCTGCTTGTGACATGTTCCCCATGAAGATGGGGAGCCAGGGCTTGAACTTGGATCCTTCCTCGGATCCTTGCACTTAGTACCTACCATGTGCACCTCTAACTGGTTGCACCACTGACTGGCCCCTCACTTCTGTTGATTTTATTTCTTCTTCCAGGGCATAAAAAATTATTTTCAGTGAGAGAGGAGATGTTCAGTGACATTGATAAAAAGAAAGGAAGGCACTGATGCCAACTGCACCCTCCCATCATACTTTTTTGATTACATGTTTCAATTGCCCAGGAGTATTTATTCAGTGGATGGGTTCTTGCTTTTTGTTTGCTTATTAGGATATTGCTTTTTTGCTCACTCATTTGGTGAGAACAGAATTTCACCTAGAGGTAGAACCTGAGATTACACTAGTAAATGTTTTAGCCAAAAATTTACACTAGCCACATATATATAAATATGCCAAGATCTGTAGGAAATCTCCACATCTAAGACTTCTTTTTCTGTCATAAACTTGTCATTAATCAAATTACACTGGGCAGTCACCAGACACACAGACCTATTCCAGGAACAATATAGTAAGATTTGGCATGTGTCATTAAACAAAAAACTATAGGGAATAAACTATCTACATTTTCTTACCCAAAATACTAAAGTTATTGAATCAAATTTTTACATATATTTTATGAATTTAATTATTATAAACATTTTTTACTATGATACCATGAAATCTCCTCTGGGAATGAAAAATAACAACAAAAATAAGTTTTACCATTACCTTTACTATAACCACACAATTTTATTTTTGGTTCATAGAAAGAACAAAAAGCCAGTAATTTATAACATTTAGATAGCAATGTCTTTCAAAACTCCAAACCCATTGTAGCTATCAGTTAATTAGCTTATCATGACAGAATGGGCATGGACTAGTTACTAATAACGCCTCTGAAATGTCTGGCTACAACTGAGGCCATTTTGTTAAATTAATATCAGATCATGACAATATCTTTTGTATATCACTAAAATATCATTCTGATAATCCGATAAGGAAATTTTGCTGAGATTATGGGTGTGATTATTCATATGCATGTGCTTCTATGCTTTTTAAGACACTGTGAGGCTTGGTGAAGTTGCCCTAAATTCACCAATGCCATTTTCAGATATGTTTGGTTCCCTAGAGAGAAGCTATATTAAACCTCCATGAGGTAAGACTGTGGGGGGGTGGAAGTGAAGTCAAGAAGGTGACTTCAGATAATCACTGCTAAAATATTTTATTTGCACATGATAATTTCACCTTTCATAAATATCAGCAAATATGCTTCTCTCCTTCTTCCCTCTCCCTCTCTCTCAGGATATCAGGCAGATAAGAGTTATCATTAAAGGTCATCCTCAATTTCTGTACAGAAATGATCTGTCTCCGGTATGTAATAAACATTTATCCATGCCTTTATTAGCTATATTGAAGCTGACAGTTCTGTTAAACCATTTTCTTTCATTTTGCTAGGTCATGACGGTTAATGCTGCTAAAAAATCTCATCACTGCTTTTGATCACTGTATTGTCTTCCTTGTATTATCAGAATTTTGTGAAGGTAAGCACTGGCTGGAATGACCTATTAAAGTTACAGCCCATTGAGTCTCTAGATTTTTTTTTCTCTTTTCATCACAATAAAAAGGCAAAGGAGTGCAAAGAACAAATTTTCCTCAAAGGGTTATATTTAGTTGGATAGTTGACATGTTCAGTCAACTCTCAATTATCCACGGCAGGGGGGGCAGGACTCAACATAAACATATCAAGCCTAAATGAAATTCACACAAACCCTAAAACCCTCATTTTGGCTAAAACATTTGCTAGTTAATATAATCTTAGGTTCTACAATGACTATTTTATAGTTTATTCAAATCCCTTTCTCATCTCTAGGTGAAATTCTGTTCTCAGCAAATGAGTGAGCAAAAAAAAGCAATATCCTAATAAGCAAACAAAAAGCAAGAACCCATCCACTGAATAAATACTCTTGGGCAACTGAAACAAGTAAACAAAAAAGTATGATGGGAGGGTGCAGTTGGCATCTGTGTCTTCCTTTCCTTTTATCCATGTCACTGAACATCTCCTCTCTCACTCAAAATAATTTTTAAGAAATGCTTATTTTTGAGAAGTGATGAACAAAATAGACATGGATTAAGTATATGTCATTGTAAATGGAATATAGATAGATCTTACAAATTTGGCTGAGCAAAGGGTAGTTTTCAGGTTTAAGGTTAGACATTTTAAATAAATTAAGAAATATACAGTTACAGGTTCAATTCACTGGTTTCCACATGCTGGGGAGAAGTTTCATAAGTCATGGGGCAGAGCTTCAGGTGTCTCCCTCCTCTCTGTCTCCCACTCCCTATTTCTTTTGAGAGAGAGAGAAAAAGAGAAGCAGAGGCAGAGAAAGATAGAAAGAGAGAGAGAGAGAGAAACGGGATACGTGGCATGGTATAGTGTCAGAGCCCAAGCAACAAGCCTGGTAATAATAATAATAATAATAATAATAATAATAATAATAATAATAATAATAAAATCTATTAGGGATGTTTCCTTACAGGTAAGTAAATATTTACTGATATTCCATTGTTTTCCAGGTACTAAGTGGGGGGGTGGTGTTAGGAATACAAAAATATGAATGGGATATCTCTGCTTTCAAATTAGTCATAAGCAAGAAGTCACATAGATATTTAAAATTCACTGGTGGCATCACAGCATAGTGAAGCAGCACCTTCTCTAGCCAAAGACACCATGGAGAGCTTTCAAAAAATATGGGGCTCCCCTACTTCCCCCAGTCCTGGAACCCTTGGATAGGGCCCACTTTCCTATATGCATCTCCCAATCCGAACCAAATAATATTGCATCCGCCGATCACAACCTAACCAAAGCAACGATTGCCACCTCAATATGCTTCACCTCAGACTGTATCCAGAGACTTCACGTGTGGAATGACAACCCTTCAACTTTATTACTCGGGTGAGACCTTTCCTTTTATAGTACACTCTAATTTCTTCTCAGGTAGTTCACTTTCTAACAAAGTCCCATAATCTAGATATACACCAGTTTCTGTGAGAGAGAGCTTATGTGCACACGTATCCATAAACTACTGCAAAATATATACCTGAAAGCAGAAGTACACTAGAGTTTGCAATGAGTACCTCCCTAACACTTCCTCTCCACTATTCCAAGCTTGGGATCCATGATTGCTCAACAAATTGTTTGGCCTCATATGCTAACTCTCTTTTCAATCACCAGGTTCCAGATGCCACCTGGATGCTGGCTAGGCTTCCCTGGATTGAAGACCCCACCAATATGTCCTGAAGCTCAGCTTCCCCAGAGACACACCTTACTAGGGAAAGAGAGAGGCAGACTGGGAGTATGGACCGACCAGTCAACGCCCATGTTCAGTGGGGAAGCAATTACAGAAGCCAGACCTTCTACCTTCTGCAACCCTCAACGACCCTGGGTCCATGCTCCCAGAGGGCTAGAGAATGGGAAAGCTACCATGGGAGGGGGGGGAATATGGGTACTGGGTGGTGGGAATTGTGTGGAGTTGTACCCCTTCTACCTTATGTTTTTGTTCACTAATCCTTTCTTAAATAAAAAATTTAAAATATATATATATATATGGGGCTCCTTGTCACAAAGTGCAAGGACCTGCGTAAGGATCTCGGTTCGAGCCCCCTGGCTCCCCACGTGCAGGCGGGTCACTTCATAAGCGGTGAAACAGGTATGCAGGTGTCTTTCTCTCCCCCTCTCTGTCTTCTCCTCTACTCTCCATTTCTCTCTGTCCTAACAACTACAACATCAGTAACAACAATAATAACTACAACAAAAATTAAAAAATAAAAGCAACAAAAGGGAAAATAAATATATATATATATATATATATTTTAAATATGAGGTTCCTGCCTCCCCATATTCCTGCCCCACTAGAGAAAGAAAGAGACAGGCTGGGAGTATAGACCCAGCTGCCAACGCCCATGTTCAGCAGGAAGCAATTACAGAAGCCAGACCTTCCACCTTCACACCCCACAATGATCCTGGGTCCATGGTCCCAGAGGGATAAAGAATAGGAACGCTATCAGGGGAGAGGATGGCAATACGGAGTTCTGGTGGTGGGAATGGTGTGAAGTTGTATCCTCCTTATTCTATGGTTTTTGTCAGTGTTTCCTTTTTATAAATAAAATTTTTAAATCACTCCAAAAAAGAATAAACAAAAAAAAAGAAAAAATATGGTATTCAATTAGCAAAACTAAAATATAATTCAATGTGGGGTGAGGGAATAAACATTTTTAATTTGGTAACAAGGCCTTATGCAGTTGAGCTGTTACTGAGCCACCTCTTTGGTTCAATTATTATTCTTTGCTTTTAGAGAGAGGGAGATCCCAAAGCACTAATCCATAAAATTCATTCAGGTGCTTCACTGTGCTGTCAGGTGGGACCAAGGATCAAACCCAGAGCCTCAGATAAGCACTCTTTCTTCTGAGCCACCTCCTGACCCCCAAACCAAATGCTAAATAACTAAACAGTCATCCAGGTAATGAAGCAAGAGTATGGAGACAGATATCACAGACACAGGAGTCATATGAGTAAAGGCATGGGTCTACAATACTGTTTCATATATTTGCTGAACCACCGGAATCTCCAAAAAGCTCCAGTGCAGTGATCTTAATCAAAGGGGGCCAAGAAAAAGAAAGAAAAGGCAACTGTTGGCCCATGAAAACTAAGGAAAGTCCTTCTCTTTGGAGGCTGTGGAAGAAACCACTAGTAGCCCTTCCAACATACAAATGCAATAAAGTCAGAATCTTTATGATCCAGTGCAAGTTTTACTAGTATTTTTTCTTCTCTTTTTATCCTCATTTCCTAAGTTTCACCTAGTATTCATCTTTCTCCTTTTGGCTTATCCTTGACAGGATTCCTTCAAGTTCCATCCAAAGGGAGGCAAATGAGATGATAATGTGATTTTTTTAACAGCTGAGCAGTGTACCCTTGTGTATATATACCATACCTATCTAAGCCAATCATCTGTCATGGGACAATTGGGTTGCTTCTAAGACTGGGTTATTACAAATTGTGCTTCTGTGAAGATAGGAGTATATAAGTCTCTTTGGGTAGCTATCATTGTTTCCATTGTAAGTTGGGGATGAGGGTATTTTTGCAGTCATCTACCACAGGGAGATGAGAAATTATATCCATGTATGATTTAATGTATAAATATAATGTATACCCATGTATAGAAATGTACTGTAAGCCTTGGACCGCTCAATAACATGATCAAAAAAGAATCTATGTGACATTTTCAGTCTATCATCTATTTGTTCATTTTTTTCTTTATTAACATTTTTGTTTTTAGCATCTTCCGCATGCCAGATTCTGTCTTAGATGGCAAAGGTACAGCAGTGAACAGAACCAAATGCAGTGGTGTATTCATTTTGCTGGGAAGAGAAAGCCAAGGAACAAAAAATAACTGATCATGCTGGGCAGCAATACCACACTAGAGACTACATTACATGCTAGTCTCTAGACATAAATCGAGTTTAAATGGAGAAGATAATAGTGTAAGTAATGGGAAGGAGAACATGGCATGCTAATTTCTTCCTTTCTTTCTCCTTTTCTTCTTTCTTTTTCTACCAGAGCACTGCTCAACTCAGATTTTTGATGGTGCTGGGGAATGAACCTGGGACCTTTGGTTCTTCAGGCATGAAAGTCTTTTTGCCTAAAAAAAAGACTTTCTCCCATTATGCTGTCTCCCCAGTCCTGCAAGCTAGTTTCTAAGAGTAGTCTAGACAGGCATCTCTGAGGTGATAATTGAACAAAGACTTAAAGAAATATATTTGGGAATACAGCTTCCTAGACAGAGAATTGGTCAGAAATACAAAGATATTAAGATGGGAGGATTCTTGACAAAGTAATAGGGAAGCAAAGGAGCCAGTCTGAACAGAAGAGAAGGTAGTGAGGCCAAGTGGAGGGCTGAGTGCAAGGCATGGCTAGGAAAAAAAATAATACAAACATTTATCCATAGATAATCATCAAACGCCTAAAATAAATTCAACAACTGAAAAAATAAATAACTAAATACTCACTTCGCATGGTGATGTGGCATTTTAAGCCAGTAACTTTCTATGAGAGCTTCCTACTGTTTGGATCAAAATGAATAAAAACAAAGGACCAAATGCTTAACAGATCCACTAATATTTCTTGTTCTTTTAAAAGTATGTCGTGGAGACAACCCATGATACCCAAAAACCACGTGGTGGTCAAGTTATCCTAATTTAGCACTAAGCTCTATTAAATTTATAACCTTGGGTAAACCCCATTTCTTGGTATAAATACTGGTTTAAAAAGAAGAAATGAAGGCCGGGTGGTGGCACACCTGATTGAGTACACATGTTACAGTGCACAAGGACCCAGGTTTGAGCCCCCAAGTCCCCACATGCAGGGGGAAAGCTTCACAAGTGGGGAAGCAGTGCTGGAGGTGTCTCTTTGTCTCTCACCCTCTCTGTCTCCCCTTCTCTCTAGATTTCTGATTGTCTCTATCCAGTAAATAAAGATAATAAAAAAGAAGAAAATGTACGCAGAGACATATACAAATATAATGCAACCCCCATCATTTTTAGGAGAATAGAACAAAAGGTACAAATGTTTACCTGGAACCAGAAAAGACCTAGATTTGCCAAAACAATCTTGAGAAGAAAGAACAGAACCAGAGGCATCACACTCCCAGATGCCAAACTATATTAGAGGGCCATTATAATAAAAAAAAATGCTTGGTACTGGAACATAAATAGACACACTAACCAGTGGTATAGAGTTGAGAGCCCAGAACTAAGCCCCCACGCCTATGGACATCTAATCTTTGACAAAGGTGCCCAGTCTATTAAATAGGGAAAGCAAAGTCTCTTCAACAAATGATGTTGGAAAAAATGGGTTGAAACATGCAGAAGAATGAAACAACCACTATATTTCACCAAACACAAAAGGAAATTCCAAGTGAATCAAGGACTTGAATGTTAGACCAGAAATTATCAGATACTTAGAGTAAAATATTGGCAGAACTCTTTTCTGCATAAATTTTAAAGACATCTTCAATGAAATGAATCCAATTACAAAGAAGACCAATGCAAGAATAAACCAATGGGACAATATCAAAGTAAAAAGCTTCTGCACAGCAAAAGAAACCAATACCCAAACCAAGAGACCCCTCACAGAATGGGAGAAGATCTTTCCATGCCATACATCAGACAAGAAGCTAATAACTAAAATATATAAAGAGACTGCCAAACTCAACCACCAAAAAAACAAATAACCCCACCCAAAAATGGGGAGAGGACAAGAACAGAATATTCACCACAGAAGAGATCCAAAAGTCCGAGAAATACATGAAAAAATGCTCCAAGTCATTGATTTTCAGATAAATGCAAATAAATACAACAATGAGATACCACTTCACTCCTGTGAGAATGGCATACACCAGAAAAGATAGCAGCAACAAATGCTGGAAAGACTATGGGGACAAAGGAACCCTCCTGCACTGCTGGTGGGAATATAAATTGGTCCAACCTCTGTGGAGAGCAGTCCAAAGAACTCTCAGAAAGCTAGAAATTGACCTACCCTATGGCCCTGCGATTCCTCTCCTAGGGATACATCCTAAGGAAGCAAACACACACATCCAAAAAGATCTGTGTATACCTATGTTCATAGCAGCACAATTTGTAATAGCCAAAACCTGGAAGCAACCCAGGTGTCCAACAACAGATGAGTGACTGAGCAAGTTGTGGCATATATACACAATGGAATACTACTCAGCTATTAAAATGATGATTTCATCATTTTCAGCACATCTTGGATGGAGCTTGAAAAAATCATGTTAAGTGAGATTAGTTAGAAACAAAAGGATGAATATGGGATGATCGCACTCAGAGGCAGAAGTTGAAAAACAAGATCAGAAGAGAAAACGCTAACAACTTGGACTGGAGTTGGTATATTACACCAAAGTAAAAGACTCTGTGGTTGGGGGTGGGAGTTCATGTCACTTGCGGTGGCGGGACGCAGAAAAAGGAGGTTTGGAGCAGAAAGGGAACTCAATCCTTTATTTGCACTGGCACCTCAGAGTTGGGTGAGAGAACAGCTGTTTGGGCCACATGGAGGTAGCAAAAATGGCCGCCTCGCACAGCAACCTTCCCTGCATCTAATCACCAAAGTGAAAGGCAGGCAAGAAAGTGAGGTGTGGAAGAAGAAGGACTTTTATAGGACTAGTTCTCATGAGAATGAGAAGGGGGAGGAGTAACCAAAGCATTCCAAATATCGCGGGGAATTGACAATGCTCTGAGGGCACAGCATGGCGGAACAGGCTCTCTGAGAATGTCCCAACTCTCGTGGGAACTAGCAATAGCCTGAGGGGACAACATGGTAGATGTGACTGCATCTGCACAATTTCCCAGCAGGTTCAGGTCCTGGAACAGGATGGACCTAAAGGGGGTTGAATTGTTATGTGGAAAATTGGGAACTGTTATGCATGTACAAACTATTGTATTTAGTGTCGACTGTAAAACATTAATCCTCAAGTAAAGAAATAAAAGGAGGAAAAATATATACTAATTTTTTTTTCTTTTCTCTCTCAAAAATACCCTGAAGCTGATTGTAACAACTATCTCCCAACTGTTAGTTATAATTGATGTTGTGGTGTGAAAAACATGACAAAATCTATTAAGCACTTCAACAATACAGATTAAGACAAATCCTACTTACAATAAATATATTCTGTACCATATCATGCCAAGACCTAGGTGGACTCAGAATATATTTTTAAATGATAATATTTTAAAGATATGCAATATCAAAATCAAGAAAAATTTAGTGTAGGAATTACATATGAGAGAATGATCCGTCTTTTCTTAACATCTTTAACATGATAGTTTTGATTCCTGCATATTGTTGAGAAGAGATTTCAATGATATTATTAAAGCCACTGTAGGGGGTGGGTAGTGTTGCGCCCAACTGAGCATATACATCACCATATGCAAGGACTCAGGTTCAAGACCCCCCCATCCCCACCAGAAGGAGGGAAGCTTCATGAGCCAGTGAAGCAGTGCTGCAGGGTGTGTGTGTGTGTGTGTGTGTGTGTGTGTGTGTATCTATTCCCCTCCCCTCTTATTTTCTCTCTGTCCTATCAAATTAAAAAATAATAAATATCTCCTAATACAACTGCAGTATTTTTTAAAACCCATGTATCCAGTAACCAAGCATAGAACAAACAGAACAGGTTTCAGCACGTGGCAGCCCCGCCTCTATCAGTTAGTGGCTGTGCCTTCCCTATTTTTCAGGAAGAAACAAATAGCCAAAAGAAGAAGAAAAATCTACTAGCAAGTTTAATACAACCCTGAAATATATCTTGTTCAAAATCCAGAAGCCTCCCTCAGTGTCATAGTTAAAAGACTGACTCTCATGCAAAAGAGAAATTCTGCCCTCAGACCACTAGCGGCATGATCCTTTATTTGAAGTCTTACAGGCTGTCCAATGGACAAGCCTGATGGTTTGGCCAATGGGAAACAACACATCCAGAAGCTCAATAAGGGCAAAATGGAGCCTCCCGCTATGAGAATATTAAATTATTATGGTTGCAACAGGGGGCATAATCATTAGAGAACTCCTCCTACTTATGGCCTTGCTCTGCTCTTCCCTACCATGAGGGCTCCCAGTCATATCTAATATTCAAATACTTTGATGATAAGAAGATGTCAAGATAATAGCAGGACACTTTTAGTAGACACTATTTTCAAAGGCTAGTTGTGTTCTCCACTGACTATTCTTCCTAAAAAGATGACTTTAAGAGGCAAAATGTTTCCTGATTAAAAATCATAAGTTTTAGGGGTCGGGTGGTGGTGCACCTGGTTGAGCGCACATGTTACAGTGCATAAGGACCCAGGTTCAAGCCCCCAGTCCCCACCTGCAGGGGTAAAGCTTCACAAGTGGTGAGGCAGGGCTGCAGGTGTTTCTCTGTCTCTTTCTCTATCACCCTCTTCCCTCTCAATTTCTGGCTGTTTCTATCCTTTAAATAAATAAAGATAATTTTTTTAAAAAATTTAAATTATAAGTTTTCATTGTACGTAAGTGCACATACACAAGGGCTGAGTTGAGGAACACCAACTTACATGGCAGCTCAGTTAAATGGCCTGGAGGATGGATGCTGCAGGAGAGAGAAGCCAAGGACATTTGGCTAAAGAAGAAAAGGGGCAGATTTGGGAGGAATCTTTGAGTGGCTGGGTTTTCCCTATCCAAAGAAATTTCAGAAGCAGACAAAGTTTTAAATCAGGGAAAGCTCTCCCATGAGGGCATTACTGATGGCATCCTATTGGAAGAAGCAGTCTGCACTTCTTTATTTCCTTTCACTGTGCAAAGGGTCCCACTGAATAGGCCCAGTGAAGTGGGGTGTAATGTGGTTTTCTGAAGAACACTTGTATTGTTAAGATGTTCAGTATCTGTACATCTTGAGGTCAATTCAGAAAACCATGCTCTTTTGTTCCACTACCATAATAGTTTAAGGGATGTATTGCTCTTCTGCTTTCTTTTTTCAGTCAATACTAGCCGGTCTACAGTGCTTTTTAAATGGAAAGTGCCAAAGGGCTAGGGGAAAACATAGCATCTGGAGACTTGAGTCCCGCAGGTGGCTGCAGATAAATACAGTATTGTAACTTGCTGGCATGTTCTCTCTCAAAGGCCACTCAATACAGGTCAAAAGGCTTGACAAATTCTGAAGTCAATTTTAAATTATAAGCGAGTGCACATAAATCCTTATCCAGGCCACCCAAAAGGGTTTCTCTTTCATTCTTGGTCACGTAGGCAATTGCCTCAGTTTTATTCACGTACACACAGAGACATCAGTGTATCTGCCAGTGTTCCAGGGATTTCACAGATCCAAAATAATGGGGGTCATTTCTCTGAGGAGGAATAACCATTCTTAATACATATGTGAATAATATCTCTTGAATTCTTGTAAATGGTAAAAGCAGCACTATGGAAATATCAAGAACTGCTTGTTTACTTTTGAAACCATACAAAACCAAAAATATCTCTTTCTCTATTCATCTCATTTGACCACATTTGTTCTGCTCACTTTGTTTTCCATCACTTATTTCTTATTTTCAAATTAATGAGCAATTGACTGCTTACTATCTCTTTAGAAGTACTCTAACTGCAATCTCTATATGTATGATTTAGATTTCCTAATAATTAAGGCTTATTTATGTTATTGATTTTTACATTCCTACAAAGCACTTTTTTTCTTTGTTCAATATGGATGTTTCCTAAAATACTTGCCAGCTTATACAGAAGAAGAAAGGACATCTTAGAAGGCTATGGAACATGTTCCTAACAGTGGTTATTTTTACAGAAATGAGTCAGAGATTTTATATAATCCTACAGTATTTGTTTTTAATGATGACTTTGTATTATTTAATAATAAAGTAAATATTTGTTAAAGGAACAGAGAAAGTCTGAAGCAGCACACACATTGAATGATTCAATACAAATACAATACAAAAACACACGTGGAATATAGAAATGAAGATAAAAAGAAAACTATGATTTTGCTACATACATACAAAGAGACATGTATGAACTATATTTTCATGTGAACCTTGAGTTAGCCTATATAAGCGAGGTGGCATATCATCTTCACTTGCTCCATCTAAGCATTCATTCAGGGAAAAAAATGTGTAAGTTGGATATTTGTACGGAGGGGGGCTAGTGCACCAGGTTAAGCACACATAAGTGCAAGAATCTGTCAGAGCACCCAGTTCCCACCTGCAGGGATGGTCGATTCACAAGCAGCAAAGAAGGTCTGCAGTTGTCCTTCTCTCTACCCCCCTCCTCTCTCAAGTTCTCTCTGTCCTATCCAATAAAATGAAAAAGAAAAATGGCCAACAGAACCAGTGAATTCATAGTGCAGGCACCGAGGCCCAGCAATAACTCTGGAGGTATTAAAGAGAGAGGGAGAGAGAGAAACATTTACACTGAGTAAATTTAGGTGTACAACATGTTACTTCTACATATTTACATATTTTAATATAACTGTCACTGTGCCATACTTAGCACTTATTATATATTGTCTGATTGCACTCTACTATGCACTAGATCTATAGGACTTACTATTCACTGCTATTATTGTACCTTTAAGCTCATATCAACCTTATCCCTACTAGTAATTGGCATTTTTTTCTTTTTTTCTTAAATTTTTTTTATATTTATTTTATTTATTTATTCCCTTTTGTTGCCCTTGTTGTTTTATTGTTATAGTTATTATTGTTGTTGTTGTTGTTGGATAGGACAGAGAGAAATGGAGAGAGGGAGGAGAAGACAGAGAGGAGGAGAGAAAGATAGACACCTGCTGACCTGCTTCACTGCCTGTGAAGCGACTCCCCTGCAGGTGGGAACTGGGATCCTTATGCCGGTCTTTGTGCTTTGTGCCACCTGCGCTTAGCCCGCTGCGCTACAGCCCAACTCCCGTAATTGGCATTTTATTAACTGTTTTTTACATATATGAGTTTTAAAATACCACATACAAGTCCTTGCTCTCTTCTGATTCCTATCATTCAGCATAATGTATTTAATGTTCATATATTCTGCTACAAATCAAAGAATAGTCTCCTTTAACACAACTGACCAATATTCCATTGTGTCTGTGTACTCCATTCTTTTCATGCTTTAATCCACTAATGTACTGGTATCTGAGTCACTTCCATGTCTTCACTATTTGGGAATAATGTCAAGGTTATGAAAAAATATATACAAATCTTGTCAAAATCGCGCTTTATTTGCTTTTAGCATATATAAAAATGAAATTGCTAGATATATGAAAGATTTATATTGATATAAATTAAAATTATATTTAACTTATTTAGGAATTTTCACATAATTTTACATAATGGTTGGAGAAATTTACATTCTCATCGACAGCATTACTTTATACTAAACCCAGTTTTCATCTCCTGTCTTCTTAACAATGACCACACTAACAGCTGTCAAGTGATATCTCATTGTGGTTTTGGCTTCCTTTCCCTAATTATTAATGATGCAGAGCTTCTTTTCATGAACACATTGGAGATTTTGAAACGTATCTTGGGAAAATAGTCATTTAGCTCTTCTGTTCATTTTTTTAATTGAATCAGGTTTTTTAAAGTTGTTAATAAATCAACTTGATTCCGTATATTTTGAAATTAACACCTTACCTGATTTATGACTTGCAAAACTTTTCTTCCATTCTGTAACTAGGTTCTTTTCATTTTGTTAATATTTTTGTTGTTGCTGATGTATCCCCATTTGATAGTATATGCTTTTCTCATACTTGTGCTTTTGGCAACATTGAAAAAAAACTGCTGTGACCAGTATTGATGGACTTCTTCCCTACAGTTTCTTCAAAGTGTGTACAATGTCAGGTTTTATGTTAAAATCTTTGATCTACTTCTAGTTAATTCCTGTGAATGTTAGGAGGTAGGACTGTTGCTTCATTCCTTTACAACATTTTTCAGTTAACTTTGTGTTAAATCAGTCATGTTTGCTTTTTTAATTTTATTTATTTATTATTGTATAGACAGAGAGAAATTTAAAGGAGGGGGAAGAGAAACAGAGAGGTACCTGCAGCCCTGCTTCACCACTCATGAAACCTTCCCTGCAGGTGGAGACCAGGGGCTTGAACCTGGATCCTTGCACACTGTAGTGTGTGCACTTAAACAGGTATGGCACCACCTGGCCCCAGTCTTCTACCATTTTTTTTAAAGAACCATATATTCATCCTGGATGAAATAAAAGGAGGTCATGTTAGAGACTAGAGTTAGGGGGCTAGGTGGTGGCACACCTGGTTAAGAGCACACATTACAATGCACAAGACCCAGGTTCAAAACCGCAGTCCCCACTTACAGGGGAAAAGCTTCCCAAGTGGTGAAGTGGTGCTGCAGATATCTCTTAGTCTCTCTCTCTCTATCTCCCTCCCCTTTAAATTTATCTCTGTACTATCAAATAGATAAAGTTGAGAGAGACAGAGACTAGAATTAAACCAATACTAAAACACACATATAACCTTCACAATTGAAGTATCTGATGTCAGATACTCCCTGTCCTCTAACAAAAAAAGTTAACAGTTCCAGAAGGACCTAGGACAGAATACACAGGATTGTAATGCAATAGGGGCTCCATAAGATTCCATTTTCTTCATACCTGAGATTGGTTTGAGTGAAGCAAATTTCAGTACAACAAAGGTCTGAGCATCTTAAAAGTGTTTACCATCAAGCAAAACCATATTATGGTCTTATGGGGTCTGAGGCTTGTGCAATTTTGGGAACCCCATTTAAAGAACATGAATGTGGGCTGGGAAAACAGTGTAATAGTTGGTTATGCAAAAGACTTTCATGCCTTAGGCTCTGAGGTCTCAGGTTCAATCCCCAGTCCCACCATAAACCAGAGCTGAGCAGTGCTCTGGTCATTCTCTCTGTCTTTCTCACTGTATTTCTCATTAAAATAAAATAAAATAAAATAAAATAAGAGGGCAGGTGGTGGCACACCTGGTTGAAAGCAAATGCAACAATGCACAAGGTCCTGGGTTCATGCTCCCAGTCCCTACCTGCAGAGGGAAAGCTTCACACATGGTGAAGCAGCGCTGTGGGTGTCTTTCTGACTCTGTCCCCTTCTATTTCCCCCTTCCCTCTCTATTTATGACTGTTTCTATCCAATAAATAAATAAAGATAACAAAAAATTAATAAAATAAAATAAAACATCTAAAATTATTTTAAAAAAAGAAAATGAATACTAAAATATGAATAAACGAATATTTATTGAAGTCAAAGCAAATTATATAATGTACAGAGCTGACAAATGTTAGACTCTAGAAGGAAAATTCTGATTAGCTTCTGGCTTCATACATGCCACATATGTTTCTCCTCAAGTAAGCACATATGTCAATGATAGGCACCATAGAATTCAGACTCTGGCCTTGTTTTTTTGTGTCACGATGAGAACCAAATCAACAAGCAGCAGAAGAAACTTCTACACCAAGACATCCAGTAGTAATTTACTCTCAGAAGTGACTATAAGTCATGTCCCTATTGCTCACTAAATCCACATGAAAATGTATCCCCAATGTACTTCCCTCCATATCCACAGTCCTAAACCACCACTCAATAGAGGGGAAATGATAATCTCACCAGGTAGCCATATTTCACAGGTGAGAAACTAAAACTTAGTTTAATCTGAAATAGAAGATAGTAAACTTAAGCATTGCTTACTTTACTAATCTACATGATGCTTTCCTAATGAAAATTGCAAAATGAGAAAAAAATGTGAGACTAAAATACTTTACAAAAATAAAAAAGATATTACCTGGGGTCCTAGTCAGGGAATCTTTGGATTTACCTTTAGATACTATGGGCTTGGACTTCTAAGGGATCTCTCTGTTTGCCATCACTGGTCACTTCCATCAGGAATGTCCTCATTAGTGCTTCTGTGGGCCTCTTCAGGTATCCTCACTAGAAACCAGCAGTGGTAATGACTGCCCCTCTTTCCAGGGTCACCCTACTCAGCCACTGGAGGAGGACCAGTGCTATAATGTATGCATCCTAGAATATTCTCAGCTGTGACCATGAACGGGAAGCTTGGGTTGACAGGAAGTTACATAGGCTCCTGTGTAATATTAATATGATTATAGTTATATATAATTATTAATATACATGGGCCCTGGTTCAGATTGACAGTTAATAGTATTTATATAGTTAAACAGTAATAGTATTTATATAGTTTTTCAAATTTGGGGGCCACTCTCTGCACTAACCTAGCTTCAAGTTCTGCTCTGCACTCTGACACCATCTCAGATTATATTTGTAGTCCACTTTTATGTTAGGTATTAAGCTCAAGTAAAAATTACTAAAGTCCTGGGCTCTTAAGAACATACCTAAAATAGACAGCTTAGCTTCATTCCACCCTAGAGACCCTACTCTAATTGGCTTTATTCCTACTCTTTGGCCCCTGTTTATTAAACATTTTTGTCTTACTTTATACTACTGCTTTTCAGCCACTAAGCTCCAGATGCTACCACCATTCCATCCTGGCCTTCCTGGGCAAATGACCTCACTAACATGCCCTGAAACTTCTCCTGAGCCCTACCCTACTAGGGAAAGATATAGACAGGCTGAGGGTATGGATCGACTGGCCAATGGCCATGTCCAGTAGAGAAGCAATTACAGAAGCCAGAAATCCTTCCTTCTGCACCCCAAAAATAATTTTGGTCCATATCTCCAGAGGTAGAAATGTTAGGGGAAGATGACTGGAGGGCTCTGAACACCAGATCCACTGGGACCCAGAACCTTTATGACCGGGAACCTTTGTTTTTACCTTATCACTAAGAAGAAAGAGAATCTGAAGAAGCGGAGGAAGTCAGGGCCTATTTCCCTTACCTGAGACGGAAAAGTAAAAAGGAAGGACACCTGGAAGTTGTGATAGGTGTAGGTGTGGCTTAGCAAGGATATGAAGGCAGGGCCTTGGAAGTGAATGAAAATGGGCATCAGTTTCCACATGGGGTCAGCCATCTTTGCTCAAATCGCCCATATACTTCTCTGGTGTGTGCCTTTTCATTTTCCTGATTAGATGTTTAAAATATTGGGGAGGGATACTTAGACATAGTTAGGAAGAAAAAGAAAAGAGGTTTTAACAATGGAATTAAAATCACTTGAGTCTTAGTAATCCAAAAGAAGAGGAGGAGGAGAATCCATTGGACATAAACTTGATGGGGCAATATTCAGCAGTCAAAAGAGATTATATTGTGTCCTTTGGGGGAAAATGTATGGTGGTAATTATGCTTCATGAAGTAAGCAAGGAAATGTAGAACAACTAAGGAATAATTTCACTCATGTGAAATACAGAGAATTTAAACACATGAACTTGAAAAGAGAAAAATATATGTATGCAATCATCCTGTATCTATGGCCTTGGGGGTAGTATGATAGTTACTATTGGTGGGGAATAGAGGCACAGAACTCTGGTGATTGGAGTGGTGTAGAATTATGCCCCTATTATCTTGTAATCTTATAAATCAATAATATTTTTTTAAATACGAGAAACATCACTAGTTAAAGGATTTTTACTGAGCAAGCAGCTAAAATTGGAAATATGTAGTAAAGGTTAGTATATCAAACTAAGTATGATTTCAAAATAGTATGAAAATGAAGTGCAAAGGTTCCAGTCTCCAGAAAAATCCTTAGGAAAACTCTTTGTATTCCACAAGAACAACAAAAAAAAGACTAAGAATTCATAGCATTCAACACTTGTCTCTACCATGAGGTGATCTCAAGTTATCAGCTACATTTCTGTCCTTTAGCCACAAATAAATTCTGGCAGTTTTCCCTGAACCTATGTCTGGCTTCATGATGAGGGAATCAAGCTGTTAACCACTCTACCAACTTGTCAACCAAGAGCACTTTGGGATGATTTTATTTAAAATTCCATAGTATAGGACTTAAGAAGCTGTGCTCAGGGACTTCCCGAGGCATGGCTATGGAGTAAGAGCCATCTCTGATCATGCTCCTCATAAACTAGAAAAAAAAATGAAAAATCATCATCTGAAAACTCAGTGAAATACAACTAGGATATCTTCAGAAAGTCACTAAGCCACAGTCACCTAGCTGTAGATGCTAATATGATTTCATCCTGAACTCCTTGGGTAGACGAACTTACCATTGTGTCCTGGAACTTCACCTCTCCAGAACCCTACCCCCTTAGGGAAAGATATAAATAGGCTGGGGGTATGGAACCACCTGCTAATGCCCATGTCCAGTGGAGAAGCAATTACAGAAGATAGAACCCCATAAACACTTTTAGTTTATACTCCCAGAGGGGGAGAAATGTTAAGGGAAGATGACTAGAGGGCTCTGAGCTCTAACTTCATCAGGACCCAGAGGGGGAAGAAGAAAGGAAGGACATTCAAAAGTAGCAATAGGGGAGTCAGGCGGTAGCGCAGCGGGTTAAGCACAGGTGGTGCAAAGCGCAAGGACGGGCATAAGAATCCCGGTTCGAGCCCCTGGGTCCCCACCTGCAGGGGAGTCGCTTCACAGGCGGTGAAGCAGGTCTGCAGGTGTCTATCTTTCTCTCCCCCTCTCTGTCTTCCCCTCCTCTCTCCCTTTCTCTCTGTCCTATCCAACAATGACAACATCAGTAACAACAACAATAATGACTACAAACACAATAAAAACCAACAAGGGCAACAAAAGAAAAATAAATAAATAAATATGAAAAAATAAATTAATAAAAAAAAATTTTTTTTTAAGTAGCAATAGGTGGAGGAGTGACTGAAAATAGAAGAGAAGGCATGGCCATAGGGAAAAAATGGCAAATGTAGTTATAGAAATAATAGTCAACCCATATCTGTGGTCTTGGAAGAACAATGACATTTCCAGTGGAGAGAATGGGGACACAGAACTATGGTGGTGGGAAATACGTGGAATTATACCCGTTATCTTACAATTTTTTAATCAATATTAAATCACTAACAAAAAAATAAAAAAGGAGGCCAGGTAGTGGCACACCTGGTTGAGCGCACATATTATAATGCACAAGAATCCAGATTCAAACCCCTGGTCCTCACCTACAAGAGGAAAGCTTCATAAGTGGTGAAGCAAGTCTATAGATGTCTCTCTATCTCTCTCTGTCTCTCAATTTTTGGTTGTCTGTATTCAATAAATAAATAAATATAACAATATAATAAAATGAAAATAGAAAATAAAACTCCATAGTATATTCAATGGAATAACACCCTACAAACTAAAATAGATGAGAATGCATTATTTAGAACAAATTGAACAGAAACAGGGATGATTATGCTGAGTAAAGAGGTGAAAGATGATTTTGCTCATGTGTGGAAAACAGACAACTAAAGAAAATAAACTTACAAAAAATAATAATCAAACTGTCTCTTTTTGAACTTTGTGAGAACTATGGTTGTTAAAGATGGGGCACAAATCTTTTGTGGAAAATATATTGACTTTTTTATGTGGCTATAAAATTATACCCCTGAAATGTTATCATTTTGTAAAATACTGTTATATCACTAATAAAGTTTAAAAAAATAAAACTCCACAGTGAGCTCTAGCAAGAAGTTAAAGGAGTCTTGAAAAAGTCAGCCTGCCAAGTAATATTAACAGCAGACCTGTTATTGCAAGGTAAGACCTCAGTGCCAAGACCTCTCCAAGAAGCACATCAAGCAGACTGCCCTTCCACCCTCAAGGAGCTTACATTCTAAGTAGAGGAAGTTGTCAATAAATTTTCACGTGGATAGAGAAAAACTTTTGAGTACTGATAAGTGCTGCGAAGACAAAACAGTAATGGCTAGGGCTGGGTGGACTGTCACAGAGTAGATGAGGTGATATTTGAGTTAATATCTGAATGAGAAAAAAGTAGTTTTCGAGAATTTCCCACAGAAAAATGTGTAGTGAAGACAAAGTCCCTGCAGTGAAATAAACCTTCCTGCACTGAAAACAAGAAGAAAGTCAGTACAGCCGAAGCCGCAGAGACAAGAGAGATGCATGAGGGAGATAGGCAGATATGGTCTCATATAATCCAGTGAGCCATGGTAATGAGCTATATTTTTTTCTTTCTAGTAACATGAAATGGGGCATTTTTAAACAAGTGATAGAATCATATTTCTTTTCTTTTTTTTCTTTTCTTTTTTATTCAACAGGGCAGAAAGAAATTGTGAAGGGAGGAAGCAGTAGAGAGGGAAACAGACAGATACCTGCAGACCAGCTTCATCACTTATGAAGCATCCCCACTACAGGTGGGAAGCAGGGGCTCAAACCTGAGTCCTTGCATGGCTCTTTTCACATAGTACTGTGTGTGCTGAACCAGGTATGCCACCGCCTGGCCCCCATGTGAAACTAGGTGAGACAAGGTGGGCAGGAAATGCACTGTGACAAGTCAAAAGAGATGTCACTTTTGAGGGAAATGACTCAACATGGGAGATTGGAGCAGGAGAGTAATAAGTATGAAGGGAAGAGCATGTAGACAGGAGAGAAATGAAAAACAAAATAGGAAACTAGCAATAACTTAAGAACAAAGCATGTGGGTGAACTTCTATAACAGGGTGTTCAGTAAATGATTTTTGGTGGTAAACAGTCTCTTAAAATATTTACATATCTGTGCCTGTGAGGAAGCTCAGCTGGGAAATGCACACAAACCAGGTTCAAGCCAGACTGGTCACCATCAACTGGGGGAAGTTTATGGTGCTGGTGTTCTCTCTCTCTCTCTCTGTCTCTCTCTCTCTTTCTCTGTAGATACTGCCCCAGGTTTGCCAAGTGTTGGAATGATACTTAACTCCCAGTAGAACAGAGCAAGTGCTGAGCTGGAACGACAGTCAAGTCACAGCCACAGCGCCATTACTTTCCATGCAGAATCATGGCAGGACATAACCAGAATTCCTCAATACCACATAGACAAAAATGCAATTAGTATGTGAAAACATGTGGCTATGACAAGGCCAGATTTTCCTTAGATGACATTGACACTGAGGTTAAATACAGCAATGGGCAAGATACAAATAAAAGAAATATACTTGGCGGTATCTAATTAAACAGATATTATTGAGAGTCACATACAGATCAGCTCTTCCTACGGGAATACACAATAGTGACATTTTCCCATTAAGATCCTCCAAGAAGAGCCTCAACTACCTGGTAATCAACTTTGAAATCCACAATGGCTGTGCTCTCTCCATGACAGAAGTGTCCTTCCTTTCTCTGAAGTTCTATAGCCAGGAGCTGAGTTGAGGCTCAGAGAGGTGCAGTATGGGACAAGAAAGGGAAAAAACCCTTTCTTCACACTTGTGCTGCTCTGAATGCGGACCATCTGTGCCCCCAGCTGGAGTGCCGGCAATGGTCTGGCACTTGAACCACACCATATTTACAGATCTAAACACAAATGGCTACTGCCTGATTGTTTCATGATTCATTAGTCAGACAAGCTCTCCTCTCCCGCCAGCACAGCTGTTACAGAGTAAACCTTTGTCACTTAATAGGCCTGATTATTACTTTCCATCAAAGGTATTGATCTGTGTCACCTCTACTTAAAGGAATGGGGGAGAATTAGAAGGGGGAATAAAATGCAGCAGGAAAGCATGAACATGCAAAAGAAGGAGGGCAAGGGAGGGACATTAGGTGGCATCAGCCACCTCACTACTTCCCTGACTCTCGACTCTCGGCTGCTTGTCCTGAATATCTGGAGCAGAGTCTTCAGCCACAGAGTTTCTCAGGAAGAGGAAGCAGGTCTCCTTGGTGTGCAGCCCCACCCCTCAGACCACTGCAGCCACAGACCCTGACCACACAGATCACTGCTCAGCAATGGACATGGAAGCAACAGGACCAGAAACCCAAACCAATCAATAAACCAAGCCAGCATGCTGCTATAGTAGACTCTGGAGGGATTTTTTGTGCAGCTCCTTTAATTATCTCCTTTTGTTTAACAAATAAAGTGAAGCTACAATCCTGGGCTGTTCTCTGACTAGATGCACAGTTTTTGTCCAGGTTGGAGAAGTGTTACAAGTGTCTGACCAGCAGGTTGGAGGCCGGGGGGGGGGGGGGGGGACAAAACACCTGACTGGCACCTGGCCAGTAAGCCTTGCTTCTCTCTTGCTCTGTAGAACCTCAGTCTTTCTTTGCTATCCTTTTCTTCAATTTTCCAATTCTTTAAAAAAAAATAAATAAATGAAATTTTTTATTTCTTTAAAAGGTGAAGGGAAGCAAGCAGTGGGACACTCAGTTAAACACACAAGCTACCATGTTCAAGCCCCAGATCCCCATCTGCAGTGCAGAAGCTTCACGAGTGATGAAGCAGGTCTGCAGGTGTTTCTCGCTTTCCTTCTCTGTCTATCCCTCCCTTCTCCATTTCTTCTCTCTGTGCTATCTAATAAAAAATAAAAGGAAAAAAAGGAAAAATGGCATGCCAGGAATAGTGGATTTGTCATGCAGGCACCAAACTCCAATAATAACCCTGGTGGCAAAAAAAAAATGTAGAAAGTATTTTCTTGGGGAGGGGAAGAAAAAGAAAAATGCTAAGAAATCACACCAGCATAGTAAAAGGCAAGTAAAGATTCTCCCCACTATCACCATGAAAACTACTTTCTGGGATGCATAGAATTTTAAAAAGTCTGGTCAAAGATCATGAATTTAATCTTCTTTTTCTATCACCATTTTGGGGTGTGAGACATCTGAGTTTAGCAGAAAAGCCCTCTGCTAGCCAGATCAGAGCTACCAGCCAACCCTACGAATAGGAACAGTTAACTAATGTTGCAGCTCCCATATTACTATAGAAGTTCATAGAAAGAAGAGACCTTTGATTACACCTTGCATGGTTTCATTACAGACATACTTTTCTGACTCTACACAGATCATAGAAGAACAGTATGTCTCTCTCCTTGGTACACAAGTATCTCAATAAACACATATAAATGTACAGTGGACCTTACCCTTACAAAGGCTTAACACCTCAGGCACTCTTGAGTTTCCAACATCAGCTGGCTCCTTCCCCTTGGTCTCCACAGCAATCAATGTAACTATTACCCAAATCTAGGATACTAATGAAACTTTACTACTCCTCCCCAGACCTCACTCTCCAATTATAAGCACACTGTCATACTAGTACACAAAGGTCAGTAGCCTTGCTAAGAAGTTCAAGGTTTGTTTTAGCATGCTCACAAGTGACGCCTATTGATGGCAAACCTAGACACGAGGACCATCCATTTATGTGTCTGTCAATAGATGGAAGTAGGTGGGGTTAGATAGCATAACGTTTATGCAAAGAGACTCTCATGCCTGATGCTCTGAAGTATCAAGTTCAGTCTCTCACACCACCAATAAGTCAGAGCTAATCAGTTCTTTAGCAAGAGAGAGAAAAAGAGGGGGGAGAGGTTCACTCTGCTGAGTCAGTACAGCACTGAGAATTATCAGAAAAGCTATGATTCTGGGGAGCTGAAGAAGCACATTTCATCTATTTTTTTTCCTTGTAGGTCTTTGGCCAAATGTAGTATGCTAATGGCTTGAGATCACTTCTGATTTAGCCCAGATTTTAATCAACAGACTGGCAATAAAAGACCCCAAGTTCCATTTTCATGTCTATAGTTCTCCAGGTGGTTTAATTGTTCCACTTGATACCCTTCTGTCTTCTCATTCCAGTTCCCAAATGGCTTTGGGAATTTCACTCTTTGGAATGGAATGCTAAAGAGGCATGCAGTGTGTTTTGGTACACATGGAATTTTTTTTTTTAACAGAAATCATATCCTTAGTTCTTTCATCAGAAACAGAATTCAGATTTGGAAACAAATGAAATGTTACTGATAGCCAACTTTCAGCTCTTGAGCTTTCCAAACCAGAGTTTCTTTTTCTAAGTTATGTCTATCAGTTGACAGGACCAATATGATTTTACGTGGGCACAGTTTGGCACACAGGAACTCCTCATAATATAGTGCACTTGAAATTCATAGAATAAGAAAGCTGTCAGCAAGTGGAAACTGATTAAAATAAAGGGCATTTGTTCTTAACAGGGGAGGGGAATCAGTTTGTAGCCATAAAAAAGAAACTGATTGGCAAGAACCCATGTGAAAATGCCAGAGTATTAAAAATATACTTAGACTTTTTTTCTCTGTTTATATTCCACTTGATAATCTGGTTTTAAATCTAAATATATATTTATTCCAGAATACCAGCAAAAGGAGACCTTACCTAGAAATCTAAGAATGACTGTGAACATCATTTTTAAGTATTCTCAGTAAAAGTATATTTTAATAATATTTTAAAAGCTTGACAGTGGTTTGTTATATTTTAATAACATTTGGAGAAGTCAGAAGTATAGTTGTATGGTCTCCATTGGGCAGATCTGACACTGCTGAGTTGAGCTGTTAAAGACAGAAGAGTACTATGAAACTATGTCTATAAAGCCTGGGCCCATACTCCCAGAGGGATAAAGAATAGGAAAGCTTTCAAGAAAAGGGATGGGATACAAAGTTCTGGTGGTGGGAACTGTGTGGAATTGTACTAGTCTTATCCTGCCACCTCTCCAGATTCAAAGGAGGTCTTGAAACTTTACATCAGGCTCCACCTGACGCTGTTAACTGACTACGGAAGAAGGGCAAATGCTAGAAGAAGAAGAAGTCTTATCCTATGGTCTTGTCAATATTTCCATTTCATATTTTTAAAAATAAAACCTACATAAAATATTTTTAAAATATACTTTTACTGAGAATACTTAAAAATGATGTTCACTGTCATTCTTAGATTTCTAGGTACTACTGGTTATAATTCCAAGAAGATATACAGGGTATTTCAAAAAGAAGAAGAAGGAGAAAAACAAGAGGAGGGAGAATTGGAAGAGGAAGGAGAAAGAGAAGAAGAGGAGGAAGAATAGAAAGAGGATGAAGAAAAAGAGGAAGAAGAGAAGGAGGAAGAAGAAGCAGGAGGAGGAAAAAGCTTATGGGAAAAATTGAGTCCTTACCATACCCAGGAACCTGGGTTCAAATCTTTGGCACCCACCCCTGGGGGGGGGGGTGAAGCTTCATGAATGGTAGAGCAGTGCTGTATCTCTCTGTTTCTCTCCCCCTCCTTAACTCTATCTTTTATCCTCTATCAAAAGCACTAGAATTAAAATAATAAAAGAAGAGAAGAAACTCAGATTAAGCTCTTGCCAAGATCTTTGTTACTGGGGAAGGTTTATGAGAAAATCCACTTTCTAGCATCCAGTGATGGCCCTGGAGCAGGGACCTGAATAAGTGCAGGACTCCCAGACTACCTGGAAATAAACTTGTCCTATCTTGTATGATCCAGTATGCCTTCTGGATATTTAAACATAAAAAAAGTTTCCATTCAAATTAATGATAATAGTTTTGGCAGCCCCCCACCCAATAACCTACCAAATCATACCAAGTAAGAATATTCCATTCTCAGATAGCAGAAGAAACCTTTACATTCTATTACAAATAAAATGAAACATAGCTGCCCAGAAGTTTGCACAGCAGCTAAAGCACTAGAATTTCCAGTATGATGTGCCAAGTTTGATCCCTTTTATCTCATATGCCAGAGTGATGTTTTGACATACAATATCCCGTCCTTTCTCTCTTGTACAAGTCAATGATTAAATAAACATAATTATTATATAAGTTTTTAAAAAGCAATAAATGTCAGTCAATTATAACAATGTGCTTTTAAAAATGAGTATAAGTGAGCTAAGTCAGAAAGATAAAGTATGGGATGATCCCAGTCATCAACAGAACTTGAGAAAGAAGAACAGAAAGGGAAACTCAAAGCAGGATTTGACTGAATTCAGAGTAGGGCATCAAAGTAAAAACCCTGGGTTGAGGGTGAGGGTGGATGTTTAGCTTCATGGGGTAGGGGTTGGGGTGGCGGGGGGGAGTAGGGCACAGTCTTTTGGTGGTGGGAATGGTGTTTATGTACACTCCTATTAATTTGTAGTCATATAAATCACTATTTAATTAATATAAGAAGGGAAAATTGATTGAATGTCTCAAACTTTTTAATGCACAGACCACAGGCTGAGTCTTTGATATGTTGACTTTCTTAAAAGCTTAGACCAAAGAGAACAGAAGCAATCGGTGGCACAGCTATATACAAATACTGTCAAAGGACATAAATTGTGGTGATGTTGTATATGATACAGCAAATCCTAACAAAAGGATTTTTCAAAGTTAATCCAGTTGCCAAATAATGTGACTATAGCAATAAATATATATTGCCTTCTTAAACCCTAAGACAGCAGGAACCTCCCACTTCCTCTACAGAGCCTTTATTTCCTCCAGTCCTGGAACCTCTAGGGTGGACCTCACTCTCCTGCATGCTTCTCTCAATTCATACCAAATGATGTTGCATCCACCAATCCCAACCTAATCAATGCAATGAGTACCACCTCGGTATGCTTCACTTCAAATTGTGTCCAGAGACATCAGGCATGGAATGTCAACCCTTCACCCTTATTAATCGGGTGATACCTTTCCTTCAAAGGATTCTATAATTCCATTTCAGGTGATTCACTTCCTAAGGAAGTCCCAAAACCTAGATATATACCAGGTCCCATGAGTTAGGGAATATGTTCACATGTATCCATAAATTAGGGAAAATATATACCTGAAAGCAAAAGTACACAATAGTTTACAGTGAGTCAGTATGAAGTTCATAATGAAATAGTGTCTACTTAGACTTAGATACCCTCCTCACCTACTTCCTATTACACTTCCCTTACTCCAAATCTAACCTTATCAAAGCAAGGACTGCAAAAGCTGAATAAGGGCTAGAGACTGGCATACTTTAACGATAACTCTTTAGTTATCCCCTAATCAGGGAGTTCTGAGATTCCCAAACAGATTAGATGGGCCTAGACCTCGAATAAATTCCTCTATCCATTACTAATGTCCACCTCTATCAGGAACAACACAATAGACCCCTTTGTGGGCCCACATAGGACCTTGCCCTCAACCTGGATCAACAATGGTTGACATCATCTCCCCAGACAACAGCTAGGATCCACCTAAATATCAGATTTCAGGTTCAGGGAAAAAAAAAAAAAAACTAGTATAGCCACAGGACCTTTGGAATATAACTAAAATATGCCTACTAGCTATCTACAAAACGGAGACCCCCCCCAACTCTTCATCTACACTATTCTAGCCTTTAGATTCATGATTAGTCAACAACTTGTTAGGCTTTATATGTTAACTCTCTTTTCAGCCACCAGGTTTCAGATGCTACCATGATGCCAACCAGACTTCCCTGGACAGACAACCCCACAACGTGTTCTGAACCTCTGATTCCCCAGAATTCCACACCACTATGGAAAGAGAGAGGCAGGCTGAGAGTATGGATCTACCTGTCAACGTCCATGTTCAGCGGGGAAGCAATTACAGAAGCCAGACCTTCCACCTTCTGCATCCCACAATGAATGACCTTGGGTCCATAGTGCCAGAGGGTTAAAGAATAAGAAAGGTATCAGTGGAGGGAATGGGATACAGAGTTCTGGTGGTGAGAAATGTGTGGAGTTGTAACCCTCTTATCCTATGGTTTAGTCAATGTTTCCTTTTTGTAAATAAAAAATTTAAAAAAAAAAGAAGCCTGGTCTAAGGCTGGGAGTATGGACCAAACTGTCAACGCCCATGTTCAGTGGGGAAACAATTACAGAAGCCAGACCTTCCACCTTCTTCACCCCATAATATGCCTTGGTCCATACTCTCAGAGGGATAAAGAATAGGAAAGCTATCAGGGGAGGGGGTGGGATACAGAGTTCTGGTGGGGGGAATTATGTGGAGTTGTACCCCTCTTATCCTATGGTTTTTGTCAGGGTTTCCTTTTTATAAATAAAATATTTAAAAAATAATAAAAAAGAAGCCTGGTCTACAACACATATTCAGGCTTTCAGGCATCACAGTCCAAGCTCTTAGATTAAAACTTACCAACAATAAATGGGAAGTCAGAAAAAGAGAAGAATGGGATGAATAAATGAAGAGAATCAAAATGGTTTGCCTTTATAATATAGTAGGGAAATCTGGAAAAAGAAAAAAAAAGCTCTTGAAGAATTGCAGTCTTTTTGACAAATGGGATGGGTTATTATTGGAAGGAATGAGGGAAGAATGGGGCTTGATGCCATCTAAACCCCACTATGACCTTGGTGGAGGAAAAGTGACTACAGATTCGGTCTGTCTATGCCAGTGCTCAGTACCTCTCTTCCAGGAAGACATCCATTTGCCCTAACATCCTGAACAGTCCATGCACTGCTCCTCCCAGCTTGGACTTAAGAAGATGTCAAGGGAGAAGACACAGAAAAACCTAAATTACAAGCATAGTGATGCATGGTCACTTGGCAGAGTTGGTGTGCTGAACTTCATGCCAAGGAATGGCGCTGCCAGCAGCCCAGACATTCAGCAAACAGACGACTCAGCAGAAGTAGGGGCACAGAAGCAGAAGGGATCTGTCCAGCAGAGAAGAAGCTTTCCACACATCCGTGGAGGAATACAGAAGATAAGAGATTATCACTGGCAATAGCAGCAAGATGTTTGTGTTGAGAAAAGTTATAGAACCAGGTGGTGGCATAACCAGTAGAGTGCACATATGCACATATGCAAGGACCCAGGTTCAAGCCCCTGATCCCCATCTGCTGGGGTGGGGGAACTTCTTAAATGGTGAAGTAGTGCTGCAGACATATTTCTTATCCTCTCTACTTCCTCATTCCCTCTCAATTGTTCTTTGTCTCTACGAGAGAGAGAGATAACTAGTGGTAATGTGGGCCATGCTATCTGGAAGAGAAACAGCAAGCAATGGTGTGTCACAAGGTGAAAGTCCAGAAGAGTTCCCCACAAAAACAAGAAGAAAAATTCCACTCATTATGTATGGAAGTGAGGCAGAGCTGGAAATGAGGCTATCAGAAACTTTTGCAAAGATGACTGAGAGTGTTGTAGACCAGAATTTGTTCTATTGTCTTTTGTTTTTATTTCTTTACTATAGTAGACTCTCTTGGGTAAAACTCCTTTAGTAGTTAGAAAATAAAAACAGGGAGCCGGGCAGTAGTGCAGCAGGTTAAGCACACATGGCGCAAAGTGCAAGGACTGGCATAAGAATCCCAGTTGAAGCCCCTGGCTGCCCACCTGCAGGAGGGGTCGCCTCACAAAAGCAGGTCTGCAGGTGTCTATCATTCTCTCCCCTTCTCTGTCTTCCCATCCTCTCTCCATTTCTCTCTGTCCTGTCCAACAACAATGACAGCAATAACAACAATAAGAACAACAACAACAATAAGAACAACAATGATAAACAACAAAGGCAACAAAAGGGGGGAAGCCTCCAGGAAAATTGGATTCATTCGTAGTGCAGGCACCAAGCCCCAGCAATAAATAAACAAATAAAGAAAATAAAAATAAAGAAAATAGAAACAAAGACTTGATGGGCCTTGTGACCCTATTTGGAACCTTTCACATATATCTCAGTGCAAATTTGGTTTTGCTTTTTATTTGCTTATTTTTAACAGAGGACTGCTCAGCTCTAGGTTATAGTGGGGCAGAAGCTTGAACCTGGGACTTTGGAGTCCTAGGCATGAAAACCTTTTTTGCCTAAACATTATTCTACTTCTCCCTCCCCTGAGTGCAGGTGTTTAAAAAAAAAACTTGGAGGTTGGGCGGTAGTGCAGTGGGTTAAATGCACGTGGCACAAAGCGCAAGGACCAGCATAAGGTTTCTGGTTCAAGCCCCCAGCTCCCCACCTCCAGGGGAGTCACTTCACAGGCGGCGAATCAGGTCTATAGTTGTCTTTCTCTCCTCCTCTCTGTCTTCCCCTCCTTTCTTTCTCTCTGTCCTATCCAACAACGACGACATCAACAACAACAATAATAACTACAACAATAAAACAATAAGGGCAACAAAAAAGGATAAGTATTAAAAGAAAAAACTTTCGGGGGTCGGGCGGTAGCGCAGCGGGTTAAGCACACATGGCACAAAGCTCAGGGATCAGCGTAGGGATCCAGGTTTGAGCCCCCTGCTCCCTACCTGTGGGAGGGGGTCGCTTCACGAGCAGTGAAGCAGGTCTGCAGGTGGCTATCTTTCTCTTCCCTTCTCTGTCTTCCCCTCTTCTCTTCATTTCTCTCTGTCCTATCCAACAACAACAACAGCAATAACGACAATAATGATAACCACAACGACGATGAAAAAACAATAAGGGCAACAAAAGGGGGAAAAAAATAGCCTCCAGGAGCAGTGGATTCATGGTGCAGGCACAGAGCCCCAGCAATAACCCTGTAGAAAAAAAAAAAAAAAACTTTCCTGAGGGCTTGGGAGATAGAGCGGATTGGGCCCAAATGGCACGAAGTGCAGGGTAAGGTGTAAGGATCGGGGTTCCTGCCCCCAGCTCCCTGCCTGCAGGGGGTTCACTTCACAGGCAGTAAAGCTGGTCTGGAGATGTCTATCTTTCCTCCTCTCTCGATTTCTCTCTGTCCTATCCAACAACAACAACAGCTATAACAACAATAACAGCTACAACAAGAGCAACAAAAATGGGGGGAAAAATGGCCTCCAGGAGCAGTGGATTCGTGCTGCAGGCACCAAGCCCCAGCAATAACCCTGGAGGCAAAAAATATGAAAAAAAAATAATAAAACTTTCCAATAAACTATAACATAGAACTTCTAAGTAGAGATAAGTTTTAAGTAGTGTTATTTCTCATCATGGTAAGTGGACTGGAATGTTGGGGTTCTAATAATTAATATAGCTACCATTTAGTGAATGCTTACAGTGTGCCTCCCAGACATTACCTGAGTGTTTTATATATGTACATTAATTTTCACAACAATCCTGAATAACATATTTTGAGAAGAGAAGGCTAAGAGAAGGTACAAGTTCTGTAAGCAGCAGAGTCTGAATTCCACTGCAGGCTTATGTACTTCCTAAGCCCTTGTCTGTGAAAGATGCAGCTTTAAAAAAATAATAATAATCAGGCCAGATGGTGGTGCACCTGGTTGAGCGCACATGTTACAGTGCACAAGAACACAGGTTCAAGTTCCCGGTCCTCACCTGCAGGGGGAAACTTCATGAGGCGTGAAGTAGTGCTGCAGGTGTCTCTCAGCGTCTCTTCCTCTCTGTTCCCCCTTCCCTCTCGATTTCTGGCTGTCTCTATCCAATAAATAAATAAATAAATAAAAAAAAATATAATAAAATTTAAAAGGAAAAAAAAGAAAAGAAAGAGAAAGAAAGAGTAATTAGCAATATTGCAATATCCCCATTCCAACCAGCAGTTGTGAGGTTTGCCTTTAGCACACCCATAGCTAGATGGGCAAATATGATTTCTTGAATCTTCCACCCTTGGGAAAAGCAGGAAAACTTGACAGGGCAACATCAGGAGTAGTACAACAAGCATTAGACAAGACTCGGAAAGAGCTGGATTTGGAAACTAATTCTGCTTCTCCTTCTCAACCCTTTGGGTAAATTCTCATGCCCTCTGAATCTCAGTTCATGGTAAATGGGGGTCCGGCGGTGGTGCACTCGGTTCAATGCACATAGTAGGAAGCTCAGGGACCTGTGCAAGGATCCTGGTTCAAACCCCCAGCTCCCCACCTGCAGAGGGTCACTTCACAAGCAGTGAAGCAGCTGTCTGCAGGTGTCTATCTTTCTCTTTCCCTATCTTGCCCTCCTCTCTCAATTTCTCTCTGTCCTGTCCAAAAAGTCGAAAAGAAAAAAAATCACCACAGGATGCGGGGGAAAAAAATGGCAATGGATTCATACTGCAGGCACTGAGCCCTGTGATAACCCTGAAGGCAAAATAAGAAATAAGTGTATTGGAAAACCTCTGTAGGTTTTTTTTTTTTTTCAGAAAAAAAAAAAAAGCAGCCAAGGGTGGTGCCATAAAAACATTCTCCAAATGTGAGATATTGTGCAGGATCAGTCTAAGGAAAATGGCTATAAATCAGTCTTGCTGCAAAGACAGAAAAGAATTTGGCAATTCTTAGAATATCCAAGTGTCAGTTACAAATGGATGAAGATTTACCAATTATCCCAAGCTTACTGTAGAAAACAAGATCCTACTACTTCCTCACTGTCTCCTTGTACAGGATCTGGATGCTGAATCTATGGATGAAGCATTCAGAAATGTCTTGGCCTATCAAAATTTGATTTTTGCCTCCAAATTCATTAGGCTGTCTTTCATCCTAGAAAGCTGCAAAGTCAAAAATCTTCTTATCTTATGGTTCCATGTGATTTGAAATTACATGCAAAAGTAGTTCCAAGATCTCCACATTCCTATCAATGTAGCTAGAATTTTCAAAGATTTAACTTTTTGAGATGTAAACACTTTAAAAAAATAGTAAAAGGCTATTAATTCTCTCACCAGATAAAAACGTGTGCTTATAGGAGCCAGGTGGTGGCATACCTGGTAAAGCAGTCGTGTTGCCATGCACAAGGACCTGGGTTCAAGTCTTTTGATCCCCAACTGCAGTGGGGAAACTTCACTGCAATTGGGGAAACTTCACTTCAATGCTGCAGGTCTCTGTTCCTGTCTCCTTTTCTATCTTCCCCTTCCCTTTCAGTTTCTATCTCTACCCCCTAAAAAAGGAATAAATAAAATAAATATTAAAATGAATAACACACACATACACACACACACACACACACACACACGCTTGCACAACTGCCTGAGTTTCTCTGAAGTTTATCCACAGGCCCTTCTGGGATTATGGATTCCAAGGTAAAAACTCTCATGGCTGACACATTTGTGCTGGTTAATACTTGCTATTATGCTTGGCCCAGAGGCAGGATGGGAATTAAATGCCATCCCCTCCCTATGCCACTCACTAAACCAGACTATCCACCCAGAGAGAATGCTGTTTTCCAAACTGTACAAAGGTGTCCTCAAGTCTCAGCAGGATGCTAAGGCCAGTCCACACCAGTTGTCAAGCTGAGTCCATTGTGTCTGTCCCTCTCACTCCCATGTTTAATGACAGTCATCACGTTGGCAGCTTGAAATCAGTCATGTGGGAGTATTTACACCAAGGATATTAGCAGATCCCACAAAGAAGGGCAGTCCCTGGTGAGGGAAGCAGTTGTTGAAGATTTATCCGCAAATCACCACACAAGGGCTAAGACCCCCGAGCATGTCATTCTTACATAATGAAAGGTTTGAAACAGAAAGGGGAAAATCACAATTTCAAAACCTATGTCCCAATTTCCTTGCAGCTTGCCCTAATTGTTTTTAGGTCAAGGTCACATACGCCCTGAATTGTTCAGAGCACAGACTTAACTGATAACAGATGCTAGGAAAAAAGTGTTCAGGGAAAGCTGCTGGGAAAGAGGGTTTCCATTTGATCCCAGATGGGTCTAAAGAGAGCATGCAGAGCCATAAACTAATGTTTTAAAACATCTGCAGCACTGACAGCATAAACTACCCTAAGACCCACTAGGAAAACAAAACAAATGGCACATAATTTTTTCAAGTAGAGATTGGAAGGAAGAACATCAGAGAAAGTAAATCTACAGCCCCAGCACTTCTCAAAATACCTAGGAAGAAAAGTCTTGCCCACCACAGGTATAAATTGTTGTGGATGGAAGTCAGGTTTCTTCTGTAAGCTTTTTGAAGAACTGCTCTTTACAACTGAACTTTGTCCTCAACCAAGACAGTCTATGGAAGGAAAGAAAATTCAGCTCAGGTGAAAAGATTGATTCAAGCTCTGAATTACAGAGGGCTATTGATTTTTCATTAAGGCTCTTGCACTGTTCTTGGAGGAGGGAAAGAAAGGGGAGAGTAATTCATTGATTAGAGCGGAGGGCCATGTTCACTTATTGGCTTCCTGCCACGTCCCATTATTCCCGATTCTAAATGTATATTGAAGTCAGTTTATTTTCATCATGGCCTCCTGTCACCAGAAATGTCTCCCAGCAACTATTAGTTTAATCATCCTTTTCTCACAATGGTAATGAATGATAATATCTAGCAGGATCCTGGATTGGTGGATATTATTCAGTGGATTACAGCCTTGCTCCCCCCAAGGCTCTAGTTAAAAGTCTGTCAACACTTTCAAAGTCTAAAAGACAGGAATCATTTGAGTATTTTTTAAAATATGTATTTAAGCCAAAAAGAAAAAAAAAAGAGTGCAGTGATTTCACCATTGTCTCATATGCTTAAAACATCCCTGGAAGGTAAGTGGTTTCAAATCATCAAAGATGATAACAATAGCTAGTTCAAAAAAAAAAAAAATCAAGTCAGAGGAATCCAATTTAGAGAACCATCAAACACATGCAGAAGAAATCAGTCTTTTACTCACAATCCTGATTCTGCTAGTGGAAACAATCTGCACTGTTTCGTCTCATACTTTGTACATATTTCGTCTCACACTCTGTTGTACATATTAGCTAGCCAAGGTCCTAAAGACTCCAGGTCACATAAAAATGGCACAATAGGGCTGGGTAGATAGCACAGTGGTTATGCAAAAGGCCTTCATGCCTACGGTTCGGAGGTCTCAGGTTCAGTCCCCACCACCACCATAAACCAGAGCTGAGCAGTGCTCTGGTTTTTCTCTCTATGCATATTATTCTCTGTATTTCCTCTCATTAAAATAAATATTTTTAAATGGAGACTCCACTCCATGTCCCCTACTTCCCAGATCTCCATCTGTTCCACCTACTATGCTGCTATCGTCATCATCTACCCTCTGTTCGCACCATCTACCCTCTGCATTCCTGATGTTTAGAAAGCATAAGCAACAGAAGTTAGTGTTGACTTTTACATCAAATCCTAGAAATGCTGCTTATGGTTTTTTGTTTGTTTGTTTGTTTTGTTCATCTCCAGGAAAGGCCATTTTCCCCAGTAAGTCCTGCCTCACACCTAAACCAAGTAATTGCTACTCAAGTTATAGAATGTGAGTTCCTGATTGTTTCCCAACACTTCCCTGTCTCAAGCCCTCCCAACTATTTGCCAAGAGGCTCACATATAGGAACTCTTGATATAGTTTCCCAGTTCCCTGTGAGAAGTCAGAGGAATTCTCCCATTTTATGGATAATTTGACCAAGTCTGCACAGGCATATTATACTGAGCCTGGCTTCAAACCTCACTGGCAAGGTTTCTTTCCACTACACCACAGCTCCCTCTGGTGCCAAAATGAACAGTGGAGACTATTACAAACAACTTTCTAACAGCTATTTTGAGATGTACATAAAGCTGAAATATATCATAGAAAAATGTGACCTAGGGGCCAGGTGGTGGCACACCAGGCTAAGTGCACATGTTACCAAGAGCAAGGACCCAGGTTCAAGCACCATCCCCCCCACCCCCACCTGCAGGGGGAAAGCTTCACAAGTGGTGAAGTTGTATTGAAGGTGTCTCTCTGTCTCTTTCCCTCTCTATCACCCCCTTTCCTCTCAAATTATGGCTGTCTCCATCCAGCAAATAAATAAAGATAATTTAAAAGAAGAAAAATTTAACCTACTCAGAGAAGTAGGGAGGTGGCACAGTGGGTAAAGCACTGGACTCTCAATCTTGAGGTCCTGAGTTCTAGTCCTGCCATAACCTATGCCAAAGAGAATTTCTCTATCCTCTTCCTCTCTCATAAAAACATACACTTCCTACAAATTAGTATGACAAAAGTGTGGAACTTAAAAATAGACTAAATAGACCTTGACGATCCTACTGAAAATGTAAATGATCTAAATGAGGACATATAATACTTTTTTTTTCACTTTTTCAGATAAGAGTTAGGGACAGAGACAGTGGGAAAGAAACCAGAACACTGTAGCTTCTTTCAGTCTTAAGATCTGGAATGATAGGATAGGACCTGGTCACTAAAAGGGCATGTGAAAGTAAAGATGAATCTGGGATTCTTCTTAGAATTATGGTTCAGATGTTGGGGTGAGTGGGGGTTGGCACACTAGCACCAAACTAAGTAATACATATGACAAGGTCAAATTGTGACTTGACTCTTTCAATTACAAACATAAGCATTTCGTTTTATTCTGTAGTCCATTCGGTATTCACTCCTATATTCACAATGGGAGTATTTTAGGTACTGGGGAAATATTTCCTTCACTATATCTTGCCTCTTTCTGGCATCACAGACCTCAGTTTATTAGTAGTAAAATTATATCCCAATTTGTCACCCTGCAGCTATATGGAAGTTGGGTGGCAAGGAGCTATCAAGATTATTGCTGTATTGACGCTCCAACAGAGTAAGTCTAAAAAGCTTTAAAATAAGGAAAAGAGCACAAAGGCATGAAAAAAAAACCTTTTTTAATTTTTTTTTTTTACCAGAGCACTACTCACCTCAGTGTGAGGGTGGGGGGAGGGGATTTAACTCTGGAACCTCAGACCCCCACCCCATATTTTTATTTACTTTTAGTGACAGAGAGAGAGACAATAGAGCAATGTTCAGCTCTGGCTTATAGGAGTGCTGGAGTTGAATCAGAGACCTCAGAGCCTCAGGAAAGTCTTTTGAAGAACCATTATGCTATCTCCTCAGCCCAATAATTTCTTTGTTTTGGATAAGGACAGAGAGAAATCGAGAGGGAAGGGGGGAGTAGAGAGGGAGAGAAACAAAGAGACACCTGCAAACATACTTCACAGCCCATGAAGCTTCCCTTCTGCAGGTGGGGCAGGAGGTTTGAACTAGGGTCTCTGTGCATGGCAACTGGTGCACTACCGCCTGGCCCTGAAAAGACATTTTGCAAACACTTTCTGTTTCCATCCACACAGCATTCTGTATACAGCTGAAAGGGCTAGATACTTGAGGAACTACACTTATGTTTCAGTGGCTGTTACCACTAAAGCTTTTCAGAGGGCTAGCTTGACACTTGTTTCACCATTTCCACAAATTATTTCAACAGTGTGGGCACTTACATTAATAAGAGATTCAAGGAAGTTGGGTGGTAGCACAGTGGGTTACACGCACATGGCACGAAGCACAAGGACCGGCTTAAGGATCCTGGTTCGATCCCCTGGCTCCCCACCTGCAGGGGAGTCGCTTCACAAGCCATGAAGCAGGTCTGCAGGTGTCTAACTTTCTCTCCCCCTCTCTGTATCTCCCTTCTCTCCATTTCTCTCTGTCCTATCCAACAACGATGACAACAACAGCAGCAATAATAACTACAACAACAATAAAAAACAACAACAACAAGGACAACAAAAGGGAAAATAAATAAATATATTTTTAAAAAGAGATTCAAGTCTTTGCCAGAATTAGTACTCAAATTAGATAATCAGTGTGTTTGCAACCTCCATACTGAGAAAATTTCCCCCAAATTTCTCTCAACTATAATATATTCCAACTTAACCTGGCTCTGTAAAATTTACATTCATGACTCAAGTAATATTACTATTCCCTTTAAAAAAATATGTGTAGGTCAAGTATTGGTTTCTTTCAGCATAATACAATAGTTTCCATTATGGATAAAAAATATTCCATGAAACATTAGGATTTAGGTAGCACTGTGATGTTTCTTTTTTTTGTTAAGTCCCCTTAAAAAAGGAAATAATACTATAGGCTGAAACCCTAAGATGACAAAACTTAGTGAAATTAATTAGAGCATAGAAATCCCCAATAAATCCCCAATCTGTGTTCTCAGCACATCAGTTCTCTTCTTCATAGCTATAACTCAGAGGGCAAGCTGTCCTATCATGGTGACTATAAGAACTAGAGACTGTGTAAAACATCATCATTAATCATTTACTATTTGATGCAGTTTCTGCATATAAAAACCTCAAAACAATCCTTTTCACCCAATATAAAAATTAGAAAACTGTGTTAACAAAAGGTGAAACAATAAGCCCAAGGTTGCCTGCCTGTGAGACCTGAGATTCAAACCTCTGCTCAGAGTCCAGATGTAGGGTGCTCAGTGACTGCGGCAGTCCACTTTAGAGTTCTCTTTAAGTTTGAGCTGCTAGAAATACTGCTGTGACCATGATTTGTTGTTGATTTGTATCAGTAATGCTACTTGATAAAATAGCTCCAAACCAGTTTATGTTCTCACAAGCAATGGTGTTTTTTGACTCAGACAATACTAGAATATCAAAAATGTGTGTGAATTGTTATTTTTTAAAAAATGTCATGCAAGTATAAATCCAGAAAATATGGCACCTTACAGCTCAAGGTAAAAAAAATACTGATGTAAATTGTACCCAAACACCATCAACATAAACCATGAGGGCACAATATATTACCAAGGAAGCTCCAGATATCTTGACTCTAGAAATTCTTCTAATACCAATCACTTCTCAAGATAAAATACAGCTTTTTAGGGCAGTTATTTCAACATCATATAAAATGGCATCTTCCCACAAAAAATTCATATTTTGTATTTTAAAAATATGCTTGGGGGCCAGGCATTAGCATGCCAGGGTAAGCACATGGTGAGGAGCGTAAGGACCAATGTAAGGATCCCTGTTCGATCCCCCGGCTCCCCACCTGCAGGAAGGTCGCTTCACAAGTGGTAGAACAGGTCTGCAGGTATCTATCTTTCTCTCCCCCTCTCTGTAGTCCCCTTCTCTTTCCATTTATCTCTGTCCTATTCAACAACAACAACAACAAGGGCAACAAAAAAATGGCCTCTAGGAGCAGTGGATTCATAGTGCAGGCATGTTCATGGTATCGATGAGAAACACAGTCACCAATCACAAATGTATTCACTTCTGTGTTTCCTCCCAAATCACTACATTTGATCTTTACAACCCAAATGTTAATTTCTTACCCAAAGCACAAAGTACAAATTAAGAGTAAGTCCGTTTTCAAGCTTTGAGATGACTATATGTTTTCTCTGTTGTTTTTTTCTCTCCTTAAGATTCAGTGAATTTCTTTACCAAAATATATCAGAATTCTAAGTAATAAATGTGTTGCTTCTTATCAACAAATACATTATTTCAATAAACTATGTATAATATAGTGTGTGTATCTCTCCTGCTCTTCTTATCTAGCAAGTCCTGCATGCCTAGTAGATGCCTATTAGTTCTATCTAAAGTGGGGCTTTATAACCAGTGAATTTAATATACACTGGAACTGGCATCAAGGCTAATATAGTTTCATCTAGTAAGCAATTAATCACATGGTATATTTCAAGCTGTTAAGAATTCCACAAACCATATTGCCATCCAATCACCAACCAGGTAAAAATATACAGGGAAGTTAATTAGAACATAGTCTTAAGAAATAAAAAGTAGTAGCCAGACTATGGTGCAGCCAGTTAACTGCACATATCACCATGAGCAAGGACCTAGGTTAGAAGCCCCCCCACTCCCCACCTGCTGCGGTAAGGGATACATGCTTCATGAGCTGTAAAGCAGGTTTACAGGTATATTTCTCTTTCTCTCTCCCTCTCTATCTCCACTCCCCTCTCAATTTCTCTCTGTCATTTCAAATAAAATAGAAAGAAAAGAAGGGGGAGAAATTAAGTAAAACGTGGCTATCAGGAGTGGTAGATTTGTAGTACAGGCACCGAGCCCCAGCAATAATACTGGTGGAAAAAATTAGTAAGAAATAGGAAGTGTCTTGTTTATTTGTTGGCTTTTTAAATATTTTTGGTAACATCTTTATTAGATAAAGACAGCCAGAAATTAAGAAGGAAGGGGTGATAGAGAGGGAAAGAGACAGAGAGACACCTGCAGCCCTGCTTCACAACTTACAAAGCTTTCACTCTGCAGGTGGAAAAATCCTTGCGCATTATAACATGTGCGCTCAACCAGGTACATCACCAACCAGCCCCCAAGTGCCTTTTGCATATTTTAACATCTACATTTGATTTCATTCAAGTTCAAATATTGCATGTGAAATCAGAACTTTTAGATACTCCTATAATGCCCCCACTTTTAAATTTCCCTGGAAAAGTAACAACAATCACTGTAATTTTAAGGCAACAAAATTTAGTGAAATGAGTCAACTAGATTCAGAGGAGTCAACCAAACCTAATTCTCAACAGCCAGTCAAATTTGTCAGTAAGGGTCTTAACATTATTCAACACCACAGGCAATATTGGTGGAGCTGGGACCAAGTAACTACAAATAACCATTTGATTTTGTCATTCTGCTACTCTGATGTACTTTAAAAATGAAAGTGACAGTCCCATTATTTCCAGACTT